>NC_141002.1:30937255-31537255 GCF_052327205.1 Somniosus microcephalus | reverse complement strand
ATGCTGGAGCACTCAAAGACCCCGCTAAGAAAGCCCTATTCAGCCTGCACCTCACAACCAACCTGACGACTCCCAGTGATTCAGAGACACAGAGGGGTTGATTTTAGCTCAAGTGCGGGGAATTGTCGCATTCCCCGAATTTCGTGTTTCCCACACGAATCTAATTGGGTGTGTGAGATTGATGCAATTTTAACTCAATTGGCCAATTGATTTCCAACGTGTGGGAACTCTTGGCAATTGAGTATTTCCAGTCAGAAAGTTGCAGAATATGACGTCATCATTGCTGCTGCTTTTAAGGTCCACAGCAAGCCTTGCTTCTTCTGCAGGCTTCCAAGCTTTCCCATTATGATGGCACAGGGGACTGCAGGAGCAATGGCCAGCGGGAGGGCAAGAGCTGCCCCAAAATTTGATGAGGCATCACTACAGGCATTGCTGGATGGGGCTAGGGCCCACAGGGAGGTCCTGTTCCCTTCTTCAGGGAGGAAGAGGCCTCCCAGCCACATCAAGGCTGTTTGGCAACAGGTGGCTGGGGAAGTCAACTCCTTGGGGCTCACACGAAGAATGTGGATTCAGTGCCGGAAAAGATTCCATGACCTTCATTGCACTGGAAAAGTAAGTATGAATTTCCCATCACCCTCAATCTGATCCCCATTGCCTTTCCTCACCAGCACTCAGCTTTAGCAATCTCTTCCTCCACATCCCACTTGACACTCACATCCACGCACCCTTACCCATTCCCTCTCTCTCTATGTTCACATTCACATAACTATTCCACCATGCAGCCCTCACACTCACAACTGACAACACACAGGGAGGGCCCTTGGTTTTGCAACCTCACTCCATCTTTGTCTCCTTCTAAGTATCTATGCTATGCAATCTCTACACTCACTCCTTCATTCTCACTCAACCTCCACTTGTCTCCCTCATTGCAGGAGAAGAGATCTCACAACAAAAGAGAGCGAGCCAGGACAGGAGGAGGGCCACCCTCAATAGCCCACCTGACCCCCTGGGAGGGAGCCGTCCTGGAGATAGTCGGGGCTGATGCAGATGTGGAAGTTGGGGAAGGACAGACAGGTGCATCCCCGCAAGCTGGTGACAGAATAGTTTTCTATCTCTCTCTTTGACATTGCATGAGTCGCTGATAATGATTCTGAAGCTACATCATATGGAGTTATGATCATCTGCAAAATGCAATGTGCATGTAATCTTGGCATCACATCTCTAACTCTTTCCTTGACTCCCCCACAGGACCATCGGGAGCCCCTGTCCCCACTGTGCAGGAGGAAGAGCCTGAGAATCCAGACTCCTCAGACGAATCTGCAACCTCTGAGGGCGCAGCGTCAGCAGAAATAAGCGCACTCAGCACCAGCACAGACACTCACACCTTGGGGTCACCTTCGGGACGTAGAGTAGTGTTGTCACCTGGTGTATCACAGCTCACAAGTGAGCATCAGCAGATTGTGGAGACAGGGACAGCAGTGGAGAGTCCTCGTCGGAGGGCGCAGGACTCTGCCAGCTCGGCTCAGCTGCATGTCGACCCTCTGCCTCTGGGTCCATCCATAAGATCAGAGGTGATGGAACTCCATGCACAGATGCAGGAGTCTCTGGCAGGTTTTGTCTCCAGGGTCGCTGCGAGTGTGGAGCGAATGGAGGAGTCCATAGCGAACATGAGCAGAGCCTTTGTGGAGTCAGAGGCGCATGAACGCATGAACACAAAAAGGATGGCTACCTACGTGGAAATGATTGCTGCCTCCATGGTAAGGCTGGCTACGGTAGAGGAGAGGAGGGCTACAGCCATGGAGGAGGTTAGTCACCAGGGTATGGAAAACATGGGGAGTGTTCAGAATAGAATGACATTTCTTGAGGAGCGATGGGCATCTATTGAACAGAGAAACCAGACCTTCATGGAAGTCCTTCTGAGTAGGACTGCCATTGCAGATATGGGTCCCCATGGCCCCCCTGATGTGCAGCAAGGTGCTCTCAAGCCACTTGCAGGTGCAGAGGGGGAGCTGACCCATGAGAGGGAGGTTGGTGGCAGGCCTCAAGGAAGTGGGGGTTCCTCTTCAAGCGTTCACACTTCCATGCTACTGCAGAGCCCTCGGTCAGAGCCCCACCGGAGTCCACACCCAAGTGAGATAGACATCTCAACCCCTGCACAGCTGCAGGAGCAGCAGACTGCTGACGAGCCCTCACAGGCTCGCCACCCCAGAGGATGCCCGCCAAAGGTGTCGAGACAGGAGCAGCAGGAAAGTGAGCCAGGGGCCTCCACATCTGCTGAAGCCACAGGGGAACCACTACGTAGGAGCATGCGTAAGAGGAAAATAAAGCACAAGTAGTCACAAGGGTAGTCACTTGGGTGAAATGTGTATATTGTAAAAATGCCATCAGTTGGTTCTTATGCATAAAAATTATGATGGCAACTGTTGCAGTTCTGGCGTGTGTCATTTTGCGAATGGGGCTTTCACATTGAGGGCTTAGGATTAATTGCAGTTGTCAGGATGCTGGTCAAATAGCTCAGAATCTGCAGGGTTTGGCGATTGTCGATGCTCGGGTAAGAAGCTGTGAGGGAAAAGAGTTTGATTTACTAGTCTAAGCAAATCTGGCCAGGATGAATGCGTTCCTTGCATCCCGGGCAGCAATGTTCTCGCGTAATGCTGCTGCTGGTTGATGGGCCTCTGCAGGATGCTCGTTTTTGCCCTCCTCCTCCTCCTCCTCCTCCTCCTGCTCCTCCTCATCATCATCATTGTGGAGTGCACTGCAAACCACGATGATTCTGGAGACACTGGCTGCTGAGTACTGTAGGGCTCCACCTGATCTATCCAGGCATCTGAAGCGCATCTTCAGCAAGCCGATGGTTTGCTCGATTATGGATCTGGTGGAAATGTGGCTGGAGTTGTAGCGCTCCTCAGCTTCGTTGGCTGGCCTCCTCAACGGCGTCATTAGCCAAGTTCTCAGGGGATAGCCCTTGTCTCCAAGTAGCCATCCGTGAAGTTGGTCTGGCAGCCTAAATAGCGGAGGCACACTAGACTGGTGCAGTATGAAGGAGTCATGGCAACTGCCAGGGTACTTTGCACAAACATGCAAAATCTCCTTCTTGTGGTCACACACCAGCTGAACGTTAAGGGAGTGGAAGCCCTTGCGGTCGACAAAAATACCTGGATTGCGATGGGGTGCCCTAAGGGCCACATGTGTGCAGTCAATGACGCCCTGCACCCTTGGAAAGTCTGCCAGATGAGCTAATCCAACCGCTCGCGCCGTCACATTTGCGCGATCCCTGGTGAAATGGATGTGGTTGTGCGCGAGGGCAAAGAGGGCATCGGTTACCTGCGTGTGTGGGCCGACTGGGAGATGCCGCTGATGTCTGCTGATGATCCCTGGAATGAGCCTGAGGCAAAAAAGTTGAGTGCGGTGGTGACTTTGATGGCCACAGTTAAAGGAGTGTCCACCTGGTCCTCTGGGCAGCAGGTCTTGCTGTATCATTGCACAGATGTCAGTCTCTACCTGTCGCGAAAGTCGGAGCTGCCTTTGGCACTGCTGCTCAGTCATGTTGAGGTAGCTGACCATGTGTCTGTAGACCCTGTTTGGGGGGTATCTCCTGCGCCGACAGGCTTCCATGCGCTGGCCCCTTCTGGCCTGTGCTGCCTCAGGTGGGTGAGCAGCAGCCTGTCGCTCCTGCTGCTGCTGTTGCTGGTGCTGTTGTTGTTCCTGGTTCTGCTGCTGCCGCGCCTGGTGCTCGAGCTCCTCTAATGCCAAGAAGAGAAGGAAAAAAATGGCTCCCATGCTTCTGGCATATGCCTCCGCTGAGGAAGCGCTGAGTGAGGGTGGCGAGAGGGGTCTCCCAGGAGTTTACACTGGAGATGTGTGTGAGGCTCCAACCTTCCACAGGTGTGGTTAAGCCTGGTAAAAGTTGCCCCAGGCCTGAAACAACAAAGTCCTGCCACCTGCAAATGATGACTAATCAAATCTCCTCTTTAAAGGTTGACCTGCAGCTGATGGTCAGCAAGCCAATAATGCTCACGCCAGGCTTCACAGGCGTGATCCCCACCAGGCATGTTTTACGTGGGAAAAGGGTTAAAATTGCAAGTGCCTGTTAAAATGGCATTATAAAGGCCAATTAGTGCTGATTCAGGGCCTTAAAGACCAGTCCTGCCTGTTGGAGGCGGGACTGATTCGGAACCATCAGACACGCCTGTTGTGTATGTACCTTTAAGAGAAGAACTGATTTTATACTGCAGTACCGGCAGTGACCAGACCTGTATATAAAGCCATAGCAGGCTTCTGTACTTCAGTCTCAAGTTACCCTCTGTTCCAGCATTTCTGGCTGTGCAGCTGCCTCAGTCAGCAGGAGGAGAAGGAGCAGCCAAACCAGGAGAGTGGAGAGTGGAAAGTGGTGGTCTCCTGACCAGGAAGAGGAGGATATCGATAGACCACCACCACCTCCACCTCCACCATCATCACAGCAACTGAGGTGCCTGGAGAGAGAGGACAGAGGAGGAGAAGGAGAAGGGAGGCCAGCAACAACACCAACCAGGGGAGAGGCCTTTCCATTACTGCCTCCCCAAATTGGCCTCCACTTCAGGAGAGGGAGAGAGGGGAGAGAAACAACCAACAACCACCAACTGTTTGGAAGGAGGGAAGAACAACATCATCTTTCAGGTGGGTGTTATTTGGTGCACTCTCCCAAAGACTTTGTATTTTAGGTGGGGGGAGAAAAGAAGAAACAAGGCCGGATCATCAAGGGGTGTCTATGTGTGTGTGTGGCTCTTGTTAAAAACTAGGCCACACACACCACTAATAAGCACCCCTTCAATTGCCTGACCTGGGACAGATGGAGCTGCCTAGGTGAAGTCCAATTACATCGTTAAGACCTGGTGTGGGACTGAGCCTGGGGCATCTCCAGCTTTCCCAGGTGAAGACATCTTCTCCCCCTGCCAGAAGACCACCTTCAAAGGCTTTAAATTCCCATCGGAGAGTGCACCCCTGCCAACACCCACCCACCCACCATCCTGAGTGGCAACCCTGCCCTTGCAGCCTCCCTCCTTCCCAACCCCCCTCTCTCTCTCTCTTTGTCTCTCTCTGCCTATTTCTCTGAGGCACCTCAATTTCATCTCTTTTTATTAATTGCCTATTGAGCAGAGGGGAGAAGGCCCCGCTCCCAATTTCAATCAATAAGGGGAGAGGTGTGTCTTCATTTTAAACAGCTCCCTCTGCTCAATAGAGGACCAAAAAATACCTGAGGCCATTAACACCTTCAGGCCTGTGACTTGGGGTGAGTGTAGCCCTTATAAAAACACCCCATAATGGCAACTGTATCTTCACCAGTGGTGGGGCCAGCCAGGACTTATGCGGGAGTGGCAGCCACAGCCACAGCTACTCCCGTTGCTTCTGCTGCCCCGTCACCTTTTAAACTTATGATAAAAAAGCTTGGGGTGAAGAGCTACACTCACCCCACTATGACCATTGAGGCCTGCGTTAAAGCCATGGCTGGGGTTGTCGGTCCCTCAGCCATCGTCGCGGCCTCAAAAATGTACGGGAAGGCTGTGTTCTTCCTGGGGTCGGAGCGGGCAGTGTCCCTGGCCGTCGCCAAGGGGCTCACCGTGGGCGGGACCTTCCTGCCGGTGGATCCTCTCGAGGCCACCGCGCAGAGGATCGTCATCTCGAACATCCCGCCCTATGTTCCTGGTGAGCTCCTCCTCCCCCATTTATGCCAACTTGGAGAGGTGAGGTCGGGGATCACGCCCATCCCGCTCGGCTTCCGGGAAGCCAGCCTTCGCCACGTCTTCTCCTTCCGGCGCCAGCTGTTTATCCAGCTGGCGCGGGAGGAGGACACCGACGGGGCGTTCGTCGTCCACCACGAGGGGACCGCCTATCGCATCTTCTGGACGTCGGATGGTGTGCGGTGCCACGCCTGCAAGGAGGAGGGGCACATCCGGAAAAACTGCCCCGCCTCCAAGGCCGCCGGATCATCTCGTGCGGCTGAGGCTGGTGCCGCCGCCGCTCCTCCCCCCGGATCTGCCTGCACGTCGGGAACGTCTGATGCGCGGTCGACGTCGGGGGCCAATGCCACCAAGGCCTCCGGCGGGGGGGAGGGAGCACGTCCGGCCGGAAAGAATGCGCGGCGAAAAAATAAACACCTTAGGGCGGGTCCCCCCGTGGATGGCCAGCCCTTGCCCCTTGCGCCCCTTACACCCGCGCTCCTCGCGGAGTTAATCGGGGCAGACGCGAGTGGGAGGGGCCTCGTGCTCGAGCCTGTGGCCGCAACCGCTGTAGCGGAAACGCCAATACCTGCGGCCGGGCTCGGGCCCGAGGAACCCGACAAACCTGCTCCGCCGGAGGGAGCGGACGAGGAGGCCCCTGCAGACATGGAGGTCTCCCTCACTCCCTCCGCGTTAAAAAGAAGGCGCGACCCCCTGGAAGAGGAGGAGGACCGGGTGGTCCCTCCAAGCAGGGGGAGTCGTCGCCCACCGCGGGTACAGCGCCCCCCCCCTCCGCTGTCATTACCACTGGCGATCGGCAGGGGTCGCCTGTCCCTCGGGAGGCTGCGGCAGATGGGTCTGTCCGGCACGTGCCTCCCGGGGATGGGGACGAGACCCTGCCCATGGGGGTGGGCGCGGGACAACCCGCGGCGGTGATTGACATTTTATCGGTGCCGTTACCCCTCGCCGGGCCGGGTGGCCTGGGGTCTGGGTCAGGCGAGCTCGAGGAAAATGAGCTCACCCAATGCGACCCGGACATCTCCCAGGGGCTGCTCGTCCCAGTGGAGGTTTTAATTGAAAACACCCCATCCGCTGGGTCGGAGGTTGGTGGCGGGGAGGAGGATGGCCCCCTGGCTGCGTCTCTGGTGCCGGACGTACTGGAGGAGCTGGGTATTGTTCTCTCCCCGGTTTCTCTGCTCGTTCTGGCGTCTGAGGCGGGGGGGGACTCCGAACCGCTGCCGTCTTCTGGCCCGGCGCCCCTAGAGGAGCCCAGGGAGGAATCCTCTGCCGCCGATCCTGGGGGTGGGATCCGGGCGGAGGCGGGGCCGGCTGGTGCGGCCGAGCCGTTCGCTGCTCACTGCGTGACGGACGGGTCAGCCGCTGGTGACGACCCCCTGGAGGAGGATGGGGACTTGGTGATGGGCACGGAGGACGATTTGGACTCCACCGTCCACGAGGCGCTGGATGACCTCGTGCCCCTCGCCGAGTCTCTCCTCATTCCCGTAAGGGAACTCCAGGACTTTATGGCCACGTGCCAGGGTCGGCAAAATAAGATCCGGCTGGCCCTCGACAGGTGGTCGGAGCTGGCGCTGCTCATTGTATCCGTCCGCGCCGCCGTTAAAATCAAGGGCGCGGACAAGGGCGTGGACCCGCTCGAGCTGCGTCAGCTCAGAACGTTTCTCACTGGGCTGCTGAGCAAGTGGCGGCTGACCAGCAGCTGCGCTCCCTCCCACCGTTAGGTGTAGGTAAAGGTTGCACTATGCTTCTGACATGAAGATAACCATAGCCAGCCTCAACATCAATGGCAGCAGGGAGGCGCGCCGCAGATTCAACAACTTCTCGGTCCTTCGGGACGGGAAGTATGCGGTGTGTTTCCTGCAAGAAACCCACACCGTTCCGGGAGACAAAGCCACATGGCTCCTGGAGTGGCAAGGAGGGGTCAGCATGAGTCACCTCTCCAACAATTCTAGCAGGGTGGCTATCTTGCTGGCCCCGCATTTTCAGCCGGAGATCTTGGGGGTCAAGGAGCACGTGCCGGGCCGCTTGCTCCAGGTCACTGTTCGCCTGGGGGGCGTGCCGCTCCATCTAGTGAACGTGTACGCCCCTCAGACCGGCGCGCAGCAAGTGCGCTTCTTCGAAGAAGTGTCCGCTCTTTTGGGCTCCGTCGACGCGGGCGAGTGCGTCATCCTCGGGGGGGATTTTAACTGCACACTCGAGGCGAGGGACCGTTTGGGTCCCCCGTGAAGCCCGGCGGCGATGGAGAAGTTGAGGGACCTGGTCGGGTCCTTCGACTTGGTGGACGTCTGGCGAAATCTCCACCCCGACTCCAGCGCCTTCACTAGCGTGAGGTCTGGGGGAGGAAGGCCCAGAATCGACCGCCTCTACATTTCCCGGGCGTACGTCTCCTGCGTTCCGGCGGCTTCCATGCGGCCGGTGCTGTGCACGGACCACCACCTGGTGTGGGCGGAGCTCACTCCGCTGCGCGCGCGGGGGGGGTCCACGTACTGGCATTTTAACAACCTGCTGCTGGAGGACGCGCGGTTCTGGGATTCGTTTCGTCGGTTCTGGGCCGACTGGAGTAGGAAGCGGGGGGGCTTCCTCTCCTTGAGGCTATGGTGGGACGTGGGCAAGGCTCACATCCGTCTCTTCTGTCAGGAGTACGCGAAGGGGTTGACCAAGAGGTGGGAGGCCCGTGTTGGGCGGTTGGAGAAGGAGGTGCTCGACCTGGAGTCCCGTCTCGGTCAGGTCGTCGAGGACCCAGCCCTGCGGAAGGTGTACGAAGAGAAGAAGGGCGCGCTGAAGGACCTGCAGCTCGTCGGGTCCCGAGGCGCGTACGTGAGGTTGCGGATCCAGCTCCTGCGGGACCTGGACCGCGGCTCCCCCTTCTTCTACTCGCTGGAAAAAAGACGGGGGGTCCGTAAGCAGCTCTTGGGGCTGCTGGCCGACGACGGATCACTGGTCTCGGATCCGGAGGGAATCAGCGCGGAGACCCACGCCTATTACGGGGCTCTGTTCTCTCCGGATCTGTCCAGCGAGGATGCGCGCAGAGTTTTGTGGGAGGACCTGCCGAAGGTCAGCCCGGAGGACGCCGAAAAATTGGACGCTCCGCTAAGCCTGGCGGAGCTGACCGGCGCCCTCCGCCAGCTCTCTAGGGGAAAGTCCCCGGGGCTGGACGGACTGACCGTGGAGTTCCACAGGGTGTTCTGGGATGTCTTGGGGGGCGACTACGCGTGGGTCCTGGGGGAAAGTTTGGCGACCGGGGAGATGCCCCTCTCTTGGCGCAGGGTGGTCATTGTCCTGCTGCCTAAGAAGGGCGATCTCCGCCTCCTTAAGAACTGGCGCCCGGTCTCCCTCCTCAGCACGGACTATAAAATCTTTGCCAGGGCCATGTCTGCTCACCTTGGCACCGTGCTGGCCCACATGATCCACCCCGACCAGCCCTACATGGTCCCGGGCCGGACCATCCACGATAATATCCATCTGGTCCGGGACCTGGTCCACCACTCCCAGAGGGCTGGTCTGTCGGTCGCCTTCCTTTCCCTGGATCAGGAGAAGGCGTTCGACAGGGTGGATCACGAGTATCTCTTCGGGACTCTGCGCGCATTTGGGTTCGGGACGCATTTCATCGCCTGGATCCGACTTCTGTACGCCGCCGCGGAGTGTCTGATTAAAGTTAACGGGTCCTTGACGGCGCCCCTTCACTTCGGGAGGGGGGTGTGTCAGGGATGCCCCATGTCCGGTCAGTTATACGTCATTTGCGTGGAGCCTTTCCTGCGCCTCTTGCGGAAGAGGTTGACGGGACTGCCTCTGCAAGGGCCGGGCGTGGAGGGGGTTCTCTCGGCTTACGCCGATGACGTGCTCCTCACGGTCATGGATCCCGCTGACTTGCGGAGGATGCAGGAATGCCAGCAGATTTACTCGGACGCATCCTCCGCCAAGATCAACTGGGAGAAATGCTCTGGACTCCTGGTGGGTCAGTGGCGGGTGGACTCCCTGCCGGAGGAGTTCAGGCCTTTCACCTGGAGCACTGCGCACCTCCTCTATTTGGGAGTCTACCTTAGCCCTGCCGAGGACGCCTGGCCGGCGAACTGGCAAGAGCTGGAGGCCAAAGTCACCGCTCGCCTAGGACGCTGGACAGGACTGCTCTGAGTGTTGTCCTACAGGGGTCAAGCGCTGGCCATAAACAAGCTGGTGGCCGCCATGTTGTGGTACCGGTTGGTCACTTTGATCCCTCCCCCTGCGTTTGTCACCAAGATGCAGAAGAAGCTCATCGACTTCTTCTGGGACAAAAGGAAGCACTGGGTCTCTGCCACGATTCTGTGTCTCCCGCTTAGGGAGGGCGGTCAGGCTCTGGTGTGCCTTCGCACCCAGGCTGTGACTTTCCATCTTCAGACGCTGCAGAGATACCTGTACGTCGAGAATCCTTCGAGATGGTGTGCGCTGGCGACGTTTTTCTTCCGCCAGCTGCACAGCCTCAATTATGACACGCAGCTCCTGTTCGCGAAAGTGGGCGGCAGGCATGCCGGCCTGCGGGAGCTGCCTGTCTTCTACCAGGAACTGCTATGGGTTTGGAACTACGTCGCTTCCAGGCGGAGCTCTCCCCTGTCAGGAGCGGCGGCTCTCCTTCGGGAGCCGCTGCTCAGGAATCCGCACCTCCACGAACGCAGGTTCGCGAGGCTGGCGGAGGGCAGGGCTGTGCCTGGCAAGGTGACCAGAGTCGGGGACCTGCTCGATGGCGGAGGAGCGGGCTGGATGGCGCCGGAGGAGCTGGCGCGGCGCCTGTCCTGGGCCAACGTCCGGCTCGCGGTCGAAGCCATCGAATCGGTGAAAGCGGCACTGGGCCCCGACTCCACTAGGTGTATCGAGGCGGCTCAAGCACGTGGGGCGATCCCGTCTGAGCTTACCCCCGTTCGGACGGAATTCCTCATCGGTGCCCGGCCCCGAAACTCCCCTCGGGAACCGGCGCCTCACAACTTGAGCCGTCTCGAGGAAATACCCTCCGTGCCTTTTCATTCCGCGCGGAGGGGTTTCCTGTACGGGCTGCTCCTGCACACTCTCCACTTTGCCATCTTCGTCTACCGTCTGGACACGCCTTGGCGTGGCATCTTGCCGACTGGCGGTGGCGGAGGTCCCCAATGGAGGGCTCTCTACGCGGGAGTCCTCCCTTGTTCCATCAGGGACTTGGCCTGGAGGGTGTTGCACGGAGCGGTCCCGTGCAATAAGGTTTTAAGTAGGTTCACGGACTCCCAGGCCACCTGCATTTTTTGCGGCCTGGAGGAGTCCGTGTTTCACGTTTATATGGAGTGTGCGAGGTTGCAGCCCCTCTTTCACTACTTGAAGGGGCTGCTCCTTGATTTTTGGTTGCACTTCAGTCCCACGCTCTTGATCTACGGTCACCCGGTGCGGAGGGGAGTGGACAGGTTGTTGGACCTCCTTGTGGGCCTGCTCCTGGGCCTGGCTAAAAGAGCCATCAATTGGTCCAGGCAGTGGGCGGTCGAGGGGGTCGTCCAGCCGGATTGCCTGCCTCTCTTCCGCGGCCATGTTCGCGCCCGGGTGGCGCTGGAGATGGAGCACGCGGTGTCCGCCGGCGCGCTTGAGTATTTCCGCGACCGGTGGGCGCCGCGGGGACTGGAGTGCATTATCAACCCGGAAAACCAAATTTTAATTTGATTTGTTAAGTTTTAGTTGAACTTTTGTTTATTTACTGTCCAATTGGTTTTTTTTTTTGGGTCCAAACAAAAAGAGTACCCTCTGTTCAGTAAATAACTGTTATTATTGTTCTCCTGCAGTCCGTGTATTATTGATACTCGGACACTACACTGGCGACGAACAGGTTCGAACTCACCTGCAGTACTGCATCACCTCACGGGGATCTTTCCCTGAGAAGAAGCTTCTTGGAGGTCGAAGTCAGAGCAACGGGCGTTGACCGCGGGCAACCGCCCAAGGATCCATCGGAGTTCGGAGAGTTGCAGGGGAGGCTGTGGAGAGCTGGGCTTGGCTCCCCAGTCAAGGTGTTCCAGCAAATCGTGCTGGTAGCAGGTAGTGCGCTGACCCTTCCGGACTGCAGCGGGCTCGAGCTCGATCGAGCGGCTCTGCAAAGGGGCTGTCCAGCGTCGTCGGGAGGAAAAGAGAGAGAGAGGGTGGAGCGCACAGGGCGCGGTCGGTGCTCAAGAACCGGGCAGCGTAGAGAAAATAAAACGAGGGGAAGGAAAAGTGAGACGCGCCGAAGCCGCGGGTCGCCGCCATTACCCTGTAGAATGCTAGGAGCAGCGTGGCAGCAAGGGGAAGAAGGAAAAACGCGGGAGGCGCCATTTTATTCCATTGGGGAAGAAGGAAAAGCGCGGGAGGTGCCATTTTAACCCATTGGGGAAGAAGAAAAAGCGCGGGAGGCGCCATTTTAAATCACCCAAGATGTCGAAGAGTGGCAGTATCACTGCTTTCGACAACGAGGTAGAAGACTGGACCACGTATGTGGAAAGAATTCAAGTGTACTGCAAGGCAAATGTGGTGGCCGATGGAAAGAAGGCGTCGGTATTATTAAATTTGATGGGCGCGAGAACGTACGGCCTATTGCGGAATTTAATTACCCCAGCTAAACCAATGGAGAAAAGTTTTGAAGAGATTGTTAATATCTTAAAGGAACACCTAAACCCTACACCGCTGCTGATAGCAGAAAGATTCAAGTTCCATAAAAGAAACCAGCACAAAGATGAGAGCAATGCTGACTATCTTACAGAACTACGCAAGTTATCGAAGCACTGCCAGTTCGGAGCAGGACTGGCAGACACCATACGGGATAAGTTTGTCTGCGGGCTCCAGAGTGAAGGAACCCAGAAACGACTACTTTCGGAAAAGGACCTGACGCTAGAACAGGCTTTCAGCGTGGCAGTATCCTACGAAGCAGCAGCATGGGGAGCTGCGGAAATACAACAGAAACCACAAGAATACAGCGCTAACGAAATGGCGTATGGAGCAGAAAAGTGCTATCGCTGCGGCAGAACAACCCATGATCAGAAGGACTGCTGGTTTAAGGACAAAGTATGCAGGCAATGTGGGAAAATGGGACACATAGCAAGAGTCTGCAGGTCGGGAAAGAAAACCAGCACTACAAGAACTACTAAGGAAAAGTACAAGAAAGTAAAGAAATTGACAGACAGTAGTTCGGAAGATCAGGAGAGTGGTAATGACTCCGGGAGCAGGAGACTAAGTTGTCTAAAGTTACACAACGTGATCGCAAAGGAGGATCACCGAACCATTTGGGTCACCCTCATGATAGCAGGGTCCCCAGTAAAGATGGAATTGGACACAGGATCAGCCCTAACTGTCATGAATCGACGAGACTATGAGCGGCTATTCTCACACATACCCTTGAAGGACGCGTCCATTGTATTGAAGACTGTAATGAAATGTGTTTGGCTTGCCTGTATTCGTTTTGCACTCATGTATATTACCCTCCCCCACACGGTGTATAGTTTCACTTCCTCTTTCCTGACTAACCTGGAAGGTTCTAGGTCTTGGCTCTTGGCACCGCCCCGACTTCTCTTACATAAAGATCCCAGGATCTGTATGACTCATTCGTGCGAGCCAGTCAGTGTGTTGAGATGTTAGCTCTGATCTTAGTGATTAAAAGCCAACTTGTTGAAGTCTATAACTTCTGGTTCTGTGGTTATTGAAGGCACATCAAAGACATACATGGGGCAAAAAGTCTACCCCAGAGGAAAAATAAGGGTGCCAGTTAAATACAACGGCAAGGAAACACAGAAACTGTATCTATATATACTACAAGATGGAGGACCACCATTATTGGGAGGTGAATGGATCCGAAAAATACAATTGGATTGGCATTCCATTCAGGCGCTAACTGTGACTGACAAAAAGGATGATGACGTCACACCTGGCCGACTGTCAAAAATTCTAACTGACGCGAAAGAGGTGTTCCAACAAGGACTTGGGACTCTAAAAGGAGTAACGGCAATGAAAAAAATCGAAGGTAACGCAAACCCAAAATTTTTTAAGGCCAGACCGGTACCGTACGCGATCCGCCCAGCCGTTGAAGCAGAGCTGGAGAGTCTGGAGCGTTCGGGTGTGCTGTCCAAGGTGGACCGGAGCGAGTGGGCCACACCCATCGTTCCTGTAATGAAGAAATCATTGAGCAGCACGCCTGGGGAGCCAAAGAAGGTTCGCATTTGTGGGGACTTCAAGGTAACTGTGAACCCAGTCCTGCACACAGTACAATATCCACTTCCACGGATAGAAGATATTTTCGCCTCACTATCTGGAGGGAAACGCTTTACAAAGATTGATCTGGCCCAAGCGTATCTACAAATGGAGGTGGAAGAAGCATCTAGGAAATACCTCATGATAAACACTCACAAAGGCCTTTACCAGTATAACCGACTGGTATTCATAGAAACATAGAAACATAGAAGATAGGAGCAGGAGTAGGCCATTCGGCCCTTCGAGCCTGCTCCGCCATTCAATGAGACCATGGCTGATCATCCAAATTCAGTACCCTGTCACTGCCTTCTCCCCATATCCCTTGATCCCTTTAGCCTTAAGAAATATATCCAACTCTTTTTTGAATATATTTAATGAACTGGCCTCCACCGCCCTCTGTGGCAGAGAATTCCACAGGTTCACCAATCTCTGGGTGAAGAAATTCCTCCTCATTTCAGTCCTAAATGGCTTACCCCTTATTCTTAGACTATGACCCCTGGTTCTGGACTCCCCGGCCATCATAAACACCCTTCCTGCATCTAGTCTGTCCAGGCCTGACAGAATTTGATAGGTTTCGATGAGATCCCCTCTCAATCTTCTAAACTCCAGTGAGTATAAGCCCAATTGACACAATCTGTCCTCATACGTCATTCCTGCCATCCCAGGTATCAGCCTGGTGAATCTTCGCTGCACTCCTTCCATGGCAAGAATGTCATTCCTCAGGTAAGGTGACCAAAACTGCACACAGTACTCAAGGTGCGGTCTCACCAAGGCCCTGTACAACTGTAGCAAGACATCCTTGTTCCTGTACTCGAACCCTCTTGCTACGAAGGCCAACATACCATTTGCCTTCTTAACCGCCTGCTGCACCTGCATACTTACCTTCAGCGACTGGTGCACAAGAACACGCAGGTCTCTTTGCACTTCCCCTTCTCCCAATCTATTGCCATTCAAATAATAATCTGCCTTCCTGTTTTTGCCACCAAAGTGGATAACCTCACATTTATCCACATTATAGCGCATTTGCCATGTTTCTGCCCAATCACCCAATTTGTCCAAATCGTACTGGAGTTTCACGACATCCTCCTCACAGCTTACCCTCCCACCCAGCTTTGTGTCATCTGCAAATTTGGAGATATTACATCCAATTCCCTCATCCAGATCATTAATATATATTGTGAACAGCTGGGGTCCTAGGTCCAACCCTTGCGGTACCCCACTAGTCACTACCTGCCACTCGGAAAACGACCCATTTATTCCAACTCTTTGCTTTCTGTCCGCCAACCAGTTCTCTATCCAAGTCAATACCTTGCCCCCAATCCGATGTGCCTTAATTTTGCACGCTAATCTCTTATGTGGGACCTTATCAAAAGCCTTCTGAAAGTCCAAATACACCACATCCACTGGTTCTCCCTTATCTATTTTACCAGTTACATCCTCAAAAAATTCCAGTAGATTAGTCAAGCATGATTTACCTTTTGTAAATCCATGTTGACTTTGTCTGATCCTGTCACTGCTTACCAAGTGCTCTGCTATTACATCTTTTATAATAGATTCTAGCATTTTCCCCACTACCGATGTCAGGCTTACCGGTCTATAATTCCCCGCTTTTTCTCGACCACCTTTTTTGAATAGTGGGGTAACATTAGCTACCCTCCAATCCATGGGTACTGTTCCAGAGTCTATCGAGTTCTGGAAGATGACCAGCAATGCATCTACTACTTCCAGGGCCACTTCCTTAAGTACCCTGGGATGTCGATTATCAGGCCCTGGGGATTTATCGGCCTTTAGTCCCATCAATTTTCCTAACACCATTTCCCTACAAATACTGATTTCTTTCAGTTCCACGCTTTCATCAGGCCCTATGTTCCCCGGCATCTCTGGGAGGTTATTTGTGTCCTCCTTTGTGAAGACAGAACCAAAGTATGAATTTAGTTGGTCTGCCATTTCTTTGTTTCCCATTATAAATTCCCCTGATTCTGACTGCAAGGGACCTACGCTTGACTTCACCAATCTTTTTCTCTTCACATATCTATAAAAGCTTTTACAGTCAGTTTTTATGTTCCCTGCAAGCTTACTCTCATATTCTATTTTCCCTTTCTTAATTAATCCCTTTGTCCTCCTTTGTTGAATACTAAACTGCTCCCAATCCTCAGGTTTATTGCTTTTTCTGGCCAATTTATATGTCGTCTCCTTGGATCTTATGCTATCCCTAATTTCCCTTGTTAGCCACGGTTGAGTCACCTTTTTTGTTTTATTTTTATGCCAAACTGGGATGAACAAATTCTGTAGCTTATCCATTCGGTCTTTGAATGTTTGCCATTGCCTATCCACCGTCAACCCTTTGAGTGCCATTCCCCAATCAATCCTACCCAACTCGCTCCTCAGACCATCGTAGTTTCCTTTATTTAAATTGAGGACCCTAGTCTTTGAGTCAACTACTTCATTCTCCATCTTAATGAAGAATTCGATCATATTATGATCGCTCAGACCCAAGGGGCCTCGTACAACAAGATTGCTAATTAATCCTTTGTCATTACATAATACCCAGTCCAAGATGGCCTGATCTCTGGTTGGTTCCTCGACATATTGGTCCAGGAAACCATCCCGTAAACACTCCAGGAATTCCTCCTCCACAGTATTGTTACTGATTTGGTTGGCCCAATCTATATGTAGATTAAAGTCACCCATGATGACTGCTGTGCCCTTATTGCACGCTTCTTTAATTTCCCTTTTAATGCCATCCCCAACCTCCGCCTTACTGTTGGGAGGTCTATATACCACTCCCACTAATGTTTTTTTCCCCTTAGTATTTCTCAATTCTACCCACACAGATTCCACATCATCGGAGCTAATATCCTTCATTACAATTGTATTAATCCCTTCTTTAACCAGTAATGCTACCCCACCTCCCTTTCCTTTTTGCCTATCTTTCCTGAATATCGAATACCCCTGGATGTTGAGTTCCCAGTCTTGGCCATCCTTGAGCCACGTTTCCGTAATCCCAACCAAATCATATTCGTTTACCTCTATTTGCGCAGCCAATTCATCCACCTTATTACAAATGCTCCTCGCATTAAGACACAAAGCCTTCAGGCTTGTTTTTTTAACGCTCTTAGACCTATTAGAGTTATTATTTACTGTGGCCACGTTTGATTTAAACCATTGATTTCTCTGACTGCCACTTTTGTTTTTCTCATTCCTATCTTTTGCTTTTATCCCTGTTTCCCTTTCCTCTGTTTCCCTGCTCAGGTTCCCAACCCCCTGCCATTTTAGTTTAAACCCCCCTGAACAGTGCTAGCAAACCTCCCCGCAAGGATATTTGTCCCGCTCTGGTTCAGGTGCAACCCGTCCGACTTGTACAAGTCCCACCTTTCCCAGAAGCAGGCCCAGTGATCCAGGAAACTAAAGCCCTCCCTCCTGCACCAACTCTTTAGCCACGCATTCATCTGCTCTATCCTCCTATTCCTATACTCACTAGCATGTGGCACCGGGAGTAATCCAGAGATTACAACCTTTGAGGTCCTACTCTTTAATCTACTACCTAGCTCCCTAAATTCTTGCTGCAGGACCTCATCCCTCTTCCTACCCATGTCATTGGTCCCAATGTGAACCACGACCTCTGACTGTTCACCCTCCCCCTTCAGAATGCCCTGCAGCCGTTCAGTGACATCCTTGACCCTGGCACCAGGGAGGCAACAAACCATCCTGGAGTCACATCTATGGCCACAGAAACGCCTATCTGTACCCCTTACGATAGAATCCCCTACCACTATTGCTCTCCCACTCTGTTTCCTCCCTTCCTGAGCAGCAGAAGCACCCCTGGTGCCAGGAAGCTGGCTGCTGCTGCCAACTTCGGGGTAGCATCAGCCCCGGCTATTTGGCAGAGGGCGATGGAACAAGTCCTGCAAGGGATCCCGGGGACCCAGTGTTATTTGGACGACATCCTGGTTACGGGCGAAAATGACAGTGAACACCTTGCCAACCTGGAGCAGGTGCTCACTAGATTACAGGAATATGGGCTACGAGCCAACTGCCACAAATGCGAGTTCTTCAGGAGACAAATCTCGTATTGTGGCCACATGATTGATGAGGAAGGGTTGCATAAGTCGCCAGACAAGATTGAGGCTGTAGTCAAGGCTCCAGCACCGGAAAATGTATCGCAACTGAGGTCGTTCCTCGGGTTGGTGAACTACTACCATAAGTTCTTGCCAAATTTATCTACAATTCTGCACCCACTGAACGCCCTGCTGCAAACTGGAGTAACATGGAAATGGAGTGATGAGTGTAAGCGTGCCTTTCAGAAATGTAAATGCCTAATCACTTCAAAAGAAGTATTGGCCCACTACAATCCAACACTACCGATTCGGTTGGCATGTGATGCGTCTCCCTACGGCATCGGAGCGGTGCTGTCACACAAATTCCTTGACGGTTCAGAGAGGCCAATCGCCTTTGCATCACGCTCGTTAACCTCAGCTGAGCGTAACTACGCCCAGATTGACAGGGAGGCCCTCAGCCTGGTGTGGGGGGTGAAGAAGTTCAATCACTATCTGCACGGGCAGAAATTCACCCTACTGACTGATCATCAACCCCTGGTCTCCATTTTTAACCCAAAAAAGGGCGTTCCGGTGATGACGGCGCAACGGCTGCAAAGATGGTCACTTTTTCTAGGGGCACATCAGTACGACATAGAGTACAAGGGTACGAAACAGCATGGAAACGCTGATGGGCTGTCGCGCCTACCGTTGCCTACAGTAGAGGAAGCACCTGCAGTGGACCCTGTTGAGATATTCCATGCGACCATAGTCGAATGTCTACCTGTTACAAACTCAAGTATAGAGAAGGAAACCCGAAATGACCCGACACTCTCTCGGGTCTATGATTTGACGGTGAAGGGATGGCCAGCACATGGCGACTCACTGTTGCCAGCATTCTCGCCAAGGAGGGAACAGCTGTCAATGTGCCGGGGGACCTTGATGTGTGGATCCCGAGTGGTAATTCCACCCAAGTTGAGAGATAGAGTGCTCAATGTGCTTCATGAGGGTCATCTGGGAGGGGTAAAAATGAAGAGCCTAGCCAGGGCGTTTGTGTGGTGGCCGGGAATCGATAAAGAAATCGAGGATATGACCAAGAGATGCACAGGATGCCAGAAGGTCCAAAACGCTCCACCACAGGCCCCGCTACATCCATGGGAGTGGCCCTCATCTCCATGGCAACGGCTACACATTGATTTTGCTGGTCCATTTATGGACTCAATGTTCCTAATCGCTGTGGACGCCCATTCGAAATGGCCAGAGGTCATCAAAATGTCCTCCACCACCATGGAGAAAACTATTGCAGTCCTACGGACCATCTTCACCAGGAATGGCTTGCCAGAACAGATTTGCTCCGACAATGGGCCACAGTTTGTGTCCGAGGATTTCCGGAGGTTTCTGAGGAATAATGGGGTGAAACATTACACATCTGCCCCATATCATCCAGCCACAAATGACAATGAGCCAGAATCGACTCCGCCGCAAGAACAGGATACTCGAGAAAGGCGCTATCCAGTCAGGATCAGGAAGCCTCCTCAAAGACTGAACTTACAAATGATTATTTCAGTTGATGTATATAGTACAGAGAAAATTGTAATTGTAATTAGTTATTATTTAGCTTTTAAATGAATGTTATGTACTGTTTATCTAAAAGGGGTGGAATTGTAGTGTATGTACTTTTAAGAGAAGAACTGATTTTATACTGCAGTACCGGCAGTGACCACCCCTGTATATAAAGCCATGGCAGGCTTCTGTACTTCAGTCTTAAGTTACCCTCTGTTCAGCTGCAAGCACGAGCAGAGGGAGCAGCCAGACTTTGGAGAGTGGATTAAAGTGGTGGTCCCCTGACCAGGAAGAGGAGGAGAACGTTGGACCACCACCACCAACTCCACCATCATTACATTAACTGAGGTGCCTGGAGAGAGAGGACAGAGGAGGAGAAGGAGAAAGGAGGCCTACATCAACATCAACCAGGGGAGAGGCCTTTCTATCACTGCCTCCCCAATTTGGCCTCCACTTCAGGAGAGGGAGAGAGGGGAGAGAAACCAACTGCTTGAAAGGAGGGAAGAAAACTTCATCCGGAACATCTACAGGTGGGTGTTATTTGGGGCACTCTCCCAAGACTTTGTATTTTAGGTGGGGGGAGAAAAGAAGAAGCAAGGCCGGATCATCAAGGGGTGTAGTGTGTGTGTGTGTGCTCTTGTTAAAAGCTAGGCCACACACACCACTAATTAGCATCCCTTCTATTGCCTGCCCTGGGAGAGCTTGGAGCTGCCCAAGGTGAAGTCCTTAATTTAATTTAATTACATCGTTAAGACCTGTTGCAGGACTAAGCCTGGGCTTCTCCAGCTTTTCCAGGTGAAGACGTCTTCTCCCCCTGCCAGAAGACCACCATCACCAAAGACTTTTTCCATCGGAGAGTGCAACCCTGCCTACACCCACCCACCATCCTGAGTGGCAACACTGCCCTTTGCGGCCTCCCTCCTTCCCACCCCCCCACCTCTCTCTCTCTCTTTGTCTCTCTCTGCCTGTCTTTCTAAGGCACCTTAGTTTCATCTATTTTATTAATTGCCAATTGAGCAGAGGGGCGAGGGCTCCTCTTCCAATTTAAATCAATAAGGAGAGAGGTGTGTCCTCATTTTAATCAGCTCCCTCTGCTCAATAGAGGACAAAAAAATATATATATATACACCGAGGCCATTAACACCTTCAGGCCTGTGACTTGGGGTGAGTGTAGCCCTTAAAAAAAGCACCCCAGAATGGCGACTGCATCTTCGCCGGTGGCGGGGCCAGCCGGGACCTATGCGAGAGTGGTAGCCACAGCCACAGCTGCTCCCGCTGTTCCTGCTGCCCCGTCACCTTTTCGATTAATAACAAAAAAGCTTGGGGTGAAGAGCTACACTCACCCCACTATGACCATCGAGGCCTGCGTCAAGGCCATGGCTGGGGTTGTCGGCCCCTCAGCCATCGTCGCGGCCTCGAAAATGTATGGGAAGGCTGTGTTCTTCCTGGGGTCGGAGCGGGCGGTGTCCCTGGCTGTCGCCAAGGGGCTCACCGTGGGCGGGACCTTCCTGCCGGTGGATCCTCTCGAGGCCACCGCGCAGAGGATCATTATTTCCAACGTCCCGCCCTATGTTCCTGGTGAGCTCCTCCTTCCCCATTTGCGACAACTTGGGGAGGTGAGGTCGGGGATCACGCCCATCCCGCTCGGCTTCCGGGAGGCCAGCCTTCGCCACGTCTTCTCCTTCCGGCGCCAGCTGTTTATCCAGCTGGCGCGGGAGGAGGACACTGAAGGGGTGTTCGTCGTCCTCCACGAGGGGACCGCCTACCGCGCCTTTTGGACGTCGGACGGTGTGAGGTGCCATGCCTGCAGGGAGGTGGGGCACATCAGGAGGAACTGCCCTGCCTCCAAGGCCGCCGGATCATCTCGTGCGGCCGAGGCTGGCGCCGCCGCCGCCGCCCTTCCCCCCGGATCTGCCCGCGCGTCAAGTACGTCTGATGCGCGGTTGACGTCGGGGGCCGATGCCACCAAGGCCTCCGGCGGGGGGGAGGGAGCATGTCCGGCCGGAAAGAAGGCGCGGGGAAAAAAGAAGCACCTTAGGGCAGGTCACCCCGTGGATGGTGAGCCCTTGCCCCTTGAGCCCCTTACACCCGCGCTCCTCGCGGAGTTGATCAGGGCAGATGTGAGCGGGAGGGGCCCCGTGCCCGAGCCTGTGGCCGCAACCGCCGCAGCGGTAATGCCAATACCTGCGGCCGGGCTCGGGCCCGAGGAACCCGACCAACCTGCTCCGCCGGAGGGAGTCGAGGAGGAGGCCTTTGCAGACATGGAGGTCTCCCTCGCTCCCTCCGTGCTAAAAAGAAGGCGCGACCCCCTGGATGAGGAGGAGGACCGGGAGGAGGAAGGTCCCTCCGAGCAAGGGGAGTCGTCGCCCGCCGCGGGTACTGCGCCGCCCCGCCCCCCCAGCGCTGTCATCATCACCAGCGATCGGCAGGGGTCGCCTGTCCCTCGGGAGGCTGAGGCAGATGTGTCTGTCCAGCACGTGCCTCCCGGGGATGGGGATGAGACCCTGCCCATGGGGGGGGTTGCGGAACAACCCGCGGCAGTAATTGAAGTTGACCTTTTATCGGTGTCGTTACCCCTCGCCGGGTCGGGCAGCCTGGGGGCTGGGTCGGGCGAGCTCGAGGATAATGAGCTCGCCCAATGCGACCCGGACGTCTCCCAGGGGATGCTCGTCCTGGTAGAGCTTTTAATTCAAAACCCCCCGTCCGCTGGGTCGGAGGTTGGTGGCGGGGAGGAGGATGGCCCCCTGGCTGCGTCTCTGGTGCCGGACGTACTGGAGGAGCTGGAAATTGTTCTCTCCCCGGTTTCTCCGGTCGTTCCGGCGTCTGAGGCGGAGGGGAGCTCTGAACCGCCGCCGTCTTCTGGCCCGGCACCCCTAGAGGAGCCCAGGGAGAAATCCTCTGCCGCCGATCCTGGGGGTGGGATCCGGGCGGAGGCGGGGCTGGCTGGCGCGGCCGAGTCGTTCGCTTCGCACTGCGCGGCGGACGGGTCGGCCGCTGGTGACGACCCCCTGGAGGAGGATGGGGACTCGGTGATGGGCACGGAGGACGATTCGGACTCCAGCGCCGACGTGGCGATGGATGACCTCGTGCCCCTTGCCGAGTCTCCCCTCATTTCCGTAAGGGAACTCCGGGATTTTATGGCCACGTGCCTGGGTCAGCGCAATAAGGTCCGGCTGGCCCTCGACAGGTGGTCGGAGCTGGCGCTGCTCATCGATTCCGTCCGCGCCGCCGTTAAGATCTTGGGCGCGGACGAGGGTGTGAACCCGCTCGAGCTGCGTCGGCTCACAACGTTTCTCACTGGGCTGCTGAGGAAGTGGCGGCGGACCAGCGGCTGCGCTTCCTCGCCCCGTTAGGCGTAGGTAGAGGTTGCACTATGCTTCTGACATGAAGATAACCATAGCCAGCCTCAACATCAACGGCAGCAGGGAGGCGCGCCGCAGATTCAATAACTTCTCGGTCCTTCGGGACGGGAAGTATGCGGTGTGCTTCCTGCAAGAAACCCACACCGTTCCGGGAGACGAAGCCACGTGGCTCCTGGAGTGGCAAGGAGGGGTCAGCATGAGTCACCTCTCCAACAATTCCAGCGGGGTGGCTATCTTGCTGGCCCCGCATTTTCAGCCGGAGATCTTGGGGGTCAAGGAGCACGTGCCGGGCCGTTTGCTCCATGTCACTGTTCGCCTGGGGGGCGTGCCGCTCCATCTAGTGAACGTGTACGCCCCTCAGACCAGTGCGCAGCAAGTGCGCTTCTTCGAAGAAGTGTCCGCTCTCTTGGGCTCCATCGACGTGGGCGAGTGCGTCATCCTCGGGGGGGATTTTAACTGCACCCTCGAGGCGAGGGACCGTTCGGGTCCCCCGCGAAGCCCGGCGGCGATGGAGAAGTTGAGGGACCTGGTTGGGTCCTTCGACTTGGTGGACGTCTGGCGAAATCTCCACCCCGACTCCAGCGCCTTCACTAGCGTGAGGTCTGGGGGAGGAAGGTCCAGAATCGACCGCCTCTACATTTCCCGGGCGGTCGTCTCCTGCGTTCCGGCAGCTTCCATGCGGCCGGTGCCGTGCACGGACCACCACCTGGTGTGGGCGGAGCTCGCTCCGCTGCGCGCGCGGGGGGAGTCCGTGTACTGGCATTTTAACAACCTGCTGCTGGAGGACGCACGGTTCCGGGATTCGTTTCGTCGATTCTGGGCCGACTGGAGATTGAGCAGGGGGGCTTCCCCTCCTTGAGGCTATGGTGGGATGTGGGCAAGGCTCACATCCGTCTCTTCTGTCAGGAGTACGCGAAGGGGTCGACCAAGAGGCGGGAGGCCCGGGTCGGGCGGTTGGAGAAGGAGGTGCTCGACCTGGAGTCCCGTCTCGGTCAGGTCGTCGAGGACCCGGCCCTGCGGAAGGTGTACGAAGAGAAGAAGGGCGCGCTGAAGGACCTGCAGCTCGTCGGGTCCCGAGGCGCGTACGTGAGGTCACGGATCCAGCTCCTGCGGGACCTGGACCGCGGCTCCCCCTTCTTCTACTCGCTGGAAAAAAGACGGGGGGTCCGTAAGCAGCTCTTGGGGCTGCTGGCCGACGACGGATCTCTGGTCTCGGATCCGGAGGGAATCAGCGCGGAGACCCGCGCCTATTACGGGGCTCTGTTCTCTCCGGATCCGTCCAGCGAGGATGCGCGCAGAGTTTTGTGGGAGGACCTGACGAAGGTGGGCCCGGAGGGCGCCGAAAAATTGGACGCTCCGCTAAGTCTGGCGGAGCTGACCGGCGCCCTCCGCCAGCTCTCTAGGGGAAAGTCCCCGGGGCTGGACGGGCTGACCGTGGAGTTCCACAGGGCGTTCTGGGACGTCTTGGGGGGCGACTACGCGCGGGTCCTGGGGGAAAGTTTGGCGACCGGGGAGATGCCCCTCTCTTGGCGCAGGGCGGTCATTGTCCTGCTGCCTAAGAAGGGCGATCTCCGCCTCCTTAAGAACTGGCGCCCGGTCTCCCTCCTCAGCACGGACTATAAAATCTTTGCCAGGGCCATGTCTGCTCGCCTTGGCACCGTGCTGGCCCACATGATCCACCCCGACCAGTCCTACACGGTCCCGGGCCGGACCATCCACGATAACATCCATCTGGTCCGGGACCTGGTCCACCACTCCCAGAGGGCTGGTCTGTCGGTCGCCTTCCTTTCCCTGGATCAGGAGAAGGCGTTCGACAGGGTGGATCACGAGTATCTCTTCGGGACTCTGCGCGCATTCGGGTTCGGGACGCATTTCGTCGCCCGGATCCGACTTCTGTACGCCGCCGCGGAGTGTCTGATTAAAGTTAACGGGTCCTTGACGGCGCCCCTTCGCTTCGGGAGGGGGGTGCGTCAGGGATGCCCCATGCGTGGAGCCTTTCCTGCGCCTCTTGCGGAAGAGGTTGACGGGACTGGCTCTGCAAGGGCCGGGCGTGGAGGTGGTCCTCTCGGCTTACGCCGATGATGTGCTCCTCACGGTCACGGATCCCGCTGACTTGCGGAGGATGCGGGAATGCCAGCAGATTTACTCGGACGCATCCTCCGCCAAGATCAACTGGGAGAAATGTTCCGGACTCCTGGTGGGTCAGTGGCGGGTGGACTCCCTGCCGGAGGAGTTCAGGCCTTTCGCCTGGAGCACCACGCACCTCCTCTATTTGGGAGTCTACCTTAGCCCTGCCGAGGACGCTTGGCCGGCGAACTGGCAAGAGCTGGAGGCCAAACTCACCGCTCGCCTAGGACGCTGGACAGGACTGCTCCGAGTGTTGTCCTACAGGGGTCGAGCGCTGGTCATAAACCAGCTGGTGGCCGCCATGTTGTGGTACCGGTTGGTCACTTTGATCCCTCCCCCTGCGTTTGTCGCCAAGATTCAGAAGAAGCTCATCGACTTCTTCTGGGACAAAAGGAAGCACTGGGTCTCTGCCGCGGTTCTGTGTCTCCCGCTTAGGGAGGGCGGTCAGGCGCTGGTGTGCCTTCGCACCCAGGCTGCGACTTTCCATCTTCAGACGCTGCAGAGATACCTGTACGTCGAGAATCCTCCGAGATGGTGTGCGCTGGCGACGTTTTTCTTCCGCCAGCTGCATGGCCTCAATTACGACACGCAGCTCTTGTTTGCGAAAGTGGACAGCAGACGTGCCGGCCTGCGGGAGCTGCCTGTCTTCTACCAGGAACTACTATGGGTTTGGAACTACGTCGCTTCCAGGCGGAGCTCTCCCCCGTCAGGAGCGGCGGCTCTCCTTCGGGAGCCGCTGCTCAGGAATCCGCACCTCCACGAACACGGGTTCGGGCGGCTGGCGGAGGGTAGGGCTGTGGCTGGCAAGGTGACCAGAGTCGGGGACCTGCTCGATGGCGGAGGAGCGGGCTGGATGGCGCCGGAGGAGCTGGCGCGGCGCCTGTCCTGGGCCAACGTCCAGCTCGCGGTCGAAACCATCGAATCGGTAAAAGCGGCACTGGGCCCCGACTCCACGAGGTGTATCGAGGCGGCTCAAGCACGTGGGGCGATCCCGTCCGAGCTTACCCCCGTTCGGACGGAATTCCTCATCGGCGCCCGGCCCCGAAACTCCCCTCGGGAACCGGCGCCTCACAACTTGAGCCGTCTCGAGGAAATACCCTCCGTGCCTTTTCATTCCGCGCGGAGGGGTTTCCTGTACGGGCTGCTCCTGCACACTCTCCACTTTGCCATCTTCGTCTACCGTCCGGACACGCCTTGGCGTGGCGTTTTGCCGACCGGCGGTAGCGGAGGTCCCCAATGGAGGGCTCTCTATGCGGGAGTCCTCCCTGGTTCCATCGGGGACTTGGCCTGGAGGGTGTTGCACGGAGCGGTCCCGTGCAATAAGGTTTTAAGTAGGTTCACGGACTCCCAGGCCGCCTGCATTTTTTGCGTCCTGGAGGAGTCCGTGTTTCACGTTTATATGGATTGTGAGAGGTTGCAGCCCCTCTTTCACTACTTGAAGGGGCTGCTCCTCGATTTTTGGTTGCACTTCAGTCCCACGCTCTTGATCTACGGTCACCCGGTGCGGAGGGGAGCGGACAGGTTGGAGGACCTCCTTGTGGGCCTGCTCCTGGGCCTGGCTAAAAGAGCCATCAATTGGTCCAGGCAGCGGGCGGTCGAGGGGGTCGTCCAGCCGGATTGCCTGCATCTCTTCCGCGGCCATGTTCGCGCCCGGGTGGCCCTGGAGATGGAGCACGCGGTGTCCGCCGGTGCGCTTGAGTATTTCCGCGACCGGTGGGCGCCGCGGGGACTGGAGTGCATCATCAACATGGAAAACCAAATTTTAATTTGATTTGTTAAGCTTTAGTTGAACTTTTGTTTATTTACAGTCGAATTGGGTTTTTTTGGGTCCAAATAAAAGAGTACCCTCTGTTCAGTAAATACCTGTTATTATTGTTCTCCTGCAGTCCGTGTATTATTGATACTCGGACACTACAACGCCTGGGTTAAAATGGCTAGGTGTCGGGAACCAGGTGGGGGGGGTTCCCGACCCCCAGTTTTTGCGATTTTCCCCTCCCACATGCCTCAAAGCTCGCCTGACGGCTGAGTTAAAATCGACTCCAGAGTGTCCACAGCGCCTGGTCTGCACTCAAGGCCTCCATAATCAGCACCTGTGAAAAGACGCTCGGTCACTTGACCAGGAAACGCCAAGACTGGTTTGACAAGAACAACCAGGAGATCCGGGAACTAATAAGCTGCAAGCGCAAGGCATTGCTGATCTGGAAACAGCAACAGAACTCGAGAGCAAGAAAGCATCTCTACAGATGCCTGAAGGCCGATGTCCAACAAAAAACTCGTGACCTAAAGAACAGATGATGGGTGGAGAAAGCGCAGGAGATCTAGCAGTTAGCCGACAACCACGACGTGCGTGGATTCTTTAACGTAGTCAAGACCACCTACAGCCCAAGCACCCAAGGTCCTACCCCACTGCGGGCCAAGAACGGAGAGGTACTCATCAAGGACAGAGAGGCAGTCAGTGCCCGCTGGAAGGAGCACTTCGAAGATCTCCTTAACCGAGACTCTGTCTTCGACGCGAGTGTCCTCAACTCCATCCCGCAGCATGCTACCCGCCACCACCTCAGCACAACCCCAGCCCGGCATGAGGTTGAAAAGGCCAACTGACAACTGAAGAACAACAAGGCCTCAGGAGCAGATGAAATCCCCGCCGAGGCGCTAAAACATGGTGGAGAAGCACTATTAGCGTGAATACATGAACTCTTTTCTCTTATTTGGAAGGAGGAGAGCGTGTCAGGGGATCTCAGAGATGCCATAATTGTGACCATCTTCAAGAAAGGTGACAAGTCCGATTGCGGTAATTCCAGAGGAGTCTCCCTGCTGTCTGCCGCAGGGAAAGTCATCGCAAGTATCCTCCTCAATCACCTTCTCCCAGTGGCTGAAGAGCTCCTCCCAGAGTTGCAAAGCGGATTTCGCCCAATAAGGGGCACAATGGACATGATTTTCACCACGCGTCAACTACCAGAGAAATGCAGGGAACAGCACCAACATGGCCTTCTTTGACCTCACAAAGGCCTTCGACACCATCAACCTTGAGGGACTATGGAGTGTCATCCTCAAATTCAGCTGCCCTCAAAAGTTTGTCACCATCCTCCGTCTGCTTCATGATGACATGCAAGCCGTGATCCTGACCAACAGATCCACCACAGACCCAATTCACATATGGACCGGGGTCAAGCAAGGCTGTGTCATCGCACCAACACTCTTCTCAATCTTCCTGGTTGCAATGCTTCATCTTACCCTCAGTAAGCTCCCCGCTGGAGTGGAGCTAATCTACAGAACAAACAGGAAACTATTCAACCTCCGTCACCTCCAGTCCAGATCAAAGGTCGCCCCATCCTTTGTCATCGAATTACAGTATGCAGATGACGCTTGTGTCTGTGCACACTCTGAGACCGAATTCCAAACCATCGTCAACACCTTCACCGAAGCGTACGAGAGCATGGGCCTTACACTAAACATCCATAAGACAAAAGTCCTCTACCAACCTGCCCCCGCCACACAGTACTACCCCCCGACTATCAAAATCCACGACGAGGCCTTGGACAACGTGGACCACTTTCCATACCTCGGGAGCCTACTGTCAACAAGGGCAGATGTCGATGACGAAGTCCAACACCGCCTTCAGTGTGCCAGTGCAACCTTCGGTCGCCTGAGGAAGAGAGTGTTTGAAGACCAGGACCTCAAACCCGGCACTAAGTTCATGGTCTACAGATCAGCAGTGATACCCGCCCTCCTGTATGCCTCAGAGACATGGACCATGTACAGTAGGCACCTCAAGGCACTGGAGAGGTACCACCAATGCTGCCTCCACAAGATCCTGCAAATCCATTGGTAGGATAGGCACACCAACGTCAATGTCCTCGCTCAGGCCAACATCCCCAGCATTGAAGCTTTGACCATGCTTGATCAGCTCCGATGGACGGGCCACATCGTCCGCATGCCCGATACAAGACTCCCAAATCAAGCGCTCTACTCGGAACTACGACGCGGCAAGAGAGCCCCAGGTGGGCAGAGGAAACGCTTCAAGGACACCCTCAAAGCCTCCTTGAAAAAGTGCAACATCCCCACTGACACCTGGGAATCCCTGGCCCAAGACCGCACGAAGTGAAGGAGAAGCATCCGGGAAGGCACTGAACACATCGAGTCTCTACGCCGGGCGCAAGTGGAAGCCAAGCGCTAACAACGGAAGGAGCGCACATCAACCCAAGCACCCCACTCAATTCAAATTCAAATTCAAATCGCTTTATTGGCATAATAAGGTACATCTTATGTTGCCAAAGCATCAAAATACATTTATGGTTGAACACATGAACGCAGTTCTATTCATACAGTGTATAAACAGGTATATCCCTGAGTGTATAAATATACATTCGCCTTGTTTATATATAGGCCTAGAAATTCACTAGCCTTAGCGCCGCTTTTGAGGCGCTAGAGGGACTAGCGCCAGAGTTATGGCCAGTTTAAAAATTCCCTGGGGCCCTAAATCGGCGTTGCACCGGTAGCGCTGCGCCGGCACCGATGACGTCATCGGTGTGCGCAGCGTCCCGGTTGCCGTGGTAACCCGCCCGAACTCCGAAATTGAGTTGCGGCCGCCTCGCCCGTGGCAGCCGCAAGCAACGTTCTGGCAGAGGTGCCTTACTCCAGTTTGCGCCGGCGCATTAAAGGCCCCGCGGCGGCCGGCCACTTTCCCGCCGGCCGCCTGCCCGCAGCTCCCTCCCCGGACTTCTCCCCCCCCCCCCCCCCGGAACAGATGCAAGCCCGGCACTTGTCCGAGGTGCCGGGCTCATTTTTAAGCTGATTTGCGCGGGCCGCGGCCGGGTGCAGGCAGCTCCTCCTTAACGGGAGGAGGAGGCCTGCACGTCCCCAGCCTGCCGCACCGCATCGGGTGCCGCAGCGCCGGAATTGCGGCGCGAAACGGCAGTTAGCGCCGATGTACCGCCGCAAAGACCCTTCAGTAGCGCCGGCAGCCGTTTGGGCGCGGCGCCACTGAATTTTTGGCGCGCGCAGGGGACTTAGCGCCGGCACTAACTTCCGGCGCTAAAGCCCTGGCTAAGCCAAAACCCAATTTCTAGGCCATACTCTTTTCTTAGTTTACTGGTTGTCCCTCTGTTCATGGCAAGCTGTAACATAGTGTGCCGCCAGTGTTACACAGCTTCTCTCCTCCCCCAGTAGGAATGGGAGTTTTTGGTTGTCATTCAGATTTCTGAATTCAGGGCATATTTGTGAGAATTTTTGGTAGAAATTCTCCCTGATGCCCTGATATTTTCCACAGGCTGTGAGGAAGTGCATCTTTGTCTCCACTACTCCCTGACTGCAGTGAGAGCATATCCTGTCTTCTCTTGGCAGCCTGGTCTGCCTGTGTCTGCCTTTTTCGATCGCTCGGCTATGTTCGCTAAGTCTGTACCTTGTCAAGGTTCTTCTCAGTTTGTAATCCTTTACCATGGTCAGGTAATCAGCTATGTTGTATTGTCTGTTTAGGGCCAAGTAGCAATTGAGTTTGCTTTGGGTTTTTGTTGTTTCTGCCCAATATGTCAGATATTTTTCATTTTGCTCAGCGACGATTGTGTTGGGTCGAATTATTTGTGTTACCTGCCCCTTCAACCACCGTCTGCCCCACCTGTGACAGAGACTGTAGGTCCCACATTGGACTCATCTGTCACCTGAGTACTCATTTTTAGTGTGGAAGCAAGTCATCCTCGGTTCCGAGGGACTGCCTAAGAAGAAGAAGAGAAGAAGAAGGATATGAATGCTTGGTATTTAGTAAAAACAGAAAATGCTGGAAATGCTCATCAGGTCAAGCAACATCCGTGGAGAGAGAAACAAAGTTAACGTTTCAGGTTGATGTCCTTTCATCAGAACTTTTAATCAGGTCATCGACCTGAAATGTTAACTTTGTTTCTTTCTCCACGTATGCTGCTTGACCTACTGAGTATTTCCAACATTTTCTGTTTTATTTCAGGTTTCCAGTGTGCGCAGTATTTTGCTTTTGGCTCACTATTTAATGTTAAGTTAGTTGTCATTTTGTAGTTTTTTTTACTGCTGTCTTTTTGGTTAGGATTATGCCTGAGGTAAAATGGAGTTGTGGGCGTGGGGATAGAGTGGGTGGGGATGCTGTGTCTGGCGGTGGTGCAGTGATTGCTGATTGCTGACCTAATTACTGATCCTGTATCAGTGGATGTCTCATACTGACAATACTCAGTCAATCTAGATGTTACATCACTGATCTTATCACAACACTTCACAAGGAGGGCCAAGGCGTTGTCTTTACATTAAGCATTGTCATTCTTATTTAAAACACAAATAGTTGTTTTTTTGACCTGTACAAACCTAAATTATATTTCCATTTTCTCTCATTTTACAGAGCATTTTGGGAAAAGCAGCTTTAACCTATTCCAACAGAGTATCAGGTCTATTTAATTAATCAGTTTGTGACATTTCTCATATTCATTGCCTTTCTGGCACACACAGTCCCTAAACATATAGTTTTAAGTTTTTATTCTGTTTTTTTACTGGTTGAAATGAATTATTCATACTTTTTGATTAGCTCATTCCATCGGTTCCAGAGACCTTGAGTAATATATTTTATTAGGTACAGCTGTGACATGTACCTCGGTAGGTAACTTGAGGACTGATAAGTTCAGGCTGATCATTAAATTAGAAGAAAGAAAGAACTTGCATTTATATAGCGCCTTTCAAAACATCTTTCCTCCCCTCCTCCCTTTCCCTGCCCCTACACTTGCTTAAAAATCTATTACATCTCCAACTTTTTCCAGTTCTGACGAAGAGTCATCGACCTGAAACATTAACTTTGTTTTTCTCTCTCCACGGATGCTGCCTGACCTGCTGAGTATTTCCAGCATTTTCTGTTATTATTTCAGATTTCCAGCATCCACAGTATTTTGTTATTGTAATCTGTTTTAGTGAGGTTGGTTGAGCAATAAATATTGGCCCGGACACTGGGGAGAACTCCCCGGCTCTTCTTTGAAATAGCGCCATAGGACCTGTTACATCCACCTGAAAAGGCAGACAGGGCCTCGGTTCAACGTCTCATCTGAACTATGGTGGGCTCGATTTTTATTTCCGAGGCAGGTTGGAGTCGAGTTGCGTGGTGGGCGGGTTCCGGAGCCGCTTCTGACGGGATCAGCTGCTGATGTCCGATTTTAATTAAATCAGCTTGTTGATTTCATTGGGGCGCACTGGCCGGTCCAATGACTGCGATCGGGTCGGCTGGCCACCTCTGATGACATCATCATAGCAGTTGGTTTTAAAGCTGCCATTCCGCCTCAGCCTTTCTCTTCTGGATTCTGATACTCAGTGAGATTGCTCCATCCACAATGACTTCTTCCAGAGGCAAGGCCACGCCTCGATTTAATGATGAGTCCCTCCATGCTCTTGTGGATGCTGTCAGAGGGCGCAGGGAGATTCTCTTCCCTCCTGATGACCGGAGGAAGCCTCCTCAGCAGACCAAGGCAGCCTGGCTGCTCATTGCTGAGGAGGTCAGCGTAAGGTCCGTTTGTTCATGCTCCTGGAACCAGTGCAGAAAATGGTTTAATGAGCTTGTGCAAACATCAAAAGTGAGCATCACATCACACTTACCTTCAATCTGCTTCCCTTCTCTTCTCATCACCAGCATGCTGCGTTGTAAGCCTGCTCCTCCACATCCCACCTTACCCTTACTTCCCTTGGACCCTTACCTATCCATCTCTGTCTCCGTACTGAATCACTTCAGCATCCTGTCTATTCACCCCCTAGGCTCGCTCTCACTTGTTATGCAGTGACAACAACTAACAACGCATAGGGAGCTAGCTTCCTCTTGGCACCTCACCCCTTCTTTGTCTCCCTCAAAGGTTCTATGGTAGGGATTCATCACATTCACTCCATCACTGTGGTAGAAACACCGTTTGTGTCCCTCCTTGCAGGAAAAGATAGCCCACTTTAAGAGGGAGAGAGCAGTGACTGGAGGAGGAACACCAACCCTAGCAACATTGACAAACGCTGAGAAGGCTGCACGCAAAATTGTTGGAGGTGGCGAGGATCTGGAAGTGAGCGATGGGGAGATGGGCACACTAGAGGAAGCTGGTGACATAATAGAGTTTCATCCCTCTCATTGACATTTAGTGATTAACTGCAATGGCATATGATGTTCATACAGAATCGCGTTGTGCACAAAAGGCTGTGTCTGCTACATCAATATCAGATGTCTAAATCATGCCTTTACTCTCCCACAGGACCATCGAGCGCCCCCCTCCCCACGATCCAGGATGAAGAGCCAGATGACTCCTCAGAGGAACTTGAAGCCTCTGAGGGAGCAGTGTCATCAGGACTCAGCGCACCCAGCACCAGCACAGAAAAGCACACCTCGGTGGGGCCCTCGCGAGTTAGAGCAGTGTTGTCACCTGGTCTATCACAGCGCACAAGTGAGCATCAGCAGATGGTGGAGATAACGACAGCAGTGGAGAGTCCTCGGTGGAGGTCGCAGCAATCTCCTAGCTCTGCTGAGCTGCATGCAGATGCTGTGCCTATGGGGCCATCCAGAAAAAAGAGCGGTTCGGGAAATACAGGAACAATGCAGGAGTCTCTGGAAGGGTTTGCCTCCAGGGTTAGTGCGAGTGTGGATAGAATGGAGGAGCCCATCTGTAACATCAGCACTGCTGTGGTGGAGGCAATGGCACATGAATGCACCACCATGGATAGGATGGCAACCTCCATGGATAGGATGGCAACCTCCATGGAAAGGCTGGCTACCGCCATGGAGGAAATAAGTCACCAGCGTCAGGAAAACATGGTAACTGTTCAAAATAGATTGTCATCTCTGGAGGAGAGATGGGCAGCTATTGAGCAGAGAGACCAGAGCTTCATGGACGTCCTTGTGATGAGGACTGCCAGTGCAGATACGGGACCTCATGGCCCCCCTGATGTGCAGCAAGGTGCTCTCCAGCCACTTGCCAGCACTGAGGTGCGGCTGACCCATGAGAGGGGTATTGTTGGCAGGTCACAAGGAAGCGTGGCCTCCTCTCCAAGCGCTCACACAACCATGCCACTGCAGAACCCTCGGTGAGAAACCCACTTTGCAGAGCCAACTGAGATGGCTGTTTCAGCCCCTGCACAGCCACAGAAAGAGCAGACTGTTGAAGAGCCCTCCCAGGCTCCCAAACCCAGAGGACGCCCACCAAAGGCATGTAAGCAGGTGCAGCATCCTAGTCAGCAAGGTGTTTCTACATCTGCTGAAGCCACAGGGGTAGCACCACATAGAAGCACGTGTAATAGAAAGATTAAGCACATATAGTCACAAGGGGGCTCACATGGGTGTTTTGTCTTATTTTTTCTGACTGTTATTGGTTTGTGATCCTTTTGTCATGTGTTAAAGAAAATTTATGGCAAACAGTTGATTGTGTGGCCTATGTGTTCTGGGAAATGGCAAATATACATTGAGGTCTCAGGGCGACCTGCTTTTGTAATACTGATGGTGAAAGTTATAGGAAATAACAGGGTATAGCAGAGATGATGTATGATGGTGGACAAACGTCGCCTGCAATTACAGAGCCATATGGTAGCCACCTATGGTTGAAGAGTAAGCTTATGTGAATGTGGCATGGCAGTGTGCATAACCTGCTTGATGGGCAGCAGTGAACTGGAGGAATGCTGCATTGGCCACAACAGGGCATGCAAGGTGCCCCTCCTCCTCCTCCTCTTCCCAGGAAGATCTGCGCTGAGCCACGCGGCTGCTGCTCCTCTGATTATGAGGACCAGGATGAGAGAACTTAAATTTTTCCCATCCCCTTGCTATAGATTTCATTTGAGGCAACAAGCTTGCAAGCGCACAGTCGAAGTGGCCTGAAATTATTCCACTCAGGTCACACTGCAGATGGGTGTCAGCTTGAACAGTCACAAGGTCAGTAGATGTGCAAAATCTTATCCCATACCTACAACAGTAAAGTTGTTGCATTTGAATGTCAGCTATGTTTCAGGGGCTCTTTTACAGTGCTCCACCAATGACTACAAATCATGTCCTCCAGTAACTTGTCTCCTTGAACCTGGCCTGTTTCTGACAAGATGGGAAACAGGAGCCAGAAGCATGAAAATGGGAAACCACAATCAAAATAGGATTAGCAAGGTAGTTAACAGGCTCTTAACTGCCTTAACCATCTGTCCCACTGGTTAGAGTTGGGTCAGTTTGGGAGCAGCTGAACAGACACAAAAATCGGGTAGGGGTGGGATGGGTGTCTGAAGCCATTTTTTCCAATTATTGCAATAGATCCGCTTCCAAACCTGCCTCCTCAGGACTATTAAAATCGAGCCCGGTACCTCCGACAGTGCAGCACGCCCTCAGTACTGCACGGAAGTGTCAGCCTGGGCTTTGTGCTCAAGTTTCTGCAGTGGGACTTGAACCCACAACCTTCTGACTCAGAGCATGAGTGCTACTGATTGAGTCACGGCTAACAATTTGGATATTAACAGGATATTAATGATTAACAAATCCCGGCAGCTGTCTTTCATTCTGCCAGCACAATTTACACTTCATCTAGAGCCATCCTTTGTTTTTTAACCTGTCCCATTATCATCTCCTTTTGCTTTGAATATCTCTTAATGTCTCTTAACCTCTCCTGCCTTCTATCCTATCACAGACCTTCCCTTTTGTTCTTTCATCCCCTTCCCCCTTTCCCAGCCTCTACACTTGCTTAAAAATCTGTTCCTATAGTAATCTGGGATGTTATGATTAAGGTTATCCACCAGGTGGTGCTGTAGCCAATGCTGCTGCTAAGGTCAGAGGTTTGCTTCCTGTTAAGGTCAGAGGTTGGCTTCCTGTCAAGGTCAGCAAAGGTGCAATGCCTGGATGCAAGCCTGCCTAGTTGTTTCGCAGTCGTTTAATAAAGTACTCTTATTAATCCTAATACCTCGCCTCTTCAAGTCCTTGTCTCACTACATGGATTTATCACATTTGGCGATGAGGTAACTAAAGGACCCTGAATAAAAGTCTGCCAGGACGTTTAAACAACAAAATTATGAGCTACGGTTAGCTACCAGCTGGAAGAGAGCATGGCTGCCACGGTAGGAATGGTTTCTGCTTTTGATAGTCAAGCACAAACCTGGGAGGAATACTGTGAAGTGTTGGGTTATTTTTTCGAAGCAAATGAAATAAATGATGCCGGAAAAAAGAAAGCCATTCTGCTTAGTTCAGTGGGAAGCCAAACCTACAGTTTGATGAAGAATCTGCTCAGTCCTCAAAAGCCTGGAGACAAATCATTTGTTGAATTAGTGGCCTTGCTAAAAGAACATTTCAACCCTAAGCCTAGTGAGATTGTACAGCGGTTCAAGTTTAATTCAAGGAACAGGAAAGAGGAAGAGAGAGTAATGGACTATGTAGCGGTGTTGCATAAATTAGCACAAGATTGCAATTATGGGAACAACCTGAAGGAAATGCTGAGAGATAGGCTAGTTTGCGGAATAATGGACGACCGAATGCAGCGCAGATTATTATCCGAGACTGGGCTTACTTATGAAAAAGCATTGGAACTTGCTCAAGCCATAGAGACAGCGAACCAAGATGTAAAAGAAATACAGGGTTCAGACAGGGCTAATGCTACGCAAGTTGCAGGTCAGGTTGTTGTGCACAAGTTGAACATGCGTCAGAAACCACAACGTGAGCATGTGAATGCATGTTATAGAAGCAAGGGCGGTCACCTGGCGAGTGAATGCTGGTTTCTGGAGGAAAAGTGCTACAAGTGTGGGAAACAAGGGCACATAAAATGAGCTTACAGGGCGAAATCACCTGTGGAGGAATCCAAACCAAAAGGGGGAGGACAGCAAAACCAAAGGAGAGAAGTGAAAAAACATGGAGTACACCACATCAGCGGGGAAGCTGAGGAAGAAGAGGATATGTTCATAATGTATAGCCTGTTAGAGAACATTCCAAAAGTGGCTCCTATCACATTGCAACTGACAGTAAATGACTCTAAGGTGAACTTTGAAGTGGATACAGGGTGCGGCGTGACCATAATGAACAAGGCAGAGTACTCAAAATTGTGGAACCGTGCAAAAGTTCCACAGTTAAAGCCTTGCTCCCTGCATCTTAAAACATATACAGGTGAACGAGTAGCGACATTAGGTACAGCTAATGTAACTGTGCAACACAGGGACACAGTGGAAAAGCTACCTGTAGTTATAGTATCGGGTACCGGACCAAACCTGTTAGGTCGGGGCTGGATAAAAGAACTTAAATTAGACTGGGGAGCAGTACATCAAATAGATGCGGGCAAACAGTTGACTTTGCAAGAAGTGTTGAGTGAACATGAGAATGTGTTCAAGGAGGAACTTGGCACATTTAATGGCCCCCCAGCTAAGATTTATGTAGACAAGGAGGCACCGCCAAGGTTTTTTAAACAACGACCTGTGCCTTATGTCATGAAGCCAAAGGTAGAGGCTGAGCTTTACCGTCTATTGAGAGAGAACATACTGGAGCCAGTGAAATGTTCAGAATGGGCAGCTCCCATAGTACCTGTTTTAAAACCGGACAATTCGGTAAGACTCTGTGGAGACTATAAATTGACAGTCAATCGGGTATCCAAACTAGAGCAGTATCCGATTCCCAAAACAGAGGATCTCTTTGCAAACCTGGCTGGAGGAAAGAAATTCACAAAGTTGGATATGAGTCATGCCTACTTGCAGATTACACTGGATGACGAATCAAAGAAGTATGTCACCATAAATACACACAAGGGCTTGTTTACATATAACCGCTTACTGTTTGGTGTCTCATCTAGTCCAGCTATCTTCCAGAGGACAATCGAAGGTGTACTGCAAGGGATTCCACATGTTTTCATCTATCTGGATGACATTCTGGTGATGGGAAGAACCAACCAGGAGCATCTGAGCACTCTGAGAGAGGTACTACAGAGATTGGAGAGGGCAGGGTTCCAGCTCAAGAGGAGTAAGTGCTCTTTCCTGGGGAATGAGGCAGTGTTCCTGGGACACAGAGTGGACGCCACCGGGCTCCATCCACTCAAGGAAAAGGTACAAGCACTGCAGGACGCCCCTGCACCTACAAATGTGGCTGAGTTAAAAGCTTACCTGAGACTGCTGAACTATTATAACAGGTTTTTACCAAACTTGTCAACTGTGTTAGCACCTCTTCACAAACTACTGCGCAAGGAGACACAGTGGCAGTGGGGAGAGGAGCAGGGGGTTTCATTTGAACAGTCCAAGAAACTGATGCTGTCGTCAGATGTGCTGGTTCACTACAATGCAGAGAAAGACATCATTCTCTCTTGTGACGCTTCACCTTACGGGGTGGGGGCAGTTCTTTCACACTGCATGGAAGATGGAACTGAAAGACCAATAGGGTTTATGCCCTGAACTCTAACACCAGCGGAAAAAAACTATTCCCAGTTAGACAAAGAGGGGTTAGCAGTAATGTTTGGGTTACAGAGGTTCCACAAGTACATATATGGCAGGAAGTTCACCATATGCACCGATCATAAACCTCTTCTCTCTCTTTTCAATGAAATGAAAGCAGTTCCACAGATGGTGTCACCCCGGTTCCAGAGGTGGGCAGTGACGTTGAGGGCATATGAGTATGTCATCATCTACAAGGCGGGCGAGTACCATGGGAATGCAGATGCCTTCAGCCGTCTTCCACTGCCAGGCACACCCATCCGTGCAGCTCCAGAGGACAGAGTTTTGATGTTGGAGGACACTGACACGGCACTTGTGACTGCAGAGCAAGTAAGAACATGGACAGGTAAAGATCCAGTACTGTCTAGAGTTCGAGAATATGTGGTGAGGGGATGGCCACAGCATCCGGAAGGGGCTGACTTCACACCCTACAGTGTCAGGAAAACAGAGCTGAGTGTGTGTGTTGTGGGGAGCACGAGTGATTATCCCACAGCCAGCACGACAGTCTATCCTAGAGCAACTACATCAGTGTCATCCTGGGGTCTCACATATGAAAGCCTTGGCTAGGAGTTACTTGTGGTGGCCAAAGCTAGATGAGGAGATAGAAAATCTAGTCAAGACATGCAGCACTTGTCAGGAACACCGGAAGGCACCAGCAGCAGCTCCTCTCCACCCCTGGGAGTGGCCGGATAAACCATGGAGAAGATTGCACTTAGATTATGTGGCTCCATTCATGGGGAAGATGTTCCTCATAATCTTTGATGCACATTTCCAAATGGATGGATGTTTATCCTGTAAATTCTGCTTCCGCCACTATTACTATAGACTGCCTGCGTCGGAGCTTCAGTAATCAAGGGCTACCGGAGGTCGTGGTGAGTGACAATGCCACTTGTTTTGTGAGTACAGAGACAAAAAGAGTTCTTGAGAAAAAATGGCATAGTGCAGGTGACCTCGGCTCCATATCATCCGTCCTCGAATGGACTTGCAGAGAGAGCCGTACAAACATTTAAGGAGATGATGAAAAAAAGTGCAGAAGGGAGTTTAGCAGCCAAAGTGTCACGGGTTCTGTTCAGCTACAGAATAACACCTCAATCCACCACAGGACTCTCTCCTGTTGAGATGTTATTAGGTCGTAGACTACGCTCCACTCTTGACCTCGTCCACCCAGACCTAAAAAGGAAAATGGAAAACAGACAAAACAAACAAAAAGAGAACCATGACAAAAGAACAAAGAGCCGAAGTTTTGGAGAAGGAGATGCAGTCCTTACCAGGAATTTCAGTTATGGACCAAAGTGGATTCCTGGCTTCATCGACTCAATGACAGGTCCAGTATCATACAAGGTCATGTTGGGAGATGGTAGGGTAGCACGCAGACATGTAGATCAGATACTTCCCAGACAAGGGGAAATTGAAATGAAGGTTCCAGATGCAATGACTGAAGACAGGGTTGCCCCCAGTTATCCAAGTGCATCTGTGGTGCCACCACCAGGGACAGAGACAATTACACAGGAACCTATTTGTCAAGAGGAAACCATTGTTGCAGAGTCAGATACTCTGAACACTGCTCAGGAGCAGCTGGTGGCTTCACCACAAACAATCAGTGACTTTACTGTTAGACGTTCACAAAGGACTCGCAAGCCACCAGAGAGATTGATACTGAACTGTTAGATTCATCAAGTATGGAACATGATGAATGGAGACTCCTTATGTGACCCTCAGGAATGGTTGTTTGTTAAGAAATTCATACTGAAATCTTAAGGGGGGAGGGATATAGTAATCTGGGATGTTATGATTAAGGTTATCCACCAGGTGGTGCTGTAGCCAATGCTGCTGCTAAGGTCAGAGCTTTGCTTCCTGTTAAGGTCAGAGGTTGGCTTCCTGTCAAGGCCAGCAAAGGTGCAATGCCTGGATGCAAGCCTGCCTGGTTGTTTCGCAGTCGTTTAATAAAGTACTCTTATTAATCCTAATACCTCGCCTCTTCGAGTCCTTGTCTCACTACATGGATTTATCACAGTTCCATTTCCTGCTTTTTTCAGTTCTGATGAAAGGTCATCGACCTGAAACATTAACTCTGTTTCTCTCTTCACAGATGCTGCCTGACCTGCTGAGTATCTCCAGCATTTTCTGTTTTTATTTCAGATTTCCAGCATCTGCAGTATTTTCTTTTTTTTTAATATTTTCTTTTTGAACAAATATAGCATTCCTAGCAAATGCTAACTCATCATATTTTGCTGATGAGACCAATACATTGCCTAACAGGAATTCTTAAAGCGAATTGGAGTGAGAGACATGGCAAAAAAATGCAAGCTGTAATCATATATTGACTCACATTTATTACAGACTCTCAGGTTCCTGTCTGCCATCGAGTGTTCATGCTCGTCAAAAGAAGAATTGAACTATTTATCTGCTGCCTGTGTGAAGGTTAGCCAAATGCCCTGTACCCTTTTTGGAATTCAAAGAGTTACACAAAAGCGCCTACTGCCCCTGAATCGCAAGATCTGATTGACAGTAGCCAGGAGAATTCTATAGCCCATTACATCCTGCAATCCTGAAAGGGATAGAAATCATGTAAAATGAATGAAACAATAAATGAATAATTCTATTGAACTATAGGGAAAATAAAAGCGAATGTTGTGGATGTTCAGAATGAATACCACAAACCAGTCGCTAGCCCATTAGTGCAACAGTGGGAGCCTGACAGGAGGATCACAGGTTGTTAATGTTATGTGTAACTGATGCTTGAGTTCACCTGCTCTGGAAAGGAATGACACTGAGTGAAGTTTTGCATCTTTTCATGTCAATTTATTGCAATTAAATCTTGCCGGATTTTTTTTTTAGCAGGTTCAAGGTGTTTCTGTCGCTTGTATTTTTCCATTACCAGGAGCAATAACTAATATCTCCAATTCTCCACATTGTGAAATGTATATTTACAGTCTTGCACTTTACTGTAAATACAAGGACAGTGTTTCATTACTTTTTTCTTAAATGTGATGCTGTAGCTCACACGCACAATTCTCCCCAATCTTTAACATAACCTGGTAATGCACCACACCAACAGTTAAAGCAGCCACTCCAGATCTCCAGCAAATAAAGGAAGGAATAAAATTATTTTATAATCTGAGAAAAAGAAGGGAGGAGAGAAGACTGAATAAATAAAACACCCTACATTACAGCAGTGACTACACGTCAAAAGTACTTCATTGGTTGTAAAGCGCTTCGAGACATCCAGTGGCTGTGAAAAACACTATATAATTGCAAATCTTTCTTTATTCTGCAATTCCAATATGGGAGGCAGAGCAAAATTAGTCTTGTTTAAAATAAATTTAAAAAATGAAGAGAAAGACAAAGGTACTTCCCCACCACGAACTCTGAGCCAGTCCCCTGATCCCATTGCCATGAGTGAACCTGGAACTGACTCCTTGCTTTCAGCATCTCTTAATGTCTGACCAACATTGGCTCCTGGTCCACCAATGCCTCGATTTTAAAATTCTCATTCTGGTGTTCAAATCCCTCCATGATCTCACCCAACCCAATCTCTGTAACCTCTGCCAGCCCTAAACCCTCTGTCAATTCTGCGTTCCACCAATTTTGGACTCTTGTGGATCCTCCACTTCCTTCGCCCCACCAGTGGTGGCTGTGCTTTCAGCCGTCTAGGTCCTAAGCTCTGGAATTCCCTCCCCAAACCTTTGCCTCTCCACCTCTCTCTCCTCCTTTAAGACACTGTTTAAAACCTACCTCTTTGACCAAACATTTGGTCACTTGTCCTAATGTCTCCCTCTTTGGTTTAGTGTTGATTTTTGTTTGATTATGCTCCTGTGAAGCACCTTAGGAAATTTTACTACATTAAAGGCACTATAAGATTGTCATTAGTGAAGACTTGGCAGCAGTGGCTTGCCTTCCCTCACTGTTGGGAAGGAGTGTGTTGGGTGAGGAGCCTTAAAGGGAAAATAAATATTAAAACTAGGCACAGGCTCAATGGGCCGAATGGCTTTCCTCCGTGCTGTAACCATTCTATGATTCTATGTACTACTGGGCTAGCGACTGGTTTGTGGTATTCATTTTGAACATCCACAACATTCGCTTTCTATGAAAAATAGACTCAGTGCGATAATGTACAGTATAAAACATAGGCAAACATAGATAAGCAACTGGTTATTGTTAATTAATAGGTAGAAGGAAATAATGTTGTTCACGGTGAAGAGAGGAATGGAAAAATGTAATTGGCTAAAATAAGGATAAGAAAGGATTGAAGGATCAGGTAAAACCATTTACACAAATGCAAGGAATATTAGCAATAGCACATTGGAGCTGGAGGTTTGTACAGTCAGCCATTATTGACGTCACAGTGAGTGTGAACAGAAAATGGACAAGCAATGGAGCTGAGAGGGTGTCTTGAATGTTTTATAAAAATTGATATACAAAGCCAAGAGGAATGGTATTGTTAGACAAGGATGGCATAGCAGAAGATAAAAGAAGCGCTGATGGCAGAAACAATTTGGATAGAAATTAGTAATGATAAGCTCGGCAAAGTAATAATTGGAAGCTGTCCACAGTAGACAGGTGGATAATTAGTTGCTTCGGCAAGTAGGAAATGTTGTGAGGAATTGTAATATGATAATTGGTAGGGGGAAGGGAAATTTCCATACCCCAGGGGCAGAGTGGACAGATGGGAGACATCTGAGAGGAAGAGAAAAGGCACACACAATTTCAAAGAGGAATTTGTGGCTGCTTTTTAATATAACACGTGAATCCCACTATGATAACAAGTTTTGTATTAGATTTAGTATTCAACACTCAGCAGAATTGATTAATAACCTGGAAGTGGGTGACATTTAGGCTCATGTTATGATTGAATGGTTAGGTTTACTGGAGTAGATAGGACTGAAATAATAACAGAAATGTGCAAATCTATAGAGGAGCAAAATGTAGGCTATGAAGAGGATTCTAGGCAGAACTGTATGAGTTGCAGTGCTAGAAAATGACTAGTTGAACTAATGTGGGAAGGATCCCTCCTTTGCATATCATTAACACTGTCATGTTTTTCTCCCACAGATCCAGTGGGCTAATCAAGAAATACATTAACAGATTGACAAGAATCTTGTTGTTCCACAGCCAGATTTGCTCTTGTAGAGATTATCCAGTTTCCAGTGCAATTCAAACTGCAGCATTTTGATCATTTCTTTCTCTGATCTCTTTTCAATCATTTTTTAAATAATTACAATTGTTAAGAAATTTGATGTAATTTCTGTGTGTCTGAGTAGTGAAATCAAAAGTGGCATTGAATGACTGTTAAGAAAATATATTTTAAAAATTCCATTAATTAAAAAACAGTGAGGACCAGCAGACTCAGAAATGGCATTTAATGATAACCTCGGTGACATCACCCGCAGACATGGGGTCAGGTTCCACAAAGCCAATGGGCTGGATTTTCCAAGCCCCGAGGAGGCGGGCATGGAGGCGGAGAAAGTGGGGGCGGATGGCAAACCTGCCCCCATCCCGCCACATGCCCTTTTGCCAGGAGGCGGGAGGATGTGCAGCTTCAGGTCCCATCTCCTGGAGGCGGGAATGTCATTTAGTCCTTTTAACTGCCTGTTAACAGGCAGAAAAAAGGATTAGTGCCATTTTACCTTCACAGGTGAAGGCTTCCTGACCTCGGAGAACACCGCCGGGTTGGAGGAGAAGTGGAGGAGGTCTGCGGTGGTTGAAGGCACCTGGAAGTAAGGTGTAGAGGTGAGTGATGGATGCAAGTGTGGAGTAGTAAGTATGTAAGATGAGTGATGAGTTTAAAAAAGTGTTCACTTACCTTGTTTGCTGGATGGGGAGAGCCGACCTTGCCAATTTCACATAATAGCTGTTGGATCCTCCGACGTGTCTTACAGACATGTGAAATTTACAAAGTTGAAAGGTTTGATGAGTCCTCATCACAAAGCCTCATCAAACTAAAGAGAATGTCATGTTTGACAGCTTCACAGAGCTGTCAAACGCTGTCATTTCTTCTTTCAAGAAGCCTTGACAGATCGCATGCCTGAAGTTGACGTGATCTGTCAGTGACTTCCTCCCTAATTGGCCTGCTGAGCCTGCAGGGCGGGCTTAGCGCACTCAATCAGGAGAAAATCCCTCTGGTTGGTCAGGCGAGGATGGAGGCGGAACATTGACACGACAAGCAGCAGCCCCACCGCCAACTCGCCTCCATTCACAAAATCCAGCCCAATGTCTTTGGTCCCCACCACAAACTCCGTACTCTTGCCCCAATCCCATTGGCCTCCTTTGCCACTGTCTCCTAACTCAGTGCTGTCTGTATCGTAACTCGCACCAAGCCCCTTTCACCCTTTACTCCTCTGCTTGCTGACCTACATTAGCTCCTGGTCCGACAATGCCTCGATTTTAAAATTCTCATTTTTGTTTTCAAATCCCTCCATGGTCTCACCCCTCCCTAACCCTGTAAACTCCTCCAGCCCTATAACCCTCCAAGATCTCTGCATTCTTCCAATTCTGGCCCCTTGAGCACCCCCAATTTTCATCGCTCTACCATTGCTGGCCGTGCCTTCTGCTGCCAAGGCCCTAAGCTCTGGAATTCCCTCCCTAAACCTCTCTACCTCTCTTTCCTCTGTTAAGATGCTCCTTAAAACCTACCTCTTTGACCAAGCCTTTGGTCACCTATCCTAATATCTCATGTAGCTCGGTGTCATATTTTGTTTGATAATGCTCCTGTGAAGTCCCTTGGGACATTTTACTAGGGCAAAGGCGATATAGAAATACAAGTTGTTGGCCCCGATTTTTTGGCCGCCGTCGGGCGGCTTTTCATGCGGCCGGGGGCCTAAAATCGGCAAAAAAGCGGGTCGGGACCCCCCCCCCCCGATTCCCCGCCCCGTCCGACTTTCGGACCGCCGTTTCCACGCGCCCCGCTTCAGGCCCGGCCGCCGCTGGCGGGACTGCTCGTCGGAGCACTAATCACCAATGATCACCTTGTTACGGAAGATTTTCCAGGGCCGTTGCGACTTTGGGGCTTTCCCCACATGAAACACACCTGCGGGGAACCCCGCCGAGGACAGCTGGTGTGAAAACAGCTGGCTTGCTTGCTTGCAGCAGCAGGTCGCTGAGGGCTGAAGAGATTTAAATAGGCAGCATTTGCAGGCTGCAGGACCTTGTTGATCAAGGCTTGGGGGAACTTTTTGAAGCCTTAGGAGCAGCTGTAGAAAGTTGGAGCCTCACACACTTCTCCAGTGTGAGCTCCTGGGAAGCCCCTCTCACCACCCTAACTCAGCGCCCCCTCAATGGAGGCATCTGCCAGAAGCATGGGAGGCCTTTGGTACCTTCCCTTCCTGGCATTAGAGGATCTCCAACAGCAGAGGCGGCAGCAACAGAACCAGGAACAGCATGATGAGCACCAGGAGCACCAGGCTGCTGCTCACTCACCTGAAGCTGCACAGGCCAGAAGGGGCCAGCGCTTGGAAGTGGCTTGAGAACCTTGCTGCGCTTTAGGGGGCCAGTGGGACCCATTTATGCACTGGCAGTCCTACTCAGAAGGACTTCCATGAAGATCTGGTTTCTCTGTTCAACAGATGGCCAACGCTCCTCAAGAGATGTCATTCTCTTATGAGCACTCACCATGTTTTCCGTACCCTGGCGAGTTATCTCCTGCATGGAAGTTGCCAACCTTTCCATGGTGATGCGTTCATGCGCCAATGACTCCACAAAGGCTCTGCTCATGGTCGCTATGGACTCCTCCATTCGCTCCACACTCGCAGCGACCCTGGAGACAAAACCTGTCAGAGACTCCTGCATCTGTGCATGGAGATCCATCACCTCTTCTTTTGTGGATGGACCCAGAGGCAGAGGGTCAACATGCAGCGCAGCTGAGCTGAGCTGGCAGAGTCCTGCGCCCTCCGACGAGGACTCTCCACTGCTGTCCCTGTCTCCAGAATCTGCTGAGGCTCACTTGTGAGCTGTGAAACACCAGGTGACAACACTACTCTATGTCCCGAAGGTCCCCCCGAGGTGTGAGTGTCTGCGCTGGTGCTGGGTGCGCTTACTTCTGCTGACGCTGTGCCCTCAGAGGTTGGAGCTTCCTCTGAGGAGTCTGGCTGCACAGCCTCCTCCTCCTCCACAGTGAGGACGGGGGTTCCGGATGGTACTGCGGGGGAGTAAAGGAAGGAGTTAGAGATGTAATGCCAAGGTTCTTCTGGTGACTCCCAGCGAGTTGGCATCTGCTGACACCTGCATCCATGCAGCATTGGTCTCAGTGGGAGGCCTCGTCCTCCCTGACCTAGGGAAGAGGACCTCCCTGTGGGCCCTAACCACATCCAATAATGCCTGCAGTGAAGCCTCGTCGAATTTGGAGGCAGCTCGGGGTCTGGCACTGGCCACAGCTGCTGCAGGCTCCTCTGCCATCCTGTATGTTTCGTTTGGAAGCCTTCAGAGGATGCAGTGCTGGCTATGGACCTTGAAAGCACCACAAATGATGACATCATACTGTGGGGATTTCTGACTTGAATTGGACAATTAGCAAGGCTTCCCACATGCTGGGAATTAATTGGCCACTTGAGGGAAAATTGCGTGGAGCTGGCTGACACTTTTTTCTGTGTGTCAGAAACCCCACATTCGGGGAAACCCGACCATTCCCCACACAAGCCAAAAATCGGGGCCGTTGTCTCAGGTTGAAGTATAACCAAGGACCGAGTTGCACCATCGGCTGCAGTTTGCTGCAGGTTGCACTGAGCTCAGGGATAAAACTTCCACACGTATGTATTTGGATGTTCTGAGTTTGGCTCCTGGCCAGTTAATATTTGGTTTATGTGCAACAAAGGGTTTCTACTCCATCAGTGCCCAGGGGCTGACTTATAGTGTAGCCTTCATGTGTCAATAGCTAGAGTAATAAAAGCTAAAGACACAATGAAATAACAGTGCTGTGTCAGCGTGCACCTACTTGATGCAACTACCAGGCAGACTCCCCTTTAAGGAGCAGGAGCCAGCATGGCAGAATATGCCAATCATTCAGTGTCTATTTTATATGGGCACTGAGCACCAGCAGTGCTGTTCCGGTGCTGAGCCACATTTATGGGGCAAGGGCGTCATTAGCACTTTTGTTGCAGCCTTAATGAGCCTAGTGCATGCCTGGTGTTTAGGCCCCCAGCACCACAGGCACTTCTCCACCACACTATCCTAAATGATGTACACCAGGCCTCAGTGACCAATAACACAGGTCACCTGCGGCCAATACGCATTAGTACTTTTACTTGGATTTCACAACATTTTAGCCTGATGCGGTTTAGCATTGAGGCTTTTGAAGAACATTGAAGGCCCGTGGAATTAATGTACAGAAATGTGCAAATCTATAGAGGAGCAAAATGTAGGCTATGAAAATTAAAAGCTGACGATAAATGGACACAGCTCTCTCAGGGGAACAGGGGCTACAGCTGTTGTTATATTATCGATACTGGTCTGAGACTGCTATTGATTTAGCTGAACCGGGAGGGCCAGAGAACCTGAGTTACACCATCGGCTGTTAACTTGCTCCGGGTCGCACTAAGCTCCGGGACCAGACTTCCACACGTGTGTACTCGGATGCTCGGAATTTGGCGCCTGGGCAGTTAATAATTGTTGTTATGAGAACTCAGTAGCAGTCATCTATTCTCTGCTTCTACTTCCTAAAGGTCACTGGGGATTCAATTTTTAAAATGTCACTTTGCACAAGGGTGGGGTGAAACTGTTGGGGCCTGAAAATACAGGAAACTTCATGATATCCGGCACTGATGGGACTGAGCTGCTGCCGATCTATCAAAACTTCCGGATAGACCAGCGCTAATGTTGAAGGATACGGAGGTTTTCATCTCCGTATCTGACAACAAACACTGTTTCTTAGCAACAGCTTGTAAACACTCGGCCCATACCTTGGAAGCGTCTCTGAAGCTGTTGCTAAGCTACAGAGACGCTTTCCAGAGCCTGACTGTTAAAAAAAATGCTAGGAGAAGAAAAAAAACCTAACCAAAACGGCTGCTGATTTCTGCCGTTAGATAGAGGTTTCCGGACATACAACCTCCGGATAAACCAAAGTTTCCTGTACCTATATTGTGGTTTTACAGCTCTTCTTCCAGTGTACTTGCGAGTCACATCAGTAACATGATTCCTGACAATTTGGCACAGAAGCACACCTAAAATAATTGGCAAAAAAACCAGAGGGGGATGAGGAGAATTACTTTTATCGCAGCGAGTTGTTGTGATCTGGAATGCGCTGCCTGAAAGGGTGGTGGAAGCAGATTCAACAGTAACTTTCAAAAGGGAATTGGATAAATACTTGAATAGGAAAAATGTGCAGGGCTATGGGGAAAAAGCGGGGGAGTGGGACTAATTGGAAAGCTCTTTCAAAGAGCCAGTACAGGCACAATGGCCCAAATGGCTTCCTTCTATGCTGTATGATTCTATAAAACCTATTTTGCATTGACACAAAAGTGATAAAATAACAGGCCAGCAGAGTTTAGTATGATATGATGTAGGTTGTTTTCAACAATGTAAAATTTGTTTATGTCATCAATATATGAAGCGAGATGACAAATATAAAGGACAGCATTCAAGGAATATGGGCAGTTGCTCTTAATTCAACACTAATTGGCACTCTTAGATAAGCCATAAGAATGGCTATAAAGGGAAACTGAATTGTCACATTGGTAGTGTAAAGGATGTTCTTCTGAGTTTTATCTTAAGATGCATTTAAAACAGTGAAGAGGGAGCATTGCATTACTCTGCATCTAACCTGTACTACACCACACCCTGTGAGTGCTTGGTGGGAGCAACACCCTGTATCATGCCTCGTACCTCAGTGCTGAGATCCCTTACCTTGAGCAACAGAAATTCATCTCCCAACTCCCAGATAAAGAAATCTCACTAACAGAATCTCTCCTGATTCAAGCAGGCAGTCGGCAAATTGAACCTCTGGAAAGTCCATGATTTAAGAGTCCATGGAACAGAATTAACAGCAGAAGGATACCCTAAAAATGGGAATTCTGGAAGTTACTGAATATTCTGCAGGTCTTAGTGTATTTCCGTGATACCATGGAAAATTGTGAAGTATGTGGCAGAGTTGATTAATTAAAGCAAATTACAAGCATATTATTTGCTAATACATTGATTTATTTTGTTAATATTTCAAAACACACATGGAATGAAGGAAATTTCAGTTAGATTTGCACATTGTTGTATGACCACATCTCCTCTTGGGGTGCTGGTGTTGGAAGATTCATCAGCGTCAAACAGAGAGTTCTTCCATTAGGGTGGGACTGTCAGTATCAGAACAAAGTTTAACCTTCAGCATATTGACAAATCCTTACTAATGTGTTGTGTCAAAGAATTTGCAAAAGAGATAAAATGTAGAGCTTTTTGGTATTCATGAATAGGAGAAAGATGATTCATATTTAGGTTTCCAGTATATGAGCACAGCCACCGATGCAGTGCAATGTTTAAATAGATTAACTGAGGCATTTTCTCCATAGAATTATACCACCTAGTAATTGCTTCCCTTCTCCTCTTCCTACAGACCTCCTGCTCCAGGCAGTTTCCTGATATTGAGAAGATAGGTTGGCGATCTGCTCCCAGGTCCGTCAGTAACACCCTATGGGTAGAGATTAGTAAGTGAACAAGAACAGCCCAAGATTACTGTATGGAACATGAGTTCAAATCTCACTATGGTAGTTTGAGAATTTGAATCCAGTTTTAAAAGCCTCACAAGTTCCATAATACATAAAACTTGTTTAAAAGGATTAGCTGAAAGATCACAGGCTCTAACCAGTTCCAAACTAAAATGGCAGTCAGGGCCCTACTTACATCATAGACCCCAATTTCCATACTAAAAGTGGCCCATCGCCTGAAACAGGTGGGCGCTTTGGACACCTGGTGGTAGGCACCTTTTAAAATGGAGCTGGCGCATCGCTGGTGCTAACGGGCGGTAAGGGTACTGACCCCATTTTGAGGTCATTAACACCCAGTTAACGGAAGGAAAAGGCAGTGAAACTCGATCCCAGTGGAGTCTCCAGCCAGGGTTTTTTGTTCCTGCACTCACCAGCTTACTGTTTTCCACTCATCCATTTTAACAGGTGGAAAATCCTCGCAAGGTATGCACGGAAATGGAAAATCCCAGACCATAATTCTGGCATCTTGCCAGCCTACATCTCAGTTCTCCAGGATTAAGTAAGTAGTGTGTGCCTCTGTGGGAAGAAGGCAGCACTTCATATCAAAGAAATTGGAGCTCCTCTTGCGTGGACCCTTTAATAACTTGTTTTGGAGATGTTTAAGTATGGTGATGGGTTTCCATGGTGATCAGATATCCAGCTGACTAAAAATAAAACTGCTTTACATTCCGATAAAGCAGATCTTCACCTGTCTCACTGCTAGCTGTTCATTCTGCTTCATATTACATCTTGATTGTAAAAGGTGCAAGGTCACCATCAGCAGTGTTGCTTTAAAAGTTTAGCTATTACAAAAAAATTGATTGACTTCAACTTTCTTTTTTTTAACTTGTGAGTCCCTGTGTTTTCTTTTTGTTTAAAGCATGGCCATGTATCACATCATTAAAGAACAGACTAGGAGCAGTTATTGAACCTGAGGGAGCTGAAGTAACACCTGGAGACATTTGAGAGTAAATTTTGAGAGGCCGCACTCCCAATGCGGAGCCCCACTCAACGGGAGCTCAGTTCAGAGGTCAGCATCCTATTTGCAGTTTTTCCAATCTTCCGATGATCGAGGCTCTGTGTCAGGAGAGCAACGACACAAAATTCACCCTATGGCATCATGCCAGCTTAGAATCATAGAATCATAGAATGGTTGCAGCATGGAAGAAGGCCATTCAGCCCATCGAGCCCATGCTGACTCTCAGCTAGTCCCAACCCCCGCCCTTTCCCTGTAGCCCCGCAATTTTTTTTCCTTAAGATACTTATCCAACTCCCTTTTGAAAGATAAGATTGAGTCTACCACTCTTACAGGCAGTGCATTCCAGATCTTAACCACTCGCTGAGTAAAAAGGTTTTTTCTTACGTCGCCTTTGGTTCTTTTGCCAATCACCTTAAATCTGTGTCCTCTGGTTCTCGACCCTTCTGCCAATGGGAACAGTTCCCTCTATCTACTCTGTCCAGACCCCTCATGATTTTGAACACCTCGATCAAATCTCCTCTCAATCTTCTCTGCTCCAAGTAGAACAACCCCAGCTTCTCCAGTCTATCAATATAACTGAAGTCCCTCATTCCTGGAATCATTCTCATGAATCTTTTCTGCACCTTCTCTAAGGCCTTCACATCCTTCCTAAAGTGTGGTGCCCAGAATTGGACACAGTACTCCATTTGGGGCCGAACCAGTGTTTTATACAGGTTCATCAGAATTTCCACACTTTTGTACTCTATACCTCTATTTATGAAGCCCAGGATCCTGTAAGCCTTTTTAACTGCTTTCTCAACCTGCCCTGCCACCTTCAACAATTTGTGCACATATAGCCCCAGGTCTCTCTGTGCATGCACCTCCGTTAGGATTGTACCCTTTAGTTTATATTTCCTCTCCTCATTCTTTCTACCAAAATGTATCACATCACACTTTTCTGTGTTAAATTTCATCTGCCATGTGTCTGCCCATTTCACCAGCCTGTTTATGTTTTCCTGAAGTCTATCACTCTCCTCCTCACTGTTCACTATACTTCCAAGTTTTGTGTCATCTGCAAAGTTTGAAATTGTGCCCTGTACACCCACGTCCAAGTCATTAATATATATCAAGAAAAGCAGTGGTCCTAGAACTGATCCCTGGGGAACACCACTGTATACGTTCCTCCCGTCCGAAGTACAACCGTTCACCACTACTCTCTGTTCCCTGTCACTTAGCCAATTCCGTATTCATGCTTCCACTGTCCCATTTATTCCATGGGCTTCAACTTTGCTGGCGAGCCTATTATGTGGCACTTTGTCAAACGCCTTTTGGAAATCCATGTACACATCAACCGCATTGCCCTCATCAACCCTCTCTGTTACCTCATCAAAAAACTCGATCAAGTTGGTTAAATATGATTCGCCTTTAACAAATCTGTGCTGGCTTTCCTTAATTAATCCACACCTATCCAAGTGACTGTTAATTTTGTCCCTGATTACTGTTTCTAAAAGCTTCCCCACTACCGAGGTTAAACTGACTGGCCTGTAATTGCTGAGTTTATCTTTACACCATCTTTTGAACAATGGTGCAACATTTGCATTTCTCCAGTCCTCTGGCACCAGCCCCGTATCTATGGAGGATTGGAATATTATGGCCAGTACCTCTGCGATTTCCGCCCTCAATTCCCTCAGCATCCTAGGATGCATCCCATCCACTCCTGGTGATTTATATACTTTAAGTACAGCCAGCCTTTCTAATACCTCTTTATCAATTTTTATACTATGAAATGTCTCCACAACCTCCTCCTTCACTATGTCTATGGCAGCATCCTCTTCCTTGGTGAAGACAGATGCAAAGTACTCATTTAGGACCTCAGCCATAACCTCTGCCTCCATGCATAGGTCTCCTTTTTGGCCAGCCCCACCCCTCCGCTTACTACCTTTTACTATTTATATGCCTATAGAAGACATTTGGATTCCCTTTTATGTTGGCTGCCATTCTATTCTCATGCCCTCTCTTTGTCCCTCTTATTTTCTTTTTCACTTCTCCTCTGACCTTTCTGTATACAGCCTGATTCTCAGATGTATTTGCAACCTGACATCTGTCATACGTACTCTTTTTCTGTTTCATCATATTGGCTATCTGTTTTGTCATCCAGAGAGCTCTGATTTTAGTTGCCCTGCCTTTCTCCTTTGTGGGAATGTACCTCGACTGTACCCAAACTATTTCGTCTTTAAAGGCAGCCCATTGTTCCACTACAGTTTTGCCTGCCAATCTTTGATTCCAGTTTACCTGGGCCAGATCCGTTCTCATCCCACTGAACTTGGCCTTCGTAGTGTATGTACTTTGCAGAAGGAACTATATTCTGCAGCCCCTGTATACTGCAGTACCAGTAGTGACCACCCCTGTATATAAGCCTGTGTAGTAACTTTGCATAGTAGTTCCAGTTTTGTCTCCACTCAGTAAAGACCTGTTGTAACCAACTCCTGCAGTCCGTGTCTCAATTACACACGGACATAATACTGGCGACGAGCAGATCCGAACTTACCTACAGTTCTGCACCGCCTCATGGGGATCCATCCCTGAAGCGAAGTTGTTAGAGGTCGAGGCCAGAAGGAAGAAAGAAAAAAAAACAAACAGAAGAAACGGGCGTCAACCGTGGGCAACTGCCTCTGATTCATCGGATTTGAAGATTTGCAGGAGAGACTGTCGAGAGCAGGGCTTGGTTATCCTGTCTATGGTGTTCCAGCTAATCGGGCTGGTGGCAGGTAGTACACTGATCCTTCCTGGGCTGCGGCGGGCTAGAGCTCGATCGGGTGGCTTTTCAACAGGGCCGAGCAGCGTTGTCGGGAAGAGGAGAGAGAGAGAGAGGGTGGAGCACACAGGGCACGGCCGGTGCTACGAAGCCGGGCAGCGTACAGACCCGAGAAGGGGGAGGAAAGTGTCCCGTAGGGTTTGCTCTGACGACGGGAAAATAAAAGAAATTAGAAGCGCAGAAAGCCGCGAGGAGCTGCAGTTTGCCACGGGGACCGCGGAGAGCAGCGTTAGCAGCAGCGGGGGGGGGGGAAGTGCGCGAAGACCATAGGGCGTCGCCATCAAGGCATAAAAACGCCAGCAACAGCGCTAGCAGCAGCGGAGAAGACAGAAAGCGTGGGAGGCGCCATCTTAATCCAGCGGGGAAGAAGGCAAAGCACGGGAGGCGCCATCTTAGATTTCCAAGATGCCGAAGACTGGCAATATCACTGCCTTCGATAATGCAATAGAAGGCTGGACCACGTCTGTGGAAAGAGTCGAAGTATATTGCAAGGCAAACGAAGTAGCTGATGAGAAAAAGGCATCGGTACTACTAAACTTAATGGGCGCAAGAATGTACGGCCTATTGCGGGACCTGATCACTCCAGCCAAACCGATGGCAAAGAGTTTTAACGAAATTGTTGATATCCTACAGGAACACCTAAATCCTACACTGCTGCTGATAGCAGAAAGATTTAAATTCCACAAGAGAAATCAGCATAAAGATGAGAGCAATGCTAATTACCTTACGGAACTACGCAAGCTATCAAAGCACTGCCAGTTCGGAGCAGGACTGGCAGATACACTATGGGACAAATTTGTCTGTGGACTCCTGAGTGAAGGAACCCAGAAGAGGTTACTCTCAGAGAAAGAGCTGACGCTAGATAAGGCTTTCAGCTTGGCAGTATTGTACGAAGTAGCAGCAAGGGGAGATGCGGAAATACAGCAAAAGCCACAGGAATATGGCACCCATGAAATGACACGGGGATTTGAAAAATGTTATCGCTGCGGCAGAACAACCCATGACCAGAAGGACTGCTGGTCCAAGGACAAAATATGCAGGCAATGCGGAAAGATGGGACACATTGCACGAGTTTGCAGGTCTGGGAAGAAGACTAACGACAACAAAAAGGCTACTAAGGAACAGTACAGGAAAGTACAAAAGATGACGGACAGTAGTTCTGAAGACCAGAAGAGCGATAGTGAATCCAGGAACAAGAGACTAAGCTGTCTCAAACTTCACAACGTAATCGCAAAAGAGGATCACCGAATCATTTGGGTCACCCTCACGATAGCAGGGTCCCAAGTCAAAATGGAATTGGATACAGGATCAGCCCTGACCATAATGAATCGACGAGACTACGAGTGGCTATTCTCACATATACCCTTGAAAGAGACATCCATTGTCTTGAAGACGTATACGGGGCAGAATGTATACCCCAGAGGGAAAATAAGGGTGCCTGTCGGATACAACGGCAAGGAAATACAGAAATTGTATCTGTACATACTGCAAGATGGTGGACCACCGTTATTGGGACGTGAATGGATCAGAAAGATAAGTTTAGACTGGCACTCCATTCAGGCACTGACTGTGGCTGGTAAAAAGGATGACGACGTCACACCTGGACGATTGTCAAAAATCTTAGCTAACGCTAAAGAGGTATTTCAACAAGAACTGGGAACTCTTAAAGGTGTAACCGCCTCGATAAAAATAGAAGACAATGCAATTCCCAAGTTTTTCAAAGCAAGACCGGTACCGTATGCAATTCGCCCAGCCGTTGAGGCAGAGCTGGAGAATCTGGAGAATGCAGGCGTGTTATCTAAGGTAGACTGGAGCGAGTGGGCGACACCCATCGTTCCTGTCATGAAAAAAACGTTAAACAATAAGTCTGAGGAGCCAAGGAAGGTTCGCACCTGTGGGGACTTCAAGGTGATGGTGAACCCAGTCCTTCACACAGTACAGTATCCTCTCCCGAGGACAGAAGATATTTTCGCCTCACTATCTGGAGGGAAGCGTTTTACAAAAATTGACCTAGCACAAGCATATTTGCAGATGGAGGTTGAAGAATCCTCTAGGAAGTATCTCACGATAAACACTCACAAAGGTCTTTACCAGTATAATCGACTGGTATTCGGAGTAGCATCAGCTCCGGCGATATGGCAAAGAGTGATGGAACAAGTCCTGCAAGGGATTCCGGGGACTCAGTGTTACTTGGACGACATCCTAGTGACAGGTGAAAATGACAGTGAACGCCTTGCCAACCTAGAGCAGGTGCTCACTAGACTACGTGAACATGGGCTACGAGCCAATCGCCCCAAATGCGAGTTTTTTAAGAAACAGATATCGTATTGTGGCCACGTGATTGATGAAGAGGGGTTACATAAGTCCCCTGACAAAATTGAAGCGGTAGTTAAGGCTCCAGCGGCTGAAAATGTGTCGCAACTGAGGTCATTCCTCAGATTGGTGAATTACTACCATAAGTTTTTGCCGAATTTGTCCACAATTCTGCACCCACTGAACGCCCTACTACAAACTGGAGTAGCATGGAAATGGAGCGATGAATGTAAGCGGGCCTTTCAGAAGAGTAAAGACCTAATCACTTCAAGAGAAGTATTGGCTCACTACAACCCATCACTACCGATAAGACTGGCGTGTGATGCGTCTCCTTACGGCATTGGGGCGGTACTGTCACATAAATTCCTTGATGGTTCAGAGAGGCCGATAGCTTTTGCGTCACATTCGTTAACTTCAGCCGAGCGTAACTACGCCCAGATTGACAGAGAGGCCCTCAGCCTGGTGTGGGGGGTGAAGAAGTTCAATCACCACCTGCACGGTCAGAAATTTACTCTACTAACTGATCATCAACCTCTTGTCTCCATTTTCAACCCTCAGAAGGGTGTCCCGATAATGACAGCACAACGGCTCCAGAGGTGGTCCCTTTTCCAAGGGGCACACCAATATGACATCGAGTACAAAGGAACTAAACAGCATGGGAATGCTGATGGATTGTCGCGCCTACCATTGCCGACGGTGGAAGAAGCACCTGCAGTGGATCCTGTGGAGATATTCCACTCGACCATAGTCGAATGTCTACCTGTGATGAATGCAAACATAGAAAACGAAACACGAAATGACCCGACACTCTCCAGGGTCTATGATTTAATGGTGAAGGGATGGCCAGCACATGGCGAACCACTGTTGCCAGCATTCTCGCCGAGAAGAGAACAGCTGTCAGTGTGCAGAGGAACCTTGATGTGTGGATCCAGAGTAGTAATTCCACCCAAGTTGAAGGATAGAGTGCTCAATGAGCTTCATGAGGGTCATCTGGGAGGGGTAAAAATGAAGAACTTAGCCAGAGCGTTTGTGTGGTGGCCGGGAATCAATAGAGAAATCGAAGAGATGACCAAGAGCTGTATAGGATGCCAGAAGGTCCAAAACGCCCCACCACAAGCCCCTCTACATCCATGGGAGTGGCCCTCATCTCCATGGCAAAGGGTGCACATTGATTTTGCTAGTCCATTTATGGACTCAGTGTTTTTAATTGCAGTGGATGCACATTCAAAGTGGCCAGAGGTAATAAAAATGTCCTCAACCACCACAGAAAAAACTATCACTATGGGCTGCCTGAACAGATTTGCTCCGACAATGGACCACAGTTTGTGTCTGAAGAGTTCCGGAGGTTCTTAAAGAACAATGGTGTTAAGCATTACACATCCGCCCCATATCATCCAGCCAGCAATGGATTGGCTGAGAGGTTCGTTCAAACATTCAAGAAGGTTATCAAGGCAATGTAATGAAGACATACCCCTACAACACAAGGTGGATAACTTCTTGTTTGCCTACCGGAATGCGACACATGCGGTTACCAACCAAACTCCAGCCATGATGTTCTTCAATCGAAGACTACGATGCCGCTTGGATTTGGTTAAGCCAAACATCAGAAGAGATGTGGAGAACAGGCAGTTTCAGAATATGAATGAAAGGCCGACCAGTAGTTTTAAGATAGGTCAACCAGTTTTGGCCCGGGACTACCGCACAGAGAAATGGCAGCCAGAAACGATCTGCACACGGCAAGGACCTTTAATGTATACCGTGGACGTTGGAGAGAGCATTGTAAGACGCCATGCTGACCAGATTCTAGAGTCACTGGAAAACGTCAATTCCACACCATGATCCGATACACCTGGTGATGAAACCGAAGTACCAATTGCATCTACCTCAGAATCAGTGATATTGGAAGCAGACGAACCAAACAACGACGTTGATTCCGAATCAACTTTGCCAGAAGAACCTGATACCCCAAAGAGGCGTTATCCAGGCAGAATCAGGAAGCCTTCTCAAAGACTGAACTTATAATTGCTTAACTTCAACTAATGTATATAGCAACTGTAATTTAAATATGTTATTTAGTTATTAATCGAATGCTATGTACTGTTTAGCTAAAAGGGGAGTAATTGTAGTGTATGTACTTTGCAGAAGGAACTATATTCTGCAGCCCCTGTATACTGCAGTACCAGTAGTGACCACCCCTGTATATAAGCCTGTGTAGTAACTTTGCATAGTAGTTCCAGTTTTGTCTCCACTCAGTAAACACCTGTTGTAACCAACTCCTGCAGTCCGTGTCTTAATTACACACGGACATAATAGCCTTCCCCCAGTTAAGCATTCTTACTCTAGATTGCTCCCTGTCCTTTTCCATAGTTAATCTAAACTTTATGATACTATGATCACTGTTCCCTAAATGTTCTCCTACTGACACTTGCTCCACTTGACCTATTTCATTCCCCAGAACCAGATCTAGCCATGCCTCCTCCCTCGTCGGGCTGGAAACATACTGATCAAGAAAGTTCTCCTGAACACACTTCAGAAATTCTTCCCCTCGCTGCCCTTTACACTATTATGATCCCAGTCTATGTTAGGATAGTTAAGTCGCCCATTATGACTACTCTATAGTTCTTGCACCTCTCTGTAATTTCTCTGCAAATTTGCTCCTCCATATCCTTCCCACTATTTGGTGGTCTATAGAATACACCTAGTAGTGTAATGGCACCTCTATTATTTCTTAATGACCAGAGCATCGGACCTGTGAGGGAGCAGTGACCGGCAGCAGTTTAAAAGCGGCGGCTGATTCAGCGAGGCGAGGTCCGACCAGAGCATCGGACCTGTGAGGGAGCAGTGACCGGCAGCAGTTTAAAAGCGGCGGCTGATTCAACGAGGCGAGGCCCGACCAAAGCATCGGACCTGTTAGGGAGCAGTGACCGGTGGCAGTTTAAAAGCGGCGGCTGATTCAGCGAGGCGAGGCCCGACCAGAGCATCGGACCTGTGAGGGAGCAGTGACCGGCGGCAGTTTAAAAGCGGCGGCTGATTCAGCGAGGTGAGGCCCGACCAGAGCATCGGACCTGTGAGGGAGCAGTGACCGGCGGCAGTTTAAAAGCGGCGGCTGATTCAGCGAGGCGAGGCATACCAATTCAACAGCAGGGGAGAGAGGTAAAAAGTAATCCAAGTGTAACGTCACCAGGAAGCAGGTAAGTGATTGGTTGGTGAGTATTTCTTTCTCCTTTTGATTACAAGCTTAAATTCTGCGGTTTATATTTTCTTGGGTCTCTGTGGTGTAGTGGGGACAGTTGGTAAATAAGCGCCCTAGAGTATATCTTTAACTGGTGGTATTGAATTAATTTAAATTAATTAAAGGGGTAAGTCATGCCAGGAGAGCCCAGCCCTGTGTTATGCTCCTCTTGCTCTATGTGGGAATTCAGGAATGCTGCCAGTGTCCCTGATGACCATGTGTGCCAGAAATGCATCCAGCTGCAGCTACTAACGGGCCGTATTGAGGCGCTGGAGCTGCGGATGGATGGGTTGTGGAGCATTCACGATGCTGAGAGGGTCGTGGATTACACGTTTGATGAGTTGCTCACGCCGCAGGGTAGGGCTGCACAGGCAGAAGGGAAATGGGTGACCACCAGGCGGAGCAATAGAAGCAGGCAGGTAGTGCAGGGGACCCCTGTGGCCATCCCCCTTTCAAACAGGTATACCAATTTGGATACTGTTGAGGGGGATGACTCACCAGGGGAAGGCAGCAGCAGCCAACTTCCTGGCACCAGGGGTGCTTCTGCTGCTCAGGAAGGGAGGAAAAAGAGTGGGAGAGCAATAGTGGTAGGGGATTCTATTGTAAGGGGAACAGATAGGCATTTCTGTGGCCGTAGACGTGACTCCAGGATGGTTTGTTACCTCCCTGGTGCCAGGGTCAAGGATGTCACTGAACGGCTGCAGGGCATTCTGAAGGGGGAGGGTGAACAGGCAGAGGTCGTGGTTCACATTGGGACCAATGAAATAGGTAGGATGAGGGATGAGGCCCTGCAGCAAGAATTTAGGGAGCTAGGTAGCAGATTAAAGAGTAGGGCCTCAAAGGTTGTAATCTCTGGATTACTCCCGGTGCCACGTGCTAGTGAGTATAGGAATAGGAGGATAGAGCAGATGAATGCGTGGCTAAAGAGTTGGTGCAGGAGGGAGGGCTTTAGTTTCTTGGATCACTGGGCCTGCTTCTGGGGAAGGTGGGACTTGTACAAGTCGGACGGGTTGCACCTGAACCAGAGCGGGACAAATATCCTTGCGGGGAGGTTTGCTAGCACTGTTCGGGGGGGTTCAAATTAAAATGGCAGGGGGTTGGGAACCTGAGCAGGGAGACAGAGGAAAGGAAAACAGGGATAACAGCAAAAGATAGGAAGGAGAAAAACAAAAGTGGCAGTCAGAGAAATCAATGGTTTAAATCAAACGTGGCCACAGCAAATAATAATTCTAATAGGTCTAAGAGCGTTAAAAAAACAAGCCTGAAGGCTTTGTGTCTTAATGCGAGGAGCATTTGTAATAAGGTGGATGAATTGGCTGCACAAATAGAGGTAAACGAATATGATTTGGTTGGGATTACGGAAACGTGGCTCAAGGATGGCCAAGACTGGGAACTCAACATCCAGGGGTATTCGATATTCAGGAAAGATAGGCAAAAAGGAAAGGGAGGTGGGGTAGCATTACTGGTTAAAGAAGGGATTAATACAATTGTAATGAAGGATATTAGCTCTGATGATGTGGAATCTGTATGGGTAGAATTGAGAAATACTAAGGGGAAAAAAACATTAGTGGGAGTGGTATATAGACCTCCAAACAGTAAGGCGGAGGTTGGGGATGGCATTAAAAGGGAAATTAAAGAAGCGTGCAATAAGGGCACAGCAGTCATCATGGGTGACTTTAATCTACATATAGATTGGGCCAACCAAATTAGTAACAATACTGTGGAGGAGGAATTCCTGGAGTGTTTACGGGATGGTTTCCTGGACCAATATGTCGAGGAACCAACCAGAGATCAGGCCATCTTAGACTGGGTATTATGTAACGAGAAAGGATTAATTAGCAATCTTGTTGTACGAGGCCCCTTGGGTCAGAGCGATCATAATATGATAGAATTCTTCATTAAGATGGAGAATGAAGTAGTTGACTCAGAGACAAGGGTCCTCAATTTAAATAAAGGAAACTACGATGGTCTGAGGAGCGAGTTGGGTAGGATTGATTGGAGAATGGCACTGAAAGGGTTGACGGTGGATAGGCAATGGCAAACATTCAAAGACCGAATGGAGGAGCTACAGAAATTGTTCATCCCAGTTTGGCATAAAAATAAAACAAAAAGGTGACTCAACCATGGCTAACAAGGGAAATTAGGGATAGTATAAGATCCAAGGAGAGGACATATAAATTGGCTAGAAAAAGCAATAATCCTGAGGATTGGGAGCAGTTTAGGAGTCAACAAAGGAGGACAAAGGGATTAATTAAGAAAGGGAAAATAGAATATGAGAGTAAGCTATCAGGGAACATAAAAACTGACTGTAAAAGCTTTTATAGATATGTGAAGAGAATAAGATTGGTGAAGTCAAGCGTAAGTCCCTTACAGTCAGAATCAGGGGAATTTATAATGGGAAACAAGGAAATGGCAGACCAACTAAATACATACTTTGGTTCTGGCTTCACAAAGGAGGACACAAATAACCTCCCAGAGATGCCGGGGAACATAGGGTCTGATGAAAGGGAGGAACTGAATGAAATCAGTATTTGTAGGGAAATGGTGTTAGGAAAATTGATGGGACTGAAGGCCGATAAATCCCCAGGGCCTGATGGTCTACATCCCAGGGTACTTAAGGAAGTGGCCCTAGAGATAGTAGATGCATTGCTGGTCATCTTCCAGAACTCGATAGACTCTGGAACAGTACCCATGGATTGGAGGGTAGCTAATGTTACCCCACTATTCAAAAAAGGTGGTAGAGAAAAAGCGGGGAATTATCGACCGGTAAGCCTGACATCGGTAGTGGGGAAAATGCTAGAGTCTATTATAAAAGATGTAATAGCAGAGCACTTGGAAAGCAGTGACAGGATCGGACAAAGTCAACATGGATTTACAAAAGGTAAATCATGCTTGACTAATCTACTGGAATTTTTTGAGGATGTAACTGGTAAAATAGATAAGGGAGAACCAGTGGATGTGGTGTATTTGGACTTTCAGAAGGCTTTCGATAAGGTCCCACATAAGAGATTAGCATGCAAAATTAAGGCACATCGGATTGGGGGCAAGGTATTGACTTGGATAGAGAACTGGTTGGTGGACAGAAAGCAAAGAGTTGGAATAAACGGGTCATTTTCCGAGTGGCAGGCAGTGACTAGTGGGGTACCGCAAGGATCGGTCCTAGGACCCCAGCTGTTCACAATATATATTAATGATCTGGACGAGGGAATTGGATGTAATATCTCCAAATTTGCAGACGACACGAAGCTGGGTGGGAGGGTAAGCTGTGAGGAGGATCTCGTGAAACTCCAGTACGATTTGGACAGGTTGGGTGATTGGGCAGAAACATGGCAAATGCACTATAATGTGGATAAATGTGAGGTTATCCACTTTGGTGGCAAAAACAGGAAGGCAGATTATTATTTGAATGGCAATAGATTGGGAGAAGGGGAAGTGCAAAGAGACCTGGGTGTTATTGTGCACCAGTCGCTGAAGGTAAGCATGCAGGTGCAGCAGGTGGTTAAGAAGGCAAATGGTATGTTGGCCTTCGTAGCAAGGGGGTTCGAGTACAGGAACAAGGATGTCTTGCTACAGTTGTACAGGACCTTGATGAGACCACACCTTGAGTATTGTGTGCAGTTTTGGTCACCTTACCTGAGGAAGGACGTTCTTGCCATGGAGGGAGTGCAGCGAAGATTCACCAGGCTGATACCTGGGATGGCAGGAATGACGTATGAGGAGAGATTGTGTCGATTGGGCTTATACTCACTGGAGTTTAGAAGATTGAGAGGGGATCTCATTGAAACCTATAAAATTCTGTCAGGCCTGGACAGACTAGATGCAGAAAGGATGTTTCTGATGGCCGGGGAGTCCAGAACCAGGGGTGATAGTCTAAGGATAAGGGGTAAGCCATTTAGGGCTGAAATGAGGAGGAATTTCTTCACCCAGAGAGTGGTGAACCTGTGGAATTCTCTGCCACAGAGGGCGGTGGAGGCCAGTTCATTAAATATATTCAAGAAAGAGTTGGATATATTTCTTGAGGCTAAAGGGATCAAGGGATATGGGGAGAAGGCAGGGACAGGGTACTGAATTTGGATGATCAGCCATGATCTCATTGAATGGCAGAGCGGGCTCAAGGGGCCGAATGGCCTACTCCTGCTCCTATCTTCTATGTTTCTATGTTTCTATATAGATTCTGTCCTTGACCCCTCCAGGCCATCCTCCCTCTCCAGCACTGTAACATTCTGCTTAACCAATACTGCCACACCACTTCCTATCTTTCCTTCCCTATCTTTCCTGAAAACCTTATAACCAGGAACATTTAATCCCCAATCCTTCCCTTTTTTGAGCCAGGTCTCAGTTATTACCGCAACATCATATTGCCATGTGGCTATTTGTGCCTGCAGCTCACTTACCTTGTTTATATTGAGTTTGAAAGTGACTTAGTGAAATCCGAAACTAGGGTCTTAAATCTGAACAAAGCAAACTACGTAGGTATGAGGGGCAAGTTGGCTAAGGGAGATTAGGAAACTACATAAAAAGGTATGATAGTGGACGAGCAATGGCTAGCATTTAAAGAATTAATGCATAATTTACAACAAATATACATTCCTTTAAGGCACAAAAGTCCCACAGGAAAAGTGGTCCAACCATGGCTAACAAGAGAAGTTAAAGATAGTATCAGATCAAAGGAAGAGGCTTATAATGCTGCCAAAAAGAATAGTAAGCCTGAGGTAACAACAGAAAATGCTGGAAGCACTCAGCAGGCCAGGCAGCATCGGTGGAGAGAGAAACAGAGTTAGTGTTTCAGGTCTGGGACCCTTCATCAGAACTGGAAAAGGTTCGAGTTGTAACAGGTTTTAAGCAGGTGCAGAGGCAGGGAAAGCGGGAGGGGAGGGGAGGAAGGAACTGAAGGAATATTCTGTGCCAGGGTAGGAGGCAGGAGAGATTAAATGTTGCAAATGGGAATGGCAGAATCATCAACAGCCTGAAAAATGGGGGCAGAGGTTATAGTCTGAAATTGTTGAACTCAATGTTGAGTCCAGAAGGCTGTAAAGTGCCTATTCGAAAGATGAGGTGCTGTTCCTCGAGCTTACGTTGGGCTTCATTGGAACAGTGTAAGAGGCCGAGGACAGAGAGGTCAGAGTGGAAGTGGAGCGGAGAATTTAAGTGACAGGCGACCGGAAACTCGGGGTCACCCTTATGGACTGAATGGAGGTGTTCCGCAAAGTGGTCGCCCAATCTGCATTTGGTCTCCCCAATGTGTTGCATTGGAGAATTGGGAAATGTTGGTGTTCAGAAGGACCTGGGTGTCCTTGTACACGAATCACTGAAAGTTAACATGCAGGTACAGCAAGCAATTATGAAAGCAAATGTTGGCCTTTATTACAAGAGGATTTGAGTATAAGAGTAAAGATGTCTTACTGCAATTATATAGGGCCCTGGTGAGACCACACCTGGAGTATTGTGTACAATTTTGGTCTCCTTACCTAAGGAAGGATATACTTGCCATAGAGGGAGTGCAACAAAGGTTCACCAGACTGATTCCTGGGATGGGGGGATTGTCCTATGAGGACAGATTGAGTAGACTCGGCCTATATTCTCTAGAGTTTAGAAGAATGAGAGGGGTTCTCATTGAAACATACAAAATTCTTACAGGGCTTGATAGGGTAGATGCAGGGAGGATGTTTCCCTTGGCTGGGGAATCTAGAACCAGGGGTCACAGTCTCAGAATAAGGGGTTGGCCATTTAGGACTGAGATGAGGAGAAATTTCTTCACTCAGAGGGTGGTGAATCTTTGGAATTCTCTACCCCAGAGGGCAGTGGAGGCTCAGTCGTTGAGTATATTCAAGATAGAGATCGATAGATTTTTGAATATTAAGGGAATCAAGGGATATGGGGATAGTGCAGGAAAGTGGAGATGAGGTAGAAGATCAACCATGATCTTATTGAATGGCAGAGCAGGCTCATAGGGCCAAACGGCCTACTCCTGCTCCTATTCCTTATGTTCTATGTTCTTATGTACTACGCTTCGTGCGTTCACATACATACACTGTAAACCCATCTTAGACCATCCTGTGTTCTCTCTTAGTTGGACCCCACCTAATAACTGACTATTTCTTACTTTAGTGCTCTCTGCCTCTCCCAAACCTTTGAACACTTTATTTCCCCTTTCTAATCCTGGTGCCCATCCCCCAGCCAAATTAATTTAAACCATCCCCAACAGCACTAGCAAACCTCCCCGCGAGGATTTTGGTTCCGGCCCTGTTGAGGTGCAACCCATCCAGCCTGTACAGGTCCCACCTCCCCCAGAACTGGCCCCAATGCCCCAGGAATCTGAAGCCCTCTCTGCTGCACCATCGCTCCAGCCATGCATTCATCTGCTCTATCCTCCTATTTGTATACTCACTAGCGCGTGGCACTGGGAGTAATCCGGAGATTACTACCTTTGAGGTCCTGCTTTTCAATCTCTTTCCTAGCTCCCTAAAACCTGCCTGCAGGACCTCATCCCTCTTTCTGCCTATGTCATTGGTACCAATATGGTCCACGACCTCTGGCTGTTCACCCTCCCCCCTCAGAATTTTCTGCAGCCGCTCAGTTACATCCTTGACCCTGGCACCAGGGAAGCAACATATCATCCTGGAGTCACGTCTGCAGCCGCAGAAACACCTGTCTGCTCCCCTAACTATCTTATCTGTACCACTATTGCTCTCCCACTCTTCTTTCTCCCCCTCTGTACAGCTGAGCCACCTGTGGTGCTGTGGACTTGGCTCTGGCTGTACTCCCCATAGGAACCATTGCCCTCACCAGTACTCAGAACCGAATACTGGTTGGAGAGCGAGATGCACTTAGGGGACTCCTGCACTACCTGCCTGGTCCTCCTTTTCTGTCTGGCGGTCACTCATTCCCTGTCTGCCCGTGTACTCTTTGTTTGTGGGGTGACCACCTCCTGAAATGTGCTATTCACAAAGCTTTTTTCATAGCAGTTTATGTATGGCATACAATCTTATTCTAGAGCTGCCAAATCCAAGATGGCTCCAACTGTCTCGACTGCATCAAGACCCAAAGCAAGCTGATGGCATGTTTCTTCCGGTCCAGTCTAAGGCTTGGAGGCAACATAATAACACACAATCCCCTGTCTCACAACCCACTTGCACTATCCTGGGTGATTCAGATAACATTTACTCTCTCGGTTAAAGACAAAATGGCTCCACTGCCACTAACAGGCAGGAATAACAAAATAAGCCAATATTTTCATATCCAACTGATACGCATCCATTGAACACCTCATAACACTGTCACTATGCCTAAAGAGCCTGACTTTTCCTATCTCCTTCTCCCAAACTGTTTCTTGCCACTGGGAGTAAGACAAATCTGATGTATAATACTGCCGCTATGGGGTTAGCGAAATGTTGGTGGAGTACAGGATAACGGAGTAAATGTGTAGTGATATACAAGGTGAATTTCGTTGATAACATGATTCCAACCGCAACAGCAGAACTTGCTTTCGATGAAATAAATCAGCTATAGTAGTTGGAACAATAAGCATTCCTGGTTCTGTATAGAGTTATGGAATGAAATGAATTTATAAGCAACGTAGAATATAAATGACACTTTCATCGTCAGCTGGTGTTTTATAGCAACTGAATGACTATTATTGCATTTCAAGAAAACAGCTCTGTCATTAGTCAAAGGATCAATAGCTCCCCATTTTGTTCATAAAATAGAATTCAATTCTTTATCATCTATCTCTCATCTGCAGTGTTAGCTCTGAACTGTGAAGCATACAAATGGAGGGATTCTGTTCTGCTTGTGTTGTGCTGTATGTTGATGCGATTCGCATCAACCTGTGTCAAGTAGTGTCTGCTCTCCACTCCCAATGAATCTCAGACCTGGCACAACAGAAATAATATTGAAGGGAGAATGTGTATTATGTGTAATGCACGTTTGACATCTGTGGAAACAACTTGAAATATACTAGGCAATATAGTGCCCGCGATTTAAAAGATGTACTGATGTCCAACATTGGATTTTCCTTTACCCTTTACCTGTACCCTGATTTTAAAAAAATCAAGATCTATGTGAAAGGTGTTGCTGGCTGCTCGGTGGCATTAGACAGGCAGAAGCACTCAGAGGCTGCCTTAATAGCATATTGTATTTGATCCAACTTTGCTGCTGAAAGTTTTGATATTTTTTTGAGGGGGCTTTTTGTTTTATCTCTAGCTTCAGCGTTGTTGCCAGTGTTGTGGAGGTTTAGTTTGGTCCTTCAGCCATTAAGGACGGGGCACAAAGGTGTTTGCACAAGGGATCCCCCTGTACCTCTGTAGAAAAGAGAAGAGAGAAGAACTTGCATTTATATAGCACCTGTCACAGCCTCAGAACATCTCAAAGTGCTTCATAGACAACGTAGTAGCTTTGAAATGTAGTCACTGTCGTTAAATAGGGAAACAATTTATGCACAGCAAGGTCCAACAAGCCACAGCATTGAGGTAAATGACCAGATAATGTGTTGTTTTGAAGGTGTTTTGAGGGATTAATATTGGCCAGGACACCAGGAAAGCTCCTCTGTTCTTATTCGAAATAGTGCCATGTCCACCCGAGAGGGCAGACTGTTCAACATCTCATCTGAAAGTTGGCACCACCGACAGTGCAGCACTCCCTCAGTACTGCACTGAAGGGTCAGCCTGGATTTTGCGCTTAAGTCTCTGGGGTGAAGTTTGAACCCACAACCTTCTGACTCAGAGGCGAGAGTGCTACCACCGAATCACAGCTGACACCTTAATATAAAGAATGCTCTTTATTTCAAATATCTATATATCATTAACGTTGGTGTGACCTGTCATCTGAAAATATTCCACGTCAATTGTACCCACATCCTTGTTACAGTTGCAATTGCCTGTGACTCCTGCAGGTGGTGCTGTAATAGGGTTGTCCCCATTTAGAGCACTCAGCTTTTTGTCATAAGAACAGAAAATGCGGGAAATACTCAGCAGGTCAGGCAGCATCTGTGAAGAGAGAAATAGAGTTAACATTTCAGGTTGATGATCATGTTTTTCAGTCGCAAAAGCTTGTGATTCTGTGTAATTCCCTATTAAAAAGATTGTTTGGCGTCTGTCTGCAGACCCATGTTCTGGCCACCAGGTGGCTCTACAGAGCAATTGAAGTAAAGCAGTAACTTGCATTTATTCATAAGAACATAAGAAATAGGAGCAGGAGTAGGCCATGTGGCTCTTCGAGCCTGCTCCGCCATTGAATAAGATCATGGCTGATCTTCTACCTCAACTCCACTTTCCTGCACTATCCCCATATCCCATGATTCCCTTAATATCCAAAGATCTATCGATCTCTGTCTTGAATATACTCAACGACTGAGTCTCCACAGCCCTCTGGGGTAGAGAATTCCAAAGATTCACCACCCTCTGAGTGAAGAAATTTCTCCTCATTTCAGTCCTAAATGGCCGACCCCTTATTCTGAGACTGTGACCCCTGGTTCCAGACTCCCCAGCCAGGGGAAGCAACCTCCCTTCATCTACCCTGTCAAGCCCTGTAAGAATTTTGTATGTTTCAATGAGATCCCCTCTCATTCTTCTAAACTCCAGAGAATATAGGCCTAGTCTACTCAACCTTTCCTCATAGGACAATCCCCCCATCCCAGGAACCTGTCTGGTGAACCTTTGTTGCACTCCCTCTATGGCAAGTATATCCTTCCTTGGGAAAAGGAGACCAAAACTGTACACAATACTCCAGGTGTGGTCTCACCAGGGCCCTTTATAATTGCAGTGCCTGTCAGGTCTAATGAACACCCCTAAGTGTTTTACAACTGAACAATTACTTTTCAAATGCAGTCACTGTTCTTGTTCTTTTTTGGCAAATGTGGTAGACAATTTGCGCATAACGAGGTCCTAGAAACAGCAATAAGATCCCGTAACTCCATGTTTGAATCCCTCCAATCAGGTTTCCGCCCTTGCCACAGTACCGAAACAGCTCTCATCAAAGTTACAAATGACATCCTTTGTGACTGTGACAAAGGTAAACTATCCCTCCTCGTCCTCCTTGGCTTGTCCGCAGCCTTTGACACGGTTGACCACTCCATCCTTCTCCAATGCCTCTCCACCGTCGTCCAGCTGAGTGGGACTGCATTCGCCTGGTTCCATTCTTATCTATCTAATCATAGCCAAAGAATTACCTGCAAAGACTTCTCTTCCCGCTCCCGCATTGTTACCTCTGGTGTCCCCCAAGGATCTATCCTTGGCCCCCTCCTATTTTTCATCTACAATTGCTCTTCGAAAGAGCTAGCGCAGACTTGATGGGCCGAATGGCCTCCTTCTGGGTTGTACTATTCTATGAATCTATAAGATGAATGACCAGTAAATCTGTTTTTGCTGGAGTTGGCTAGTTTCGTTTCTCAGCGCCAATGTGTCAGCTATCTTGGTAAAGGTAAGTCAGATGAATGCTGACGGGCCAGAATTTGTGGTGGGTCTCAGAATATGCTGTTGTACTGCCTTTGAAATGAACTGCAAGCATGCACTAAATCCCTAACTTGCGATCTGTCCAGTAATGACTTGACAGTTCATCCGCCCCGTCTTCTAAATCTTAATTGCTGGCGCAGAGTTGGGCTAATTCCCACCAACTGCCCAGCAATTATGTACGAAAATTTTACGGCTGATGCAAACAGGCTCAGGGCCTGTTTGCATCAGCGTAAGGGGATTAGATAGAGACAGTTATGCATTCTATTAGCTCTGGAATGTGATGTCATGAATTGTAAAACTGTCTGAAACACCTCCAATGATTAATGTCTAGATGTTGTAGATCTTTGTTTGGGCTCTGTTGTATTTATGTTTGTATACTGTCAGATATTTCCACTTCTTATAAATGTAGTTCATATGAAATATCACAGATCTTGAACAATTTATCAGCACTGTAATTCCTAAATTAGATTTAAGAATTAATTCTGATTATTTTTTTAGGTGGATCTGTGTGAGGGAGAGAGAGAGAGAGAGAGAGGGGGGCCATTTTGGAACTATTTATTCTCCTAGTCCTCATAATTATTCTGAAAATACATCCAATTGCAGATAATTCTCTACATTGGGTGAAATGCAGTATAAGTGAAGTAGGAACGCTACCGGTATTGGAGGTAGACACTTTCCCTTCGGTGTATTGATTGGAGCACCAGGCCCACGTGGTCCCAGGTACGTTCCCGCACAGGCTGCGCCCCTGGGATCCGTGGGCCATTACGCTGCCCTCGAGTACGCAGCGTCAAGCAGCAAGTTCACGAAGGAGGGGCCCCATCAGGTAAGTTCGTATTCTTTTCAGATGCCGGCGGCGCACTCCGTAGGTATGCTGCTGACCGCAAAATCTGCCCCAACATTTCGACTTAAATCTAATTTTGGCCTGTTCTCAGTCTGCTCTTGGCCCTATTTTTATTTATTTTTTCATTCCTGGGCCCATTCTCAGGCTGTTCTCTACCCTCTATATTTTAATAATGTTATTTCATTACTTTCAAACAGAACTATTCTTAAAAATGCTAGGACAAATGTTTACTCTCCTCCACCTCCCCTCTTGCTATCATCATCTGCAATCAACACAACGTGCTGGAAATACACAGTGGATTAGTCAACATTTGAGAGGGGAAAAGATAGGTTCATATTTTGGGGGATGGCCATTCTGTTCTGAAACGTTAAACTGCTTTTTCTGTTCACAGATCAGGTAGGCGTTAATGTGTATTTCCAGTATTTTCCATTTTATGTGACAGACATATTGCTATGCAACAAGGCAGGTTATTTGCATTTTAAGGCCACACTAAAAGTGACCAATTTAATATGGATGGGATCACAATCACATCATTATCACTGAAAAGTTCACCTTGTGCAGCACAATGCATTTCCCATCTCCCCTGGATTCCTGCTTTCAGCTCCACTGATGTGCTTCCTCTGCCAAACAATGTTTATTGCCTGGAATTTCTTGTGGATGTACAAATCGAGGGGAGGGGGATCAACGGTATCGGTACTGAAGGGCGTTCAGGAGCAGCCTCGAAGGGCCATTTACCTCCGATATTCTAAACGTGGCTGATGTATATTTTGTGACTTGGAGGGGAACTTGGAGGTGATGGTGTTCCCATGCGCCTGCTGCCCTTGTCCTTCTAGGTAGTAGAGGTCGCGGGTTTGGGAGGTGCTGCCGAAGAAGCCTTGGTGAGTTGCTGCAGTGCATCTTGTAGATGGTACACACTGCAGCCACGGTATGCCGGTGGTGGAGGGAATGAATGTTTAAGGTGGTGGATGGGGTGCCAATCAAGTGGGCTGCTTTGTCCTGGATGGTGTCGAGCTTCTTGAGTGTTGTTGGAGCTGCACTCATCCAGGCAAGTGGAAAGTATTCCATCACACTCCTTACTTGTGCCTTGTAGATGGTGGAAAGACTTTGGGGAATCAGAAGGTGAGACACTCGCCACAGAATACCTAGCATCTGACCTGCTCTTTTTGCCACAGTATTTATGTGGATGGTCCAGTTAAGTTTCTGGTCAATGGTGATCCCCAGGATTTTGATGGTGGGGGATTCGGTGATGGTAATGCCGTTGAATGTCAAGGGGCAGTGGTTAGACTCTCGCCTGTTGGAGATAGTCATTGCCTGGCACTTCTGTGGCGCCAATGTTACCTGCCACTTATCAGCCCAAGCCTGAACGTCATCCAGGTCTTATTGCATGCGGACATGGAGTGCTACATTATCTGAGGAGTTGTGAATTGCACTGAACACTGTGCAGTCATCGGTGAACATCCCCATTTCTGACCTTATGTTGGAGGGAAGGTCATTGATGAAGCAGCTGAAGATGGTTGGGCCTAGGACACTGCCCTGAGGAACTCCTGCAGCGATGTCCTGGGGCGGTGTTTGACCTTCAACCACCACAACCATTTTCCTTTGTGCTCGGTGTGACTCCAGCTAGTGGAGCATTTTCCACCTGATTTCCATTGACTTCAGTTTTACTAGGGCTTCTTTATGCCACACTTAATCAAATGCTGCCTTGATGTCTAGGGCAGTCACTCTCACCTCTGGAATTCAGCTCCTTTGTCCATGTTTGAACTAAGGCTGTAATGAGATCAGGAGCCGAGTGGTCTTGGCAGAACCCAAACTGGGCATCAATGAGCAGGTTATTGGTGAGTGTCACTTGATAGCACTGCCAATGGCACCTTCCATCACTTTGCTGATGATTAAGAATAGACTGATCAGACGGAAATTGGCCAGATTGGATTTGTCCTGCTTTTTGTGGACAAGGCATACCTGGGCAGTTTTCCACATTGTCGGATAGATGCCAGTGTTGTAGCTGTACTGGAACAGCTTGGCTAGAGGCGCAGCTAGTTCTGGAGCACGAGTCTTTAGCACAATAGCCGGGATGTTGTCAGGGCCCATAGCCTTTGCTGTATCAAGTGTGCTCAGCCATTTCTTGACATCACGTGGAGTGAATCGAATTGACTGAAGACTGGCTTCTGTGATGGTGGGGACCTCAGGATTAGGCCGATATGGATCATCCACTCGGCACTTCTAGCTGAAGATGGTTGCAAACGCCTTGTCTTTTGCACTCACGTACTGGGCTCCACCATCATCGAAGATGGGGATATTCATGGAGCCTCCTCTTCCCATTATTTGTTTAATGGTCCACTACCATTCATGACTGGATGTGGCAGGACTGTAGAGCTTTGATCTGATCCGTTGATTGTGGGATCGCTTAGCCCTGTCTATAGCATGCTGCTTCCGCTTTTTAGTCCTGTGTTGCAGCTCCCCCAGGTTGGCACCTCATTTTTAGGTACACCTGGTGCTGCTCCTGGCATGCTCTTCTACACTCCTTACTGAATCAGGGTTGGTCCCCTGGCTTGATGGTAATGGTAGGTTAAGAGATATGCCAGTCCATGAGTTTACAGATTGTGGTAGAATACAATTCTGCTGCTGCTGATGGCCCACAGCGCCTCATGGATGCCCAGTTTTGAACTGTTAGATCTTTTCTGAATCTATCCCATTTAGCACAGTGGTAGTGCCACACAACACGATGGAGGGTGTCCTCAGTGTGAAGATGGGTCTTCATCTCCACAATGGCTGTGCAGTAGTCACTGCTACCAATACTGTCATGGACAGATGCATCTGCGACAGGTAGATTGGTGAGGATGAGGTCAAGTAGGTTTTTCCCTTGTGTTGATTCTTTCACCACCTGTCGCAGGCCCAGACTGGCAGCTATGTCCTTCAGGACTCAGCCAGCTCGGTCAGTAGTGGTGCTACCGAGCCACTTTTGGTGATGGACATTGAAGTCCTCTTGTTTCTGGTACATCTGATGTAGGATTTGCTACTGGTACTCTACTTGTAACAAGACTATCTGACTCATTAGAATACATTGAATCATCCCAGCTTTCCACATCTGTAGGTAAGATATGATCAATGTGAATGAACCTAACCTTTCCATGATCAAATATCTTGACCAAATATGTGTGAGGGCCACATATCTTCACTACTCTTCCTGGTAACCACTTTAACCATTTATGGTGATGGTTCTTCACTCTTCTGGTTCAACCTCCTGGTTCAACTTCACACTTCCCTCTCTAACTCTACCTTTATCATGATTCTCTTTCTGCCTTGATTGTTTCTCTTCTATGGACTGTGCCAAGTTTGACTTTAACAATGAGAACCTTATTCGTGGATGTCATTTGAGAAACAACTCTGCTCGTTTTCTATTAGTAGTGGTATGAGTATTCCGATAGGTAATCAGAAAATTTGCCAGTTTGTGGTCCAATGACAACTGACGTTTCTTTGGATTTGGATCCAACATTTGCTTGATGAGGGCACGTTTAACAATTTGTACTGTATGCTCTGCTGCACCATTTGAAGCAGGGTGGTACAGTTGGAAATTTGGTATGTTTCACACCGTTTCTGCTCATGAACTGTGTGAACTCTTCTGAATAAAATTGTGGCCCATTATCAGACACAATTTCTTCTGGGAGGCTGTATGAAGAAAACAATCTTTGCAAATTGTCTAGTGTTTTGCTTGTTGTTATTATTCGCATCGGAAACACCTCTACTCACTTCGATTGACTATCTATCACGATGAACAATTGCTGTCCTTCGAGCTCAGCAAAATCTACATGTAATCTTTGCCAAACTCTAGGAGGCCATTTCCATGGCTGTAATGGTACTGATGGTGGTTTCTTGCTCACTGATTGACATGTTGTACACTGACTGACTATGTACTCTATCTCTTTATCTAAACCTGGCCAACCATAAGTAACTGCGTGCAAAGCTCATGGTCAAGCACATTCCCAGGTGCTGGTCATGAAGATCTCCTAACAATTTGGACCTGAACCTATTTGGGATAACCACTCTTGCTCCCCACATGATACAATCTTTATCCACTGACAATTCATTCCTACGAACAAAGTATGGATGGATATCTTCCTCTGATACCTGATTTGGCCATCCATTTGCTAAGTAATCATACACCTTTGACATAATTGCGTCACGTTTGGTTGCCCTACCAATCTCTTCAACTGTGACTGGCAGCTAACCAATGTATGAGAAATAGAACACTTCTTCCTTATTGGGTGTAACGTGATGGGGATGGCAACCTGAACATAGCATCAGCATTACTGTGATCAGCTTATCATCTGTACTCAATGTCATACCTATATGCTGACAAAATCAAAGCCCATCTCTGCATTCGGGCTGCAGCTAAGGTTGGAACTGAGGACTTTGGATGGAGGATTGCTGTCAGGGGCTTATGGTCAGTAACTATGGTAAACTTACAACCAGAGGAGCAAGTGGTGATGGCAGGGGAGGAATAGGCACCAACTACACAGAAGACCATCTTAGTTTCTTCCTCAGCTGCAGTGCCCAATGATTTGGTCCTCATCGGACCTCCATATAAAAGGAGATGCTTTCTGAGCAGAATGGTCTACAGGAGAGTTTCCAAACTGCTGTGCAAGGTCAGGCTAGAAGCCAAATCTGTGCAAATGTGGAGGAATTGGTTGTCTGCTGCCCTCACTGTAACAGGTCCTAACCCAGGTATTACCTTGAGTTAGTGCGGAGACTACTGTTATAAAGGCCTTGGGCTCCATTCTACGAGAAGACGTCTTATCTGGCTTATATGAGTAATTTGAGAAATGACATATGGTAAGTGTAGCGCGCTTGGGACGAACAAATGACCTTAGACCTACGAGCATAGAAAAGCACTTTCCGGCGCAAACTGGGCACAGGGACCGATCCCTGCGCCAGAATGGGAAGACCCGAGGCCCACACAATATTGGGCCTCAAGCCTCATTTACATCAGACCAGAAGGCTGTAGACACTCCAAACAAATTGAATTTCGGACCACTGTCTCGCTAGCAGCAGCTGGCCCGTAGGTCTTGGAAGAGGGGAGTAAATGATCGGGAGGGAGGCAGTGACCAAGGGTGGGGGGTGGGGGGGTCGGAGGCAATCGGAAGGGGGGGGTGATGGTGGTAAGTGGTGTCTGGCGGTGGCCCGTGGTTTTAATGTGGGGTTGGAAGGAGCACTCTTGCACCTCTCGGCTCCATGTTCAGGTAAGAATTTGTTTTTAAGCATACCTTTTGAGTGGTGGCCGGCAGGAGTCCATTTAAGGACCGCTGGTTAGGCCACAGTAGACCTGGTTTTCCTGACAGATGTTGGCAGCTCTAACCCTATGGTGAATGTTGGCTGTACATCTCCTTGCTAAACCTAAGCTTCTGGAGGGCGATCTCCACATATGTTTCAAGATCTCTGTGTCTGAGCCTGCAGATGTGTTGGCTGGCATATCAATGGACGTGAATAGTCCAACTCTGTTGCCATCTGCCATCCCTGGCAGGCTCATTTCGTTCCTACTTACCTTCTTAATTTAATCAAGTCGCAGGGAACACTGAAAGCAATGTTCTTAGCTGTGAAGTATCCACCAGTAAGAACTGACTGATGCTGTTAGGTTAGGAGGTGCAGACAAGAGGTGGTTGTCCCTTCTTATGTTCATATTCTCCTTTATTGCTAGAGCTTCAGTTGCACTGGAGCTTGCCCACTTCTACCTGACTCATGCTTTCTATTACTTCTTGTCCTGTTTTTCTTGCCAATATCCAGTTGTTTTTTTTATCCCTGGCTGGGGTTAGGGTAATGGGGTTTGTCCTGGTCCAGGTTGGCCTATAACATCTATTTTAAATGAGTGAGGTTAGTCCATCGCAAGTGTGGTGTGCGACAACACCAATACTGCCTGGCTTTCCCCCCTTAAGTAAGAATAATGAGCAGACCCATGACGATACCAGGGACTTAGAATGAAATGTGTTGTTATGTGGAGAGACAAGAGAATCTGGGAATGTTCTCCTGAGAACAGAGAAGGTTATAGGAAGATTTAATAGAGGCGTTCAAAATTATTAGAGGTTTTGATCGAGTGAATAAGGAGAAACTGTTTTCACTGGCAGGAGGGTCGGTAACCAAAGGACACAGATGTAAGATAATTGGCAAAAGAACCAGAGGAGAGATGAAGATAATTTTTTTTTATGCAGCGAGTTGTTGTGATCTGGAATGGACTGCCTGAAAGGGTGGTGGAAGCAGATTCAATAGTAACTTTCAAAAGGGAATTGGATGTACACTTGAATAGGAAAAATTTGCAGGGCTTTGGGGTCAGAGCAAGGGGGTGGGGCTAACTGGATAGCTCTCTCAAAGAGCCAGCACAGGCACGACGGGCTGAATGGCCTCCTACTGTATTGTATGATTCTGTGATTCCTGTACAGCAAATTATTTTTATGCACAGTCTGGGTAAGAAAGCATGCTGCCCTCCTGAGATGCCCTGGAGAAATGTTAAGAGCAGCGCTCAGCATGTGGGAAGCATGCAAGTCATGTAAATCACAAAACTCCTATCACTGACCGCACAATTGCCACCAGCATAACAAATTCCCGACTTGTGTACTTTCAGATATGGCTAATAATAATTAGATGATTCAAATGTTTATTCACACGACAAGGTTAACATTAATGACTGCCAGGGCTGTCTGCTTGAAATGCACTCACACCACATGCAGATGGAAGTTGTTATTTGTATTCTTATGTATCGATTTCTCTCTCAAATTCATTCTGGGGCAGGAAATCGCCTTTTCAGAATAAATGACACAGTATTGTGAGACTGATTTGTAAACGTGTTAATACGAGACAATTTGTCTCATCCGAAATCTAACCATACACTCATGCTGAAGTGCATTATAACTGAGTATGATCTTCCAGCTGGACCCTGGCAGTTGTTAATTTATTTCAGGGTAGGTGGACATTAAAGGTTATTACTAGACAAGACTACATTTTGCAAAGCTTTTCAGACAAGAACTGAGGTATAATTGCCCTGAAATGAGATAAACCCCACTTTATCTTAGTGTGAATGACAACATGAATGAATAATTGTTTGTGTCACATGAAATAAATTCTGGCTTAATTGTCACGGTATAGCCATTCCATTTAATCTTGGTCAATGAGGTATGAATGACAACATAAGTGGCTAATTGCTGAGGCCCCATAAAATAAATTCATTGTTAATCACTATTGCTTAACATTCACTTCCACTTGACAGTCTTTATGAATCCTGAGAGTGACTGCTGCTCCTACTGTGCCCACCATATTATTCTTATGCACAAGATGCAAATTTGTAATAGGCGAAGTCACAATTTCCATAAAATATCTTTATTAAAAAACAGGGCCAATTTAGTGGTCGCATGCTCCCAGCAGGGAGCTGCACTCAAAATGAGCATGGGCCAAAGAATTGGCGCTGCACCTTATCACTGACCCATGCTCTCTTGGCTCGCAGCTTCCTGATGGCAGGATGGGATAGTTGAATTTATATTGTTTTTGCGTCAGAACAAAAAAAGGAGTAACGTAAGACTGACTTCTTGAAAATTTGAGCTGAGACTAAAAGCTGCAATAACTGGGCCAAATGTGGACACGTCAGTGATTTTAGTAGGAATTTCCATCCCCCACCCTGCAGCCTTCCACATTCCTCTCCTGAGACCTCTTTAGGTCCACAAGCACTGGCCATCCTCACTCAAGTGGCCATTCTTCAGGTGTCCGTCTGCACCAGGTGTGGCCAATCTTTATATGCTTTTATGTTTTAGTCCAGGTTGTGGGAGCTCAACGTAAGCGTGCCAATCTCCCAAGTTTACATGTATAAGAAGAGTCAGTCTCTAGGTGGACAAGCCCCTGTATCAGAAACCCAATGAATCCACATAATGGTGAGTGGCTGTGACACTTTGAGCACTGTGTATGTTCTGGACTTATGGGGGGAGAAATTGGGTGAGTAGCGCCACCTGTTAGCGCCTAAAGAGGCAGTCGGTGGCTGTAGCGCCACTGGCTGCGTCTCTGGCGATATTCAGTAGGGGCGCTAATGGTGGCGTTAGGCATTTGCGCTGCGCCGCCACTGATGATGTCATCGGTGTGCGCAGCACCCCATTCGTGCCTCGTTCGCGATATTTGGTAGCGAACGCCGCAGTTGTGCCGCTCGCTACCCGCGCCCAGTTCACGGGGCCTTACTGTGCCGGCAGCGGCGCAAGTTCAGGTGGAGGTGCGGGGCGGCTGCTTTTTCGGCGGCCGCCTGCCAGCACCTCCATCCCCAGCCTCCTAACGCCGCCCCCCCGCGGCATTGCCGGCTGTTTCCCGAGAGCCCGGCACTTCTCCTTGGTGCCGGGCTCATTTGCCGGCACTCGCGATCGGGGATCGCGCTGTTGCAGGCACCTCCCCCTTAACAGTGGGAGAAAGGCCTACAGTACCGCAGCGTGCCGTGCCGCAGCATGTGGCGCTGCAGCACGTTGCACTGCGATAATCAGTTTCAGCGCCCTAAGAGGGACGCGGAGCGCCTCGAGCCTCGCCCCGTGTCCCTCGAGGGGCACTGAAACTGAATTTCTGGCGATCGGTATCACTCCGATCGCTGCGCTAAATCCTGCGCTCCGCCGACTTTTGCGCCACTTTGGTGCCCCAACCCAATTTCTAGGCCAAGGACTTGTTACATGCAGATAGCACCCTCTGGTGGTGGTTATTGTGTTTGCAGTGTTTGTATACAGCAGAGGTCAGTTGACCTTTCTTCCTGTTTGACCCTGGAAGCAGTTTTCCCAGGAAGAACCTGGCAGTAATGGAGGATCTTCCATGAGAGATTCCATTCTCAATCCAATTGCATCTTATCTCATATGTTAAGCCAGACACAATATCTGTGAGTATCTTTGTTTGTTAACATGATAGCAACTTTGTCAGTGTAGTATTTGACAATACTTTGTTTATAAAAGGTTAATAGTTAGTATTTACAGAAGTTAGTCCAAATGTTAGTTAGTTATACAATTAGTCTATTCTATTGTTGTAAATATGTTTATATCTTATGTAATATCTAATGTATAGTACTCAGTTGTATGTACAAAACATACTTTGTCTTTGTTTACAGTTTCACAGATTTGTTCAAGTAAAGCTTCAAAACAGCAAACGGCTTCATGAGGAATTATTTGAATAAGTGTTTAACTTGCTGGATAACTAGATAGGAGCACGTCTAGCGAGGCCAGTACAGTAAAAAGATAGCATTACGACTAGCTGTGAAGAGTGGAGCAGGAGGAACTCAGAGTAAGCCTTCACCTTGTACACCACACCTACCTCACATCAACATGTCAGAAGATAATAACGAAAATGCTTTGCAGCAAGTAGAAGACCTTAAACAGGCAGACGAAACTGTAGAATGTGACAATCGGTCTATAAGCTCCGGTTACTACAGATCGCAAGCTGGTTCACGGTCATCAGGTGGTTCTAGAGTAAGCATGGCCATCGCCAAAGCATGGGCTAAGCTAGTAGCAGCTCAAGCCAGAGCTGCGCATGCGGACAGAGAAATAGAAATACAAGTAAAACAGGCCCGTCTCCAAGCTGAACACCAAGCTGAACAGGCCTGTCACCAAGCCACATTAGACGCTCTGCAGCAACAAAAAGAGATAGATGCTGCATTAGCTGAGACACAAGTATTTGAGGCAATTTTGGAGGGAGCTGATCCCGAGACAGCTTATAAACCTTTAATTCCCGTTCCGCAGCAGAGTCGACGACAGCGCACTAGAGATTACGTGAGCCATCATGCCAACATACAGTTTACGAGAGAGAGGGATGGAGACCCGCACATCTCTACAGATGCAAGCACTTCATACATCATGCCCCAAGTTGCCAACCAAGGTCAAAGTAGACAGCGTGCCTCAAGCCGCAGAGTCTCCCCCAGCAAAACGGAAGACACGGTGCAGAGGTATAGAACGCTGAATAGAGAAAGTCAGCAGCAAACCCCCTCTCGTTTCCTTGAGACCCCCAACAGAGCCCCTATTCAGGGCAACCCTGGCACAGGTCCCAGCACCTACGACCTTGCCAAATACCTTGCACGCAGCCAGCTGGTGACTACAGGGTTAACCAAGTTTGATGACAGGCCGGAGAATTATCAGGCTTGGAAATCCTGCTTTCACGATGCCATATCGGGCTTAGACCTATCGGCAGGAGAAGAGCTCGGCCTTCTTATCAAATGGCTCGGCCCAGAGTCCGCCGAACAGGCACGCAGGATAAAAGCAGTCAATGTGGGACAACCGCCAGCGGGGTTGAAGATGGCTTGGGCGAGGCTGGAAGAAAGCTACGGCTCACCTGAAGCCATTGAAAGGGCTCTCTTTGACAGGTTGGAGAACTTTCCGAAGGTGATGAATAAGGAACCCCAGAAGCTCCGCGACCTTGGAGATCTGCTGTCGGAACTCGAAGCCGCAAAGCAGGACGGCTACCTACCCGGCCTATCGTACTTAGACACTTCCAGAGGGGTAGGTCCCATCATTGAGAAGCTTCCATTTAACCTGCAGGAGAAGTGGATATTGTTTGGGTCAGAGTTCAAGCTAAAACACAACGGGGGAGAAATTCGGTTGTTAGCGCCAGCGATTAGCACCTAAAGAGGCCGAGAATTGGGGCGTTACCCAATTTTCGGGTGGGTGCAGTGAACCCAGCGCCTCTTGCCATATTGAGTGGGTTTTTAGCGCCGGCGCTAAATCTTAGCGCCCGCTCGCGGGCCAGGCAGATCATGACGTCATTTCAGTGTGCAACGCCTTTTTGGTGCCCCGGACCGGAAATTCAGTGGCGCCCCCCTCTGTTCCAACCGGCGCTAATAAGGACAGCTTCCTGGAACGTTCCCCAATGGCTCTCGGGCTGAGTGGGGCGCTCTTTAAAGGGGACTGCACTGGTATAAAAGCGGCAGCCATTTTGGGAGCACAACTTATTTGAGATTTACACAGAGTTGCAAAGTTGAACTCTGAGCCATTTCACTAGTGACCCAGTGCTGCCAGAGGACCTTCAGCCTTCATACCATCACCCTGCTGCTGGTGAGCGTTTACACCCTATTTAATTTCTGCTGACCTATTTTTATGGGGGCTGCTTTGGAGGGGAACGTCCTGCTGCTCGACCATCTGGAAAGGGCACAGGGATGGAGGGAGAGAGGGCCAGGAATGGCCAGACGGAGGAGGGCCAACAGACGTCGCCACACCAGACCTTACGCTGCCAGGGTATTCAGGCAGCAGTTCTCTTACCTCAACATGTCGGAGGAGCAGTGTGTTAGGAGGCTGCGATTCTGAAAGGAGGTGGTGACTGAGCTGTGCCACCTGCTTCAGGAAGATCTGCAGCCGCAGATAAGGTGTAGGACCTCTCTGTCGGTGGCTGTGAAGATAACAGTGGCATTGAATTTCTATGCGACCGGCTCCTTCCAGTCAGCAACTGGGGACATTGCCAACATATCCCAGTTTGCGGTGCATAGCTGCATCCAGCAGGTTACAGATGCCCTGTTTAAAAGGCGGCGTCAGTACATATCCTTCAATGTGACACCGGAGAAGCAGCGGGAATGCGCAGAGGGCTTCGCGGCAATAGTGGACTTCCCCATGGTGCAGGGCGCCATTGACTGCACGCACGTGGCGTTGCGGGCGCCTGTACAGAATCCTGAGGAGTTCCGCAACCGCAAGGGGTTCCACTCCTTGAATGTACAGCTGGTCTGTGACCACCGGCAGCTGATCCTGGCGGTCAATGCACAGTTCCCAGGCAGCAGCCACGACGCTTTCATCCTGCGCCAGACTTCAGTCGCTGACCTTTTTGAGGCCCCGGCTCACCCAGAAGGCTGGCTTCTCGGCGACAAGGGCTATCCACTGTGCCCATGGCTGATGACCCCACTACGGACGCCCAGCACCCCTGCAGAAGCGCACTACAACGTCAGCCATCAGGCGATGAGGAACATTGTGGAGCACACAATCGGCGTGCTGAAGCAATGGTTCCGCTGTTTGGACCATTCGGGAGGAGCCTTGCAGTACTCACCAGAGAGAGTCTCCCACTTCGTCGTTGTCTGCTGCATGTTCCATAACCTCGCCACCCTGCGCACCCAGCCAATGCCAGCAGACATTGAAGGGCCAGCAGAGGAGGCGGAGGAGCAGGAGGAGGAGCAGGAGCAGGAGGAGGAGGAGGAGGAGGAGGAGGAGGAGGACCAAGACGGGAGGGTCCGAGACTACTGGAAGGGCCGTCCGTCTGAGGCTGATAAGGAGTCGGTTCTAGGCCCCTCTCACGGACTGCTTGGTGCCATTCGAAGACCAGGAATGGAACCATTCGGATAACCAAAAGCCTATGAAGGCCACAATGATTGTAAATAGCAGACGTGGCCAATGACATTAAAATTTTTTGTTTATTTTGAAAACTGTGCTTCCTTCCAACATGACAAAGCAATGGCAACAGAAAGCTTAACTAACAAACTAACACATACGTGCCTCGCACACCCGGGAGACTATCCAAAACATGTCTAACATTCAGAACAAGTGACTCGCACACCCGGGAGACTATCCAAAACATGACTAACATTCAGAACAACATCCACGGCCTTGATTTCTAGAAATAGGACGTTTCAGCAGCACCTTCTACGCTTTCCCCTTTGATGGTGATCTACTTCTCTTGTGAGAACGGCCCCTTCCCTCCCTGCAGCTCCTCTGTAATGGGACCCCAGTGGCTGCATGAAGGCTGGGGGATGCCTGCTGACTGTCCAAAAATGCAGATGCCCCTGAGGGGCGGCCTGGACGGACTCTGGGCTTGGAGGGGCCGGATGCTGACTGCTCCAAATGGGCATGGGTGGAAGCAGTCTGCCCTGCAGGTGATGGCAGCTGCAGTGGAGACGTGCCAGCGTTGGCATCAGGAATGCTGCATCCTGAGAGCGGACACCTGCTCTGTGGTCGGCCGACACACTGGCACTCTGACGGGGCAGCACCGCAGCATGTGGGCCAATCGGCTGGTCCACAGATTGCTGGCTTGCTGTGGTGCTGCAAGGGCCCCGGGTAATCCTGCCTGATCCATCGAGGGTGGCAGCAGTCAGTGCTTGTGTGGCCTCAATCTGCCTCTGCATGAGGCCAGCGAGGGACTGCGTGGCAGCACTCAGCACTTGCGTGGCAGGTGCCAGTGCTTCGGTGAAGCCCTGGACAGTCCTTTCCAGTGATGTCGCGATGCCCTGGACAGTCCTTTCCAGCGATGTGCCGACGCCCTGGGCAGTCTTTTCCAGGACTGCACCGAAGACCTGGGCACTCCTTTCCAGGGCTGCCCCGAAGTCTTGCACAATCCTTTCCTGTGCTGCCCCGAAGTCTTGCACACTCCTTGCCAGTGTCTCGATGGATTCAGGCATCCTTGCAACTGCAGCCATCAGCTCAGTGTGCCTGAGTCGAGCCTGGGCGCTCATTTCTGCGAGGGAACGCACCTCTTCTGCGCTCTGTGCAGCAGTCATCGTGGCCTGACGCGCCCTCCGGGGAGACGGCTCCCGAACTTCCCTACCCCCTTGCGCTGCTGGAGGCCGCTGGTTCCTGCAACTGGTTCCTCCTCAGAGTCACCCCCCCGCTCCCTTCCAGGGAAGCACTATCCCCAGTCTGCAGATGGGCTGGCTCGCCTGAGGGTGGGATGGATGGTCCGGCTTCCTCCTGCTCGTCGCCTCCGCAGTCAGTGTCCCTGGCAGCTTGATGGCCCGGCTCCCGAGCTGGTGATGCAGCATCTGAAAGCAGGGAGGTTGAAGAGTGGCTTTAGCGAAAGGACAGGGTGGCAGCAGGGGATGCAAGAGTGCTGCAATGCTCTGACATAGGTCCAGACTGAAAAAGCATGCTGGTGGGGGGAACAAGTGGAAGAAGAGAGTTCAAAAAGGTGATGACCTTACCATCGCTGTGCACAATGGGGTCGGCAGCTCCAGTGGTGACAGGACCACTCATCCGGCCTCCAACAATCTGGTGGACTCTTTCCTCCAGGTCCGTGCATTCCTGCAGCTGAGGAGGGCCCCCTCCAGTACGATTCTGTTCCCTCCGGTTCCTGGCCAGCTTGCCCTGCAGGAGAAAGGACGGGACGTTCTGAAACATGCTGCCCTGAGTTGTGTGGAAGTGTAAATAAAATGGCCAACAATCTAGCTAGCAAAATGGCTTCGCATAGGAATGAATTGCACAAAGTAATAATAGATGTTTTTAGTTTCGAAAAGGGAGTAAAAGAGGAATTTCAGCTTTGCTAAGTGCAAGCAAAGCAGAACTGGCAGTTTGCCAACTGAAGTAAGAAGGAAGAGGGACACCTGCACGTAGACCTGTGGTTTAGTATTAAAGAACAATAAAGGTCACGAGGGCTTGACTGCTAGATGGAAGATTGAATCATTGCAGGATATGGTTAACTAGCTATTGTACGGCATCCAATCACGATTCGGCACCTCAGAAAGGCATACGCTGCAGTAAGACAAGACAGGAACTTGTGATTCAGATGGTTGGACTAAGTAGAGATAAGAAGCGGAATTGAAAGAATAGGCTTTGTTTAATGTAAGTTGTTTTTTGAGAAATTAGTGTTGCTAAACCAATGATGTAATATCCACATATTATCTGGAACTTGTTTACTTCAATGTATAAATATGAGCCTCTTGTAAGCTTTCGTCGGAGTTGTAGCCTCAACCTTTGATTGAGCTGCCCTCCCCTTGTGACAAGTAAATACAAGTGTTGTTTGCCAGTTACTGTGTGTCTGAGTCTTGCTCGAACTTCGACAGTATTTCTTGGAGGTTCCACCGAGATCGCTTACTACTTGACGGGGAGCGGATGCCAAGATTGTGACGTTCCGGGGAACGGTCCCTGACTGGCCAGGGAGTGTCTCTTGCACACTCAAAACCAGGAAGTCTTCCCTGGTAACAGGTACAATTGAGTCCCGCTCGTCGGCAAGTGTACTGCGATCTGTGAGTAGACTCAGTTCAGGGTTCGGTTGACTTTAAGTAATCATTTTCTCCTTTATCAACTATAGTAAAGAGAGGATCGGTTCTCGGAAAGTCCGACCCTGAAAGTACTGGCACATAAGTAAGGTTTAAAGGTTAAGACTGTCCAGACAGCAGAAAGTTGGTTGTGGGAAAACCGGCGGGTTGGAATCCCAGACATGTTGGAAGTGAATGTGTAATGGGTTAAAATCCCGACGAATAGGAAAACCAAAGGGTTGGAATCCTAAGAGGTTGAAGGGTGGGGCACAGTCCCAATAAATGTGTAACTAGTTGGAGTCCTAATAAAGAATAAATAGGTTAAGAATCCGCACAGTGTAATAAATTGATGTTATAAGTACTTAAATTCATGTTTATTGTTTGTGGTGGTCTCTCGATTTCGAACCTTGTCGCGGTCAATCAACTGAGCCCAAACGGACAAGGAGAGTGTTAAATCTCTAACGCCTAGCCTCAGGCCGGTTATTAAGAGGGCAAATGCCCCACATGAAGGCCAGGACCACGAAGTAGGCGCCAAGACCCTGAGACACTCTGAGCGGCAAAGGTTGGAGATTCTGTGACACTGGTTTGATATTGATAAAGACCACTAGGATTGTCTCATAATGTTTGTTAAATGCTATGTCTGATTTTGTCAATTCTCATTATAATTGATGAAGTGTTGCGACAACTGTTCGGATTGTTAATTATAATCCTCATATTGTGGTGTATAATTTTATGCTACGGAATCAAAATATTAACCGTTAATTAAGTCTAGAGTATAAGTATCTATGTTAAGGACTCAGTCTGTAGGGGCGTAAAACGCAGACTGAGAATTGACTATATGTTTAGTTAGAGCATAAGGATTATGATCTGTATACCCCTTTGGGTTTTCGTGATTTTTATTATCTTCGTAATATTATTATGTGCATATTTTTGTGCGTCAATTGTCTGTGAGCTCGTAGGAAGACATAACAGGGAACTCAATAAGGGAGGTTGTGTCTCAGAAACACTTAAATTGGTGGAGAGTAAACAGTGATCGGTTGATCGACACACCCGTGGTCCGTGTCCAACAGTATCTCACACACCCAGACTGAGCCCGAATTAAGAGCCCAAATGGGTCACGTGATGGCCAGGTGAAGTGGGCGTAGAGAACTCGGTTGGAACGGAAGGATTGTGATACCGAATACCTGTGATAACCTCAACCATTAAGAATGGGTGCCGGAGCAAGTAAAATACCAGAAAAAGGCACACCAGCCTGTTATGTGCTCCAGAATTGTGGTCAGACATCAATAAATGGGTAAAATGGACCAAAAAGGGAAATAGGCCGTTTCCACCAGATGGTACATTTAATCTCGACAGGATAACTTGTCTCGAGGAGTGCCTCTTAAATAGGGACCCAGGAAGGAGTGGTAAGAAGAAGGTGAATTGGTCAGCGTTTGGGGACTGGAAACGAGAAGCTGAGAAAAGACGTGAGTGAAGTATCGAGGCTAGTAATGCAGGCCGTAGAAAGAAAAAGCAAGTTGAGGAAGGTAAAGAGGATGTAGAAGATTATGTGGAGAGAATGGAGGAAATTATGGCTCAATACTCGGGAATGGAAAAGGATGATTATCAAGCGCCCATGGTCAGTGCACTGGTAAATGGCCTTAGGCCAGATTTAAAAGAACCCCTAAAATTCGTCTGCCTTGGGTGGAGACAGGAGACCCTTCCCCGGTTAATCTCCATATTAAAGGACTTACAGGATAGAAATGTATCCCCAACAAAATAGGGGAAGGGGACACGGAAACAGGAGAGGTTTCGGAGGCAGAAATAGAGGAAATATGGGGCAAGGTGGACAAGGAAATAACTGTGGCCAAACAGGACACTGGGCCAGAGATTGTCCATCAAACATCCAACAGTTTGGAGCTCCTTGGAACCAAACTGGAGGATATAGTACCTCCCCTCAAAATCATGGGATGGGACCCAATGGGAATCCAGCCCAAGCATATCAAAGGCCACAGACAGATTTTACTGTACAAAATCCGTTCGGAAACAATCGACAAGATGATAGTTACTATAGACAAGATCAGAATCGGACCTATTGACTACCCGAAGCAGATCCAAGTGCTCCCCGAAACCAGATGCCCGTAGTATCCCTAAATTCACAAAGTGAGCCCAAAATTGAATTACAAGTGAATGGTTGGCCTGTATCGTTCCTAGTGGACACAGGTGCCACTTTTTCAATGTTAGGAAAAGGCGATTCAGTAGGAATGCCCTTATCTGGAAAGAAAACCTCGGTGGCAGGACTAACTGGAATAGCCCAACAAATGGAGGCACCACTACCTATCGCTGTAGAGATTGAAGAATATATAAGGGAACCCACTCATTTTTGCTATCGGACAAAGCATCTATGAATTTATGTGGAGGAGACTTGTTGTGCAAAATGAACGCCACAATTATTTGCTCTCCAGTGGGGGTTACAGTTGAGATTCCCGTAGACAAATGTTATGCGTATCCAATGGTAGAGGTAAAACTCCCTATTCTCTACGCATGGGAAATTTTAGATCCAAATATAAGCCCGGAACTCGCTAGTCTAGTGGGTGCTTGGGGATGCATCACTGATTCGATAACACAGTACCAGAAGTCTATAAAACTGAGAGAGTGGCATTTGAAACAACACTGTACAGCCTATTATGATAAAACAGGACAGGACCTTATTATGCAGAACTTTTACCAACCATTCCTAAACCTAAAATATCGCCTGAGCATAAAACAAGTTTTTATAGGTCCAGAGGGTATTGCTGCAGCTGTTGAGTTATCATCTATTACTGGAACACTCTATAAGGTTAAAGATGCCGACCCACACTGGACTCTTGCAGTTGCTCAATTCTATCATTCCAAAGATTTAGGTCCAATGGTCAGACGAATGCAAATGCTGACAACATCAAAAACGTGGGAAAGAACTGGAGCCACGTTAACAGAATATGGAAAAGAAGGTTTCTCAGTCACGTTCAATTGGAAACCAGTTGTCGATGGAGTTCTGATAAAAAAAAGAGAAGCCAAGGGCAGCACTGCGGCTGTGCCAGGAAGCAGAAACGCTTTTAAAGGAGGTACTTGACATCCTGTGGGCGAAACACTCAAAGGAGGTAGGAAAAATGTTGACTGCACAACCTTACAAGGTCACAATTAATCCAGCAGCACCATTGCCCAAGAAATCTCAGTATCCATTGTCAGGGAAGGCGGAAAAAGGGATCGAACCAGTAATTGAATCATTGCTAACACAAGGTATAATTATCCCGACGACAAGTCCATGTAACACACCTATTTTGCCAGTAGAAAAAGCCAATAGCGAGAAATGGAGATTTGTACAGGACTTAAGAACAGTCAACGATGCCGTATTCCCCACATACCCGGTGGTGCTGAATCCAGCTACCTTACTTCCTACTGAGAAGGACGGAGAGCCTCATTCCAGTGAGATGGTAACCCAGCTAATCACCAAACCACAAGTTGACCTGACCGACGTACCGATATCCAACCCTGATCAAGTATACTATGTAAATGGATCAGCCTTAAGAAATGATAAGGGTCAGCCGAGAGCTGCATACGCAGTGGTCACCCAGAATGAGGATGTCGAAGCCGCTGCGCTCCCGGACTCCTTTTCAGCTCAACAAGCAGAATTATTCGCCTTAACTCGAGCATGTATTCTAGCCACAGGCCAATCGGTAAACATTTATACCGACTCAAGATATGCCTTTGGAGTAGCTCATGATTATGGACAGAGTTGGAAAATTCACGGTTACCTGACATCATCAGGGACAACCATTAAAAATGCAGAGCAGGTAGAGAATCTTATACAAGCCATTCAGAGACCAAAACATTTGGCTATCATTAAATGCCAAGCACACACTGGGCATTCGGATGCAGTAGCACTTGGAAATGCTAGGGCAGATAACACAGCCAAAGTGGCCGCATTGTCTGACAAGGGCCCACAAGTTTTAGCCTTCCCTGTTAGGGAAAGAAAAGCAGTAGAACAACCACCCACCATTAATGATGTGCTCGCCTATCAATCACAAGCAAGCGCAGAAGAAGTGTCAGGATGGGTTAAAAATCAGTGCTTTAAGAATACAGACAGTTTATGGGTCCATCATACGGCCACATGGTGGCCCCTCAATCTCTTTTACCATGGATTGCCCGATGTGTTCAAACATTCACCCATGCGGGCAAAGGGGGGATGGCAGATTATATTTTAACAACTTTGTATGCACCACGCATTTCGGCTATTGCACAAGAAATTTGCGCCAATTGTGTTACCTGTCAGACTATGAATCCGGGTAAGACAGAGAAAGTACAGTCTGCCTCCCATCCAAACCCCACGGGTCCTTTTGTACATTTACAGATGGATTTTATAGAATTACCAGCATGTATGGGATTTAAATATGTATTAGTCATTGTAGATATGTTTTCAAGATGGATTGAAGCTTTTCCGTGTAAGAAAAATGATGCTGTTACTGTAGCCAAATGCTTGTTGAAAGATATTGTGCCTCGATTCGGGATACCGGTTAAATTGTCAAGCGACAACGGATCCCATTTTATAGGAACTGTAATCAAAGAACTATGTAAAGCTCTACAGATTAACCAGCACTTCCATTGCAGTTACCACCCCCAATCAGCAGGATTGGTGGAAAGATATCATGGAGTGCTGAAAAACAAACTCGCAAAACTCAGTGAAGAAACAGGACTTAAATGGGTTGAACTACCACCTTTAGCATTGATGACGATGCGATCCGCAAGCAACAGGACTACAGGATTGTCACCACACAAAATCGTCATGGGAAGGCCACAGAGACTACCTTTCTCAGCACCCTTCACGGCCAAGCAAATGGACATTCACAAGATGGAAGAAAATATGCTGAACTACTGCATTGCACTAACAAAATGTATTTCTAGTTTCCACCAACAGGTGAAGGAGGCCCAGGTTGAACCTGCAGATGGATGTTGTCACAACCTCGAGCCAGGAGACAACGTCTATGTGAAGATCTTTAAAAGAAAGAACGGCCTGGAACCTTGATTCGAAGGACCGTTCCAAATCCTCCTTACCACCAACACTGCCGTGAAAATCAGGGAAAGACCTACATGGATACACGCGTCACACTGTAAGAAGGCTCCAGCTCTGAACCAAGGCCCAGAAGGAAATAGCGAAAAGAAAGAAAAGATTTTAAAGGACTATTGAAACCATGTTCCAAAAATTGTTCGTGTGTGTTGCCCTAATAACCAGCTTGCACGCAGCTAAGGAAGTAACCAGGAAAAGAGTGACAGGGAATAGCTACCTATATATGTCATGGAAGTATGCTAGTCAGTTGGATCTCTCTAGTTGCTGGATATGTTCACAAGGACCGGCAAATGCCGAAGAGGGACTTCCTTTGAATGTGATCCCATTTTCACTGGAAGAAACCATTTCATGGCTCTTATCGTTAAATAAAACAAGTGTCAAAAGCTATTGTAACAACTCCCCCGAATCAGGTGACCCAGTAATTACAACCCGATGCCAATGGGAAGAAATGGGGTATAACTTAAATAAGTTTAGAGGATGGTATGTCCCCAGTTATAATCGAACACACAACCCTCCAGCCCTTGTAATTGATGAAATTGTAACTGGGAAAGTGTGCCTAGACTTCACCTTAGGGAAAATCAAAACCATCAATAGAACTAAGGGTTGTAACCTTACTATTCGCATATGGAACAGCCCCCGCATATGGAACAGACCCCAGGCCAACAACCTAAATGTTCCACTGAAAAACTGGTCTGAAGGATCTGAAAAAAAATCACTGTATACACCAGAGGGTTTGAAGTTTGCCTAGTAAAATCACGGGTTTGGCGGGGTGGAACCAAATCACGGGTTACCATCTGCGCAAGTGCAGATAGATCCCAAAATCCAACACGGGGAGCATACAACAGCACGTATTTCATCTATGGTAACCAGGCTTATCCTTGGCTGCCACAGGAATGGGATAGCACATGCTTTCTGGGATATGTTCAACCAAGCATGTTCCACGTAAAAACGCTAGACAAGGCAAGAAGGAAAGTCAGGCAAAGAGTAAAACGGGAAATACCCATATGGGACAAGGTATTGAGCTTCTTTTTGCCCCAATATGGAATACACCGAACAATAAGGGAAACTGAGGTAATGAACCAAATACTGGAGAAGGTAGCCAATGATACTGCTAGAGCCAACCAGTTGATAACCGATGAAATGGTGGCCATCAGGACAGTTGCCCTGCAGAACAGAATGGCACTTGACTACTTACTAGCAGAACAAGGAGGGACATGCGCTATAATAGGACCTACATGTTGCACTTATATCCCTGATAACTCAGAAGAGATATAGGCCTAGAAATTCAGTAAGGCGCTGCAAGCTTTGCGCCCAGTTACCGCCTAAAGAGGGCTTCTGCGCCAGTAGAGGAGGTTGCGCTGATATTGAGCTCGGCGGTAATGGCGGCGGTAGCCGGTAGCGCTGCGCCGGCACCGATGACGTCATCGGTGTGCGCAGTGCCCCGTTTCCGCCCCGATGCCGGCCCGACCCCCATATTCAGTTGCCGCTGCCTCCTCCGTGGCGGCCGCTACTAACATCCGGAGACCAGGGCCTTACTGCAGCCTTAGTGGGGCACATAAAGGTGGAGGTGCGGCCGGCCGCTTTTTCGGCGGCCGCCTGCCCGCACCTCCTTCCCTGGCCTCCTCCACCACCCCCCCCCGCGGCATTGCCGGCTGCTTTCTGCGAGCCCGGCACTTCTCTGTGGTGCCGGGCTCATTTGCCGGCACAATCCAGCGTCGATCTCCCCGTTGCAGGCACCTCCACCTTAAGAGAAGGAGGAGGCCTGCAGTACCGCAGCCTGCCGCACCGCATCGGGTGGCGCAGTGGCACCTAGAGCGCTGAAATTCAGTTTCAGCGCCCCACGCGGGGGCGGGCACACCCTGGAATAGCGCCCGGTTCCGACTTGGGGCGCAAAAAGTGAATATCTGACGGTCGCAAATGGCTCCGCGCCCAGCGCTAACTTTTGGGCACTAGCCAGCTGGCGGGGCCATAGTGAATTTCTAGGCCTTACAGTCTTGTAGACAAAATCAGAGAAAGTGGAAAGACAGCACGTGAGAATCAGGGATGGGGAGACTATTTTGGCAATTGGGCCATGGGAAGTTGGTGGGATTGGCTAGTCAATGGACTAATTTGGCTAGTGGTAATAATAATTAGTATCTTCCTAATTCTGGCTGTGCTTAAATGCTGTTGTAATAACATGGGTCAAATGTTAACCAAGCTAGGGCCTGCGAAGCTGATGGTCCAGATGAAAATCAAAAGTCCAGAAGAGGAGGAGATAGAACGATTGAACAAAATTGAGGTTTAATTTAAAGATTGTCCTTGGAAAGGACAAAAGGGGGGAATGTGGAAGTGTAAATAAAATGGCCAACAATCTAGCTAGCAAAATGGCTTCGCATAGGAATGAATTGCACAAAGTAATAATAGATGTTTTTAGTTTCGAAAAGGGAGTAAAAGAGGAATTTCAGCTTTGCTAAGTGCAAGCAAAGCAGAACTGGCAGTTTGCCAACTGAAGTAAGAAGGAAGAGGGACACCTGCACGTAGACCTGTGGTTTAGTATTAAAGAACAATAAAGGTCACGAGGGCTTGACTGCTAGATGGAAGATTGAATCATTGCAGGATATGGTTAACTAGCTATTGTACGGCATCCAATCGCGATTCGGCACCTCGGAAAGGCATACGCTGCAGTAAGACAAGACAGGAACTTGTGATTCAGATGGTTGGACTAAGTAGAGATAAGAAGCGGAATTGAAAGAATAGGCTTTGTTTAATGTTAGTTGTTTTTTGAGAAATTAGTGTTGCTAAACCAATGATGTAATATCCACATATTATCTGGAACTTGTTTACTCCAATGTATAAATATGAGCCTCTTGTAAGCTTTCGTCGGAGTTGTAGCCTCAACCTTTGATTGAGCTGCCCTCCCCTTGTGACAAGTAAATACAAGTGTTGTTTGCCAGTTACTGTGTGTCTGAGTCTTGCTCGAACTTCGACAGTTGTCATCTCATGCACCCCCACGGTGGATCAGCCCTTACATTATGCCCTGAGTTGTCATCTCATGCCCCCCATGGTGGATCAGCCCTTACATTATGTCCTGAGCTGTCATCTCATGCCCCCCCATGGTGGATCAGCCCTTACATTATGTCCTGAGTTGAATGTGCGTGTGCGTTCCCAGAAAGGGCCATGGGTGCTGGCTGACAGATGGCCATTGGGGCATCGCGCACCCTCTGGCCATAAAGTCAGGTGCAGATGGAGGGATGAAGAAGATTGCCAACAAGCCACTCACCCTAACGACCCGAGTGAGATCGTTGAACTTCTTCCTGCATTGCACAGGAGTCCTGGGCGCCATGCTGCTGGAGTTGACTCTTTGACAAACTTCCCTCCAAGCTCAGCGGTACTCGTTCTGATGAGGCCTCCTGCCATTGTCAGGGTACAGCACTGCGTCAACCAAAGCATCCAATGCCCTTTCGGAAAACCGCTCCGCTCTCTGCCTCATCCTCTCCATCTGGTCAAAATTTGTAATGCCTCAGATTGCACAGCGCCGATTTTGAGGCCTACAGGGCGATGAGTCTGGCTGCTGAACCTAAATGACCCGCCCCTTTAAGAGCTGGCCGGCACCAGCATGTCTCGTGGTCATCGATTATTGACAGCACCTGCGCTGCGCCCGTCCGCCCAGATATTGAGTAGCGCCGCCAGGTTAGCGCCTTAGGAGTCCCATGCAGTGCCTGATTTAACACCGCAATCACCTTCAGGGGCGCAGCAACCCAATATCGCTGGAGGTGGCGATAAGTTGCGCCTGGCGATAAAATTTGCGCATCGCCAATTCTAGTGCCCCGAGCGGGGCTATACCCAATTTCCCCCCCAACGTTACCTTCCCTCCATTCTCTGTGTTTGCCAACTTCATCCGTAAAGAAGCCAAAGCCAGGAACGACCCAAGCTTCAACCTCTTCTCCTCCCACACAGCACTTGCCAGAAGAGACAAGTTTGACAGACATGGAAAGACACCAATATCTGTCCACAAAATGCAAGTGTCCTCAACTGAGAACACAAAGATTCAGAAGAAACCTGAGGATATGAGCAAACAATGCCCTATCCATAACAAGCCCCATCCATTAAAGAAGTGCAGAGGCTTCAGGGAGATGTCCCTGGAAGATCGGAAACAATATCTCAAAGAGAATTCTATATGTTTCAAGTGCTGCTCTTCCACGAACCATCTCGCCAAGAACTGCAAGGTAGATGCAAAATGCACAGAATGTGAAAGTGATCGGCACATTTCTGCACTCCACCCAGGCCCAGCTCCTTGGAAGTCAGAGTCACCTCCTCCCGCCTCAGAGCACGGCGGGGAGAGAGAGGGAGCTGCCAGTCCAGAGATTACATCCAGGTGCACCGAGGTGTGTGGAGCAGGAGTGAGCGCAAGAGCATGCTCCAAGATATGTCTCGTTAATGTGTACCCTGTAGGACGTCGCCAGGAATCTGAAAAGATGTATGCCATACTAGATGAACAAAGCAATCGTTCTCTAGCAAGATCTGAGTTCTTCAACATCTTCAAGGTCAAAGGAAGTCCGTTGCCTTACACGCTGAAGATGTGTGCTGGACTTTCAGAGACAGCCGGCAGGAGGGCCTGCGGTTCTGTTGTTGAGTCAGCCAATGGGAAGATTAGCCTCCCCCTTCCTACACTCATCGAATGTAATCAAGTCCCCGACAACCGTTCTGAGATTCCCACTCCGAATGCAGCTCATCATCACCGTCATCTGCAACGCATTGCAGACGAGATCCCACCTCTTGATCCAGATGCAGGCATACTTCTGTTGTTGGGAAGGGACATCCTGAGGGTACATAAGATAAGGAAACAGATCAACGGTCCACATGACGCCTCTTTCGCCCAAAGGCTAGACCTCGGCTGGTTCGTTGTTGAAGACGTGTGCCTCAAGGGCGCTCACAAGCCATCTCAGGTGAGCACACTCAAGACTTCCATCTTGGAGAATGGTCGTCCAAGCTACCTTACCCCATGCAGTAGTCAGATCCGAGTGACAGAGAAGTTCAGTCATACGGCTCAGCCTCAGAACCCCCCAGCGCTGATCTCCACAGGCAGCACACAGATGATGCTCACTGGAGAGAACCCGGGTCAGTCAGTCTTCTGTCGCACCGCCAACGATCATAAACTTGCTCCATCGATCGACATAGAAACATAGAAGATAGGAGCAGGAGTAGGCCATTCGGCCCTTCGAGCCCGCTCCGCCATTCAATGAGATCATGGCTGATCATCCAAATTCAGTACCCTGTCCCTGCCTTCTCCCCATATCCCTTGATCCCTTTAGCCTTAAGAAATATATCCAACTCTTTCTTGAATATATTTAATGAACTGGCCTCCACCGCCCACTGTGGCAGAGAATTCCACAGGTTCACCACTCTCTGGGTGAAGAAATTCCTCCTCATTTCAGTCCTAAATGGCTTACCCCTTATCCTTAGACTATGACCCCTGGTTCTGGACTCCTCAGCCATCAGAAACATCCTTCCTGCATCTAGTCTGTCCAGGCCTGACAGAATTTTATAGGTTTTGATGAGATCCCGTCTCAATCTTCTAAACTCCAGTGAGTATAAGCCCAATTGACACAATCTCTCCTCATACGTCATTCCTGCCATCCCAGGTATCAGCCTGGTGAATCTTCGCTGCATTCCTTCCATGGCAAGCACGTCCTTCCTCAGGCAAGGCGACCAAAACTGCACACAATACTCAAGGTGCGGTCTCACCAAGGCCCTGTACAACTGTAGCAAGACACCCTTGTTCCTGTACTCGAACCCTCTTGCTACGAAGGCCAACATACCATTTGCTTTCTTAACCGCCTGCTGCACCTGCAAGCTTACCTTCAGCAACTGGTGCATAAGAACACACAGGTCTCATTGCACTTCCCCTTCTCCCAATCTATTGCCATTCAAATAATAATCTGCCTTCCTGTTTTTGCCACCAAAGTGGATAACCTCACATTTATCCACATTATAGTGCAATTGCCATGTTCCTGCCCAATCACCCAACCTGTCCAAATCGTACTGGAGTTTCACGACATCCTCCTCACAGCTTACCCTCCCACCCAGCTTTGTGTCGTCTGCAAATTTGGAGATATTACATCCAATTCCCTCGTCCAGATCATTAATATATATTGTGAACAGCTGGGGTCCTAGGACCGATCCTTGCGGTACCCCACTAGTCACTGCCTGCCACTCGGAAAACGACCCGTTTATTCCAACTCTTTGCTTTCTGTCCGCCAACCAGTTCTCTATCCAAGTCAATACCTTGCCCCCAATCCCATGTGCCTTAATTTTGCATGCTAATCTCTTATGTGGGACCTTATCGAAAGCCTTCTGAAAGACCAAATACACCACATCCACTGGTTCTCCCTTATCTATTTTACCAGTTACATCCTCAAAAAATTCCAGTAGATTAGTCAAGCATGATTTACCTTTCGTAAATCCATGTTGACTTTGTCCGATCCTGTCACTGCTTTCCAAGTGCTCTGCTATTACATCTTTTATAATAGACTCTAGCATTTTCCCCACTACCGATGTCAGGCTTACCGGTCTATAATTCCCCGCTTTTTCTCTACCACCTTTTTTGAATAGTGGGGTAACATTAGCTACCCTCCAATCCATGGGTACTGTTCCAGAGTCTATCGAGTTCTGGAAGATGACCAGCAATGCATCTACTATTTCTAGGGCCACTTCTTTAAGTACCCTGGGATGTAGATTATCAGGCCCTGGGGATTTATCGGCTTTCAGTCCCATCAATTTTCCTAACACCATTTCCCTACAAATACTAATTTCTTTCAGTTCCACCCTTTCATCAGATCCTATGTTCCCCGGCATCTCTGGGAGGTTATTTGTGCCCTCCTTTGTGAAGGCAGAACCAAAGTATGAATTTATTTGGTCAGCCATTTCTTTGTTTCCCATTATAAATTCCCCTGATTCTGACTGCAAGGGACCTACGCTTGACTTCACCAATCTTTTTCTCTTCACATATCTATAAAAGCTTTTACAGTCAGTTTTTATGTTCCCTGCAAGCTTACTCTCATATTCTATTTTCCCTTTCTTAATTAATCCCTTTGTCCTCCTTTGTTGAATCCTAAACTGCTCCCAATCCTCAGGATTATTGCTTTTTCTGGCCAATTTATATGTCCTCTCCTTGGATCTTATGCTATCCCTAATTTCCCTTGTTAGCCACGGTTGAGGCACCTTTTTTGTTTTATTTTTATGCCAAACTGGGATGAACAAATTCTGTAGCTCATCCATTCGGTCTTTGAATGTTTGCCATTGCCTATCCACCGTCAACCCTTTGAGTGCCATTCCCCAATCAATCCTACCCAACTCGCTCCTCAGACCATCGTAGTTTCCTTTATTTAAATTGAGGATCCTAGTCTTTGAGTCAACTACTTCATTCTCCATCTTAATGAAGAATTCGATCATATTATGATCGCTCCGTCCCAAGGGGCCTCGTACAACAAGATTGCTAATTAATCCTCTCTTGTTACATAATACCCAGTCTAAGATGGCCTGATCTCTGGTTGGTTCATCGACATATTGGTCCAGGAAACCATCCCGTAAACACTCCAGGAATTCCTCCTCCACAGTATTGTTACTAATTTGTTTGGCCCAATCTATATGTAGATTAAAGTCACCATTGATGACTGCTGTGCCCGTATTGCACGCTTCTTTAATTTCCCTTTTAATGCCATCCCCAACCTGCGCCTTACTGTTGGGAGGTCTACATACCACTCCCACTAATGTTTTTTCCCCTTAGTATTTCTCAATTCTACCCATACAGATTCCACATCATCAGTGCTAATATCCATCATTACAATTGTATTCATCCCTTCTTTAACCAGTAATGCTACCCCACCTCCCTTTCCTTTTTGCCTATCTTTCCTGAATATCGAATACCCCTGGATGTTGAGTTCCCAGTCTTGGCCATCCTTGAGCCACGTTTCCGTAATCCCAACCAAATCATATTCATTTACCTCTATTTGCGCAGCCAATTCGTCCACCTTATTACAAATGCTCCTCGCATTAAGACACACAGACTTCAGGCTTGTTTTTTTAACGCTCTTAGACCTATTAGAATTATTATTACTGTGGCCACGTTTGATTTAAACCGTTGATTTCTCTGACTGCCACTTTTGTTTTTCTCCTTCCTACCTTTGCTTTTATCCCTGTTTCCCTTTCCTCTGTCTCCCTGCTCAGGTTCCCAACCCCCTGCCATTTTAGTTTAACCCCCCCCGAACAGTGCTAGCAAACCTCCCCGCAAGGATATTTGTCCCGTTCTGGTTCAGGTGCAACCCGTCCGACTTGTACAAGTCCCACCTTCCCCAGAAGCAGGCCCAGTGATCCAGGAAACTAAAGCCCTCCCTCCTGCACCAACTCTTTAGCCACACATTCATCTGCTCTATCCTCTTATTCCTATACTCACTAGCACGTGGCACCGGGAGTAATCCAGAGATTACAACCTTTGAGGTCCTGCTCTTTAATCTGCTACCTAGCTCCCTAAATTCTTGCTGCAGGACCTCATCCCTTTTCCTACCCATGTCATTGGTCCCAATGTGAACCACGACCTCTGACTGTTCACCCTCCCCCTTCAGAATGCCCTGCAGCCGTTCAGTGACATCCTTGACCCTGGCACCAGTGAGGCAACAAACCATCCTGGAGTCACGTCTACGGCCACAGAAACATCTATCTGTTCCCCTTACAATGGAATCCCCTACCACTATTGCTCTCCCACTCTTTTTCCTCCCTTCCTGAGCAGCAGAAGCACCCCTGGTGCCAGGAAGTTGGCTGCTGCTACCTTCCTCTGGTAAGTCATCCCAGTATCCAAATCGGTATACCTGTTTGAGAGGGGAATGGCCACAGGGGTCCCCTGCACTACCTGCCTGCCTCTGCTGCACTGCCTGATGGTCACCCATTTCCCTTCTGCCTGTGCAGCCCTTACCTGTGGTGTGACCAACTCACTAAACGTGTTATCCACGACCCTCTCAGCATCGTGAGATTCCTCCAGATTATGGACAATGAGGTCTCTCGTGACAGCTCTAACAGCTGGATTGCACCCTTACCCTTCCAGAACCCCAGACGATGGCTGCCGAACAACAGGGAGTATGCCTATAACCGTCTTAACTCATTCCGTCGCACACTAGAGAAGAAGCCAGAGATGAAAGCACACTTCCTGGAATTTGTCAAGAAAATGCTTGTCAACGATCATGCAGAGATAGCTCCTCCACTCCAGGAAGGCCAAGAGTGTTGGTACCTCCCTTCCTTCGGATTCTATCACCCCAAAAAGCCGGAACAGATCCGTGTAGTGTTCGACTCCAGTGCACCATATCATGGTGTCTCTCTCAACGACGTACGCCTCACAGGGCCCGATCTCAACAATAGCCTCTTGTGGGTACTCATGAGATTCAGGAAAGAACCCGTCGCCATCACTGCCGATATCCAGCACATGTTTCATTGCTTTGTGGTGAGAGAAGACCACAGAGACTTACTCCGCTTCCTGTGGTATCGGGACAACGACCCCAACAGAGACATTGTGGACTACAGAAAGTGTGTCCATGTCTTCGGGAATAGCCCGTCCCCTGCTGTCGCCATATACGGACTGAGGAGGGCCGCCAAGGAAGAAGAAGATGACTTTGGCAGCGATGTGAGAGGGTTCATCAAACGAGAGTTCAATGTCGACGACGCACTGAAGTCATTCCCGACCGAAGCAGAGGCCATCAGTACCCTTGGATGAGCTCAGGAACTACTTGCACTATCCAACCTCGGGTTACACAAGATAGCCTCTAACAGACCAGCAGTGATGGAGGCATTCCCCCCTGAAGATCGTGCTAAGGACGTCAAGGATCTAGACATCTTTACTTGGAACATAGCAACAGACACGTTCACGTTCCAAGTCTTAGATGCCAAGGAACCCTTCACACATAGAGGAGTGCTCTCTACAGTCAACAGCCTATACGACCCTCTCGGCTTCTTAGCCCCTGTCACCATACAAGGCAGGCTGCTCCTCAGGGAACCCTCCACAGACGATGAAGAGTGGGATTCACCTCTCCCTGAAGAGATGGAAGCAGAGTGGGACAGATGGAGAGACTCACTCCAAGACTTACAGGAAATCCGAATACCTCGCTCCTATACGTCCTTCTCTCCCTTAAATGCCCAATCCAAAGAGCTTTGTCTCTTTGCAGATGCATCCGCTAAGGCCATTGCAAGTGTGGCTTATCTGAAGGTCACCACTCAAGATGGACAAAGCAAAATCGTCTTCGTCTTTGGTAAAGCCAAGTTGGCACCCCAGCCAGACCTCACCATACCCAGATTGGAACTGTGCACAGCAGTATCAGTTGAGATTGCAGAGTTCATAGAAGAGGAGATTGATCTGAAGTTTGACAGCATCACATATTATACAGACAGCAAAGTGGTGTTAGGATACATCCATAACCAAAGTAGACGGTTCTACGTATACATGAACAACAGGGCCCAACGTATTCGACAGTCCACATCCCCCAACCAGTGGAGGTACGTCCCTACAGACCTGAACCCAGCTGACCACGGGTCTAGATCTGTAACAGCGTCCCTACTCAGCAGCACGACTTGGCTGTCAGGACCTGCTTTTCTTCAGGATCCGTCCCCACACTTCTCCGAAATCAATGAGTCATTCGACCTCCTCAACCCTGTTTCTGACTCCGAGATACGCCCACAAGTCACAGCGAACATTACTCAAATCTCTAAGGACCTGATGAGCACCAAACGCTTCGAACGTTTCTCCAAATGGAACACTCTCATAAAGATGGTAGCACGCCTAACCCACATAGCTCATACCTTCTCCCAGCCTACACAAGGGAGTAGCTGCCATGAGTGGCACATCTGTTGCAATAGTCCCTCTGAAGAGGAGCTCGAGAGAGCCACAATCCTTGTGATAAAGTGTGTCCAACACGAGTGTTACTCAGAAGAGTTGAAGTGCATAGCAGCAGAACGCAACCTACCCCCTCACAGCAGTCTACGGAAGCCGCATCCTGTCGTCGACACCGACGGATTTCTCTGAGGTGGTTCTTCTTTTGTCGCCAGAGGACTCCAGTGACAAGTAGAGTTCGGACTATGTGGAGTCGTTAACGACCCCAGACGGGGAGTGTTCTGGACTTATGGACTTGTTACATGCAGATAGCACCCTCTAGTGGTGGTTATTGTGTTAGCAGTGTTTGTATACAGCAGAGGTTAGTTGACCTTTCTTCCTGTTTGACCCCGGAAGCAGTTTTCCCAGAAAGAACCTGGCAGTAATGGAGGATCTTCCATGAGGGATTCCATTCTCAATCCAATTGCATCTTATCTCATATGTTAGGCCAGACACAATATCTGTGAGTATCTTTGTTTGTTAACATGATAGCAACTTTGTCAGTAGTATTTGACAATACTTTGTTTATAAAAGGTTAATAGTTAGTATTTACAGAAGTTAGTCCAAATGTTAGTTAGTCATACAATTAGTCTATTCTATTGTTGTAAATATGTTTATACCTTATGTAATATCTAATGTATAGCACTCAGTTTTATGTACAAAACATACTTTGTCTTTGTTTACAGTTTCACAAATGTGTTCAAGTAAAGCTTCAAAACAGCAAACGGCTTCACGAGGAATTATTTGAATAAGTGTTTAAGTTGCTGGATAATTAGATAGGAGCATGTCTAGCGAGGCCAGTACAGTGTATGAGTGAGGTATTGACGTCACAACACCTGTAATGCCCAAGGATTCGTTGTGTAGCCATTTTGATTGGTAAGGATGACCTGGGTTATTTAAAGCTTTGAGCCCTGATGTAAGGCTACAGACAAAATGGCTCCAATTCAGTGTAATTAGTGGCCAAACTGGGTCTCTGCTGTCGCTGCACTTAATGAACCTAATAACTTTATATTTAGCAGTCACTGGCTGACTGGGCCAAGCGTGGACAGGTCAGTGGGACCCACATGTCAGGAGCCAGAGGCAGAATGATAACCTAAAACTGAATTCTCAAAGCTCATGTGAAGAAAAATAAACCATACTGAGAAAGAGCGCAGTTAAAGAGCCTTTCGGAACTATTGTTTCATTGATACAATTGTTGGAATAAATTGGAAACTTGTTGCAGAAATCCTAATCGCGCTTTTCTAACGTCCTGCATCTTGAGAGGGATTGTCAGCTTTGTTGATTCCGGGGACTCTTCATCATAATCGATCACATGCGAAAGGAGGCTTGGAAGCTGATCGGAATGTGGGGTTATCAATGGGTATGATTGAGTAGCTGCATGACTGCAAATTAAAATCAGATCATTAACACTTCCAACCAGTTGCTTCAGTCAAACAAAATCAATTGTCATTCGTCCTGTCAGTGCTCAAAGATCAAGAGGATAAACTTTGAAAAAGATTTGTCCTTTTGCAGGTTCATTTTTCCTTAATGAAGTTTCAACATTCTAACCCTAGTTATTTGGGAAAAAACACGCCAATTGAAGTTGAAAATTTGTGTTTTTGTCACAGTTCTTCGCCCCACTGATATACTGTGGAACCTCAATTGCCCAACAGAATGGATCCCTTCCTCTGTCCCTCCCATGGATATTTGTAATTGGCAGATAATCAAGAGTTTCCCTCTATACTTAGCCTGATAGCGTGATAGCGAGTTTTTATCTTTTAATTGATTTGTTACATAATCAAGTTCCCAATGTGTGCAGACAAAACTCCATTTTCATTTTAAGAAATATATTCTTGGAAAAAAAATTGACAACCCGAATCTTGCTGGTCTCCTAAATCTGAGTCCCAAATCCTGCTGGATTTCCAGAAACAAGCCCTGAATCCTGCTGGTATCCCTGATCCAAGCCCTAAATCCTGCTGGATTTCCAGAAACAAGCCCTGAATCCTGCTGGTATCCCTGATCCAAGCCCTAAATCCTGCTGGTATCCCTGATTCAAGCCCTAAATCCTGCTGGTATCCCTGACATAAGCCCTAAATCCTGCTGGTATCCCTGATCCAAACCTGGAATCCTGCTGGTATCTCTGATCCAAGCCCTAAATCCTGCTGGTATCCCTGATCCAAGCCCTGAATCCTGCTGGTATCCCTGACCTAAGCCCAAAATCCTGCTGGTGTCCCTGACCCAAGCCCTGAATCCTGCCGGTCTCCCTGACCTAGAATGATACAGCACAGAAGGAGGCCATTCGGCCCATCATGCCTGTGCCAGCTCTTTGAAGTCCCAAGCCCTGAATCCTGCTGGTGTCCTTGACCCAAGCCCTGAATCCTGCTGGTGTCCCTGGCCCAAGCCCTGAATCCTGCTGGTGTCCCTGACCTAAGCCCTAAATCCTGTTAGTCTCCCTGACCTAAGCTCTGAACCCTGCTGGCCTCCCTGACCCAAACCATGAATCCTGCTGGTCTCCCTGACCTAAGCCCTAAATCCTGCTGGTGTCCCTGACCTAAGCCCTGAATCCTGCTGGCCTCCCTGACCCAAACCATGAATCCTGCTGGCAACCCTGACCCAAGCCCTGAACCCTGCTGGCCTCCCTGACCCAAACCATGAATCCCGCTGGTCTCCCTGACCTAAGCCCTAAATCCTGCTGGTGTCCCTGACCTAAGCCCTAAATCCTGCTGGTGTCCCTGACCTAAGCCCTAAATCCTGCTGGTGTCCCTGACCTAAGCCCTAAATCCTGCTGGTGTCCCTGACCCAAGCCCTGAATCCTGCTGGTCTCCCTGACCTAAGCCCTAAATCCTGCTGGTGTCCCTGACCTAAGCTCTGAACCCTGCTGGCCTCCCTGACCCAAACCATGAACCCTGTTGGTCTCCCTGACCTAAGCCCTAAATCCGGCTGGTATCCCTGACCTAAGCCCTAAATCCTGTTGATTCCAGTCACCTGACCCAAAGCTAAATATCAGCATGGATAGTAAATTTGACCGGGTACTGGACAATCAGATAACAGATACTTACCCGATGGGATCAAAAATCCATGTAACAATCAAATAATAATTCTCAATCACACCTTATCTGTCTTATACAAAATTAAGCCCAGACCCAAAGAAAAAACCTTGTGGATAATCGGGAGTGCAGATAATGGGAGTGTAGATATCTGAATTAATAGAAAGGCGGGGAAATGGAGTTGAGGTGCAGATCAGCCATGATCTAATTGAATGGGGGAAGCAGGCCCGAGGGGCTGAATATGAAAGGTGAAAAGAGGGCACTATTCACTCAACGGGGGCGATTTTGCCAGCCCTGGGAAGGCGGGTATGGAGGCGGGACTGCTGAGAAAATGGCAGAATTTGGGGGCGGGTGCCCATCCCACCCCCAACCCGCCTTCATGCCATCTTCCCAGGAGGTGGGTAGCCGTCCCGTGCCGGGTCCCATCTCCTTGGAGGTGGGAAGGGATTAAAGCCTATTAACTGCCTGTTAACAGGTAGGTAATAGGCAGAAAATAGGATTATCCCCTTTTTGCTCTCACAAGTGCAGGTTTCCCAAAGGCTCCAAAACCCGCCAGCTCAGCGAGGCAAGTACTGGGTCTGTGGGGGTCGTGGGGGTGCAAAGGTGTGCTGTGAAGGTAAGTGATGGGTGCAAGAGTGGAGAGGTGAGTATCTGAGGTAAGTGCAAAGTGTTAGTAAAAGTTTACTTACCTTTGTTTTTCCCTGCAGGCTTCAGTCGGTGTGTATGCAGAGAATCTCGGACCTCCGTGTTGCAGATGAAAGATGGCCGTTGCATTCTCAGATGCAACAACCATCTCATTTCTGCAAAAGAAAGAAGTTTGATGTGGTCTTGAATTCAAGACCTCATCAAACTACAGAGAATGTCAGTGTTTGACAGCTTCACAGAGCTGTCAAGCGATGACAATTCATCTGTCAAAAATTTTTGACAGATGAAACGTCATACGTTGACGTTCTCTGCAACCAGCTTTCCCTTAATTGGCCTGCTAAGCCCGCTGGGCGGGCTTAACAAGGTCAATCAAGGGAAAATATCGTGGGTTGGCCACAAATCGATGGAGGCGGGACATCAAATCGCCAAGCAGCAGTCCCGCCTCCATCGCGCCCCCATTAACAAAATCGCCCCCATAGAATTGCAGACTGAGCTTTGTGATTAGCAAATTTCAAGATTCACAGGAATAGATTGCTCCCTGCAGCTCATTATTGTTTTCCCACAGAATGGGATTTATCAGAGAGTACTGGAGCTTATTCTGAGATTACATTTTAAAGGTGACTTATTTCCTTTGAGAATGTAAGTCAATTCAGATGTCAGCTGATAAATACATGTCTAAAATGATATGACTGAAATAGTCACTCAGATCAGGTATTACTGGAAGAAGGATAGAGCTGAAGAGACAAGTCAGTCTAAAAGTGACAGGGAGTGAGATTCCTCAATTTCCTAAATAGGCCTCAATTAGAAGTCAAAACCACGTGTCTAAAATAATCCACATCTATTGGTTGTAGTTTGTCACAGCTCATCAGTTTCTTTTTACTGTGAAACGAGGGAGACATTTTGCTTTCTAGTATGATTTTCATTTTGCTGTACCTCATGATATGAGCCCTCACCTGCAATTCTGCTGTCTTATCCTTTTGGCTGCAGTTACAGTTCAGTCAGAGGCTTTGTTTTAACTTCCGAGCTGCTTTAAACGTGAAAGAAAAAATCTTCCTGTAAATTATTTACATATAAAACTGGTCACCCAGTATGACATCCTTGGCCTGAATTCAACTGTCTTGAGCATCTAGTCCACATGTGTTTTTTAATTATTTGGAAGAGCTGGTCTATCATTGCTCCTAAAAATCTATCAAAGTAGGAGAATCCATCATCCACCTGAAGTAGTTACAGTGTGGATGACACATCAAAATAACGCATTAAAAGAATGAAATTAGTCCTATTCCAACAACAATGTAATGTTATTCGGGGTCGATGTAAATAGATCATTAAAATGCCATGTACAAAAAGTAATCAAAAAGGCTAATGGAATGTTGGCCTTTTTCTCTAGAGGACTAGAATACAAGGGGGTAGAAGTTGTGCTACAGCTGTACAAAGTTCTGGTTAGACCACACCTGGAGCAGTTCTGGGCACCACACCATAGGAAGGATATATTGGCCTTGGAGGGAGTGCAGCGTAGGTTTACCAGAATGATACCCGGACTCCAAGGGTTAAATTACAAGGACAGATTACAAAAATTAGGGTTTTATTCCCCTGGAATTTAGAAGTTAAGGGATAATTTGATTGAAGTTTTCAAGATATTAAGGGGAACTGATAGGGCAGATAGAGAGAAACTATTCCTGCTAGTTGGGGAATCTAGGACTAGGGGACGTGGCCTAAAATTTAGAGCCAGACCTACATGCAAAGGGTGGTAGAAGTTTGGAACTCTCTTCCACAAATGGCAGTTGATGCTAGGTCAATTGTTAATTTTACATCTGAGATAGATAGATTTTTGTTAACCAAAGGTATTAAGGGATATGGGGCAAAGGCGGGTATATGGAGTTAGGTCACAGATCAACGATGATCTCATTGAATGGCGGAACAGGCTCGAGAGGCTAAATGGCCTCCTCCTGTTCCTATGTTACTGTGTTCTTATATGTTCCTATGTCAGGTCAATCTTAATAAAGGATAATCTTCTGACTTTATGGTACTGTTAGGGTTCTTTGTCTGCCAGAAGCGAATATAGAAATCTGGGCATGTGCTGTCCATGATTTTCTGACTCGGAAAAACATAGAATCATAAAGCACAGAAGGAGGCCATTTTGCCCATCCTGCCTGTGCTGGCTCTTTGAAAGAGCTACCCAATTAGTCCCACTCCCCTGCTCTCTCCCCATAGCCCTGAAATGTTTTCCTTTTCAAGTATTTATCCAATTCCTTTTGAAAGTTACTATTGAATTTGCTTCCACCAACCTTTTAGGCAGCGCTTTCCAGGTCATAACAACTTGCTGCGTAAACAAAAATTCTCCTTGTCTCCCCTCGGGTTCTTTTGCCAATTATCTAAAATCTGTGTCCTTTGGTTACTGACTCTCCTGCCAGAGGAAACAGTTTCTCCTTATTTACTCTATCAACACCTTTCAGAATTTTGAACACCTTTATTAAATCTCCCCTTAACCTTCTCTGCTCTATGGAGAACAATCCCAGTGTCTCTAATCTCTCCACATAACTGAAGTTCCTCATCCCTGGTATAATTCTGGTAAATCTCCTCTGCACTCTCTCCAAGGTCGACATGTGCAACATGTGCCCGAATCTCCGGTACCCACTCCCAATGGGCAAGGGTCCTTGCTGGAAGAACAAAGTTGAAAATGTACCCTTATATTGATTATTATTTTCAGAGTGAATTCTATTCTGAATGTGAGAAGTGCCCAAGGAATTAAATACTTTTTCACCATTTTCTCCATCATTAGGTATGGGATGGGTTGGACGGAAAATAAAATTCCCTCCTTACTGCCCCAACATTACAAGGATAATCCTTGCTTCTACACCAATGTGGCATTTCCTTCTGTCACAACACTTTCCCCCTCTGCTAATCAGACTGCCAATGTCATGCCAAATTGTGTAAGAAGTCAGTACATGAATTATCTGCAAAGGTTCAAGTGCACTAATTATGTAATTCTACCTGTAATAATGTTTTAGTCAGCAACTTAAGGTAGTTCAGAATTTAAATAAATATATTGTTGAATTCACAGAAATCACAGAAATCCACAGTGCAGATAGAGGCCATTTCGGCCCATCGAGCCTGCACCGACACATATCCCACCCTATCCCCGTAACCCCACGTATTTAATCCCCCTAACACTAAGGGTCAATTTATCATAGCCAATCAACCTAACCCACACATCTTTGGACTGTGGGAGGAAACCGGAGCACCCGGAGCACCAAACATGCCAAGAAATGTTAAACTTTTAACAGGGTTATACTTGTGTCAGAATCTCTGCAGGCTGCTCGATAAAAAAAATCTCTGCAATGTATTATCACATGGTTTGTCACATGGTTTAGTATGTGCATGCTCAGTTTGTTCTGACCTAGTAAAGCAAGCACATGGACTAGCAACTTATTGGGGGAGAAATTCAGTATAGCCCCGCTTGGGGCGCTAAAAGTAGCGCCCCGGAAAAATTAGCGCCCCCGCGCCGGAAATTGGTTGGTTGTGCCCCAAAGGGAAGCGGGGCACTACTGGAGGCGCCCCGCCTCCCTCTTGGGGCGCTGCAAGTGAATATCATGGTGCTACGTGCCGCAGCGCCACACACTGCAGCACGTCACACTGCGGTATTGCAGGCCTTCCTCCCCTTCTGGGGTCCTTCATTTGTTCTACCCACATATTACAATCTCCAATTTGTAATGTTGAAACCTCCCTTAGCCCAATCACTCAGGCTCTAAATAATGATGATCAGTGAAGTCAAACTTACTCCAATTTTTATTTGGGTTTATTTTCGAATACAATCATTTAGTCCACTTCAGACATTGTTGAGTTTGAGTTGGCTTGTCCCATGATAGAGATAGAGGGGAAAATTATCCTGTTGGCTGCACGTCAATGGAACATAGGAATCACTAGACGAAGAAAGACCAAGGTCCATTTAGTTCGCCTTCTACCATCCTGGTAATCGCATGATATAATGATAGTGGAGTTGTTAACTAATCTTAGCAATCAATTTCTATCAATTAGTCTACAACAGAGATGTCATGGGGAAACCCCTAGTGGTGGAGAGCGTTGGGAACCATGGCCTAGAAATTTGATTATGCTGTGTCGGTTTTACAGGCATATAACGGGCACAAATGCATCGAATATGGCATGTAGCACGCACATTCCAAGCCAGAAGTGCACCGTCTGCCATATTGGTATAGGCATCAAAAGAGGTGTCCACGGCTCACACCTGACACAGGCCCTTTGTATATGTAAGTAGAGGGCCTATCACCTGTTTGAGGCCCCCTTTGCAATATTAGGCAGCCCTGAACACAGCCGGTGCCAGAGTCACCTTTTTCCTCCCTAGAATGCTACACTTACCACATGTCATGTCTGAAACTCATATACTATATTAAAAATGTTATTTTCAGAAATAAATCTATCTAATTTGTAGTTGAATGTATCAGCACTAACTGCTTCTACCATCTCCCTAGGGAGTCTGTTCCAGGGACTTCTGCCTGCCACAAATTTGCACCCCTGACTCCAACCAGTTTCCAGGGCTCGGGGTCGACTGAATAATTTTGCTTGTCTTTGGCAGCATTTTCACTCGCATCTGGTTGCCCACCTGAGGTGGAGGAGGTAAAAGGCTACAATGCCTACCCTAGCTGGCAGCAGCGACTGAAGATTTAACAAACGTGTTTTTCTTTATTTTTCATTTCCCACCTTATCTAGTGTAATCAATCACTTGGGATAAACTGAACAAATCAAGAAGAAGGCAGGAGGAGGATGAGTTGACTCCTGCCTATTTGCCATCCAATCCCTGGCAGCCCAGTGATGGAGTCTGTTGTCCACACCGTTCAATTGGAAGAGCTGCTGCTGGCTGCTTGCTCAGACCCTGAAAAAAGCAGCAGAATCTCCTGAAAGCTAACTCAGTAATAAAGCCATTCCTTTAATTTAAATTTGTTGCTTTCCTTTTAATATTGTTAGACCAGCATGTTTGATATAGGAACAGGGTAAGAGAGGTAATTTCAGTTGGAGGCACAGCCAAGTGCTATCATTGGCTTGAGCTTCCCTATTCCAATGTGATGTATGGTGAAATGTTCATAACAAGAATTCATAATTAGTGGCATCAGTTTTGATCTCTGATTGTTGAATCCATTCAGGCTTTTATGACACATAAACCCTACTCTCATAGCCAATAGGACTGCAGGTAGATTTTGAATTCTACCTACTAATCAATTTGAATATTTATCTGTTACTTCTTGTCCCTCTATTTGAGCAATTCTATTGTCATTTATTTAGCTCACTTGGGTTGCCATGACAGTTTTCTTGCTATGAATTGTGGGTAAATGAAGTAACCGAGGATTGACAGTCCTGTATAACATAAGAACATAAGAAATAGGAGCAGGAGTAGGCCATACGGCCCCTTGAGCCTGCTCCACCATTCAATAATATCATGGCTGATCTTCTACCTCAACTCCACTTTCCCGCCCTACCCCATATCCCTTGATTCCCTTTAGTGTCCAAAATTCTATCGATCCCAGACTTAAATATATGAATGACTGAGCATCCATAGCCCTCTGGGTTATTGAATTCCAAAGATTCACCCTCTGAGTGAAGAAATGTCCCCTCATTTCAGTCCTAAATTGCCGACCCTTTATCCTGAGCCTATGACCTTTAGTTCTAGACTCTTCGGCCAGGGGAAACAGCATCTCAGCATCTACCCTGTCAAGCCCTCTAAGAATGTTATACATTTCAATGAGATCACCTCTCATTCTTCTAAACTCCAGAGAATATAGGCCCATTCTACTCAATATTACCCCCATGACATCAGCTTCAATATTTCAGTGAGAATGATGTAATGGCAATGGGCTTTGTAGTGAACTATGAGTTTGGATTGGCATAATTTAACTATAATCAGAAGCAAGAAAAACAAATTAATGAGAACCCAGGTGGCAAAATTAAATGATTGCAGAATGCTCCCACTGGAGGAATACCAAACAGCTGAGAGCCACTCATAATAAAAAGTTCGTAATGCAACAAGGGTTGCTTTGCTGCCAGAAATTTGTGCATCTTTACAATGGATAATTTTCTTCTGACAAGTGACTCTGAGTGTGTTATTCTACATAAAGGAGATAAAAATCCTCTTTTTAAAAAAATATTTTGTCTATAATTAGCAGCATGCTAACAGAATCACAGGAACAGGTAGCTTTGAATCATGTGATTGCTGAGAATGTGATTTCATTAGCAGGTCTTCAGTGATAGAGAAAGACACATTTTCCTAAGAGGCATCTTTCATTAAGAAGAATTTCACCCCAAATGCAGATGCAGCGTGACCTCAAAAGGCATTACAGTAATTGTGTTCCGAGGCAGTCTGGAAAGTACATTGCAAAGGGGCAAATTAGCTGATTTTTGCCCCTTTGTTGACTGGCCTTTTCTGGAATATAAAATAGCTCAGAAACAGAAAATGCTCAACAGGTTGGTAAGTGTACAGAGGGAGATATTTTAATGTATCTGGTGTGACCCTTCATCAAAATTTGGATGCAGAACATTAACCTGTCTCTTTCAGCTGTCGATGCACTTGCTGTGCATTTCCAGCATTCACTCTTTTGCTTTTTGACAGTGATGTTATTTGGGTATGAGAAGCAGTGGCTAGGTGATTCAAAGCTGCCTTTAGCCTTCCATTAATATTATTGTGACACTGGCAGGGCAACTTGCTTCCCATTTGTGTCATGGGAATGCGGGCTCATTAAAAAGCGTGCCTACAATGGTTTACGGCCTCCGTTTTTTTTTTACCTGCAGACCTCAGAAAAATGATTGATGTTCACAGCCAATAATGATCGCATTTCAAACAGGAGCTTTCCAATTGATGTAGATGAAGGGAAAGCTTTTCATCACTTTCTGAATATGAAGTAAGTATTGATCAGCATTTTGTGTTCTGAGGCAGTCTGGAAAGTAGGTTGCAAAGGGGCAAATTAGTTGATTTTTGCCACTTTATTGACTGGCCTTTTCTGGAATATATTATAGCTCAGACATCGATGGACTGTATAACTAATGCCTTTAGCCAACATGCAACATTTATTTTTCGATGCAGCCTCCATTTTTGAAGAGCTCTCTGTACGAGCCACTGTGCCTGTGTATTTGTGGTGGCTGATGAAACATAGCCACTCCGTTCCATCTTTAAACGGCTGATGGGAGCCCTGACTTTACTCAAGGGCTGAATGTTTTTTTTGTTAAAAAGGAGCATGACTGTTGCATCTTTCCTTAAAGAAAATCTTCATCTTCTGATGTGTGAATTTCCAGCCATCCTCTATAGATTTGTCTGCCTCAAGGTGGTCCATGTAACCTTTATCAGATGGATTTTAAACCTGTCAATTGGCAGTCAGGCATAGCAAGCAATGCTTTTAAATCCCTTTGGTTTGCCACTACATTTTATTATTCCCCAAGAATTTTCTTCCCTTTTCTTTTCTGAAGACGACCTGTTATAGTGTCAGCCGTGGCCCAGTGGTAGCGCTCTCGCCTCTGAGTCAGATGGTTGTGGGGGTCAAGTCCCACTTCAGAGACTTGAGCACAAATCCAGACTGACACTCCAGTGCAGTACCGAGGGAATGCTGTGCTGTCTTTCGGATGAGACATTAAGCTAACTGTCTTCCCTCTCAGGTCTCATGGCACTATTTTGAAGAAGAGCAGGGGAATTCTCCCCGGTGTCCTAGTCGATATTTATCCCTCAACCAACATCATTGAAAAAAAGATATTATCCAGAAAGAAGGATGAGGGAGTACATCACCGAGGCCGTCGCTGCCAGCAGTGTTGCCCCCATCACCTGGCTCCAGTGCCCAAAAAAGCTTTATGACCTCAGACCACTAGTCAAGGTCTTCAAAAGCCATCTCCTACCAACTGCACCACTAGCCTCACACACTGCTCAATGTACAACCCCCAATCACTCACCTACCAACTGCACCACTAGCCTCACACACTGCTCAATGTACGACCCTCAATCACTCACCTACCAACTGCACCACTAGCCTCACACACTGCTAATGTACAACCCCCAAACACTCACCTACCAACAATCTGCACCAATCACGAGGCAGATCTCCCATTCCCAGCCTCACCTCACCCCCTTGGAGGAGATTGTTCAGGCCATTTTGGGCAGGAGCATGGCTGAGCCCTTGGCCAGTGGCAGGGCTGAAAGGATACAAGATGCTGGTATCCTCATACTTTATCCTTGTGGCATGCACCTCATGCTTTCCCACCCTCTCATCACCACAACTCCACCCTGTGCCTTCCTCATTTCACACACCCAAGAAATGCAGCCTGCCCAGCCAGTGGTTGGCCAAGCAGAGGGAGCCTGCCCAGCCAGTGGTTGGCCAAGCAGAGGCAGCCTGCCCAGCCAGTGGTTGGCCAAGCAGAGGGAGCCTGCCCAGCCAGTGGTTGGCCAAGCAGAGGCAGCCTGCCCAGCCAGTGGTTGGCCAAGCAGAGGGAGCCTGTCCAGCCAGTGGTTGGCCAAGCAGAGGCAGCCTGCCCAGCCAGTGGTTGGCCAAGCAGAGGCAGCCTGCCCAGCCAGTGGTTGGCCAAGCAGAGGCAGCCTGCCCAGCCAGTGGTTGGCCAAGCAGAGGGAGAGGAGAGTGAAGAAGAACAAGAACAAAAGAAGATTGATTTGACACTCCCAGCCACCAGCTCCTCAAGGTTAACCAGCAAGGCCATGTGCAGTCTCCCCCATTGAAAGTCAGCAGCCTTCCACCAGCCATGCTGCAGCCACTGGGGTAGCACTGTATGATATCAGTAGGATAGGCAAAGGCACACACAAGACAATCACTAAGAGAATGCGTACGGGTGATGAGTTGATTTCTTGATGCCACATTGGATGGATAGACGTATATCGATGGATTGGAAAGTTTGCTTTGTGGTGGCTTTTATTTCAGCATCGTGGCCAAGAGGACACTGTGGTGGTCACTAACAGATGTAAGGTAAGGTGTGGGACTAATGTTGAAAGGGGAACTGGAGTTGTGGTCACTGGGACCAGAGGCGGATGATTCCATCCTGGATATCCGGGCCACAAAGGGGCTGTCTGGGATGCATTCTTCTGTCTGATTCCTCCTCTTCGGTTTCCTCCTCGTCTGCTTCCTCCTCTGCAGCTTCCTCCTCTTCTGCTTCCTCCTTTTCTATGTCTTCCTCTTCCCTCTGCAAGCGGATGCTGTAAATGTGAAATTACAGCATAAAATGCTGGAAATGCTGAGTTGGTCATGCAGCATCTCGACCTGAGACGTGAATGCTGTTTTTCTCTCTACAGCTGTTGTGTGACCTGCTGAATATTTGCAGCATGTTCTGTCTTCTCAAAGGCCTTCATTTACTATCCGAGCCCTTGCAAGCACCCAGCAGCACTGCCTACACACTTTAAAAACTTTTCACATCTATTGCAGCATGCCATCACTTCAATTAAATTTTTTAAAAGTCCAAAACCTTACATTCAAACTTACCTGACTGATGTGTGTGTCCCTTTAGCAGGTGCAGACATCGCCACTGTCAGTCTGCTGGCATACGAGGTTAACCTGGCATGCTTAGGACCCAGCGCTAGGGTCAAAGTTCGCGTTAGTAACGTTAAGTCGGCGTTGTACGTCGATTGACGTCACCATGCCACCACTTTTTCTTTCAGGGTGCTACCAGTTACCGGCAGCGCAAAGCGGGAGACGAATATGGCGGCCGCCGCGGGACCTGCCACCAGCTGGCAAAAGAGCCGCCACCACCATTTTATCGCCATTTCATGGTGCTACAGAGTGGCAGTAAGTAGATGAATTCCTAGCCCATAGTGTTTAAGTTCATGTTGAAGGGTCCTGTGGCAGGCACCAAGTAACGGTGAAGGTTAATGATGGGGTTTGATTTAGATCTGTGGTTGAAATGAAACAAGATGAAAGAAGGAATGTGGGAAGATGGGCAGGCATCTGAGCTCTACTAGTCTTAACTGCCATCAATCATATCTATAGGCCTTTCACAAACCTACCTGCTGAGGACCAAGGACAACTGTCTCCCAGGCTCTGGGTCAGCAGCGAGCTATTTCCAGAGAGGTTTGCCATCTGCTGCAAGGACACCTGGTGCCAACCTGTATCATAAGCATGACATTGAGTGGCAGGCAAGGTCACTAACAGCCTTAACTTTGCTGCCTCTGGCTCATTCTGCATCAGCTACTGAAGAGCAATATGATTTCAATGCACTGCTGTACTTCAGAAAGTACAAGAGGTTGTTCTTTGTGACCATCGGATTGCTGCTTTTCCTCTGCTACCATCATTTGCTTCTCTTCATCTGTGATCCGACCAGTGCTGCTCCCTCAAGCTCACTAGCTGCATCCTTTGAGATGTGCTGCAGTATGAACAGCATGAGGCAACAAAGTTAAGGTGGTGGGTTCATCCCTACCCCAGAGACTTGAGCACAAGATCTAGGCTAACACTCCAGTGCAGTACTGAGGGAGCGCTGCACTGTCGGAGGTGCTGTCCGTCGGATGAGATGTTAAACTGAGCCCTGTCTGCCATCTCAGATGGATGTAAAAGATTCCATGGCACTATTTCGAGGAAGAGCAGGTGAGTTCTCACTGGTGTTCTGGCCAATATTTATCCCTCCACCAACATCATGAGAAAACATATTTTCTTGTCATTATCACATTGCCGTTTGTGGGACCTTGCTGTGTGCAACTGGCTGCCGCGTTTCCTACATTACGATAGTGACTACACTTCAAAAGTACTTCATTGGCTGTAAAGCCCTTTGGGACATCCTGAGGTTGTGAAAGGCATTATATAAATGCAAGTCTTCCTTCTTACTTTATGGCAGATTTAAGAGCTGGATGGTATTAACCCTAAGCTTGGGGTGGGTTGTGGTCTCCCTTTTGTCTTCAAGCTCTTATATGTGAGGATGTCTAGGAATGGTCTCCTTCAAGGGAGTCAAGGAATTGTAATTTCTGAGTCCTCCTCCCCTTGTATTACATGGAATCTTGTTCAAACGAAGAAGTGTTCTTGAGATGTTGTCAGTTGAAAGGGCACAACAGCCAATGACCATGCACGAAGCTGCTCATTGGGATCACTAATTTGTCAAATCCACCCTCCAGTGTTACACTACTACTGATATAGCATGGTGAATTTTAAATAACCCAGGTTCACATAATTACGATGGGTAAATTATCCAAATTCTAGTACATGAAATGTGAATAGTTTTATGAGCAGGACTGAAGAATGAAAATGTGTGCTTAATTTTTGAAGTGAGCCTGAAATCATTCCCATCCTCTTAGTAATACCCTAGGAAATTTTAATCGTTTATTTGATCTGATGATTTGAATATTTAAAAGAAATTATACAGTTGACTGATTATTTGAATATATTAAGGGGCTGTTCAGTTCACTGACTATCTGAATATATTAGTTTAATTTGCAACACCTTTCAATCTTAATTATTTTCAGAACTTGCTACAGGTTGCAGACATGCTAGCGATTGGGTGGAGGGACCTGGCGGGTGTGCGGTTCATTTTGTGATGCGAGTAAAATGTTGATTTTGATGCTATAGTCACTGTTGTTTGGGTTTCTCTGGGTCAGAAATTCCCGAGGAGCAGCACTGGTGAGTTTGTTCCTGCTGGTGTGGAACATGCAAGCGGGAGCCAGGAAATCACAACTTGCGATCTTTCAAGTGGTCCTAGTGGGCTCCCACACAAAATGGCAAACAGCAGGGAATCACACTGAAAGGGAATGTGGGTTGGAGAATCAGTGCTACTATATCTGTCCTGTGTTACCTGTGAATGTAAAACTACACAGGGAGCGCAGGGTCAATGAATATCGCCAGAAATGTGCAAGACCGCAATCTCAATATTACAATGCTTTTTAAATGAGGCACTATGTACAGGCATCACACTTTGCTTGCCCATCTAGCATAACGGGAAGCGCCATGTGCAATAGACCTCTTAAAGCACAGACACGGTTATGATATTTTTCAACTTTGTTTTCCAGTGCCTTTTTAGTGCTGCATTTTATTCTTTCTACTATTTTGGTTGGAGAGAGATAAGGGGCATAGATGAGAGTCGGTGATCGCGGGAGGGATCGGTGATCATGGGCAGGGTTGGTGACCGAGGGGGAATGTCGGAGATCGTGGGGGGGTCGGTGATTGCGGGGGGTCGATTGCGGGGCGCGGATTGGTGATCGCAGGGGTGATCGATTGTGAGGGGGCGTGGTCGGTGATCGTGGGGGTGTTCGATTGTGAGGGGGGCGCGGTCGGTGATCACAGGGGTGTCTGATCACGGGGAGGGAATCAGGTTAGCTTAGGGGCTGGGGGAAAGCACTCCTGCTCCTCTTGGCCCACAAGCAATGCTGGAAAGGCACTTACCTCTTCCATGCAGAAATCCTCGCCTCCCTTTCGCTGCCGGGTTTCCTGAAGCTCGGGAAACCCTGCTGGCCAGGGTTAAACCTGGATGAGAGGTAAAATCTGAGGCAAACAGACTCATTAAAATATTTAAATGGGCGATCCACATCCTGGGAGAGATTGAAAAGAACCAGAGAGAAAAAAGTCAATTTAAACGGGTCTGGAGAAAAAATGGCCTTAAGTTACTGCAATAAATAAAATAACCTTCTAAATCTTACTGATGTACACAACAGGGAGAGTATTAAAGGAACGCTATATATTATTTTTAACATCTGAAGACCATTATCAACATCTGGGTTAGTTTTTATTTTTAGTGAGCTTTGCAGGTTTTATTTTCTTCAGCTGCTTGGGAAGAGTTTGTCGAAATACTTTAACACTCCCCTCACTTTACCAATCCTTCCTCACTCCACATCAACCAGAGTAACTGGCACAATGGTGAGCCAACATAGCTGGCCTGGCAAACAGGATCAGCTTCTGGGAGGCTAGAGACAACCTGCTCAGCCGACTGTTGCTTAAAATGGGGGCTTCAGGTATGGTAACAGGGGCACTACTTTTCCTTAAATAAAAAAAAATGGACACTGGCACCAGTACTGTGGCAGGAGGGAGCTGTTCCATTGGGACGGGCTTCACTTGGCCAGTGCTGGGACTAGAGTCCTGGCGGATCATATAACTAGGGCTGTAAAGAGGGCTTTAAACTAACTAGTGGGGGGGAGGTTCCTAGAGAGCAAATAATAAAAATGACAACAGAAAAGGTCATAGACTTAGGTAGCAGTGGGGAAATTAAAAACCAGAGCGTGTCAGGAAGGGGCAGAAGGTATGGAATAAAAGGTAAAGTAATGAAAAGGGCAAAAGCAGGAACTCAGTGTCACAAAACATATTTGAAAGTTCTCTATCTGAATGCACGTAGCATTCGTAACAAAATAGACGAGTTAATGGCACAAATAACTACATATGCGTATGATCTTGTGGCCATTACAGAAACATGGCTGCAGGGTGACAATGCCTGGGAATTAAACATACCAGGTTATTTAACGATCAGGAAGGACAGGCAGGAAGGAAGGGGAGGTGGGGTGGCTATGTTAATAAAGGAAGGAATCACTGTAATACAGAGAAATGATATTGGGTCAAAAGATCAGGATAATGAAACAGTTTGGGTGGAGATAAGGAATAATAAGGGGAAAAAAACACTAGTGGGCGTAGTCTATAGGCCTCCGAACAGTTGCAACTCTGTTGGACAGAGTATCAATCAGGAAATAGTTGAGGCTTGTAATAAGGGAACATCTATAATTATGGGGGATTTTAACTATCATATTAATTGGACAAATCAAATTGGGCAGGGCTGCCTTGAGGATGCATTCATTGAGTGTATTAGGGATGGGTTTCTTGAGCAGTATGTAACTGAACCGACCAGGGGGCAAGCAATCTTAGATCTGGTCCTGTGTAACGAGACAGGATTAATTAAAAATGTCCTAGTAAAGGATCCCCTTGGAATGAGTGACCATAACATGGTTGAATTCCATATTCAATTAGAGGGTGAGAAGGTTGGATCTCAAACAAGCGTGCTAAGCTTGAATAAAGGAGACGATGAAGGTATGAGAGCGGAATTGAGTAGAGTGGATTGGGAAAATAGATTAAAGGGTAAGACGATACATGATCAGTGGTGTACATTTAAGGAGTTATTTTACAACTTCCAAAAAATATATATTCCACTGAGAAGAAAAGTGTGTAAAAGAAAAGACAGCCATCCGTGGCTAAGTAAAGAAATTAAGGATAGTATTTGACTAAAAACAAGGGCATATAAGGTAGCCAGATCTAGTGGGAGGATAGAGGATTGGGAAAACTTTAAAAGACAGCAAAAAATAACAAAAAGATTGATTAAGAAAGGGAAGATAGATTATGAAAGTAAATTAGCAAAAAATATAAAAACAGATAGTAAGAGTTTTTATAGTTATATGAAAAGAAAAAGGGTGGCTAAAGTAAATGTTGGTCCCTTAGAGGATGAGACCGGGAAATTAATGGTGGGAAATATGGAGATGGCAAAAACACTGAATGAATATTTTGTATCAGTCTTTACAGTAGAAGACACTAAGAATATCCCAACACTGGACAAACAGGGGGCTATAGGGGGGGAGGAGCTAAACACGATCACAATCACTAAGGAAGTGGTACTCGGTAAAATAATGGGACTCAAGGCGAATAAATCACCTGGACCTGATGGCTTACATCCTAGGGCCTTGAGGGAAGTGGCGGTAGGGATTGTGGATGCATTAGTAATAATTTTCCAAAACTCCCTGGACTCAGCAAAGGTCCTAGGAGACTGGAAAACTGCTAATGTAACACCCTTATTTAAAAAGGGCAGTAAACAGAAGGCTGGAAACTATAGACCGGTTAGCCTAACATCTGTGGTAGGTAAAATTTTGGAGTCCATTATTAAGAAGACAGTAGCAGGACATTTGGATAATCATAATTTAATAGGACAAAGTCAGCATGGTTTTATGAAGGGGAAGTCATGTTTGACAAATTTGCTGGAGTTCTTTGAGGAAGTAACATATAGGGTGGATAAAGGGGAACCAGTGGACGTAGTGTATTTAGACTTCCAAAAGGCATTTGACAAGGTGCCACACAAAAGATTATTGCTTAAGATAAAAAATCACGGGATTGGGGGTAATATTCTGGCATGGATAGAGGATTGGCTATCTAACAGAAGGCAGAGAGTTGGGATAAATGGTTCATTCTCAGACTAGCAATCAGTAACTAGTGGTGTTCCGCAGGGGTCAGTGCTGGGTCCCCAACTCTTTACAATCTATATTAACGATTTGGAGGAGGGGACCGAGTGTAACATATCAAAGTTTGCAGATGATACTAAGATGGAAGGGAAAGTAGTGAGTGAGGAGGACATAAAAAACCTGCAAGGGGACATAGACAGGCTAAGTAAGTGGGCAGAGATTTGGCAGATGGAATACAATACTGGAAAGTGTGAGGTTATGCACTTTGGCAGGAAAAATCGTAGAGCAAGTTATTATCTTAATGGCAAGAAACTGGAAAGTACTGAAGTACAAAGGGATCTGGGGATCCTGGTGCACGAAACTCAAAAGGTTAGTATGCAGATGCAGCAAGTGATTAAGAAGGCCAATGGAATGTTGGCTTTCATTGCTAGGGGGATAGAATATAAAAATAGGGAGGTATTGCTTCAGTTGTACAAGGTATTGGTGAGACCGCACCTGGAATACTGCATACAGTTTTGGTGTCCATACTTAAGAAAAGACATACTTGCTCTTGAGTCAGTACAAAGAAGGTTCACTCGTTTAATCCCGGGGATGAGGGGATGGACATATGAAGAGAGGTTGAGTAGATTGGGACTCTACTCATTGGAGTTCAGAAGAATGAGAGGCGATCTTATTGAAACATATAAGATTGTGAAGGGGTTGGATCGGGTGGATGCGGGGAGGATGTTCCCGATGATGGGTGAAACTAGAACTAGGGGGCATAGTCTTAGAATAAGGGGCTGCTCTTTCAAAACTGAGATGAGGAGGAACTACTTCACTCAGAGGGTGGTAGGTCCATGGAATATGCTGCCCCAAAAAGCTGTAGAAGCTACATCATTACATAAATTTAAAACAGAAATAGACAGTTTCCTAGAAGTAAAGGGAATTAAGGGTTACGGGGAGCGGGCAGGAATTTGGACATGAGTCCAGGTTCGGATCGGTCATGGCCCTGTGGGTAGCGGAGCGGGCCCGGGGCCGTGTAGCCTGATCCTGCTCCTATTTTGTGTGTCTAATTCTGTTAGATTCAGGAGATGGTTCTGTGATAGTAGATTGGCGGTTAGGATCAGATCAGCCATGATCTTATTAAATGGCGGAGCAGGCTCGAGGGGCCGATTGGCCTACTCCTGCTCCTATTTCTTATGTTCTTATGTTTATGTAGGTCTCCCCTGATGGCTCAGTGCATTCATCCAATAAGCACCATGATATAGGCCAGGGAAAATCCCAGGTCCATGCTGATTCAGCTCATCTCAGCTAAGGCAGAGGTACAACCAACCTCCCTACCTTGGGTTAAAAAGAGACTTTGCTATCAACTCCTGATTGCCATCAAGCCCTGTGGGAAAATGTACGTTGGCTGAGGCCAGGACTGGTAATGGGAGGGGGAGAGGAAGGGGCTGAGAAAAGAAAGAAGAGGCATCAAATAAAACTAATTGTCAGATATTCAGTGGGAGAGTTGCCAATTTCGTAAATCTACAGCCAGCAGCACCAACAAGAGAATACCTCCCATTGGCGGATCCCAGTTCAAAATCGTTGTGCGTAGTGCCTGAAAACAATTATTAACACTCTGCTTCCCCTCAGTACATGGGCTGAGTTCCAATCATGGCACAGCTGTCCCAATTATTGGAACAATTTCACATGTGGGTCACTGCGTATCACAAGTCTGGCTCTACTGAAAGAAAGAAGCAAATTGCATGACCTCAGGATGTCCCAAAGTGCTTCACAGCCAATGAATTACTTTTGTCTGCTGGCGTGTAGTTATGGTTGTAGCGTAGGGAATCATAGCAATCGACTGCTTAACAAAGTCTGGAGTTTAAGGGGAAAACTTACAAAGGGAATGTGTTTGATTGTCACATTGTCCCAGTGCTGTATTCTGAAATTTGATCAGAACTCAGTACTATTTTGTGGCGGAGCCACTAAGGGACTCTGATCAATTGTATATAATTCCCTTTAATAATATGTTAGCTACAGCCTGAGTCTGTGGGCTGAAAATTCATTAGGGTTAGCGCCCATTTTGCGGCGCTAGAGGGCCTAGCGCCGCAATGATAGCTGTTTCTGAAATTCACTTCGGCGTTGCCATCGGCGTTAGCCGGTTGCGCTGCGCCGGCACCGATGACGTCATCGGTGTGCGCAGCGTCCCGGTTGCCGTGGCAACGCGCCCGAACGCCGAAATTCAGTTGCGGCCGCCTCGCCCGTGGCAGCCGCAACTAAGACTCTGGCAACCGAGTCTTACACAAGTTAGCGCCGGCGCATTAAGGTCGCGCGGCGGCCGGCCGCTTTCCCGCCGGCCGCCTGCCCGCACCTCCCTCCACGGACTCCTCCACCCCCCCCCCGCAGAACAGATGCGTCTGGCCTGCAAGCCCGGCACTTGTCCGAGGTGCCGGGCTCATTTTTGAAAAAATCAAACGGCCAGCGATCGGGTGAAGGCAGCGCCTCCTTAGCGGGAGGAGGAGGCCTGCACTTCCCCAGCCTGCCGCACTGCATCGGGTGCCGCAGCGCCGGATTAGCGCCGCAATGCGGCACTCAGCGCCCATTGGGAGGCACTCACGCCCGCCAGTAGCGCCGGCAGCCGTCTGGGCGCGGCACTACTGAATTTTTGGCATGCGCAAGGGAATTAGCACCGGCGCTAAATTTCCGTCGCGAAAGCCCTGGCGCGGCGTCAACTCAATTTCTAGGCCTGTATCTTTGTTTTCACTGCTTACATGTACAGAGCGCGATCACTTTAATAGCGCGGGTAAACGCGATGACATCACGCCGTTAATCACGTGATCCCCCACCGGTGGGAAAAATGTGATGACGTCATGACGTCAGCCACGGGACTGCCCAAGCAGTCCTCGTGGAGCCTTAGAACTGACTAGACCTATATTCGATGTTCTCCTGTAATTATCCGTTAAACTCTGTTAGTTTGCATTAAAACTCATTTATTTGATCGCCTAAGTGGACCTCAGTCTTTTGGATAGGAACTAGACATTCTTACATTGGTGACCCCGACTTTTGCGAACGGTTTTCGCAGAAGTTACTGAACATGGAAACGAACGCCGTTGCTTTGAAGCTACCACAGTTCTGGGAGCAACAGCCAGCCGCGTGGTTCATCCAGGCTGAAGCCCAGTTACAATCAGGAACATTGTTGCGGATCAGACGCATTACTATTATGTGGTCTCCGCCCTCGACAGCGCCACGGCCTCGCGGATCATCAGCCTGCTTGGTAATCCACCAGAAGATCGCAAGTATGAAACGATAAAGGCACGGTTGTTACAGGTCTTCGGGCTGACGAAGTCGGAGCGTGCCCGCTGGCTGCTCGCTATTCCCGGCCTCGGGGACTCCAAGCCGTCCGAGCTCATGAGCCAAATGCTCACGCTCCTGGGCTCTGAACCAGAATGCTTCCTCTTCAGGGAACTATTCCTTAGCCAGCTACCGGAGCAAGTTCAGGCTGCCCTAGCCAGGTCAGAAGTCACAGACTGCGCAGAGCTGGCTGCCGAAGCGGACAAGATTTTCGCGGTGACACAGCAGTACTGCACTGCCACGAGGCGCCCATCCCCCACAGACGCTGCTCCAGCCCCATAACCTGCGGGGTTGTGCTTCTACCACGCCCGTTTTGGCGCGAAAGCAAGATGCTGCCACCCTCCCTGCAGCTTTTTGCTCAAAAAAACAAAACAACAGCAACCCTGTCGAAAGAGGACCGGTTATAACGAGCGCCCCGCGGCTGCGATGGCAATCGGTAATTCGGAAAAACTCCTCTTCATCACCAACTCCCTATCTGGTCGACGTTTCCTCTGCGACACCAGGGCGCAGTGTAGCATCCTACCTGCGTCAAATCTTGATATACAAGCTGGGGGGCACGGCCTCTCCCTCGAGGCGGCTAATGGCGGGGCCATTCGGACCTTTGGAAGACAGCGGGTCCAGGTGTGCTTCGGCGGCCAGCGGTTTTACTGGGATTTCATCACGGCCAAAGTCTCTCAAGCCATCCTCAGGGCGGATTTTTTGTGCGCCAACGGCCTCCTGGTGGATGTAAGGCACCGCCGGTTGATCAATGCGGCCACTTTTCACTCCATCCCGTGCCACCGTGGTAACGCCGTGTCGCGCACTGTCTCCTGTGCGTTCCCACCTCCGGATGACTTCACTCGCCTCCTTGGCGATTTCCCAGACCTGACCAGACCCACTTTCTCTTCCACGGCCACAAAACATGGTGTCGAACATCACATCACCACTACTGGCTCCCTGGTGTACGCACGGGCCCGGCGCCTCGAACCTGGCAAGCTCGCGGCTGCGAAAGCAGAGTTCGACATGATGGAGCGGCTAGGGATTATTCGCCGGTCGAATAGTCCCTGGTCTTCGCCTCTCCACATTGTTCCGAAGCCTGGCAGTGGATGGCGGCCTTGCGGCGACTACCGACGCCTAAACGACGCCACGACTCCCGATCCCTCATATTCAGGATTTCTCTGCCCATTTGGCGGGAAATACCATTTTTTCAAATGTCGACCTTGTCCGTGGCTACCACCAAGTCCCCGTGCACCCGCAAGACGTCCCGAAAACTGCAGTCATCACCCCATTGGGCCTGTTTGAATTTCTGCGGATGCCGTTTGGATTGAAGAACGCTGCACAGGCTTTCCAGCGCTTGATGGACTCCGTGCTTCGTGACCTCAAGTTTCTATTCATCTACCTCAATGACATCCTCATCGCCAGCCCTAATAAAGAGGAGCACATCTGCCATTTACGCACCCTCTTTAGACGCCTCAGTCAACACGGCTTGATCATCAACCCAGCCAAGTGCCAGTTCGGCCTGCAGCAGATTGATTTCTTAGGCCATCGCATCACATCGGACGGCGCAATTCCCCTGCAAACGAAGGTGGAGGTGGTTACTTCTTTCCCGCGCCTGCAGACTGTCAAGGCCCTGCAGGAGTTCCTCGGGATGGTAAATTTTTATCACCGGTTCGTCCCTAATGCAGCTCTGCTCCTGCAGCCCCTGTACGAGGCCCTCAAGGGCAAGTCCGGCAAGGATCCGATTAGCTGGACGGTCGACATGGACCGGGCGTTCGTTGACACAAAAGGCGCCTTAGCCAACGCAACCATGCTGGCGCACCCGCTGCCAGGTGCCACCATCGCCCTTACCACTGATGCGTCAGACTACGCCATCGGCGCAGTGCAGGAACAGTGGGTGAATGAGATGTGGCAACCGCTGGCGTTTTTCAGCCGTCAACTACGGCGAAACGAACGGAAGTACAGCACGTTCGACCGGGAGTTGCTGGCCCTTTATCTGGCCATCCGCCATTTCCGGTTCATGGCTTTTGTGGACCATAAGCCATTAACGTTCACTATGGCCAAGACCGCCGAACCGTGGTCAGCTCGGCAACAACGTCAGTTGACGTTTATTTCAGAATTCACCACTGACATTCAGCATGTGTCCGGTAAAGACAACCTGGTGGTGGATTGCCTCTCCCGTGCGACCGTTCATGCAGTCCAGCTCGGCATCGACTATGCCCTCAAGGCTGCGGATCAAGCCTCGGATCCGGAAGTCCAGTCTTACAGAACCAACCCCTCTAGCCTCCAAGCGGTCGACGTCAAATTCCATGCCGCGGGCACTACGCTACTCTGCGACGTCTCCGTGGGAGATCCTCGCCCTATCGTGCCGGTCGCCTGGCGCCGAAATGTTTTTGACGCCATACACGGGTTGTCGCACCCTGGCATGAAGGCCTCGCAACGGCTGATGTCGTCCAAATTCGTGTGGCGGGGTATGCACATGGATATCCGCGACTGGGCCAACACCTGCGTGGTCTGCCAAAAGGCCAAGGTGCAGCGTCACGTCAAGGCTCCATTGGCCACTTTCGCTGTTCCGGAACGTAGGTTTGATCATGTGCATGTGGACCTGGTGGGGCCACTTCCGCCTTCGCACGGGTTTACTCATCTTCTTACAATGGTGGACCGCACCACTAGATGACCTGAGGCGGTTCCTTTGTCAGCCACCACTTCCGCAGACGTCGCCAGGGCATTCATCTCCGCTTGGGTTGCCCGTTTTGGGGTACCGGCGGATATCTCGTCTGATCGTGGGCCGCAGTTTTCGTCTGAGCTCTGGAACGCTGTGGCTCAGGGGCTCGGCGTCAAGCTACATCGCACCACTGCCTACCATCCACAGGCGAACGGCCTGTGCGAGTGATTCCACAGGTCGCTCAAAGCCGCACTGCGAGCCAGCCTTCAAGGCGTGGGCTGGGTGGACAGGCTTCCATGGGTCCTTTTGGGTCTTCGTACAGCACCTAAAGAAGATCTTCAATCGTCCTCGGCGGAGCTCGTATTTGGCCAGCCGCTACGCATACCAGGGGATTTCCTTCCGACTCCAACAGAGCCATGGTCCGCATCCCAGCAGCTCATCAGCCACCAGGAGGCAGCCAGAAGTTTCGCTCCAATGCCTACGTCGCATCACGGCTTGCAGAGCTCCCACGTCCCAGCTGAGCTGAAGAACAGCGACTATGTGTTTATCCACCACGATGCTCATCGGGATCCGCTCAAACCCCCTTACACTGGCCCTTTCCGCGTGATAGAGCCGGGAGACAAAACTTTTTCGGTCGATATCGGAGGTAAACCGGACCACATTTCGGTTGACCGGTTGAAGCCGGCTCACTTGGACCTTGACCGCCCAGTCGAGATCGCACAACCGCCGAAACGTGGCTGACCGCCCACAGTCGCCATGCCAGATCAAATGCAACCGCCCGCCAGCTCGCCCGCCGTCCATCAGCTTCCACTTCAAGGCTACAAAAGTCGATCTGACAGGCTTGTCAGGCCTCCTCGCCGTTTTACTTTTGCTGTTAAAGACAATTCTGGGGGGGGGCGCATGTGGCGGAGCCACTAAGGGACTCTGATCAATTGTATATAATTCCCTTTAATAATATGTTAGCTACAGCCTGAATCTGTATCTTTGTTTTCACTGTTTACATGTACAGAGTGCGATCACTTTAATAGCACGGGTAAACGCGATGACGTCACGCCGTTCATCACGTGATCCCCCACCGGCGGGAAAAACGTGATGACGTCATGATGTTAGCCACGGGACTGCCCAAGCAGTCCTCGTGGAGCCTCCGAACTGACTAGACCTATATTCGATGTTCTCCTGTAATTATCCGTTAAACTTTGTTAGTTTTCATTAAACCTCGTTTATTTGATCGCTTGAGTGGACCTTAGTCTTTTGGATAGGAACTAGACATTCCTACAATTTAAAACAAAAACAGAAAATGCTGGAAATACTCAGCGGGTCAGGCAGCATCTTTGGAAAGAGAAACAGAGTTAATGTTTCAGGTCGATGACCTTTCTTCAAAACTGGAAAAAGTTACAGATGTAACAGATTTTAAACAAGTGCAGAAGCAGGGAAAGCGGGGAGGGGAGGAAAGAACAAAAGGGAAGGTCTGTGATAGGGTGGAGAGATTAAATGACAAAAGGTATGATTGTACAAAGCAAAAGGAGATGGTAATAGGGCAAGTAAAGAAACAAAAGATGGGTCTAGAAGAGGTGTAAATGGGAATAGCAGAAGCATCAACAGCTGCCAGCTGAAAAAAATGGGGGCAGAGGTTATGGTCTGAAATTGTTGAACGCGATGTTGAGTTCAGAAGGCTGTAAAGTGCCTAATCGAAAGATGAGCTGCTGTTCCTTGAGCTTATGTTGAGCTTCAATGTTACAGTGTAAGAGGCCGAGGACAGAGAGGTCAAAGTGGAAATGGAGCGGAGAATTAAACTGACAGGTGACCAGAAGCTCAGGGTCAAGCTTGCAAACTGAACGGGAGGTACAAATCAACTGAATTTAGCCCCCCAAAGAGTTTAATGGTAGCAGTGTAGCAGAGAATAAGGTCAAAGCAGGGAATAATGGTAAAAAAATTAAATTAAAGGCTCTTTATCTGAATGCACGAAGCATACGTAACAAGATAGACGAACTAGTGGCACAAATAGAGATAAATGGGTTTAATCTAATAGCCATTACAGAGACATAGGGCAGGATTTTTGTTGGGCCGTGGAGGCGGGATTGGAGGCATGTGGGGAGTTAAAATTCCGAAATCGGGGGGGCACGAACCCATCCCACCCCCAACCCGCCTCCATGCCAGTTTCAAAGGAGGCAGATACCCGACCTGTGCTGGGAGCCGCCTCCCCGAGGCGGGAAGGGGATTAGTGCCAATTAACTGCCTGTTAACAGGTAGTTAACAGGCAGTTTTTAGCCTAATCCCTAGTTTTATTCCTGAAGTGTGGGATTCTCGACGGCTCCAAACCACGCCAAGTTAGCGAGGCGGGCCGTCGGGCTGAAGGACTTGGAGGGTTCAAGATGTCCGGTGTTCAGGTGGGTGATGGGTGCATGAGTGAAGAGGTAAGTGTGTTTGGTGTGTGTAAAGTGTTTAAAGAAGTTTTTCTTACCTTTACAGCCGTCTTTCCTTCAGGTCTCAGGGGTCCCTCATCTCACCGGCACAGAAAGCAGAATGGCCACGAGCTGTCAAAAGTTGCAGCATTCAGCTTTCTGTGCTGGAGAGATCTCTAAATCAGCCTGAGAGGAAGGAATTAACTTAGTGTACAGATTGTCAGTGTTTGACAGCTTCAAAGAGCTGTCAAACACTGATATTTAATCTGTCAAAAGCTCTTGACAGATGAAATGTCAATCTGTGACGTCACCTGTTGCCGGGTGGCCCTTAATTGGCCTGCTGAGCCCGCTGGGTGGGCTCAACAAGGTCAATCAAGTGAAAATCGTGTGGGTTGGCCACAACTCGATGGAGGTGGGACTACAACCCCGCAAGTTGTAGTCCCACCTCCTACACGCCTCCAGAATCAAAATCCAGCCCAATGTTGCAAGGTGGCCAAGATTGGGAACTAAATGTTCCAGGGTACTTGACGTTTTGAAAAGGCAGGCAGGATGGAAAAGGAGGGGGAGTAGCACTGATAATAAAGGATGACATAACGACAGTAGCGAGAAAGGATCTCAGCTCGGATGATCAGGAAGTAGAATCAGTATGGGTGGAGATAAGGAATAACAAGGGGCAGAAAACACTGGTGGGAGTAATATATAGGCCCCTGTGGTGATTATTTCCTATGTTTAATAAGAAGTATTGTGATTGGTGAATGGGGTGGTTGTTCTCTGTATTAGTAAGAAGTATTGTAATTGGTTGTTTGTTTCTACCTTGAGATATATGTTGTAAACTCATTGGTAGTGGATGTCAGGTGATTTGTGGTGGCCATCTTAAATTCAGTTCTCTCTAGTCATTGTTGGAGACTGGTGTTGAAAGATGTGCTACTGGGTTTTTAAAGTTAATAAAGCCTAGATTAGAAAGGCAAATCTATTCCTTATTTCAATTTATTAACTTTTTATCAGAATGGAGCGATATCTTCAACTGGAATGATTCAATGCTGACCCTAATTCTGCAGGAGTGGATGATAAATGGAAACATTGGTATTGTACATTTACAAACTTTTTGGGTGTGTTGGAACAAGAGTCTCTGAATAAGCTGAATATGCTGATCAACTACATTGCTCCGGATGTGTATAAGTATATTTTGGACTGTAAAACTTACGAATTGGCTATTTCTACATTGGAGAAGATTTTTGTTAAACCAAAGAATAAGGTATTTGCACGTTACCTTCTATCTGCCCGTAGGCAGCAGGTGGGAGAATCTTTGGATACTTATTTACAAGCACTTCGGCACCTTGGTGCTAACTGTAATTATAAAGCCGTGACGGCCGAAGAATATAAGGAAGAATCAGTACAGGATGCTTTTATTAATGGACTACTGTCTAGATCAATTCGTCAGCGGTTGTTAGAAAATAAGACTTTGGATCTCAAGAGTGCTTTTGAGCAAGCTTCTACATTGGATATGGCTCCGAGAAGTTCGGATTCTTATGCTCTTTCTAATCGGCCTGTGACTGTGGTTTCGGCAGTTCCGGACGAAAAGGAATTAGGTGGACTTAATGGGAGTGGTTTACTAGATTCTGAAATGGTTTCTACTCCAACAGCTCCAGCTTTTACTTCGGCGGCTGTTGCCTCTAGGATTCAGAAGTGTTATTTTTGTGGGAACGTCCGGCATCCTCGTTTGAAGTGTCCTGCCCGGGAGGCTGTATGTAGTAAATGCGGCAAGAGAGGTCATTATGCACGTGTTTGTAAATCATTAGGTTCAATTACCTCCTCTTCTGTGACTATTCAACCCGTAGAGAGGGCGTTTATTGCATCAATTTCTGCTGCATTTGCTCATGGCCTAAACAAAGCTATAGTTATGGCCCAAGTTAATGGGTTAGAAGTGAAGGCTCTCATAGATACGGGCAGTACCGAGAGTTTTATAAGTCTTCAGTTTGTGAAGGAAAAGTGTTTGAAAATCTTGCCTGTTACTTATCAGGTGTGTATGGCTCAGACGACCCTTACTTCACAAGTAGCTGGTTGTTGCCTTGTGAAATTGATTCTTCTAGGTAATACGTATACTGATATACGCCTATCTGTTTTGCCTAATCTTTGTGCGGATATTTTGATTGGTCATGATGTGCTTAAATTACACGAGAGTCTTAGTCTTTCGTTTGGAGGGACTAAGCCACCCTTATCCATTTGTGGATTAACTTCTTTATCCATTTCTCCATTATCACTTTTTTCCAATTTGATGCCGGAATGTAAGCCAATTGCTACTAAGTCAAGAAGGTATAGCAGTCAGGATAGAGAATTTATTAATTCTGAAGTCCAACGTCTTTTATTGGAAGGAATCATTGAACCTAGTTGTTCGCCTTGGCGGGCTCAGGTAGTTGTCACCACTAACGAGAGGCATAAGAAATGAATGGTGATAGACTACTCTCAAACTATTAATAGGTATACTCAATTAGATGCGTACCCTTTGCCTAAGATTGATGAGCTTATCAACAAAGTATCTCAGTATAAGTTTTTTAGCACTATTGATTTAAAGAGTGCTTATCATCAGATTCCTATTGTTAAGAGGGATCAACCATATACAGCCTTTGAGGCTGGTGGAAAGCTGTATCAGTTTTGCCGAATACCATTTGGTGTTACTAATGGTGTTGCTTGTTTTCAACGGGCAATGGATGCTTTTATAAGTGATAACTCTCTCTCTGACACCTTTTCATATTTAGATGATATCACGGTGTGTGGTAAATCAAGGGTGGAGCATGATTCTAATTTAGAAAGATTCCTTCAAGCTGCGGAAAAAGTTGGTTTAACTTTTAATAAAGAGAAGTGTATCTTTTCGACTACTGAGGTAAATCTACTGGGGTATATTATCTCGGGAAATAAGATTAAACCAGATCCAGAACGTCTGCGACCATTGATCGATTTACCTTATCCTACTAATTCTAAGGCTTTGCAACGAGTTGTTGGACTGTTTTCTTACTATTCTAATTGGATTGCAAACTTTTTGCAGAAGATCCAGCCCCTTATACGGGTTACGACATATCCTCTATCATGGGAGGCCAGGACATGTTTTGATAAATTTAAAAAGGATATCCTAGGAGCAGTTGTGCATTCTATTGATGAGCAGGTTCCCTTTGTGATTGAGACGGATGCTTCTGATTTTGCAATTGGGGCTACTCTGAACCAAAATGGAAGACCTGTGGCCTTTTTCTCATGTACTTTGAACAATAGTGAAAAAAGGCATTCTTCAATAGAGAAATAGGCATATGCAATAGTAGAAGCACTGCTTAAATGGAGACATTATTTATCGGGGCGACATTTCACGTTGGTAACCGATCAAAAATCTGTGTCCTTTATATTTGATGTTAAACATTTTGGAAAGATTAAAAATGATAAAATAATGAGGTGGAGGATTGAGTTGGCATGTTACCATTTTGATATAGTTTATCGTCCGGGGAAGGATAATGTTGCTGCTGATGCACTGTCAAGGGCTTATTGTTCTGTGATTCACGGAGATACGCTTATTAATCTTCACAATGCTTTATGCCATCCTGGGGTTACGAGGATGATACACTTCGTACGCAGTAAGAATTTGCCCTTTTCAGTTGAAGACGTCAAGCGGATGACTTCATTGTGTTCTATCTGTGCTCGGTGTAAACCGAATTTCTTTAAGCCTCAACAAGCTCATCTTATAAAGGCTACTTCTCCTTTTGAATGTTTGAGCATTGATTTTAAGGGGCCTCTTCCTTCAACGACTCAAAATCGATACATATTTACTGTTGTGGATGAGTTTTCAAGGTTTCCTTTTGCTTTTCCTTGCGCAGATGTATCAGCTGCTACAGTTATCAAATGTCTGACTCAACTTTTTGTCATCTTTGGGATGCCTGCGTATATCCATTCGGATCAAGGAAGTTCTTTTATGTCTTCCCAGTTGAAGGAATACCTTCAGAGTCGGGGAATTTCTACTAGTAGAACTACCCCGTATAACCCCCAGGGTAATGGACAGTGCGAACAATACAATGGGGTGATCTGGAAGGCAGTTATGTTGGCTTTGACATCCCGGAATCTTAAGAATACACAGTGGGAAATGGTACTGCCTGATGCCCTGCATTCCATTAGATCATTGCTTTCAACGGCTACTAATGCGACCCCCCATGAAAGGCTCTTTAATTACCCGCGGAGATCTACTACGGGATATTCGGTACCTTCATGGCTTACTATGCAGGGACCTGTGTTGCTTCGACGCCATGTTAGATTGTCAAAATATGATCCTTTAGTGGAGGAGGTGGAGCTGTTGGAGGCAAATTCCCAATATGCTCATATTCGATTCCAAGATGGGAAAGAAAGTACTGTTTCAATTAAAGACTTGGCTCCTTGTGGTGGCCAGCCCTCTTCTGAGGATACTAATAATAGTCATGATTCAGATAATGTGGATGTTGTTATAGATACTACGAATGTTTCCAATCCTATTGCAGATAATTATACTTCTATTAGTCAGCCTTTGATGGATGTTCATGACCGTCCTAGTTTACTTCCTGATGGGATTTCCAATCCGGAAACCGTTGATAATCGGGATATGGATAGCCTGTCTGCAGAAGATACTTCGGTGCCTCCGGGTGTGGGAGGGCAAGGAATTTCACTAAGGTTAAGAAGGTCGACACGAACAAGATATCCGGTCGACCGATTGAAAATGGACTTTTAAATTGATAGTAATGTTTTAAAGTTGTTGAAATGTTATATTTGTATTTTAGTTGTAAATAAATTAATTATAAATTGTAAAGGTTATTTAGGTTGGAGCATGTTTTAAAAGGAGGGGTGAATGTGGTGATTATTTCCTATGTTTAATAAGAAGTATTGTGATTGGTGAATGGGGTGGTTGTTCTCTGTATTAGTAAGAAGTATTGTAATTGGTTGTTTCTACCTTGAGATATATGTTGTAAACTCATTGGTCGTGGATGTCAGGTGATTTGTGGTGGCTATCTTAAATTCAGTTCTCTCTAGTCATTGTTGGAGACTGGTGTTGAAAGATGTGCTACTGGGTTTTTAAAGTTAATAAAGCCTAGATTAGAAAGGCAAATCTATTCCTTATTTCAGCCCCCTAACAGTAGCTATACTGTTGGACAGAATATTAATCAAGAAATAGTAGGAGCTTGCAACAAAGGTAATGCAATAATCTTGGGGGACTTTAATCTTCATACCGACTGGACAAATCAAATTGGCAAAGGTAGTCTGGAGGACGAGTTCATGGAATGCATTCGGTACAATTTCCTAGAACAATATGTCATGGAACCAACCAGGGAACAGGCTATTTTAGATCTTGTATTGTGTAATGAGACAGGATTAATTAGCAATTTCATAGTAAAGGATCCTCTGGGGCAGAGTTATCATAATATGATAGCATTTTACATTAATTTTGAGAGTGACTTGCCTAAGTCCGAAACTAGAGTCTTAAACATAAATAAAGCCAATTACATAGGTATGAGGGGTGAGTTGGCTAAGGTAGATTTGAAAAATAGATTAAAAGGCATGGCGATAGATAAGCAGTGGCTAGCATTTAAAGAAATATTTCATAATTCTCAACAAAAATACATTCCATTGAGAAACAAAAACTCCACAGCAAAAGTGTTCCAACTGTGGCTAACTAAGGAAGTTAAGGATAGCATTAGATTGAAAGAAGAAGCTTATAATGTTGCAAAGAATAATAGTAAGCCTGAGAATTGGGAGAGTTTCAGAAACCAGCAAAGGTTGACCAAAAAAGTGATAAAAAGGGAAAAAATAGAATATGAAAGAAAACTAGCAAGAAATATAAAAGCAGATTGTAAGAGTTTCTATGAGTATGTAAAAAGGAAAAGAGTAGCAAAAGTAAACATTGTGCCTTAAAGGCTGAGACAGGAGAAATTATTATGGGGAATAAGGAAATGGCAGAAACGTTAAACAAATATTTTGCATCTGTCTTCACAGTAGAAAGCACAAAAGGCATACCGAAAATGGTGGGGAACCAAGGGTCTAATGAGGGTGAGGAACTTAACGTAATTAATGTACAGTAAGCAGAGAAAAAGTACTAGAGAAAGTTGTAGTCCCGCCTCCTACCTGACTCCTGAATGAAAATCCAGCCCATAGAGTCTGCAAAGGGATATCGATAGACTAAGTGAGTGGGCAGTAAAGTGGCAGATGGAGTATAATGTAGGGAAATGTGAGGTTATTCACTTTGGTAGGAAGACTAGAAAAACAGAATATTTTTTAAATGGTGAGAAACTTTCAAATGTTGGTTTTCAGAGAGATTTGTGTGTCCTCGTGCAAGAAACACAGAAAGCTAGCATGCAGGTACAGCAAGCAATAAGGAAGGCAAATGGCATGTTGGCCTTTATTGCAATGGAGTTGGAGTATAAGAGTAAGGACGTCTTGCTACAATTGTACAGGGCCTTGGTGAGGCCACACCTGGAGTACTGTGCACAGTTCTGGTCTCCTTATCTAAGGAAGGATATACTTGCCTTGGAGGCGGTGCAACGAAGGTTCACTAGATTGATTCCTGGGTTGGGAGGGCTATCCTATGGTGAGAGGTTGTGTAGAACGGGCCTATACTCTCTGGAGTTTAGAAGAATGAGAGGTGATCTCATTTAAACATACAAGTTTCTGAAGGGGATTGACAGGGTAGATGCTGAGAGGTTGTTTCCCCTGGCTGGAGAGTCTAGAACTAGGGGGCATAGTCTCAGGATAAGGGGTAGGCCATTTAAGACTGAGATGAGGAGGAATTTCTTCACTCAGAGGGTTGTGAATCTTTGGAATTCTCTGCCCCAGAGGGCTGTGAATGCTTAGTCTTTGAGTATATTCAAGGCTGAGCTAGATAGATTTTTGGACTCTAGGGGAATCAAGGGTTATGGAGGTGGGGCAGGAAAGTGGAGTTGAGGTCGATGATCAGCCACGATCTTATTGAATGGTGCAGCAGGCTCGAGGGGCCATATGGCCTACTCGTGCTCTTATTTCCTATGTTCTTATAATAGATTTTTGAATATTAAGAGAATCAAGGGATATGGGGATAGTGCCGGAAAGTGGAGATGAGGTAAAAGATCAGCCATGATCTTATTGAATGGCGGAGCAGGCTCGAAGGGCCAAAAGGCCTACTCCTGCTCCTATTTCTTATGTTCTTATGTTTTAAATTAATTTTGCCATTCACTGGCCTGTACAGAACTTCCTCCAGCATAGAGAAAGTCTGCATTCACAATTAAAAAGTTATTAAAAACTTAACTTTGTACTAACTGGACATGTGCAAATCTTGAACATGTGCAGTTGTTCCTTTGCTGTGACTCCATCCCATAATATAAACAGACAGATGTGGCGCCAATGGAGCAGGCACATATTGTGGAGCTCAAATTTCACTGGAAAAGGTTTCATAATATAAAGGCAGCATGAACGGATAGATTCTTGTTGGGTAAGGGTATCAAGGGATATGGATCAAAGGCGTTGAAATGGAGCTGAGGTACAGATCAGCCATGATCTGATTGAATGCCAGGACAGGGTCGAGGGGCTGAATAGCCTACACCAGTTCATATCTCACTCAGAGAAGCTGCTGGTTGTCTGATATGGGAAATGGAACATGATGCATTGGTAACATAGGGATGTTCTTCTGCAGGGGAGGGGCAGAAGCAGAGCAATGAGAGCTTTCATTCCATGGAAACTGAGGGGGGGAATTTTCCGGGGGTCAGTGGGCACATGTAGTGGTGGGTTGGGTGGGAAAAAAAATTTTTGGGACAGCGGATAGGGAACCCGCTGTCAACCCACCGCCATGCTGGTTTCCCAGATGTCAGATGTGTTATCGCTGAACAGACCCGACACCAAGCGGCGGTGGAGGCAATTTAGAAGGTTAAGAGATTGTTAGCAGGCACTTAATAACTGTTTTAAGCTCACCATTAAATTTTACGAGTTCGCCCACGTTTTCCCTGCTGCTCGGGGATCACGTCAGATAAGCAGGTCGGGTGTTGTGTCAGCATGGGATCATTTCTTAACGTGACAGCTGCAAATGTGCTATAAAAGCTCCCATCTCACAGCTGTTCACTTTCCAAGGTCAGAAGCTGTTGCTTACTGCATTTGGAAGACAGATTGAGCTTTATGCAGTTTGCAAGTGTTTGGAGCAAACTCTGTATCCAGTGTCACCTCATTGGAACAACCTCTCTCACCATTGAAGGATCGCTTCTGTCATCTCAACTTCACCTGCCATCTATTCCATCAGCATCAGTGCCCTTGAAACTATCTCACCTTGGTCCTCAGAATCCCACTACGATCAGCCCCAACACCAGCAGCACCAGGCACACCAGCAGCATCAACAACAACACCAACCTTCCCCGCAATCAACTGATGCTGCACAGGACAGAGGGCATCAGCACCTGACCACATTGCTGCCCGGGACATCAGGGATGGTCTCACCATGGCCAGATTTACTTCACTTGACGTTCTAAACCTTGGCTGCCATATGATGCACCAGGTTGGCACCACCCCACACCAACACCATAAAGCATCCCTACAATGCCCAAGCCAATCCTTTCACACTCATCACTATTGCGGGGGGTAACGTTATGTCTCACCATTCACTGCAGCTCACTAAACCACTTCCAAAGGTGCACACAAATCTGTCCAAGAATGCAAAGTGTTGAAAATAAAGATTTCAATGTCTGACATCACATTAACAGAAACTTTACATTAACATTGGCTAAAACACCCAAATGCCTACCCTTGTGTGTTGTTACTTGGTATGATTGGGCTAGGATGAGGGTGAGTGTGAGGGGTGGCTAGTGAGATGGGGAAGTGATAATGTAGATAGAGAGGGATGGGTGGAGGTGCTAGGTAAGTTGGTGTGAGTAAGGATGTGCAGGAGTAGGATAGGGAAGGCAGAGCGATGGGGATGTGATGAGTGGCACAGCAGGATGAGGTTGGTGTGGCTTTGCAGGAACGTTTCGCGATCTACTGAGATCATTGAGACGTTTGTGGCACTGTAGCCTGGTCCTCCTGTCGTCATCCCTGCCTGTGCCCTCCTCTGCAATGTGCAACCAGGCTGCGCTAATCTGCTGGGGAGGTCTCTTCCGCCCATGGGAAGGGACGAGAACCTCCCTCTGTGCTGTGACTCCCTCCATAAGCATATGGGAGAGTCTGGGTGCAGCCATGCACCTCTTTGCAGTGCCTATCAGTGTTTGCAGCACCTCAATGCTGTAGAACACAGATAGCACAACTGTCAAAATCAAGCCCAATCAGCGTAAGATCACTTTAGACAGTGGGCTGCAGCCAGCAGCGGGGTCGCAACCTGCCACCGACCCCGGCCGCACCAGACCCACCGGGGTAGGGGAAATCGCGGCCTTAGAGTGCACGATGCTGACACTCGGTGGCCCATCATGGAAAGTGTTCCAGTTCCCAGCACTCACGTTTCGCAACTTGATAGGCATAAAATTCATAAGTAAGTAAAAATAATGGGCCAACATTTGCGATCTGAGGTTTCTCGCGGACAGACGCCTCCGACCTGCAAAATGTCTACGAATTTACCTGGTGACCCGGGGGGGTATGGCGGCTTGCGATCCTGGGCCTCACCGGGTCCGCGCGGGCAGAGCCCCACGTATCCCAGGGGCGCAAGCGGTTCGTAAGCGCTCCTGGGATCACATGGGCCAGCCCAACCAATGGAAGAAGGGAATTCCCCGTTCATACTTTTGACAGTTCTGTACGTACGGAAAGTATGAATGGGGATCACCTAAAAAATATACCAACACATTAAATACATTTTTTTTAAATTACATATTTAAAATTAATTAAAATGCCATTTAATTAAATATTTTAAACAAAAATTTTTTTTTTTGAAAAATAAATGAAATGTTTTTACGGGGCTAAATGTAAACTTACCTTTTTAAAGAGTATTTTTAATTTACAAAAGGAGTTATCAAATTTCATTTTTCTATTTTTTTAACTCTTAAGCTGGTAAAAGTAGGCCTTATGCAGAGGCACTTTCCCCGGGCATGCGGATGATCTGTCAAGAGAATTCTTGACAGATTGCAAGTGCCGGGTTTTAGCGCATGCGCTTCACATGCCTGAAACCGGCACTTGCGCGGCCCTTACGGGCGTGTACACACCTCATACACATCCGTAGGGGTCGGAAAATCTGGCCCAATAAATCTGTAGTGCCATTTGCAATTGGTTATCCAATTTAATCATTGGTGATCATGCTATTGTGCCCTCTTCTATATATAGACTTTATGAACACAGATTTAACGTGATTGGCAAAAAAAAACAGAGGCGACATGAGGAAAAACCTTTTATGCAACAAGTGGTTAGGATTTGGAATGCCTGAAAGGGTAGTGGATACGAATTGAATAGTCTTCAAAAGGGAATTGGATAAATAGTTGAAGGAGAAAGAATTGCAGGGATATGGGGAAAGAGCGAGGGAGTGGGACTAACTGGATTGCTCTTCGAAAGAGCCGGCACAGACTCGATGGGCGGAATGGCCTCTTTCTGTGCTGTACTGTACTATGATTCTATAGACATCTATTTGAAGACAAATAAGGTATGAGTTCAGCCAGTTTGTCCACTGAATAGCTGCGCACTACACACCAGGAAAGTCTGAGGTTTGACCCCCAGTCTGGGCTGAGTTAACTGATCTTAGTGGGGGCGCTGTGATTGTCCTCCATGCTTTTGGATGATGGAGGAGAAGACTAGCCAAAGTTCCCACTCCTGATCACTCTCCAGCAACCCCCTCTGGGAGTATTTGTGTTTGGGCACTGGGTGAGGAGAGGATCAGCCTTGGCTGTGTTGCACTCTGTGGTCGAATAGCCCGCTGCCATTCAAAGTCAAAGTACCCCAGCGTTCAACCAGGACAGAAGGGTGTAGAGTTCAAAATGCTGTAAGCCTGTTTGGCCCAGTGGTAAGGGCATGAAACGGTTAAACTTCGAGGCACAGAAAAGGTGCCAGTCATCAAAGTCTGCAGTTCTTGGAGAACACATTGACACTGGACAATGAAAGCTTTGACTCATGATTAACTCTGAAAAGGACATTGACATTGAACTGTGAGGCCTTGAATCATGATTGGTTTCGATGGGAAAAATTAACATCTGGACAATGCCCTGAGTTTAACTGAAACAATGGGGTCATGATCGACTTCCTGACATGAATGGAAGATACACGAGTCCCAAGCAGACAATCAGCCAAACCGCCCATCAACAGTAATAGAAATCACATTGAATATGCGTTACAGAAAGCGGGAGATGAAATAAGGAGATAGCAAAATACTGCGGATGCTGGAAATCCGAAATAACTACAGAAAACGCTGGAAAAACTCAGCAGGCCAGGCAACATCCGTGGAGAGAGAAACAGAGTTAACGTTTTAGGTCAATGACCTTTCTTCAGAACTGAAGAAGGGTTTCGACCTGAAACGTTAACTCTGTTTTGTTGTGTATGTAATATGTGTGCTACTTTGAACCTATGGACAGGACTGCACTACTTGTTGGGCGTAGTGATACGCAGTACCACTCCTGGCCATAGGGGTATAAATAGTACTGTGGGTACTGATCCCCCTCAGTTCCCGCCTGTGGGCATGAAGTAAAGACCTACGTGTAGTCCCTACCTCCAACCAGTAAAGACCTGTTTGAGTTATACGTTTAAGTCTTTGTGTTAATTGTTCAATACAATACACATACTTAACACTGGCGACGAGTCGGTTCGAACCCTGCGGCAGTTATTCCACAGCGGCTTCGTCCAAAGACAGGACGTTGAAGAGAGGTTCCAATCCTCAACACCCCACTGAAAACTGAAGGGCAGCAGAAATCCTGACAGCTTCCAGCGACTGGAAGCGACAGGCATTAGGACCCTGAAGCCTCCGTAACCTCGTGGGTAAGCCAGAGCCCGGGAGGGCGCGAGCGGGTAAGCCAGAGCCCGGGAGGGAGCGAGCAAGAGCCGCCGAGCGGGTGAGCCAGAGGCCGGGAGCCGCTTCAAGCGGGAGGCGCTTAGCGGGCCAGCGATCGCACCGGTGATAAGGGCTGAGAACCGTTTCGGGCGGGCGGCGCACCAGCGATCGCACAGGAGATAAGAGCCGCAGTCGGGCTGAAAGTCAGCGACGAGAAGCGCGGGAAAACCGCCATTGAAGTGGGCGGGGAGAGCGAGAAGCGTGGGAAAGCCGCCATTTTTCGTGGGAAAACCGCTGGGGAAGAAGGCAGAAGCGGGAAAACCGCCATTTTGTGGGCGGAGGATGACGGCAAGAGCGGGAAGCTGCCATCTTGGATAACAGTAAAAAAAAAAATCTGAGAAATTGCAAATCTGATAAAGTACTACAATGCCTAAACACGGGAATATTAGCAACTTTGATAGTGACATCGAAGATTGGGCCATATATGTTGAACGAGTTAAAAATTATTGTAAGGCCAATAAAATTTGTGAGGCTGATAAAGCACTATCATTATTAAATTTAATGGGTGCGAAGACATACGGGCAATTGAAACACCTGTTATCACCAGATGAACCGGCGGATAAGACGTTCGATGAGATTGTTACTGTCCTGAAAGATCATCTAAACCCCACGCCGCTGATGCTAGCGGAACAATTTAAATTTTACGACAGAAGGCAGCTACAGCATGAAAGCAATGCTGATTATTTGCTGGAATTGCGTAAATTAGCGAAATATTGCCAGTTTGGAACGGGACTGACAGAGGCACTTCGAGACAAATTTGTGTGTGGTTTATTTAAACAGGATACACAAAAGCGACTGCTCGAGGAGAATGAGCTGACGCTTGAGAAGGCGGTCACTATGGCAGCAGCACACGAAGCCGCAGCGAGAGGCACGGCAGTAATGCAGCTACGGTCACCGGAGCTCAGTGCACACAAATTGGGTGTGAGTTCTGGCAAATGTTATCGTTGTGGAAAGACAACGCATGATCAGAACCAGTGTTGGTTTAAAAACCAAGAATGTAGAACTTGTGGTAGGCTTGGACATATAGCTAGAGTATGCAGGTCAGGGAAGAAGACCAGCAACAAGAAATCACCGCAAGGAAAATACGCAAAGGTACACAAGGTGACCGAACAGGAGTCCGATTCAGACGCTAGCAGTAATGAACTGGCTAGCTTAAGAGTACTCAACGCTGGTAAGGGTGCAGACCTCCAGACAATTTGGGTCACTCTTCAGATAGAAGGAGTCCAAGTAAAACTGGAATTGGACACTGGATCGGCATTGACGGTCATAAATAAGAAAGATTACGGAAAGTTATTCCAACATATTCCCCTACAGGATACGGGGATTATATTGAAAACATACACGGGGCAAAGAGTGTACCCCATCGGGAAAATAGAGGTTGCAGTGGTCCACAAGGGCGAAGACAGTCAAATAATGGACTTATATGTGATATCTGAAGGAGGTCCTCCACTACTAGGACGGGAGTGGATTAGGAAAATGAATATGGACTGGCATTTCCTACAAACAATAACGAGTGAGAACTCGGTGAAGATAGTCGGCCCAGACTCTGGAACGGATGATGGTAAGCCCAACTCAGGTGCAAAAGACAAAGTTTCAGCACAGAATTCCACTGAGCAACAACAACATAGTTTAACTGTGGATTCTGAGTCTGGCAAGTCTACTGATGTGCCCATTTCTGAGGGACACCGGGCTCGAACTCAACTCCATTTCAAACTACAACAGCAATTAGAACAAATGCTTTGCCGTTTTGAGCAAGAGTTGAATGCAACGAAAGAGTTCTTTGATATAGAGTTGGAGAATCTGGAAAGACAACAGAAGCAGCTGATGGAGAAAATGGAGCAGGAGCACACAAAACGTCTGATGTCAGAGGAGTTAACGGTCAGCCAACTCCTGCATATGCTGAAGGACAGGACTCTGAAATGGGAAAAACTTGAACACGAACTTCAATATTCAAACGAAAGGGGTTCGGATCTCTCAAAGGTTATTGGAAGAGCTGAGGTGGCAACACAGACTGAGATGACTGCAACAGAGCAGCCCTTGGATGCCAAAAGTACGCTGACTCACGTCAACGTAGAACAACAGACCGCTGAAACAGCTGCTCCGGTAGAGGGATTGAATAGTCCGATCAATCAATCTCCAAAAGAAGTTGAAGTAGTAAAATCTCAAATGAGGTCATTAGTAAACGACTTGCTGAAAGCCCAGAAAAAGCTGGATGAAGAGGTACGCATGAAGAAGTCTCTTCAGGAAAGATGTCTGGATTTGGAACAAGAGCTGGCTAACGTCCAGCTGGGTATGGAGGAAATAGACGACCCTCTCACTGGTCTAGCTCAGGACGACACCGAATATTACGATGTCCTGTCCTGCCCAGCTTGTAACTTCGACTCCCAAAGTGCAGAAATCATGGAGGAGCACCAAAAGTCTACGGAACATCGGGAGAAGCTGGCTCTACGACGGAAACAGGAGGAAGAGAAGGAGGAACTGCGCATGCAGCTGGCAGCTGTGGCAGCTGACAATGGAGCCCAGAGAGTCTCCAAGAAGCAGAAAAGGAAAAGTAAAAACAGAAGATGACCCATCTGAACCATTATCACCTCTACCAGATCACACACGTGGTCCCTCCGAACGGAGCCAAATCAGTTCGGAAGTTCAAACTGTTAAATCCATGGAAGGACTATTGAATGAGTCACTCCAGCAACGTGAACCGACTACACCACAGAGATTGAATCTGTGAACTGTTTTCCGCAGAGACTGAATCTGTGATCTGTTTTGACATGAAGTTATCTATGTATCTATGTTATTCTGTTATGTAAACCTGAAGTTATATATGTATATATGTTATTACGTTATGTTAAATGGGGAGATGACTGTAAAGCTAGGAAGGGAGGAATGTTGTGTATGTAATATGTGTGCTACTTTGGACCTATGGACAGGACTGCACTACTTGTTGGGCGTAGTGATACGCAGTACCACTCCTGGCCATAGGGGTATAAATAGTACTGTGGGTACTGATCCCCCTCAGTTCCCGCCTGTGGGCATGAAGTAAAGACCTACGTGTAGTCCCTACCTCCAACCAGTAAAGACCTGTTTGAGTTATACATTTAAGTCTTTGTGTTAATTGTTCAATACAATACACATACTTAACATGTTTCTCTCTCCACGGATGTTGCCTGGCCTGCCGAGTTTTTCCAGCATTTTCTGTTGTTATTATCGAGGAAATAAGGAGTTATCTTCGATCTCACAACTCTGTACACCTCCGGTGATTGAATTACAGGTTGACGAGGTGTGAATGTCAGACAGTTCAGCAAACCGACAACCGAAACTGGTTGGGGGAGGCCCAGCATGGGGCCAGGTGACTAAAAGAACTATAAGAAGGAACACACCACAGCTCTCTCTCTCATTCGCTCGGAAGCTCTCTCTGAGAAGCTCTCTCTCCCGGCAGCTAGCTCTGACTGCAGCAACTGCCAGGTGTAAGAAGGAAGGGAAGACGGTCATCTCTAGCTCCCAGCCTGCAATCGCCGTTGGCCACAACCAGCCAGATGGGTGATTGTAAGTATCAGTTGAATCTACAAGGGGTTTGCACTATGTAGGCAGCTGCAGTCAGATAAAGGAGGACGGCGACAGGTCATCTCCGATCCAGGCCTACAATCCACAACGGTAACGACCGGCCATATGGGTGTTTGTAAGTTTCAGCCAAATCTCAACAGATTTTTGTCTGTGTTTTGTTGGTTTTAATAAACTAACAGTTTTCGGTTGATCTTTGTGTCGTCTACCATTTTGATCCTGTAAAACCCAGAGTCAAAGAACCCTTGCAAGGACGAGGAAACCAAACACCTTACATATCTTGGCGACCAGCGGCAGGACTCTTGAGGTGTGGAACAAAATAAGGCACAAAGTAAGGGCAACAAACTCTAGGGAGGCTAAGGTAGTCTCAGGGAGGCTAAGGTAGGCAAAGTAAATATTGCTGACCCGGGGCAAAAGAAATGATGTACCTCCACAGGAGAAAGCGGCAGAGTGGGCGGTTAGAAGTAGCCGTAGGAAGTCTATGGAGGCTAAGGTAGCCTCGTATATATGTAGCAAGTTAGAGATTTCTGAGCCATGGGTACGAGAAATGTTACAGTCTGAGGATCCGCAGGAAGAAGCGGCAGAGTGGACGGTTAGTAGTAACCATAAAAGAATGAGAGAGAAGGCGATTTGGCTACTGTGTCTACAGGAGCAAACCTCGATTCTCAGGGAAAAGGTGAAACAGCTGGAAGATGAGAAAAGGGAACTAGAAACCAAGGCAAGCGATAAGGACGCCGTCATAGAGCGACTGATGAAAGATTTAAGTGAGGAAAGGCAGGAGAGAAAGATTAAGGAGGAAAGGGCGCAGAACAATCTCGAATACTTACAGTGTCAGGTGACAGAGGGTAAGAGGCAGTGTCAGACTCGCTGCGAACAACGTGAAAGGAATCTAGAAAGAGCCGAAGAGGCGGAGGAATGATATAGAGCGTATCGAGTAGCCCGAACTCCGGGTTATGAGGGGGCAGATCACGGGCCTTGTAATGAAAAGATCCGTAAGTTGACCGTAAAACTATCCGGGGCCAGAGGGATGGTTTGCCTCATGGCGCCTGGAGAAGTTGGGGAAGACTGGGATATGGAGGATAAAGAATCAGATGATGGACCCCCGTATAGCGAGCATCAGCCAGCTCCCGAAGCACCGGGACCACCGAGACCGATGTGTCCCCTACGACAGCAGAAGTTTGGTCCGCCACCAGTGGGTGGTGGCCCGGCGCCGTTGCAGAGCGATTATGTGCTCCCATTTACACCGCTTCAGCTACAGGAAATGCTGACGAGTGTGGCTAAATTAAAGCAGGGAGGGGACGCCTCCGTTCATTTCACCAATGTAGAGCAGGCAGGGGGCATTAATAACTGCAACGAGGAGGAGATGAGGAAGTTGATACTTTCTCCCTCGATGGGAAGCTATATCAGAGTTTGTCGGCAGCCACCAAGTTAGGGGGAGGAACCATGCACGGCTTAAAAGATGAGATTTTGGTAGCACTAGGGCACAGCCAAGGTAGTCCGTTCTTGCAGGTGGAGCAGACTAGGCAGCAGGCAGGCGAGTTACCAGATACGTTTGCAGATAGATTGTGGCCGACTTACGTGAGGGCCACTGGAGGAGATCTAGTACGCGCAGACTTAAGAGGGGCTCCCAGGAATCATTGGCTGAGGACCACAGTGTCCAACAGTTTGCCGCGAATCAGGGCAAAGGCCGAGTCATGGTTTGACCCAGAGGACCTCCACAATACGGAGGTGGGTGTGCTGAGGAAGCTGACTCTAGCTTTCAAGTCAGGACAAGGGGAAGAGGAGAAACACAGGGGGAAGGTGCACGAAGTGAAAGGGAATGTGAGGAGTAAAAAGGAATGGAGACAGGAGGGAAGTAATGTGGGTAGATCCCAGGCGTGTTTTAACTGTGGGAAGTTGAGACACTGGATTAAGGAGTGTAAGCTCCCGAAAGGGGGGAAACCAGGTCCCGAGGGTCCCGAGGTAGAGACAAACCAAGGGAAGGTAGAAGACGACCCAGTAAAAATCCTAGTGGCCGCATTACAGCAGGTTATGGGCAAGGATAAAGGGAAACTGGATGGTGCTGTGGGTGACAGAGGAACCAGCGTGTCTGCACCCTCACTGTGACAGGGCCGCGCCCAGCCCGAGTACCTGTGTCCGCTCATCTACGATGAGTGGGGCAGACCATGTGTAAATGTGAAAGTGGAGACCGTTAGGGGAAGGTATTTGGTAGATACAGGAGCCTCTAGCACGGTGGATCACTCACCGAATCCGACCACTTCCCCATGGTCGAGCGGGGTCCCATTTACACTAGCAGGTTTCACAGGTAATGAACAGGCTGGGGCGGTATCGAAACCCTTAACGATAGAATTAGGACCCAACGTAACGAAATGGGAATGCATTTTGATGAAGTGGGAACAGCCCGGTTCAGGAGTTTTCGGGGCCGACTACATGTTGGCACACCACGCCATAGTAGACATGAAAAACGACTGTCTATGGGGAGCAGTCGATGCAGATAGGATAGGTGAGGTTGTAATGATTCCCAGGGACGGCAAGGATAAAGGCAGCACCTGTACGATGAAGCCGAAAGGGAGCTATGACCTGGAACAATTGGTCGATAGCATCCCGGCCAGGTATCAAAGGCATGTACGGGAGAATATAGATGTGTTTGCTACGCACAGACATGATTGCGGGAGAGTGACGGGGGTAGAGGTGACGGTAGATGGGGACCCAATGTCGCTGCCCCAGAAACAGTATAACTTTCCCCAGGAAGTAGAAAAGGACTTGGAAACTGCTATAAATTCCCTGGTGGAACAAGGTGTATTAAGAACGATAGCCACCCATGTAAATTCACCCCTTTGGCCGGTAAAGAAGTCCGATAAATCATGGAGGGCCACGGTAGATTACCGGGTCCTGAATAAGAATATTCCAGCCTGTGCGCCCACGGTAGCGGCAGTAGCAGACTTAATAGGGAGTATCCCCGTGGCGACAAAAACTTTTACAGTATTAGATATTTCAAACGGGTTCTGGTCCATTCTCATGAGGCGGGAGGATCAGTATAAATTCACCTTTACATTTAAAGGACAGCAGTATACGTGGACGAGTCTTCCACAAGGGTTTCACAATAGTCCCTCAATTTTCCACCAAAGCATGGCTGAGGCACTAAAGGGTTTTAGTCAGCCTGAATGGTTGATCCAATATGTGGATGACCTGTTATTATTCTCCGAATGTATGGAGGATCACGGGCCATTACTGAGTGAATTATTGGAGCTGTTAAAGGAAGCAGATTTTAAAGTAAATCCAAAGAAAGCCCAATTTGGACAAGGGGAGGTGCAATTTTCAGGATTGACCATTAGAGCAGGAGAAAGAGCTATACATGGAGCGAAGAGAAAGACAGTCCAGGAACTATCCGCTCCGAAGGATGTGTCTGGGGTAAGGTCTTTCCTGGGAATAACGGGTTACTGCAGGGAGTTTATCGAAGGATATGCAGCCACGGCAGCCCCTTTGCTGAGGCTTCTTAGGAAGGGAGTAGAATGGGAGTGGGGTGGAAGTTACCAGGAATCATTTGCGCGCTTAAAAGAGGACCTACAAATGGCACCCGCGTTAGGAGCGATAAATGGGGACCAGGGCCTAGAAATTCAGTTGCGTTCGCCAGCCGTTAACGCCATAACAGGGGTAGATTTCCAGTGCTAGGCACTTAGCGCCCGGGCGCAGGCCGATCTGCGCCTACGCCCAACTTCAGTTGACATTTAGCGCCGGCGCAAAGTGTTTGCGCCCGCTCAGCTGCGCGCGCAGCTTATGACGTCATTTCGTCGTGCAACGCTGTTTGTGCGCCCCAAACCGGAAATTCAGTGGCGCCCGCCCAATGTGGGCGTGGCGCTGTTAAGAACTGTGAAGTGGAACGCAGCAGAGGCCCTGCGGGCCTCGGGGAGCGCTAATTAAAGGGCACTTACACTGAACTATAAAGGCCAGCCATTTTGCTGCAATGACTTTAGTGCTTTGGATTTCTGGACAGAGACCAAGGAACAGACCTTACTGATTTGGGACAACATAGGAGAGGTATTTTTGGCTTCTGGCCAGAGCTTTGAAATTTGACTCATTGTGATTTCACTGTTTGCAAGTTTATTATGGGGGCTGCATGGGGTTCCAACCCTCAGTTCCAGCATTATGTGCAAAGGGCTCGCAGACGCTGTGTGAGAGGGCCAGCCATGCCTAGACGCAGAGGGGCCATCAGGCGTCGGCAACGTAGGCCTTACCCACTCAGGGAATACCGGCAGCAGGTGTCCTATCTCACCATGACTGCCGCGCATTGTGTTAAGAGGCTGCACTTCAGAAGGGAGGTGGTTGCAGAGATCTGCCAGCTGCTTCACAGAGACCTGCGTCCACAGCTGATGTGCAGGACTTCTCTGTCGGTGGAAGTGAAGGTCACGGTGGCTCTGAACTTTTATGCAAGCGGCTCCTTCCAAGCCGCTGCTGGGGACATAGCGAACATCTGCCAGTTCGGCGTGCATCGCTGCATCCGGCAGGTCACCGATGCCCTTTTCGCAAGGAGACACCAATTCATCTCCTTCCCCATGACCCTAGAGAGGCAGGAGCAGCATGCAGTCGGATTTGCCAGGATCGCCGACTTCCCCATGGTGCAGGGCGCCATTGACTGCACGCATGTGGCTATGCGGGCACCTATCGACAATGCCGAGGATTACCGCAACCGGAAGGGCTACCATTCCCTCAATGTACAGCTGGTGTGTGACCACAGGCAGCGCATCCTAGCTGTCAATGCCCGCTTTCCAGGAAGCAGCCACGATGCATTTATCCTGCGCCAGACTGCTGTGGCTGACATGTTCGAGGCACAGCCTCCACCAAGGGGATGGCTTATTGGGGACAAGGGCTACCCTTTGTGTACATGGCTCATGACCCCGCTCCGCGCGCCCAGGACCCCTGCGGAGGAGGCATACAACGAAAGCCATCAAGCCACAAGGAACATCATAGAGCAAGCGATTGGCATCCTCAAGCAATGGTTCCGCTGCCTGGATCGTTCCGGCGGATCTCTACAGTATTCGCCGGATAGAGCCTCCCAGTTCGTCGTCGTTTGCTGCATGCTGCACAACCTGGCTATCCGCAGGACTCAGGCACTGCCACCTCGCGTTGGACCACCACCTCAGGAGGACGAGCAGGAGGACCATGAGGAGGAGAAGGAGGAGGAGGAGTACCAGCCCAGGAGGGAGCCACAAGGTCCAAGGGCCGTCCGCCGGCGGCTTATTGAACGACACTTCTAGGCCCCCTGTCAGGGAATGGCTTGTGGCAATGAACGCACCTGAATGCAGCCGCTCCGCAAGCCCTCAGCCGGTTAACGCAACAACCACTTGAAACATGACACCTGGACAAGCTGAATAAATAAAAAGCTTTATTTAACAAACTCAGGGCCCTTCCCACATGAAACAGAAAAACAGACAAGACCCCCAAAAGACAGTCAAAAACATATCTCACTCCCACAACCTGGGGAGGAATAACAAAAATCGTCCATCCAATTGGCCTTCATCCTCGGCCTTACCAAAATAAGCCCCCCCCCTCCAGAACACAAACACCCCCATATAAAAAAACATTTGCCTTCATCTTCGGCCTTACCAAAATAAGCACCCCCCTCCAGAACACAAACACCCCCATATAAAAAAAACAGTTGGCAACACACTCTACTTGGTGTGCCGAGAGGGCGAGACCTTGTGCAGGCTTCTCCGGCCCCTGCCCGACCTGTTGCTCCGCCTCAACCTGGGCCCTGTGGGTGTTGCAAGGCTGGGGGAAGGCTCCTGAGGGGCACAATGCGTGACGGCAGATGCCCTTGGGGGTCGGCCTAGACGAGGTCCGGCCCTGGAGGGGCCGGCTGCTGACTGCTGCAGCTGTGGCTGGCCAGCATCAGTCTCTCCAGCAGCTCGTCGCACCTTGGCTGGGGGAGTGGCAGTGGCGGCTGCAGCAATGGGGGCAAGCTGGCTGATGCCAGGCGCTCGCTGGTCGCCAGAGACACTGGCACACGGCCGGGCTGGCACTGCAGCAAGCGCAGCAATCTGGTGAAGGCCAGACCGCTGTGCTGCAGCAGGGCGGCGGGTGCCCTGGCGATGCTTCCGTGACACAGCGAGCGTGGCAGAAGTGAGTGCGCGAACTGCCCTGGTCTGTGCCCGCATCAGATCAGCCAGTGTCTGGACGGCACCACTCATGAACTCGCGACTCGCGTCCTGTGCTGCCGCGAGTTGGTCGACACCCCTGGCCTGTGCAGCCGCGAGTTGCTCGACACCCCTGGCCTGTGAGTCCCCGAAATTGGCCACACTATGAGCCAGGGACTCAATGGCCTGAGGCAACTGTCCCACAACCCCCATGAACTCGTTGTGGCGCTGCTCCGAGGCCGCGGACATTTCATCAAGGAGGCGCACCTCCTGCGCGAGGACCGTCTCCGGACTGGAGGGCGGACTCTCCCTCTGGGGAGAAGGCCGCCGAGCTGCCCGACCCTTCCCGCGTGCCTGGACGCCACTGGGCCCAGCAACTGCCCTCCCCTGCAACACTTCCCCCCTCTGGGGAGAAGGCAGCCGTGCTGCCCGACCCTTCCCGCGTGCCTGGATGCCACTGGGCCCAGGAACTGCCCTCCCCTGCAACACTTCCCCCCTCTGGGGAGAAGGCAGCCGTGCTGCCCGACCCTTCCCGCGTGCCTGGACACCACTGGGCCCAGGAGCTACACCCCCCTGCAACACTTCCCCCTGGCTCTCCTCCAGGCAAGACGTGTCCCCTCCATTGCCATCCCCTGGCGCGGATGAGGGTTCCCCCGATGTGCCGCCTTCCTCTTGGTCCCCGTCGTCCTCCTCTTCCGAGGGACTGGCACTCTCAGCTTCAGGGACCTCCTCCTCACCAGCTGAAAGCAGGAAGGCACAAGAGTAGCTTTAGAGTGAGGACAGGGCGTCAGCGAGGGAGGCATGAGTGGTGCCATTATGCGCATTGGTGGGACAGTGGCAAAGGATGTAGATCTGAAGCGCAAGGGGAACGAGAGAGGTCCAACCGGTCATGTCCTTACCATTGGGTCCCAGCACAGGGTCGGCATCTCCAATAGCAACGGGGCCAGTCACCCGGCCACGCATGAGTCGAGCCACGCTCTCCTCCAGCTGACTGAGCTCCTGGAACTGGGCACGGCCTCCCCCGGTGACAGTCTGGCTCCTCAAATTCCGCGCCAGCTTGGCCTGCAAGAGAAAGGACGGCCTCTAAGTACAGTGTGGTGCCCTGTTGTTGTGTGCACTGCCTCCCATGGTCGAATAGCTTGGCCAGTGTGTTAAGTGCAGAGAGTGCTATTGATGATCATGCCAGTGCCATAGCTGCGGGAGGAGGGCTGGCCATTAGGCCTTTGAGGTCCCTTTGCCCATAATGTGAGGTGCACATGCAAGGATGAGGAGGACACTGGAAAGGGTACTCACCCTGACCAACCGACTGAGGTCGTTGTACTTCTTGCGGCATTGGTCACCAGTCCTGGGGACATCGCTGTTGGCTGACACCCTCTGGGCGATTTCCCTCCAGGCTCTCCTGTACTGCCTCCTGGGAGCCTTCTTGCCACTGTCCGGGCACAAGATCTCTCTGTTCTTTTCCAACCCCCTAAGCAGCACCCTCAAAGCATGCTCTGAGAAGCGCTGCGCTCGTTCACGGGCCTTCTGCATGGCTTCAGGCGCTATTTGGGTCCACCAGCAGTGTTCAGGCCTAGCTGCAGGGCTCCACTATCCAGGGCGTGGCTGCAGACAAAGTCGACCCTTCCCCCTTTAAGAGCTGGCCGGCGTCAGGGTGTCTGCTGTCAATCAAAACATGACCGCACCTGCGCTGCGCCCGGCCTCGGCGTTATCAGTCCGCACCGCCGGCTTAGCGCCTAAAGATAGGAGTGCAACGCCAGTTTCAGCGCTCGCCCAAACTCCTTGGCCAAAGCTACTGAATTTCAGCGAAGTGGCCTCCACTTTCCGGCGGGCGCTAACTTTAGCGCCCGCCCGACTTTACCGCCCCAAAAGTGGCTATACTGAATTTCTAGGCCCAGGACTTTTACCTGGAGGTAGCGGCTACTGGGGACTGTTTAAGCGCAGTGTTACTCCAAGAGCGGCACGGCAAGTTGAGACCGGTGGCCTATGCCTCCCGGGTTTTTACAGAGGTAATTGCGAGCGGCATCTTTCGGCGACCTTTTGGGCCATCAAACACTTTCGGTCGTTCACAGGGTCAGCTACAGTGACCCTATTGACCCGTCACACCCCGACACAAATGTTACTGGACGGTAGGATGAAGGATGGGACAGTGAGTAGTAGTAGGATTGCCCGTTGGACGTTGCTGCTTTCTCAGTTGGACCTGAAAGTGGAAAGACTAGGGGAGCCAAAGCTAGCCCCGAATCTGGTTTATCCGGGGATGGCTCACGTGTGCTCAGTAGAAGGAGTGTGGGATGTAGATGTGGGATTCCGGACCGGGGAACACTCGACAAGTAGAGAAATTTACATGGATGGGTCTAGTTCGGTGACAAACGGAGAAAGAAGGACAGGTTGCGGGATTTATGATCCAGAGGCAGGGATAGAGAATGCCATAAAACTCCCCAACACTTTGAGTGCACAGCAGGCCAAACTGGCGGCTGTAACGTATGTAGTCACACACCCCAGTGAATTCCCAACCACCTATACAATATGTTCGGACTCAATGTTCACTTGCAACTCCTGCACGGAGTATCTAGCAATATGGGCTCAGCGAGGGTTCAAGTGCTCAGACGGGAAGCCGTTGGAGACGGCCCCTCTGTTAGAAGTCATTCTGAACGTCACGAGTAGTAACCAGCAGGATTACTACATCCAAAAGGTTAAAGCGCATTCCAAGACAGAGCCTAAGTGGAAAGGGAATCAGAAGGCTGATGTACCAGCCAAAATGGGGGCAGGGGAAGGGATACCTTGGGACCCGTACCGATCTGGACAGATCATGGCTGTAAAGGGAAAAGAGGGACCCAAAGAGGTACAATTGCCACCCGATTTGAAACAGGCTCAGCTGCAAGATGCAGTCCTTAAAACGGTAATTGAGGATAAGGAATGTGGGAAGCCTGTAGAGGGACCTTTGGAGCAGCAGGCGTAGCAGTGAAACAGGCGATCTTATTCAAGGGGAATAGGTGGGTCGAGCCCATACAGTACAGGGAAGAATTTTTGTAGCTAGCTTATGGGGGTCCGGGGGCCGGACATCCAGGGCCAGAAACGACTTGGAATAAAGTGGAGGCTGTGGGATGGTGGCCCCAGCTCAGGGAAGATGTAAGGGATTATTGCAAGAACTGTTTAGTGTGTGCGGCGAATAATCCAGACCCCCACCGAAGGAAGATTCCGTTGGGACACACGAGGAGAGTAGAGGGACCATGGCAGTCTATACAGGTAGATTTCATTGGGCCGCTGCCAACCACAAGTAGGGGCAATAAATATTGTCTGGTATTAGTGGATACTTTCTCAAAATGGGTGGAAGCTTTTCGTTGTAGGGCAGTGACAGCGTTAAACATGGCTCGGATTCTAGTGAAGGAAGTGTTTTCCCAGTGGGGATTGCCCCTGATAGTAGTCAGATCAGGGAAGTCATTTCACCGGACTAGTGATGCAGGCCACCCTGAAGCTGCTAGGAATACAGGGAAAGTGGCATGTGGCACATAACCCCCAATCATCGGGTATAGCAGAGAGGATGAACCGAACCTTAAAAGAGAGGCGTAGGAAAGAGATAGGAGGGGTCCCGAAGAGATGGGATGAGGTCCTACCCCTGGTCCTAATGAGCATCAGAGCCAGTCTCTCTAAAAGTACGGGACACTCCCCGCATGAGTTAATGACAGGGAGGTCGATGAGGACCCCGACTCGTGTGTTGGTCCTGGTCCTGACCGAAGCACAGGTTCAGCAGGTCACACGGGACAGGTTTGTTGGAGATCTGTACCATACTCTAAGGGGGCTGCATTGGGAGGCAGCTAACAACATGGGAAGGCAGCACCAACAGAATAAAATGTTGTTGGAACCACGGGTAACACAGGAGTGGAAGGTAGGGGACCAGGTAATGGTCAGGCACTATGCCAGAGTTGGGGCATTCGAACCATTATTTAAAGGACCCTATAATATCGTGGATAAGGCAAGTCCTATGGTCTATGCAATCCAGCTGCCGAGGCGAGTAAAATGGTTTCACATCAACCAGTGCAAGCTGTACGACTCTGGAGAGAGAAGCACATAAAGGGCCAAGGCCCAAGGAACCGTAATGAGTTTGATCAATGTGAGCCTTTCTCCCGTGCTGTGGGATGGTGAGGATGACTCAAAGGGCGGAGCGGTGTGACGAAGTAGTCGGGTGCCTAGACCCAGGGTGCTCTGGACACCTCCTCCTACTCCACCCCCGGGCCTCAAGAAGCCCAAACATCAGGACAAGAAAAAACAAAAGCAGTGATTGAACCAAAGTATAACTATGTGTATCATTAAGTGTGACCTGTGAAGGGGAGACCTTTCACAGAGCAGTGTTATTCTTTTGTTTTGTTTTTATAGAAATGAATCGAATCAAGGACGCGAGATGAGGTGGATGCTGCGGATGAGTGTGTGGATGATTCTGATTAAAGCAGGGTGGGGAGATCGGGGAGACACCGAGACATTCTTTACATACGGGTGTATGGGAGGAACTGGCCCCACCGTAACTCGGGGGAGGGGGGGGAGCGACACGGGGTAATAACGGTACAATTACATACTCCCACGTTGGGAATTGGCCAGGTTGGCTAGGGTCGAACTCGACCAAGTATTCAAGGCAAACCGGGGACAAGATTGGGGAAGTGTCAGTGTCCTGCCCAAAGGTAAACATCACGACTAAGAGGGTACGGGTGAAAGAGGGTAGATGAGTTTGTCTGGAATGTAAGGGGAACACCCCCATGGGATGGTGGTGGTTGCGGAAAACAGAAAAAGGTAAAAATAACGCATCCACGGAATGGGAAAAGTTGGGTAATAATTCGAACAGGCGGACCATGGGAACTAAGGAAGGGGTAAAATTGTGTTGGGATAAATGGTGGAAGAAGGAGCAAGGAGTTTATATGTGTGTGGTCGGGTCGGGGCACAACTGCAAAGGGGGGGTTGCCATTACTTTCAAACGGCAGTGGCAGGACTCCAGGTCAGGAGTGAATTGGACTCAAAGTTTTGTCTCTTGCGTGACCCCGGATCCTCCAAAAGCAGTCAATGTGACCGAACTGGTCGCGAGCAAGATGAAGCCTCTACCGAAGGCCCCAGAGACTCAGGGTACAGAGGTCAAATGTCCCGTAACAGCACCCGGGCCTAAAACTGGGCTGGTGTTGATCCCAACAGGAAAAATAATGTATCATACCGTATATTACGAAGTAGCATCGGTTATTCTTAATTTGACGGAGTTACAGTTGCCCCGGTGGTGCCCGCCAGAGACGGAAAAGTTGTATGAAAAGTTGTTAAAAGAAATGTTCAGAGAATTCTATGAGAGGAATTATGGGGACGAAAGTCGAGGGGGGGGGGGGAGCGTACAAATCGGTAAATAACAGCCACATGGGCTGGGGGAGGCGAAAAAGGGGATTGATTAATGATGCAGCCAAGGTGTTTAATACAGGGACGTCACTGGTCAACAGTATGGACAACGAGCAGTTACAATTACAAGTAAATGCCCTAAGGGACCTGTAGTGTATGTGCTTTAAGTCAGAACTACTTTTTACAGCTCCTGTATACTGTAGTACCGGCAGTAACCACACCGGTATATAAGCTGTGCGCATGCCTCTGTACTCCAGTCTAGAGATGACCCTCCTCCAGTAAAGACCTGTTGTTTGTTATGTACAGCATCCGTGTAATTCTTTATCCACTGAACCACGGATCTAACAGTGGCGACGAGTGTTGATGCGAATCTACCTGCAACATTAAACAAAAACAAAAAAAATAGTCGAGTCCAGGAACACGGGCGTCGACCGCGAGCAACCGCCCAGCAGTCAGGCAGAGATCCAACTTCGCTGGGGAGGCTGTGGAGAGCCGGGCTTGGTTCCCCAGCCACAATGAGCAGTAAGAAACTGACGACAGGTCCTGAGCAGACCCTTCCCGAGCAGCGGCGGCTGGAGCCGACCGATGGCAGAGAGAGAGAGCCGGGCAGCTTCGACGGGGTAAGAAAGAGGGTGAAGAGAGCAGGGCGCAGCCGGGGATTGATCACCGAGCGGCGTCGAGGGAAAATACTGCAAACCGGAGAGAGGGTAAGAAACAGCCGGGTTCTAGACTGAGCGGCGTCGATAAATATCAAGAGAAGAACGCGCAGAGCACAGCCAGGGATCACGGGCTGATCAGGGTCCGCGGGGCAAAGCAAGGGGAGGCGCCATTGAGCCGCGGAGAAGCAGGGAGAGCGCGGGAGGCACCATTGAGCCGCGGAGAAGAAGGAAGAGCGCGGGAGACGCCATTTTGCGAAGCTGCAGCGGAGAAGACGGGTGAGCGTGGGAAGGAAGGAAAGCGCGGGCGACGCCATTTTGTGCCAGCGGAGAAGAAGGGGAAGCGCGGGAGGCGCCATTGGGGATAGTTAACGCACAACCAAGGATGCCGAAGAGTGGCAATATCTCTACGTTCGACAATGAAGTCGAAGATTGGGCGACATATGTGGAACGTATTGAGGTGTACTGCAGGGCGAATGAAGTGCCAGATGCTAATAAAGCACTGGCTCTGTTAAATTCCATGGGTGCAAAAACTTATGGGTTACTGCGAAATCTAATAACCCCAGAGAAGCCGGTAAACAAGGATTTTGGAAGCATAGTAGAAATCCTACAGGACCACTTAAACCCCACACCGCTGCTGATAGCAGAACAATTTAAGTTCCATAAAAGGAACCAACACAAAGACGAAAGCAATGCTGAGTACCTAATGGAACTGCACAAGCTATCGAAATACTGCCAGTTTGGAGCGGGACAAGCAGACATGTTAAGGGACAGGTTTGTGTGTGGGCTACAAAGTGAAGGAACCCAGAAACGGCTTCTATCAGAAAAGGACCTTACGCTTTCAATATGGCAGCATCACACGAAGCAGCCGCAAGGGGCGCTGCAGAGATACAACGGAGACCGCAAGAATACGGCACCAACGAAATGATCTATGGAACAGGGAAGTGCTATCGCTGCAGCAGAACAACACATGACCAGAAAGATTGTTGGTTCAAGGACCAAGTGTGCAGACAGTGTGGGAAAGCAGGACACATAGCAAGAGTCTGCAGGTCTGGGAAGAAAACCAACAGTAAGAAATCTCCACAGGAGAAGTACAAAAAGGTACACCAGGTGATGGACAGTGGTTCAGATGAACAGAAAAGTGACACAGACTCCGGAAGCAAGGAGCTGGGTTGTCTGAAACTACATAATGTAACCGAAATAGAGGATCACCAGACTTTCTGGGTTACACTCAAGATAGACGGAGTCCAAGTGGAAATGGAATTGGACACAGGGTCAGCTCTAACAGTCATAAATCAAAGAGACTACAAGTGGCTATTTTCACACATACCCTTGAAAGCTACAGAGATTGTCTTGAAGACGTATACGGGGCAAAAAGTCTACCCCAAAGGAAAAATAAGGGTGAAAGTGACATATAAAGGTCAGGAAATACCTAAAATGGATATATATGTATTGCCAAATGGAGGACCACCACTACTAGGACGTGAGTGGATCCGGAAGATACATTTAGATTGGCATTCCATACAGGCACTGAAGGTGGAGGCCAAAAAGGATGACGACGTCACACCTGGGCGACTGTCAAAAATGCTAACTGACGCAAAAGAAGTGTTCCAGGAGGGACTAGGAACACTAAAAGGAATAACAGCAACAATTAAACTAGAGGATAATGCAAGCCCAAAGTTTCTGAAGGCCAGACCAGTGCCTTATGCGATCAGACCAGCGGTTGAAGCAGAGCTGGAAGGGTTGGAACGTTCAGGAGTACTGTCCAAAGTGGACTGGAGCGAGTGGGCTACACCCATCATCCCTGTAATGAAGAGGTCGTTGAGTAATACGCCTGGTGAACCAAAGTAGATCCTCATCTGTGGGGATTTTAAGGTGACAGTAAACCCAGTCCTTCACATGGTGCAATATCCGCTGCCACGAATTGAGGATATTTTCGCCTCGCTATCTGGTGGTAAATGCTTCACCAAAATTGATCTAGCCCAGGCGTACTTGCAAAAGGAGGTAGAAGAAGCTTCGAAACATTACCTTACGATCAACACCCATAAAGGTCTCTATCAATACAACCGGCTGGTGTTTGGAGTAGCCTCGACTCCGGCTATCTGGCAAAGGGTGATGGATCAGGTCCTGCAAGGGATTCCAGGGACCCAGTGTTATTTGGACGACATCTTGGTCACGGGCGAAAATGACGGTGATCACTGTAGTGTCCGTGTGTAGATAAAGACACTGAAGACAGGAGTTGGTTCATAGGTATTTACTAAGCAAGTCTGGGGGGGGTTTCTAAAGGATATACACAATACACAGGCTTATATAGCCCAAGTGGCAATTACCGGCATTACGCACACCTGGGGCTCTTAAAGGCACATACACCATAATTGCTCTTAAAGGCACATACACCACAATTCCTCCCCTTCTAGCTAACTAGTACATCATATTTTAAGTAATTATTAATTACATGTTATATGCAAAATAATATACATTGCTGTATTAATTAATTATAAGTTAGTCTCTCAGGAGGCTTCCTGGCTCGGTCCGGATAACGCCTCGGGGGTGTAGTAGTTTCTGGTGGTGTAGTAGGTTCTTCTGGCAAGGCTGATTCGGCTTGAAGGCCAGTGTCGGGTTCATCGGGCTCCAGTATCACCGGATCGGAGGTAGATATGGGTATCTCTACTTCATCGTTAGATGTATAGAGTGGTGGTGTAGGTTGTCCCTTTTCGGATGACTTGATGATTTGGTCAGCATGGCGCCTTATTATGCTGTCTCCGATGTCCACGGTATACATCAGTGGTCCTAATCGTGTGCAGATAGTTCCAGGCTGCCATTTCTCGGTACGGTAGTCCCGGGCCAAAACTGGTTGGCCTATCTGGAAGGCCCTAGTTGGCCTTTCATTCATGCCCTGAAACTGCCGGTTCTCCACGTCCCTTCGGATGTTGGGCTTGACCAAATCCAGCCGGCATCTTAGTTTTCTATTGTAGAACATCATGGCGGGAGTTTGGTTAGTAACCATATGCGTTGCATTCCTATATGCAAATAAGAAGTTATCCACTTTGTGCTGAAGTTTTATGTCTTCATTACCCATGGCCTTGATGGCCTTCTTGAAGGTCTGGACAAACCTTTCAGCCAATCCATTGGTGGCGGGATGGTATGGGGCGGACGTGTAGTGCTTTACCCCATTGTTCTTTAAGAACTTTCTGAATTCTTCGGACACAAATTGCGGTCCATTATCAGAACATATCTGTTCCGGCAGCCCATTCCTGGCAAATATGGTCCTTAATACTGTGATGGTTTTTTCCGTGGTGGTGGAGGACATCTTTATTACCCCCGGTCACTTGGAGTGTGCATCAACTGCGATTAAGAACATTGAGTCCATAAATGGACCAGCAAAGTCGATGTGCACCCTTTGCCAGGGAGATGAGGGCCACTCCCATGGATGTAGAGGGGCCTGTGGCGGAGCATTTTGGACCTTCTGGCATCCTAGGCAGCTCTTGGTCATGTCTTCGATGTCTCCATCGATACCTGGCCACCATACAAACGCCCTAGCTAGGTTCTTCATTTTCACTCCACCCAGATGCCCCTCGTGAAGCTCCTTTAGCACTTTATCCTGGAGTTTGGGTGGAATCACCACTCTGGATCCACACATCAAGGTTCCTCGGCACACTGACAGCTGTTCTCTTCTTTGCGAGAATGCTGGCAACAGTGGTTCGCCATGTGCTGGCCATCCCTTCACTGTTAAATCGTCGACCCGTGAGAGAGTAGGGTCATTTCTTGTCTCCCTTTCAATGGCAGAATTTGTCACCGGTAGACATTCCACTATGGTAGAGTGGAATATCTCTACTGGGTCTACTGTAGGTGCCTCTTCTATCATTGGCAACGGTAGGCGCGATAAACCGTCAGCATTCCCATGCTGTTTTGACCCTTTGTATTCAATGTTGTATTGGTGTGCCCCTAGAAAAAGGGACCACCTCTGTAGTCTTTGTGCCGTCATAATGGGGACACCTTTTTTAGGGTTGAATATGGAGATGAGGGGTTGATGGTCAGTCAGCAAGGTAAATTTTTGTCCGTGTAGGTAATGGTTGAATTTCTTCACTCCCCATACCAGGCTGAGTGCTTCCCTGTCTATTTGGGCATAGTTACGCTCAGCTGAGTTCAATGAGCGTGACGCAAAAGCTATCGGCCGTTCCGAGCCATCAGGGAATCTATGGGACAATACCGCTCCTATGCCGTAAGGGGATGCATCGCACGCCAGTCTGATTGGTAGTGATGGGTTGTAATGAGCCAAAACTTTCTCGGATGTGATTAAGTCTTTACATTTATGGAAGGCACGTTTACAGTCTTCGTTCCATTTCCAAATCACTCCTGTCTGTAGAAGATCATTAAGAGGGTGTAGAATAGTTGATAAGTTCGGTAAAAATTTATGATAGTAATTTATTAATCCCAGGAATGACCTTAATTGTGAAACATTTTCAGGTGCTGGGGCTTTTATAACTGCTTCAATTTTTTCAGGTGACTTATGCAACCCTTCCTTATTAATTATGTGGCCACAATATGATATCTGATTTTGGAAAAATTCGCACTTGGGGCGATTTGCTCATAGGCCCCGTTCGTTCAGCCTAGTGAGCACCTGCTCCAAATTGGCAAGGTGCTCGTTGTCGTTTTCTCCTGTTATAAGGATGTCGTCTAGGTAGCATTGAGTCCCCGGAATCCCTTGCAGGACTTGCTCCATAGCTCTTTGCCAGATAGCTGGAGCTGATGCTATTCCAAAAACCAGTCGATTGTACTGGTACAGGCCTTTGTGTGTGTTTATTGTGAGATACTTTTTAGAGGTCTCCTCAACCTCCATCTGTAGATATGCCTGTGCCAAGTCAATTTTTGTGAAACGTTTCCCTCCGGATAGTGAGGCGAAAATATCTTCTGTACCGTGTGAAGGACCGGGTTTACAGTCACCTTAAAGTCCCCACAGATGCAAATTTTTTTCTGTTCCTCAGAGTTATTTTTCAATGTTTTTTTCATGACTGGAACAATGGGTGTTGCCCATTCGCTCCAATCTATTTTGGATAATACGCTTGCCTTTTCCAAATTCTCCAGCTCTGCCTCGACTGCCAGATGTATTGCGTATGGCACTGGTCTTGCCTTAAAAATTTTTGGAATTGCTGTATCTTCCACTTTTATTGAGGCGGTGATGCCTTTCAAGGTTCCTAGTTTCTCTTGAAACACTTCTTTGGCGTTGGCCAAGATGTCTTTTAATCGTTCAGGTATGATGTCATCATTGTTTTTTTCCTTACTGGTCACCGTCAGTGCCTGAATGGAGTGCCAGTCTAAACGTATCTTCCTTATCCATTCACGTCCCAACAACGGTGGACCACCATCTTGTAGAATGTATAAATACAACTTTTGTATTTCTTTGCCGTTGTATACCACAGGCACCCTTATTTTTCCTTTGGGGTAGACTTTCTGCCCCGTATATGTTTTAAAGATAATGGATGTGTCTTTTAGAGGTATATGCGAAAATAGCCTCTCGTAATCTCGTCGATTTATTACGGTTAGAGCTGATCCTGTATCTAGCTCCATTTTAACTGGGGACCCTGCTATTGTGAGGGTAACCCAAATGGTTTGGTAATCCTCTTTGGCAAGTACATTATGTTATTTTGAGACAGCTTAGTCTCTTGTTTCCGGAGTCGCTATCGCTATTCTGGTCTTCGGAGCTATTGTCCGTCATCATTTGTACCTTCCTGTACTTTTCTTTATTGATTTTTTGTTTTCTGTCAGTGGATTTATTTTGTCCAGATTGGCATACCCGTGCAATGTGTCCAATCTTACCACATTGCCTGCAGGCTTTGCCCTTGAACCAGCAGTCCCTCTGGTTATGGGTGGATCTGCCGCAGCAATAACATCTTCCGAACTCCTGTGTCATTTTATGGGTGCCGAAGTCCTGTGTCTCTTGTTGTATCTCTGCAGCTCCTTTTGCTGCTGCTTCGTATGATACAGCCATACTGAAAGCTTTGTCCAATGTTAAATCTTTTTCAGAAAGCAGTCTTTTTTGTGTTCCTTCACTTAAGAGACCGCAAACAAATTTGTCTCGAAGATAATCCGATAGTCCTGCTCCGAATTGGCAGTACTTTGATAGCTTTCTTAATTCGGTTAGGTAATCAGCGTTACTTTCATTCTTGTGTTGATTTCTCTTGAAGAACTTGAATCGTTCCGCTATCAGCAGCGGTGTTGGGTTTAAATGCTCCTGCAGGGTATCAATAATTTCTTTAAAAGTCTTGTCCTTTGGTTTGGCTGGAGTGATTAAATTTCATAACAGCCCGTATGTCTTCGCGCCCATTAAGTTCAGAAGTACTGAAGCTTTTTTTTCATCTGCTATTCCATTTGCAGTGCAATAAACCTCTACTCTTTCCACGTATGTGGTCCAATCTTCTATTTCGCCATCAAAAGCCTCAATATTACCAGATTTAGGCATTTCAGAAAAGATATGGCGCTTCCCGCGCTTTTTTTTTCTCTGTAGAAAGGATATGGCGCTTCCCGCGCTTTCCCGCCGCTGCTACCGATAACAACGCTGTTTTACTGTGGTTTCTGTTTATTCACTGTTGGAGACTCATTCCCGACGGAGGTCTAAACGCTGACCTGCTTGCCGCGCCAGCCGTCTCTCGAGTGCACCCTCCCAGTCCGTTATTGCTTGCCTCCGATTTCGCTGCCTGTCTCAGCTGTAGAGCCCGCCGCTGGAGCTCCAGCCTGACGCCCAGGAAGGATTAGCGCAGTACCTGTCACCAGCTTGGCCAGCTGGTGAAACCACAGTTTCTCTTACTTCCTTGAGTCTTCTGGACGCTGGAGGAATCGATGTCCTTGAGGTGCTGCCGAATTGCAGGTAAGTCCGTTTCCACTTCGTCGCCACTGTAGTGTCCGTGTGTAGATAAAGACACTGAAGACAGGAGTTGGTTCATAGGTATTTACTAAGCAAGTCTGGGGGGGGTTTCTAAAGGATATACACAATACACAGGCTTATATAGCCCAAGTGGCAATTACCGGCATTACGCACACCTGGGGCTCTTAAAGGCACATACACCATAATTGCTCTTAAAGGCACATACACCACAATCACCTCGTTAACTTGGAGAAGGTGCTCGCCAGATTAAAAGAATATGGTCTACGAGCTAATCGCCACAAGTGCGAGTTTTTCCAGAAACAAATCTCATATTGTGGCCACGTCATCGATGAAGAGGGGTTACATAAGTCCCCTGACAAGATTGAGGCAGTAGTCAAGGCTCCAGCACCGGAAAATGTGTCACAACTGAGGTCGTTCCTCGGGCTGGTAAACTATTACCACAAGTTCTTACCAAATTTGTCTACGGTACTACACCCGCTGAACACCCTACTGCAAACAGGGGTACCATGGAAGTGGGATGGCGAACGTAGACGAGCTTTCCAGAAGTGTAAAGAATTGATCACATCAAAAGAGGTGTTGGCCCATTTCAACCCAGCACTACCAATTCGTTTGGCATGTGATGCATCACCCTACGGCATTGGAGCGGTGCTGTCGCACAAATTCCCAGACGGGTTGGAGAGGCCAGTGGCCTTTGCGTCTCGGTCACTAACCTCAGCCGAGCGCAACTACGCCCAGATTGACAGGGAGGCCCTCAGCCTAGTATGGGGAGTAAAAAAATTCAACCATTATCTGCATGGGCAGAAGTTCACCTTGCTGACTGACCACCAACCACTTGTCTCCATCTTTAATCCTAAGAAGGGCGTGCCAGTAATGACTGCACAGCGGTTACAAAGATGGTCCCTGTTTCTAGGGGCGAATCAATATGAAATAGAATATAAAGGCACGAAACAGCATGGGAACGCTGATGGGCTATCGCGCCTGCCACTGCCTACGGTGGAGGAAGCACCAGCAGTGGACCCTATCGAGATATTTTATTCATCGATAATTGAACGATTGCCAGTAACAAACGCGGATATAGAGAAGGAGACCCGCAATGATCCGACGCTGTCACGGGTATATGAATTGACGGTGAGGGGATGGCCAACACATGGCGACTCACTGTTGCCAGCATTCTCATCCAGAAGAGAACAGCTGTCAGTATGTCAGGGGACAGTGATGTGTGGATCCAGAGTGGTGATTCCACCCAAGTTAAGGGAGAGAGTGCTAAAGGAGCTACATGAAGGTCATCTGGGGGGAGTGAAAATGAAAAGCCTTGCTAGGGCTTATGTGTGGTGGCTGGGAATCGATCAACAAATCGAAGACCTAACTAAGAGCTGCTTAGGATGCCAGAAGGTCCAAAATGCACCACCACATGCCCCTCTACACCCACGGGAGTGGCCCTCCTCTCCATGGCAACGGGTGCACATTGATTTCGCTGGTCCATTCATGGACTCAATGTTCTTAATAGCAGTGGATGCTCATTCAAAGTGGCCTGAGGTGATAAAGATGTCTTCAACCACTACAGAGAAAACGATTGCAGTCCTACGGACCATATTTGCCAGAAACGGTTTGCCAGAGCAGATCTGCTCTGATAATGGACCACAGTTTGTGTCTGACGAGTTCCAAAAATTCATGAAAAGGAATGGGTAAGGCATTACACATCCGCCCCGTATCATCCAGTCACCAATGGATTGGCTGAGAGGTTCGTACAAACCTTTAAGAAGGCGATAAAGGCCATGTGCGAAGAGGAAATTCCACTACAGCATAAAATGGACAATTTCTTATTAGCCTACCGAAACGCGACACATGCAGTTACCAACCAGACCCCGGCCATGATGTTCTTTAACAGAAGGTTGAGATCTCGTCTGGATTTGCTCAGACCAAATGTGCGAAGAAATGTTGAGGACAAACAATTCCAGCACATCAACGAGAAGCCAACAAGGAGCTTCAATGTAGGGCAACCAGTCTTGGCCCGTGACTATCGAACAGAGAAGTGGCAACCTGGAACGATATGTACAAGGCAGGGGCCATTAATGTACACAGTGGATGTCGGGGAGAACATTGTGAGACGCCACGTCGATCAGATCTTAGCATCACAGGAAGGCGTCAACCCCATGTCTCGAGTACCTGGGGATGAACCCGACATAGTGGTAGCATCTACTTCAGACCCAGTAGCAGTGGAACCCGATGAACTACCCGATGAAAAGGGGTCAGAATCGCCTCTGCACCAAGAACAAGAACCTCCGGAAAGGCGCTATCCCGAAAGGGTCAGGAAGCCGCCCCAAAGACTGAATCTATAAATGGACTTTTTGTTATTGAATGTACATGTAAAAATGTAATTGTTATTTGAATATTGAGGGGGTATTATTAATCTAAAAAAGGGAGGAATTGTAGTGTATGTGCTTTAAGTCAGAACTACTTTTTACAGCTCCTGTATACTGTAGTACCGGCAGTAACCACACCAATATATAAGTTGTGCGCATGCCTCTGTACTCCAGTCTAGATATGACCCTCCTCCAGTAAAGACCTGTTGTTTGTTATGTACAGCATCCGTGTAATTCTTTATCCACTGAACCACGGATCTAACAGGACCAGCTAAGGAAAATAGTGGGGGAGGGTAATGACATTGAGGGTCACGAATTGCAGGAAGACCAGATGATGACGATTCATCTAAAGGAAATGGTAGCTGAGCTGGAGACTCACGCTCAGACCATCAATGTATTAATAAAGGAAGGCCGAAACGCGTCGGATCGGGCTGCCCAAAATGATGTGTGTGCCATGTACGGGGCCTGGTTGTTAAACGAGGGGCGCAGTAATTTAGAGGATTTAAAACAAGGCCACGTACCGTCGTGGATCAGTAATAGGCACCTAAAGGCTTTAAGCGCTTATAACAACCTCATGAATCTGTGTCGGCTGTGGTCGGCCTCCGAAGCGTACCCAGTCCCTGTCAACTGTGGTCAGAATAAACAAACGGTAATGGGGATAGTTCTGAGGATGCCAGTGATGGATCAGGTGCAATGACCCGCACCGGTATACCGGGTAGAAAACATTGGTGTAATTCGAAACGGGGTACATGTGAAGCATCATAAAACCCCTCAGTATGTGGTGAAGTTGAGGAATTCGATAACCGGCACTAGTCTGGAGGGATGTCAGGAAGGAGGTATACATGTGGTATTGTGTCCCTACGATTTGAATCCTTTCGATCGGCCAGTATGTGGGTTTGAATACGGAGACGGGCAGCCTATCAGCTGTATCATGGAAGTGATGGCTCACAGCCATGTCGCGCCCCAGGTTGCGTACAAGGGTAACGGAACCTACTGTGTAACCACTAGCGAAAGTCGGTACAGAATACACAGGGACACCTGGTGTCCAGTTCAAGATTCCACCTTTTGCTTCAAGCCCCAGGTAGAGACACAAGCAGCATAAGAAAGGATAATCCCCATCTCAGACCACAAACACATCGGGATCACAGTTAACGGGACTTTATCCAACCTCCAAGAATACCTATCGCGTTTTGGATACGATATCTCGCTGTTACCCGAACATTTGGTTAAGCTATTAAAGAACCTAGAGTTGTCACAAAAACATTATTACACGTTACAGCAAAAGAATGAGAAAGAAAGGGAGGAAATCGAAGAGATGATTACCCCTCCGTGGTGGGATGTGGGACTCAACATTGAGAACATAAGAACATAAGAACATAAGAAATAGGAGCAGGAGTAGGCCAATCGGCCCCTCGAGCCTGCTCCACCATTCAATAAGATCATGGCTGATCTGATCCTAACCTCAAATCTTCTATCACTCTGCATCCACCCGAACCCATGTGATCTCCCGGGAGAGGCGAAAAACCAGATAAAAGACCCAATGGCCAATTTGGGAGAAAAAAATCTGGGAAATTCCTCTCCGACCCATCTAGGCGATCGAAATTCTTCCAGGAGATCACTCTGTCCCTATATTTTCTACAGTACTTACCTTCTGTAAAGGCGATCTCCACCCCAGCCAGGAACAGGAATAAAACCATCTCCTGAAATCTAACACAGAATTAGAACACAGTAGGAGCAGAACCAGGCTACACGGCCCCTGGGCCCACTCCACTACCCACAGGGCCATGACCATTCCGAACCTAGACTCATGTCCAATTTCCTGCCCGCTCCCCGTAACCCTTAATTCCCTTTACCTCTAGGAAACTATCTATTTCTGTTTTAAATTTATTTAATGATGTAGCTTCCACAGCTTTCTGGGGCAGCAAATTCCACAAACCTACCACCCTCTGAGTGAAGAAGTTTCTCCTCATCTCAGTTTTGAAAGAGCAGCCCCTTATTTTAAGATTATGCCCCCTAGTTCTAGTTTCACCCATCATTGGGAACATCCTCACTGCATCCACCCGATCAAGCCCCTTCACAATCTTATATGTTTCAATAAGATCGCCTCTCATTCTTCTGAACTCCAATGAGTAGAGTCCCAATCTACTCAACCTCTCCTCATATGACCACCCCCTCATCCCCGGGATTAACCGAGTGAACCTTCTTTGTACTGACTCTCCTTGGATTCGAATTGCGTCGCATGTATTGGTAATTGTACAATTGTGTATTATGTTGTACCTATTAATCTTGCTGTGTAAATTCCCATCTCCAATATTTTTATAACTAATAAATGAAAGTGTTCAAAGGCCATTAAAAAACAGAACTTTATTTTTAAAATGTCCCGTTGATACTTCTCCCGGATTGCTCGCAACAGTGTCCAAGAGATTAATACAAAAGAACTGATGAAGGGTCATTGACTTGAACCGTTAACTCTGTTTCTCACTCCCTGACCTGCTCAGTATTCCCAGCATTTTCTGTTTTTATTCCAGGGAATGAATCTTCAATTCCCGGAGACTCCAGGGCATTCCTGGAGGGTTGCCAACCCTAGAGTGAAAGCAGGTGAATACGAGGTAAGAGCAGGATTCAGCTCGGCTGTGTTCATGTATACATGAGGAACAAAATCCTTACAGGACTTGACAGGGTAGATGCAGGGAGGATGTTTCCCCTGGCTGGGGAGTCTAGAACCAGGGGTCACAGTCTCAGAATAAGGGGTCGGCCATTTGGGACTGAGATGAGGAGAAGTTTCTTCACTCAGAGGTTGGTGAATCTTTGGAATTCTCTGCCCCAGTGGGCTGTGGAGGCTCAGTCATTGAGTATATTCAAGACAGATAGCGATAGAATTTTGGACTCTAGGGAAATCAAGGGATATGGGGATAGTGCAGGAAAGTGGAGTTGAGGTAGAAGATCAGCCATGATCTTATTGAATGGCGGAGCAGACTCGATGGGCCGAATGACCTACTCCTGCTCCTATTTCTTATGTTCTTATGTTATAAAAAGGAAGACAAGAAGGGGGAAACTTAAAAGATTGAAACGGGAGGTTCAGAGTGTTTGAACCGAATGTATGTATGCATGTAATAAAAATGAAATGTAAAGATTTGGTTGGGACCGGCAATGCACCCAAAGACAAAGAAGAAGTAGAATTCATCAAGAGTAATGTCTCTAGTTTATAAAGAGACATTAAAGGGGGGAATGTAGATTTCAAAATGCTGTAAGCCTGTTTGGCCCAGTGGTAAGGGCATAAAACGATTAAACTTCGAGGCACAGAAAAGGTGCCAGTCATCAAAGTCTGCAGTTCTTGGAGAACACATTGACACTGGACAATGAAAGCTTTAACTCATGATTAACTCTGAAAAGGACATTGACATTGAACTGTGAGGCCTTGAATCATGATTGGTTTTGATTAACATTAACATCTGGACAATGCTCTGAGTTTAACTGAAACACTGGGGGTCACGATCGACTTCCTGACATGAATGGTAAATACACGAGTCCCGAGCAGACAATCAGCCAAACCGCCCATCAACAGTAATAGAAATCACATTGAATATGCGTTACAGAAAGTGGGAGAGGAAATAAGGAGTTATCTTCGACCTCACAACTCGGTACACCTCCGGTGATTGAATTACAGGTTGACGAGGTGTGAATGTCGGACAGTTCAGCAAACCGACAACCGAAACTGGTTGGGGAAGGCCCAGCATGGGGCCAGGTGACTAAAAGAACTATAAGAAGGAACACACCACAGCTCTCTCTCTCTTTCGCTCGGAAGCTCTCTCTGAGAAGCTCTCTCTCTCGGAAGCTAGCTCTGACTGCAGCAACTGCCAGGTGTAAGAAGAAAGGGAAGACGGTCATCTCCAGCTCCCAGCCTGCAATCGACGTCAGCCACGACCAGCCAGACGGGTGATTGTAAGTATCAGTCAACTCTACAAGGGGTTTGCGCTGTGTAGGCAGCTACAGTCAGATAAAGGAGGATGGGGACAGGTCATCTCCGATCCAGGCCTACAATCCACAACGGTAATGATCGGCCATATGGGTGATTGTGAGTTTCAGCCAAATCTCAACAGGTTTTTGTCTGTTTTGTTGGTTTTAATAAACTAACAGTTTTGGGTTGAACCTATACCTTTGTGTCATCTGCCATTTTGTTCCTGTAAAACCCAGAGTCAAAGAACCCTTGTAAGGACGAGGAAACAAAACACCTTACAAGGGGAAGGCAGAAAATTGGCTAGGGGATTTTTTTAAATGACGCAAATGTTCTTGAGAAACCAGGGTGAATGTTCAAGTCTTTTCAGATCATTTGAAATTCAGTCTCAAGTCCAAAAAATTGCAAGTATCAACAAGATCTACAGGAGCACCGTGAAAAGCAAGGACAGCATCATAAAAACAAACTCTCAGCAATCGCCAACATGATGGTCATGCACTTTCAACTGTCAACAGCGGAGGATGGAAATATGGAACTAAAAAATGGCACTGCACATGCACAGGACCAGCAGAAACTGGAAACTGTCACTTTGCATCAGCGGTGACATTGTCTTAAGGGGACAGCGCCCTCTTATTGAGTCTGACTTGGCCTAAAATGGAAGCTTTTTATATATAGTTCTGCAGTGGACCAATCAATATAGTTTTCCATTTAGAAATTAGTAACTCATTCCTACCCGTGGAACTGGTTGTCAAAGCATAAAACGTCACTGCACCCTCACATTACTCCAGCATAGTTTGAGGCTGTTTGTAAGAGCAGGCAGGTTGAGTGTTGCCTACTGAAAGGCGGATGCAGTGAGGAGCAAGTTGGAAGTGCCGGTACAGATTGCACAACGTGTTGTGCAGACAGCAGGTCACCCAGCTGATTCCTGGGCTGCAGTGTTTGCACTCCGTACTTCAGCACATCCCAAAGTGGACCATTTTTTTGCGGCCGCTGTTACTTTGCACTGTATTTAGCTCTGTATTTAGCGAAACATCTGACACATTACAGCGAGCCTCAAACTGCGGTGTAGTAACACAAGGACGCAGATAATAAAAAAAGAAAATGAGAACATCTGAATAAAGATAATTTCATGCTTCGCGTGTAAACCCTTCACGGTTCTGATGTAGGGATATTTGAAATATTAGTTTATCTTTTCTCCTCCCTGATGTTGATGGAACAGCTACGTATTTCCAGCATTTTATGTTTTCATTACAGACTTCTAACATTGCAGTGCACTTTAGATAAAAACTTGTTTTTTCAATATTTGATTTACTTATCTTGAGTTGACAATGAAATATTAATAGTAGGGCATCGGGATGTGAGGAGAGTTATTCTCATCCCAGTCTCCTGAACTGTTGATGGTTCCTAAGTTTCTGAAGGTTATGGGATTGAACTGACTGTATATTTCAAAAGAAGATTATGATTGATGATTTCCTGCAGCTGAGCCAGAATGAATATTATTAAAAGGAACAATTACAAAATGCAGCCAGTGTACAGATAGAGATTAACGGCTGAAAATTCAGTAGCCTTAGCGCCTCATTTGAGGCGCTAGAGGGCCTTGCGCCGGAGTTATGGCCAGTAGTGAAATTCCCTGGGGCCCTAAATTGGCGTTGCTCCGGTAGCGCTGCGCCAGCACCGATGATGTCATCGGTGTGCGCAGCGTCCCGGTTGCCGTGGTAACCCGCCCGAACTCCGAAATTGAGTTGCGGCCGCCTCGCCCGTGGCAGCCGCAACCAGCATTTTGTCAGAGGTGCCTTACTGCAGTTAGCGCCGGCGCATTAAAGGCCCCGCGGCGGCCGGCCGCTTTCCCGCCGGCCGCCTGCCCGCAGCTCCCTCCCCGGACTTCTCTCCCCCCCCCCCCCCCCGGAACAGATGCAAGCCCGGCACTTGTCCGAGGTGCCGGGCTCATTTTTAAGCAGATTTGCGCGGGCCGCGGCCGGGTGCAGGCAGCTCCTCCTTAACGGAAGGAGGAGGCCTGCACTTCCCCAGCCTGCCGCACCGCATCGGGTGCCGCAGCGCCGGAATTGCGGCGCGAAACGGCAGTTAGCGCCCTTTTCCAGGCGCTAAGACCCTTCAGTAGCGCCGGCAGCCGTTTGGGCGTGGCGCCACTGAATTTTTGGCGTGCGCAGGGGACTTAGCGCCGGCACTAATTTCCGGCGCTAAAGCCCTGGCTAAGCCAAAACCCAATTTCTAGGCCTAAATGCTTTGTGACTGGAGACAGCAGTCTCCTTTGATCAGTTTAGGAGCATTCTCCAATCAGGGTGCGCTAGGCAGTGTAAGATGAGATTTTTTTTTTTAACCAATAATCATATAATCATTTTACTGTTATGTAAATATTATTCCAATTAGTTATACAGTAAATGAATTTGAAGATTGGAATTGTGATTAATTGTGAGTCGAGTTGTAGCAGGGCCCAGTACAAAGGAATGGCACACGTGCATACAGATATTTACACAGCCTGGCTATTTTTGCAACAGATTAATTTTCTCAAAGGGCCTCAGAAATATTCTGAATTGACTCGCTTAGAAAATGTGCTTTCATCTCCTTTTATATAATATACAGTTCACGCTTCATCAGTTGCCAGATTGTTACAACCTTCGCTAAATGGGGGGTTATGAGTTTACTATTTCTACAGGGGCTGTGCATATGTTAATATTCAATGTATAACATATTCTAGAAAATTGCCTGTGGTCAGTCGACATTTATTTATATATATAAATATATATAGGTACAGTGTATATATAAATAAATCTATTCTATAGGTGATGGAGTTGGAAGAGACTTCAGAAGCAGAGCCACCCAGTGGCCAGAGCCTGCAATTACACGATGAAAGTTCACATTGCAAAATTGAATGGGAAATGTGAGCAAAAACCGTGCATGCTCAGCACAAGATTTTTAATAATATATTTATGATGCACCGTAATGGCCAGGTGATAAACTGCATCTGCATAAATTGCATGCACACATATATACAGAGTGGCAGGCAGTGACTAGTGGGGTACCGCAAGGATCGGTCCTAGGACCCCAGCTGTTCACAATATATATTAATGATCTGGACGAGGGAATTGGATGTAATATCTCCAAATTTGCAGACGACACAAAGCTGGGTGGGAGGGTAAGCTGTGAGGAGGATGTCGTGAAACTCCAGTACGATTTGGACAGGTTGGGTGATTGGGCAGAAACATGGCAAATGCACTATAATGTGGATAAATGTGAGGTTATCCACTTTGGTGGCAAAAACAGGAAGGCAGATTATTATTTGAATGGCAATAGATTGGGAGAAGGGGAAGTGCAAAGAGACCTGGGTGTCCTTGTGCACCAGTCGCTGAAGGTAAGCATGCAGGTGCAGCAGGTGGTTAAGAAGGCAAATGGTATGTTGGCCTTCGTAGCAAGAGGGTTCGAGTACAGGAATAAGGATGTCTTGCTGCAGTTGTACAGGGCCTTGGTGAGACCGCACCTTGAGTATTGTGTGCAGTTTTGGTCGCCTTACCTGAGGAAGGACGTTCTTGCCATGGAGGGAGTGCAGCGAAGATTCACCAGGCTGATACCTGGGATGGCAGGAATGACGTATGAGGAGAGATTGTGTCGATTGGACTTATACTCACAGGAGTTTAGAAGATTGAGAGGGGATCTCATCGAAACATATAAAATTCTGTCAGGCCTGGACAGACTAGATGCAGGAAGGATGTTTCTGATGGCCGGGGAGTCCAGAACCAGGGGTCATAGTCTAAGGATAAGGGGTAAGCCATTTAGGGCTGAAATGAGGAGGAATTTCTTCACCCAGAGAGTGGTGAACCTGTGGAATTCTCTGCCACAGAGGGCGGTGGAGGCCAGTTCATTAAATATATTCAAGAAGGAGTTGGATATATTTCTTAAGGCTAAAGGGATCAAGGGATATGGGGAGAAGGCAGGGACAGGGTACTGAATTTGAATGATCAGCCATGATCTCATTGAATGGCGGAGAAGGCTCGAAGGGCCGAATGGCCTACTCGTGCTCCTATCTTCTATGTTTCTATGTTACACTGTACATGTACAAACAGACTAACACACATATATCGAACAGAACAAATAACGCAATTTTAGAAGATGATGGATCAAAAAGGTGAGTGCAACAGCCCCAAGCACCGATCCCTGCTCTGGTAACTGGTCTCCACTAGTAACCAGTCTCCACAAAGTGCCACTATCAGTAATAACAATCCACTGTCTACGAGAATGCAACCAATTCCCTATCCAACTCAGAACCTGCTCGCCAATCCTACAGGCCTCTGTGTCATATACCAGCCTGTTGTGGGGCACCTTATCTAAAGCTTTTTGAAAGTCCAAATATAGTCTACCAGGCTAGCTTCATCCATCAATCCGGTAACAACCTCAAAGAATTCAACCAGGTTGGTATAACATGACCTTCCTTTCCAGCAGCCATGTTGTGTGCCTATAATAACCCCTTCTCTGTGAATGTGGTTGTAAATACAGTTTCACTATCCAAAAATCAAATGCATTTTTCTGTAAATAACTCAAAAAGATATGAAGGATGGAACTGCTTTGCTTCCCAAGCTCCAGTATGTTCCTTCAAACTTTCTTTCCATGTTTTCCAAAGTGTCTAACTGGTCCAGCTTTAAAGTAACTCAAGGCAATTTTGGATCATGACTTTTAAATGCAAAAGTGGTCTTTTATTATGCTGCAGGAATGTCACGTGTTTACCCATCTTAATTTGCACTGGCACGAACTTTAAAAAAAATTAACAAGCAGATAGTAATGACAGTGCTTTGGCCCATTGTAGTGTGAGACCTTTAGAGGCATGTGTGGTAACCATTCAACAGATGGGAGGCACCAGCCTGTTTTTGTGTACCGCAGTAAATGGGCCATCTCAATGGGACCCCCATTGTAGCTCCTGTAGCTTAACACTTTATGCCATGACATTCATGTTACATGCTTCACCTCTGTTGTAAAGAAAATCCAATATACCCCAAATAATCAGTGCCAGAGGGCTGAGCAATAAAGTGGATTAGCACACTGACCTTTCCACCTCTGGGATCTGGGTTTGAATCTGGCCCAGGCTGATTGGATGAAATTCCTCACCAATGTGAAATGAAGTCAGGTGGTCGAAAGCCAGTCTGAAGTTGGTGTGGAGCAAAACTACCTCAATTTGGCACTAACTCCAACTTAAATTGTTAATCTGACTCTGAGGCCAATGAGGGAATGGGAAATATCGTACTGGTGCAGAAAGATATTTTTCTGTGGTTGGGGCAGAAGAGATGGAGGTTTTCTCTGTGCTGTACCAGACCCAGCAGAGCTTGAATCTGATGCTGGGTGCTTGAAATGATAAAATATTCCATCGCCCAGCACTAACATCCAGCGACCTGGGATCGTTGTCATCGGTTTCCTTTATGAGGCAATCCCCGCAGCTGCCTGGCAACTGGTAGAACTCAGTTATTGTTTTCTGAAGGAAGCAGTCTTTGGAAGCATTGCCGAGGGTCATGTTGAAGTAGCCCACTTGCATCTGCAGGCAGGGAGCTATGGCTACCAGCAGCCAGGGGCCAAAGGTCACCCAACGTTCCTTGTAAAACCCTTTAAAAAAAATTTAAAGAAAGCTTAAGCAAATTTTAACAAACTTTACAAAGACTTAAAAAATAATTAAGACCAACTTTAAATAATACAAATAGAGAATTTACTTAAGATATAGAATGTCTCTGGCTTCCCACAAAGCCTTTTCCCCATAGACTTTCTTTATCGCCAGTGGCAACAGTGTAGTACGTGAGGGAAATGTGGCCCTGCAGGAAACCCAGCTCATCCGCTGCCAGTTACATGCGGCCGGGTGGAGATCAAAGATGTCTGGCCCCAGCGTGGCCCAAGGGAAAACCCCAGCAGGTTTTTGGGATGGAGACCTGGCATTGGGCCTCAACTAAGCTCCCCCGAAAACAGGTGGGCACACAGAGGAAAATCCAGATCTTTTCCAGCCTTGAGATTCTCATGGGGACGGTTTCCAGTTTGGTGCTCCCAGTGCACAATCAGCAAATCGCGTGCCGGGGCATGTAATTTCTTGATGTCTGCCTTTGGCAGCTGCCTGGAGCGCAAATGTGGAAAATCTCCCCTCATGTTTCTAATACAGCACGGAAGCATTAACAAAATCATTCATTAAAGCAAGGGCCTTCCACCTAAGATGGTGGAATAGAGATAGTGGAGAAGACAAGAGATACATCGTTCCTTTGGACAACTTAGATTCCAACTGTCTCATAAAAACATTGACCTGGCCATGATTATTGTCACCCTGTTCCATCATAAAGGGACATGCAGAAGGGAAAATGTGGGAGGATGTATCTTGAAAGACTACTTTCTGCCGCCACTTGTACCACAAGCATGCTGGAATTGTTCTGGGTCAAGGACCTGACCTCAGTGCTCGGGTGGACACCAGTTACCTTTTGCTAATTGAGGTGGCTTGCCGCAGTATTCCTAGTCACCATTTTCTAATTCACCGATGGCACCAGTGTAATCCCAAGGGGGAGATGACGAAAAGTGAACCAGTTGTCAAGTGAATATGGGGCTTTGAATTAATTAAGCAGTTCGGCTCCTTAATGGAAAAAACAGACACCTGCCTCTCCTCTATCTGGTGCCTCCAGTGTCTCTGCTGGTTGTAACTGTTAATGAGGCACTGTGTTAATGAAAAGCTGCTTAGCAAACCTCTTCTTTTAATTGTGGGGGAGGGATGACGAGACTGAATAACCTTGCATCAATCTCATCACAATAGTGTGGTATGCAAGTGATGAGTTGGTTCAATTCAACGCAATTTGCGTCATTATGTTGTATGTTCCTAAGCAAATGATAAATGTGACTTTTTTTTTCATTAACATGGTGCCCCTTTAACAGTGTCTAAAGTGTTTTATGTCCTTATTATTTGTAAATCTCCACAAAACGCCCCCTTGTTTTGATATATAGTTTCCAGTTACAGTTAAGTATCGTGGAACAGTGACTTTTTTTATTGCACCATTGAGTCCTATCTATGGACATTTTTTTGCAAAGCCCACAGCAGATTGATTTTTTTCGCAAGTATTTTCTGATTGTAATTGAACATTGCATTCCTGTTCTGCAGTTTGTTCACACAAAGAGTCTTTCTGCTTGTTCGAGTGGGTGTCCACTGGCTGCTTCAGCATTTCCTGCATGGCTTACACTGGCACAGAAAAAAGCTATTTCTCAACTGAATTCGAGTTTGATTGCCCACGGTCAGCTCTAAAATGCGTCATATGTGAAATTTAGAGTGTGCCATAAAAGAGGTCATCCCTTTTCTCTCTCTTTAAATCGGGCAAAGCAAAGCTAATCCTTGGGAATATTTATATTACTGATTCATCATTAATACTTTTATGTTGTAAAGGGAGGACCTCTGCTCTGAAACAGCTTTCAGAACGCTTTCAACCACTTCTAACTTCACAGGACATGGACCTTTTGTCACTGATGAGCTAAGCTGTGCCTGAAATGCAAAGGGCAGGATCAGTAAGTGGTGCCTTCTATCTAGGTCACTGAAACGTGTACTGTGGCACAATGACAAGCTAGCTTTCAACCACTGATTTGGTTTTGAAAAATTTTCCTTTCCATTTCAAGAATGGTAACATTAAAGGCTTAACTACCCCGAGTTAACCCCTTCATTCATCGTTTGTAGTCATTTGTAGCCACTTTTTTCCTACTCAATTTGTTCTGAACAAATCAAGTATTCTCAAATCATTGTGGACAGAGGCCTCCATAGCTTGGCTTAAAAAAATATCATTAATGATTCATTGCAGTTGCCTCACATCCTCCTGTCTTCTTTGTTAAATCACAATGACAAAATCCTTACCCTGATTTAACCCTTTGATGATCAAATTCTCCTAAATTTAACCCTTAGACATCAGACAGACTTCATCAGTTGGGGACATGCCATAGACTGCGGGCCTGAGCCTGAGCCTGAGCCTGAGCCCTACCATTGTGTGGTGAATTGCACCAGTGCTGCAAACCCCAGTCTGTACAGTTTGTTGAACAAGGAGATGGATTTGGGCAGTTGGAGGAATAAAAGTTTTGCAACAAACTGAAATGTAGCAACAAACTTTACAGAATTTGTCAAAGAATTGGAAAAATGTGATTAGGGAAGCTATGTTAAACTTACAAAGAACCTTGGTTAGACCACACTTGGAGTACTGTGCACAGTTCTGGTCTCCATAGTTACAAAAAAGGATATGGAGGCACTGGAGAAAATGAAAAAGAGATTCCCAAGGATGATACAAGAACTGAGGAAAGACTGAACAGACTGGGGTTCACTTCTCTAGAAAAGTGGAGAGATAATCTGATCGAGGTCTTTAAAATTATGAAGGGGCTTGATAGGGTAGATGTAGAGAAGATGTTTCCACTTGTGGGGATTCCAAAACTAGTGGCCATAAATATAAGACAGTTAGTAATAAATCCAATAAGGAATTCAGGAGAAACTTCTTTACTCAGCGAGTGCTGAGAATGTGGAACTTGCTACCAGATGAAGTAGTTGAAGCAAATAACATAGATGCATTTAAGGGGAAGCTAGATAAGTACATGAGGGAAAAAGGAATAGAAGGATATTTATTTTTAATTCGTTCATGGGATGTGGGCGTCGCTGGCAAGGCCAGCATTTATTGCTCATCCCTAATTGCCCTTGAGAAGGTGGTGGTGAGCCGCCTTCTTGAACCGCTGCAGTCCGTGTGGTGAAGGTACTCCCACAGTGCTGTTAGGGAGGGAGTTCCAGGAATTTGACCCAGTGACAATGAAGGATCGGCGATATACTTCTAAGTCAGGATGGTGTGTGAATTGGAGGGGAACTTGGAGGTGGTGGTGTTCCCATGCGCCTGCTGCCCTTGTCCTTCTAGGTGGTAGAGGTCGCGGGTTTGGAAGGTGCTGCCGAAGAAGCCTTGGCGAGTTGCTGCAGTGCATCTTGTAGATGGTACACACTGCAGCCACGGTACGCCGGTGGTGGAGGGAGTGAATGTTTGAGGTGGTGGATGGGGTGCCAATCAAGCGGGCATGGTTAGTTCTGGAGCACAAGTCTTCAGCATGACAGCTGGGATTTTGTCACGTCCCATAGCCTTTGCTGTATCCAGTGTACTCAGCCATTTCATGATATCACGTGGAGTGAATCAAATTGGCTGAAGACTGGCTTCTTTGATTGTGGGGACCTAAGGAGTAGGCCGATATGCTAATAGGGTGAGATGAAGTAAGGTTGGAGGAGTCCTGTGAGGAGCATAAATACCAGCATTGACCTGTTGGGCCGAATGGCCTGTTTCTGCGCTGTAAAGTTCTATGTAGATAATTTTAGGTGTTAGCCTTGGGTTCAGAGAGGGTAGTTGGTTTGATTGAAAGGAATATTCTAATTGTTAGCACAAAAAAATAGACTTTGAAATCATTATACAGGTGGAGCTCATCATTGTGCTGTAATAACAACAACTTGCATTTATATAGCGCCTTTAACATAGTAAAATGTCCCAAAGCGCTTCACAGGAGCGATTATCAAACACTGACCCACATAAGGAGATATTAGGATAGGTGACCAAAAACTTAGTCAAAGAGGTAGGTTTTAAAGAGCGTCTTAAAGGAGGAAAGAGAGGTAGAGAGGCGGAGAGGTTTAGGGAGGGTGTTCCAGAGCTTAGGGCTTAGGCAGCTGAAGGCACAGTGGTGGAGCGATTAAAATCGGGGATGCGCGAGAGGCCAGAATTGGAGGTGTGCAGAGATCTTGGAAGGCTGTAGGAGTGGAGGAGGCTACAAATATAGGGAGGAGCAAGGCCAGGGAGGGATTTGAAAATAAGGATGAACATTTTAAAATCGAGGAGTTGTCGGACTGGGAGCTATTGTAAGTCATCGAGTACAGGGGTGATGGGTGAACAGGGCTTGGCGCTAGTTTAGATACAGGCAGCAGAGCTTTGGATAGGCACAAGTTTATGTAGGGTGGAAGATGGAAAGCCAGCTAGGACAGCATTGGAATAGTCAAGTCTAGAGGTAACACAAGCATGGATGAGGATTTCAGCAGCAGATGAGATAAGGCATGGGTGGAGATGAGCGATGTTATGAAAATGGAAGTAGGCGGTTTTAGTGATGGAGCAGATATGTGGTCGGAAGCTCATCTCAGGGTCAGATAGGACACTAAGGTTGCAAACGGTCTGGTTCGGCCTCAGACAGTGACCAGGGAGAGGGATGGAGTTGGTGGTTAAAGAATGGAGTTTGTGCCGGGGACCTCCCAATATTTTGTTGGAGGAAATTTCTGCTCATCTGGATGTCGGACAAGCAGTGTGACAAATCAGAGACAGTGGAGGGGTTGAGAGAGGCAGTGGTGAGGTAGAGCTGGCTGTTGTCAGCATATGTGTGGAACCTGATATATTTACGGATTATGTCACACTTATAGAAACATAGAAGATAGGAGCAGGAGTAGGCCATTTGGCCCCTCGAGCCTGCTCCGCCATTCAATGAGATCATGGCTGATCGTCCAAATTCAGTACCCTGTTCCTGCCTTCTCTCCATATCCCTTGATCCCTTTAGCCTTAAGAAATATATCCAACTCCTTCTTGAATATATTTAATGAATTGGCCTCTACTGCCCTGTGTGGTAGAGAATTCCACAGGTTCACCACTCTCTGGGTGAAGAAATTCTTCCTCATCTCTGTCCTAAATGGCTTACCCCTTATCCTTAGACTGTGACCCCTGGTTCTGGACTCCTCAACCATCGGGAACATCCTTCCAGCATCTAGTCTGTCTAGTCCTGTTAGAATTTTATAAGTTTCGATGAGATCCCCTCTCATTCTTCTAAACTCCAGCGAGTACAAGCCCAATCGACTCAATCTCTCCTCTGTAGGGACTTCACAATAATTTTGAAATTTCCTACAGTTCCGAAGATTAATTTTGATTAAAGAATACCTGGGTGATATACCTTTAAAAATCCAGGGACCAAAATGGCCGTCGGACCGCATGGCAGAAGATAAAGGACTTGAAAAGGCAGCTTGGATGTGTCTGTGAAAAGGTTCAATGGAGCAGTCAATCTGCCAATCAAAGGGGAGTTCCCCTCCCTGCAGCAGACAATCGATGTGTTTACAGAAACTGCTACTATGTGTACACAAAGGAGTAACCACTTGAGACTGCAGTTTCAGTTGACCACAGGACAATGACTTTCTGTTTACAATACCTTCAAGGCTATTTACTCAAGCAATCAAGGAAATAGCTTTATTCAATAGCCCATCACAGACAATGAGGACACATTTCAAACCACTGTAGCTTTATTCAAAGCCATCACAGACAATGAGGACACATTTAAACTGCAACTTTATTCAAAACCCATTGTAGACAATGGGGCAGTTTGGATCTCTTTTTGTTTAGCCCAGATACATCCGGATTTGGGCAGGCCCCAAATGGGGTATAAAAGATAGCTTCTCAGAAGCCATCTTTCTCTCTCTCGCTCTCTGTGGCCTCACCTCCGTGTCTCTACAACATAGGAGCCTGCCTAAAGGAGTGGAACACCAGCAGTTTACTTTTAAAATACTGGGGTGTTTTTACTTTGGGGCAGTGAAGATCAAAGATCGCAGGGCACGGAGCAGGCATTTTCATTGGTGAGCATATATTTTTCTGGCCTTTTACAAGGCAACTTAGAATAGGTATAGGGGTGGGAATTAAGTGGGAATTTTGTTAGAACTGTGATTTTAGTCGATTTTCCCTCATTGTGTCCGTTTCTCCTCCCCTATTTTAAGTAAGACAGTGTTGCACTAGCAGAAGACTGCTATAGTGAACACTGAGTTCTATATTGAAACTGTATTTAAAAAGGGGTGTTGCACTAGCAGAGAAGTGCTATAGTGAACACTGAGTTCTATATTGAAACTGTATTAAAAGGGGTGTTGTACCAAGCAGAGAAGTGCTGTGGTGAACACTGTGTAGCTGTTTTTTTAAAGTGTACTGTATGTAAAGGAGTGTTGCACTGAGCAAGGAGCGCTCCAGTGGACACTAAGTGTACTGCGTTGAGTAAAAGTGCTGTATCGAGCATAGGAGTGTTGTATTGTTTATATTTTAAGTTGTTTCTTTCTTTTTGTTTCAATAAATACTGGTCTGTTTTGCACCCAAACCACGAGTCACATTTTCTGTCTACATCGCTATCAAATAAGTCCGGCAGTCAGAACCAGGAATAGGGGAGCGCTTCAAAACCGCACGGGGGTCCCTGGAGCAGCTCAGAGGCTTCTGACTGGCCAGAGACAATAACCCCAATCCCGCTAGCATGTGTGTGTGCTAATTCCTGACATCTCATACGTCATCCTGCCATCCCAGGTATCAGCCTGGTGAATCTTCGCTGCACTCCCTCCATGGCAAGAACATCCTTCCTCAGATAAGGCGACCAAAACTGCACACAATACTCCAGATGTGGTCTCACCAAGGCCCTGTACAACTGCAGCAAGACATCCTTATTCCTGTACTCAAACCCTCTCGCTACAAAGGCCAAAATACCATTTGCCTTCTTAACCGCCTGCTGCACCTGCATGCTTACTTTCAGCGACTGGTGCACAAGGACACCCAGGTCTCGTTGCACTTCCCCTTTTCCCAATCTATTACCATTCAGATAATAATCTGCCTTCCTGTTTTTGCCACCAAAGTGGATAACCTCGCATTTATCCACATTATATTGCATCTGCCATGCTTCTGCCCAATCACCCAACCTGTCCAAATCATACTGGAGTTTCTCGGTATCCCGCTCACAGCACACACGCCTACCCAGCTTTGTGTCATCTGCAAACTTGGAGATATTATATCTAGTTCCCTCATCCAGATCATTAATATATATTGTGAATAGCTGGGGTCCAAGGACCGATTCCTGCGGTACCCCACTAGTCACTGCCTGTCACTCGGAGAAAGAGCTGTTTATTCCAACTCTTTGCTTTCTGTCTGCCAACCAGTTCTCTATCCAAGTCAATACCTTGCCCCCAATCCCATGTGCTTTAATTTTACACGCTTATCTCTTATGCGGGACCTTATCGAAAGCCTTTTGAAAATTCAAGTACACCACATCCACTGGTTCTCCCTTATCTATTTTACCAGTTACATCCTCAAAAAATTCCAGTAGATTAGTCAAGCACAATTTACCTTTTGTAAATCCATGTTGACTTTGTCCGATCCGGTCACTTTTTTCCAAGTGCTCTGCTATTACATCCTTTACAATGGACTCTAGCATTTTCCCCACTACCGATGTCAGGCTTACCAGTCTGTAATTCCCCGTTTTCTCTCTACCACCCTTTTTGAACAGTGGGGTAACATTAGCTACCCGCCAATCCATGGGTACTGTTCCAGAGTCTATCGAATTTTGGAAGATGACCAGCAGTGCATCTACTATTTCTAGGGCCACTTCCTTAAGTACCCTAGGATGTAGATTATCAGGCTCTGGGGATTTATCGGCCTTCAATCCCATCAATTTCCACAACTTAACTGATGTGTACAAATGCAGTCGCCTCCCAATTTATATTGTCCCATTATCAACTTTGCTGAGTTTGTGGTTCTCTAGGTGAGTTCAAGCTGCACTCCAGGACCAGAGTAATCTCAACAACCACTGTAGTGCAATACTGAGAAAGTGCTACATTGTCAGAGGTGCCGTCTTTGAAATGGGAGGTTAAACCAAAGCCCAATGTTCCATTTCAAATGGATGTAAAAGACCTTGTGGGACTATTTAAAGAAGAGCATGGGTTTTGTTTGGGCAACATACAGAACATGGCACTGAAAAAATGGAAGATTGTTTTCACCATGCTCACCAGCAAAACAAATCAAGTCAGAAAATAAGGTCAGAGGCGAAGGCAACCAAATATGTTTGCACCTTAAAATGCACATTTTACTGCAAAGCTAAATTTTGCCTCAAGTGTTTTGATTTCTAACCCTCTTAAACTATGTCCAATCCAAGTGTAATAATCAATAGCTCTGCCTGAGTTTTAATGCCTCTCAGACTACATAGGAGTTAAGAAGAAAAATAAAAATGTCTTATTAATCATTGCTGTCATGGTGTTTAATCAAAAATGGACCCGGCATCACAAGGAAAGAGAATTACAGAGCCGGTTAGTGCAGTGAGTTAGAACATTGTCAGTTCTGTTCTCGCATCTTGATTCAAATCAACACATACTCAGTGTTTCTATCTCCACCAGCTTTAGGGATATTAAGTGGCATTAGCTTGAGCTGCTTCAATGTAGTTGCTAGTGGACTTGAATTTATAGCACAAAACTAATCACAATTCGGAAGAAATTGATATGAATTTGACAGTCTTACTTACAGAGATCATAAGCATGACTGATGTGGGAATTAGAAATCTCACACTGGTGCACTGAGATGCTATTTTCAAACTGAGATATGGGGCTGGATTTTCTTTGAGGAGTCGGGTAGGAGGCGGGACTACAACTTTTGGGGTTGTAGTCCCGCGTCCATCGAGTTCTAGCCAACCCACGTGATTTTGACTTGATTGACCTTGTTGAGCCCACCCAGCGGGCTCAGCAGGCCAATTAAGGGCCACCCGGCAACAGATGGTGTCACAGATTGAAATTTCATCTGTCAAGACCTTTTGACAGATGAAATATCAGCGTTTCACAGCTGTTTGAAGCTGTCAAACACTGACAATCTGTACTCCAAGTTAATTCCTTCCTCTCAGGATGATTTAGAGATCTCCCCAGAACAGAAAGCAGAGGCTGTAGATTTTGACAGCTGGCGGCCATTCTGCTTTCTGTGCCGGTGAGATGAGGGACTCCTGAGACCTGAAAGAAGGAAAGCTGTAAAGGTAAGTAAAGGTTAGTAGAACTTCTTTAAACACTTTACACAGACCAAACACACTTATCTTTGCACTCATGCACCCATCACTCACCTGAACACCGGACATCTCGACCCCTCCAAGCCCTTCATCCCGACGGCCCGCCTCGCTAACTTGGCGTGGTTTGGAGCCATCGGGAATCCCACATTTCAACAATGAAAATAGGGATTAGGCTAAAAACTGCCTGTTAACTACCTGTTAACAGGCAGTTAATTGGCACGAATCCCCTTCCCGCCTCGGGGAGGCGGGTCCCAGTGCGGGGCGGGTACCTGCCTCCTTTGAAACTGGCATGGAGGCGGGTTGGGGGCGGGACCCCCAATTTCAGGATTTTGAACCCCCACATGCCTCCAATCCTGACTCCACGGCCCAATGAAAATCCTGCCCATGGCATTTTTGTCTTTAAATTAGGATGTTCAGTTGTCTATGTATGAAACAAACAGATCAAATCCTTCATTTATGTAAAGGGCAGAGAAAAGCGATATGAACAGTGTTACTCTTGCCTCAGCGGTAGCAGTCCTTTCACTGAGTCAAGATGATTGTGGGCTGAAGCCCCACTCTAGAGACAGGAACACATAATCTAGACTGAGGGAATGCTGCATTGTCAGAGGTGTTGTCTTTCAGATGAGACAAGGTCCCATCTACCCACTCGGGTGGATGTAAAAGATCCTGCGGCACTCTTCGAAGAAGAGCGGGGAAGTTCTCCCTATGGCTGAGCCAACACTTATCCCTCAACCAACCTCACTAAAACAATTATCTGGCCATTATCAAATTGCTGTTTGTGGGACCTTGCTGTGTGCAAATTAGCTGTCGTGTTTACCATAATTGCAACAGTGACTACACCTCAAACGTACTTTGGGATGTCCTAAGGTTGTGAAAGGTGCTATTCAAATGCAAGTTCCTTCTTTCTTTCTAACTCTTTAAGTATGCTTGACGGTAACACTGGGTGAAAATATGAAAAAAAAGTGCTATTTAAGAGCACTGAGCTCCTTACCTTGTTAAAAGACACGCACAGAAGCCTTCCATTCTGTTGAATGATGAAGACGCTCCTTGCATTCGTGCTTGGCCCAGCTGTTTTGGTAAGAGCTGAAGAGTTAAACAAGGTCTAAAACCCGACCCTATTATTTACAGAAGTGTAAGACCTTTTCACCTATTTAAACTTTTGAGACTGTGGCAACAGAGAATTAATTCCACTCAGCCCAAAAAGTGTATAACTGGAAAATGTGTCAGTAATTTCAAATCAAAATGGAAATTTGGAGACCAAAATCCCAAGGGACATGTACATGGGCACAACATACTAAAAAACAACGATCTGTAGATACATTACTGAATTCAATTATCCTTAAAAATCACATACGTTGCTCAGAGAGTGGTGAAAGGAGATGAAAACAGCACCTACTAAATAAAACTGTCAAATACTATGCACAGAAATCCCCGTGTCCATTAGCATTTATTAGGGGTACCCTGTGCCCAGCCTTAAGTTAGCGGATTGGTGCATTCCATAGGTGGACATCAAAAAGATCCCAAGTAGCATCATCCTAACCTTACCTGGGACTTCTGTTATAGTTGTCCTCTAATAGGCCTATGACCGTTCCATAGATGGTTACAACATTATTCAATCTTAAAAAGTTAGAGCTTGGTCGTTCAGGAGCAAAATCAGGAAGCAATTTTACACAGAAAGGGTAGAGGAAATCTGGAACTCTCTGGAACTTATTTGTGCTGACTTGTGGTGAAACAAAAGCTCAGGGGGTGATTTTCCCAGCCCCGAGGAGGCAGCTTTGGAGGCGGGACAGTTGGGAAAAATCGCAAAAACTGAGGGCGGGTTCAGAACCCGCCTCCAACCCGCCTCCGCGCTATTTTGCCAGAGGCGTTTTTGATGGTTGCGATTTGGTCCCGCCTCCAGCAGTCCAGAGAAGTAGTTAAGACCCTTAAATGGTAGTTAAGGGCCTCTGTAATCCTATTTTGAGAGGCCCTCATTATTTTTCCACATTTTCAGCTTGTTCCACGACCCTCCTAAACCACGCCAGCTAAACCTGGTGGGTTGACAAGTGGGTGGCCTCCTCACAGCTGCAGCTCCATGATTAAAACAGCTTTCATCAAGGATTAGTTGCAGGTGGCAGAACTTTGGTTCAAAAGGTCTTTCAGCACTTTTAGCAGGCCTACCGAAGACCCTCTCCCCGCTTGGACTGAGTGCTTCCCCAAATGGAGGCATCTGCCAGCAGCATGGGAACCATTTATTTTCTTTCACCATGCAGCTCAGATTCGGCAGCAGCAGAACCAGGCAGCTCAGCAGCAACAGCAGCAGGAGCCCCAGCCTCCTGCTCAGCCACCTGATGCTGCACAGGGCAGAAGGCGCCAGCGCATCGAGGCACCTCGCCACAGGAGATACCCCCAACAGAGGGTTTACAGGCAGAGGATGAGCTACCTCAACATGAGTGAGCAGCAGTGCCAAAGGAGGCTGAGAGTTTTGCGAGAGGTTGTCGGAGACATCTGCGCACTGCTGCACCAACACCTGGTGCCCAGAGGAATGGGTGGACACCCCTTACCAGTGGCTGTCAAAGTCACCACCGCATTCAACTTTTTTGCCTCAGGTGCCTTCCAGGGATCATCAGTAGACATCAGCGGCATCTCCCAGTCGGCCGCCCACAGTTGCATCATGCAGGTTACCGATGCCCTTTTCGCAAAGGCTCACAATTACATCCACTTCTCAAGGGGTCAAGCAAGTGTAACCGTGTGTTCACTTGGCTTTGCAAATATGGCAGGCTTGCCAATGGTGCAGGGCATCATAGACTGCACACATGCGGCCCTTAGGGCACCCCATCACAACCCAGCTATCTTTGTCAACCGCAAAGGCATCCACTCCCTTAACGTACAGCTGGTGTGTAACCACAAGAAGGAGATTTTGCATGTTTGCGTCAAGTTCTGTGGTAGTTGCCATGACTCTTTCATCCTGCAGAACTCTAGTATTCCTCCACTTTTCAATCCACCAAACAACTTAATAGATGGCTCCTTGGTGACAAGGGCTACCTCCTGAAGAAGTGGCTAATGACGCTGATCAAGAGGCCAGCTAACGAGGCTGAAGAGCGCTATAACGCCAGCCACACTTTGACCAGGTCTATCATCGAGCAAACCATTGGCTTGTTGAAGATGCGCTTCCGATGCCTTGACAGATCAGGTGGAGCCCTGCAGTATTCAGTAACCAGGGTCTCCAGAATGGTCGTGGTCTGCTGTGCACTGCACAACATGGCACAGCGTCGTGGTTTGCAGCTTCCTGATGAGCAACTGGCTCAGTTCCTAAATTCCTCAGATGAAGATGAGGAGGAGGAGGAGGATGAGAAGGCTGAGGAGGAGGAGGAGCAGGAGGAGGAGCAGGAGGAGGACCAAGCGCCAGCCTATTGACCATCAGCAGCAGCGGCAGCACACGAGCACTTGGCTGCCCGTGATGCAAGGAATGCACTTATCCTGGCCAGATTTGCATAGGTTGCTCATGTTAGCACATGTCCTTGGCTCCATCTTAAGACATGATAGACAATGGACATGACTCTCTGGCCTCCTTTCACTCTGGCCACCAACCTGACCACGCAAGTGTCGTGGAGCCCGCAATGTGGAGCTGCCTAAGGCGAAATAACAGATGCCAAGACACCAACATTTTGCCATCAAATCATTTTTATGCTTTCCAACAGGGCTGACATTTCATCAATTTATATAAACAGTCTCCCAATCTGCACACAGATCTGGAGGTTATATCCCTTGCCAGCTGGACCCACACAGCCTTGGTTTCTTTGGGAGGCCTCTTCCTCCCAGAAGAGGGGAAGAGCACCTCCCTGCTCGCTCTCATCCCCTCACCCAACATTTGCAGCGCATCATCCTCAGGAAGGACCTTGGAATTGGACATAGTGGTTCCTCAAAAAATGTTGCAGATGGTGCAGCATCGACAGAAATCCAGTGGAATGATCCAAGGCAGCAAGCAGCCCTTAAATGAGGCTGGAAAAGTGATGTCAGTAGAGGTGAGTTTCAGTCCCAAAACACTAATTGGCCAAGGGCAGCCCAACCTAGGCCAATTAGGGAAAGTCGCAATTTTTCCCACCTCTCAGTGGAAGCGAGTTTGGAATCCACCCAAACCAAAACCCGCCTCCAACCTGCCTCCAGTGAGAAAATCGCCCCCTCAGTTTCAGTTTACAAAGTGCCCAGGAGATCCAATAGGCCACATAAACTCAGCCTGACACTCCACTGGAGTTATATTGATGAGGTGTCGAGCACAAGCAGTGTGAGGTGGCCTACTCCAAAGCATCCTCTGGAGTCAAATCAGGACCAGACTCTCGAGTTTTGCTGTCACTCACTGCTGCATTGCTGTGGGCAAGAGCATGTCCATACCCAGTGGAACATTGTACCCAAGTTTTAGATACGTTAAAGAATAAAGGTTAAAGGTAAACTTTATCATTCAACACTGAAGTTGCAGAGCCACATGGGAATGGGAGCACACACCAGGAAGTCGGGACCTGTCTCATTTTCCGTCCAGGACCATTAATCATAAAATGTATCCTTAAAGGTAATAACAGCCGAAAATGCTTGAAAACACTCAGCAGATCAGGCGGCATCTGTGGAGAAGTTAATGACCTTTCATCAGAACTGGAAGTACGAGGCTGAGATAGACAGATTTTTGGACTCTAGGGGAATCAAGGGATATGGAGATCGGGCGGGAAAGTGGAGTGGAGGTCGATGATCAGCCATGATCTTATTGAATGGCGGAGCAGGCTCAAGGGGCCGTATGGCCTACTCCTGCTCTTATTTCTTATGTTCTTATGTACAGAGGCAGGGAAAAGGCGGCAAGAATGGAACCAAAGGGAGAGGTCTCTGATAGGGTGGAGGGCAGCAGGGATTAAATGACAAAAGTGATAATGGTGCCAGGCGAAAGGGGTGATAATAAGGAGAAACTTTCCAGTGGCTGAAGAGTCGGTAACCAGAGGACACAGATTTAAGGGGATTGGCAAAAGAACCAGAAGTGACATATGGGAACATTTATTTACACAGCGATTGTTGTGATCTGGAATGCACTGCCTGAAGGGGTGGTGGAAGCAGATTCAATAGTAACTTTCAAAAGAGAATTGGATAAATACTTGAAGGGGAAAAAAAATTACAGGGCTATGGGGACAGAGCCGGGGAGTGGGACTAATTGGCTTGCTGTACTAAAAAGCTGGCATAGGCACGATGGGCTAAATGATCTCCATCTGTGCTGTATCATTCTATGATTCTATGATGATTGGACAAATATATAAAGAAAAGATGGGTCCAGAATAAATGGTTATAGTAGAACAGCAGAGGGGGAGAAAAACATGGAAAACGTGGCAAAGAGGAGAAGGCTCCCGTAACCCGGGAATGTGGTGGAAGTAAGGCAGGTAGACCCCAGGGGTGCGGACCACTCCACCGAGCATGTACCGATAGGGGATCCCCACCCCAAGCACCAGCCCACACCTCCTCCACTCCCAGTGGCTCTGGTGCAGCCATACTCCTTAAAGGTAATGTTCTGTCAGGATTGCCCACAACTAGTAATTACCCGTGAATGTTCTTGATTATGCTGCTGTTACAAATTGGGGTCTGTCGTAAAACCTTCTGGGGCTCAGTAAGTAGTCTGAGCATCTTATTGTTATGGAAGTTGACTTGAAGTGCCCTATTTCTACTTGTACAATTTTGTTAAATTCCAGGGTTGCTTTGATAGAAGAGAGAGATGCTCAGGGGGTGACAGTAGAATAAACACAGAGTGCTGGATATTTGGAACCCAGTTCTGCTACACATCACTTCCTGTCCCACATCACTAATGAGGTGTATTGCTTTTGGCTGACCTCAGAATAATCCCAGGGACACATCTAGCCTCATATTTGATGAAGTAACGGAGAGGTGGATGAGGGTAGTGCACTTGATGTTGTGTATATGGATTTTCAAAAAAGAAAGACTTGGATGTCTATAGCGCCTTTCACGACCACTGGACATCCCAAAGCGCTTTACAGCCAATGAAGTACTTTTTGAAGTGTAGTCACTGTTGTAATGTAGGAAATGCAGCAGCCAATTTGTGCACAGCAAGCTCCCACAAACAGCAATGTGACAATGACCAGATAATCTGCTTTAGTGATGTTGATTGAGGGATAAATATTGGCCAGGACACTGTAGATAACTCCCCTGCTCTTCTTCAAAATAGTGCCATGGGATCTTTTACATCCACCAGAAAGGGCAAGTGAGGCCTCAGTTTAACATCTCATCTGAAAGACGGCACCTCCGACGGTGCAGCATTCCCTCAGTACTGCACTGGAGTGTCAGCCTAGCTTTATATGCTCAAGTCCTGGAGTGGGACTTGAACCCACAACCTTCTCACTCAGAGGGTGCTATCAACTGAGCCACTGGCTGACTGGCTGATAAAAGGCATTTGATAAAGTACCACATAATAGACTTAGCAAAATTGAAGACCATGGGATTAAAGGGACAGTGGCTGCGTGGATACGAAATTGGGTAAGGGACAGAAAGCAGAGAGTAGTGGTGAACAGTTGTTTTTCAGACTGGAAGGAAGTGTCCCCCAGGAGTCGGTGTTGGGACCACTGCTCTTTTTGATATATATTAATGACCTGGACTTGGGTATACAGGGCACAATTTCAAAGGTTGCAGATGACATGAAACCCGTAAATGTAGTAAATAGTGAGGAGGATAGTAATAGACTTCAAGAGGACACAGACAGATTGGTGAAATGTGCAGACACATGGCAGATTAAATTTAATGCAGAGAAATGTGAAGTGAGTCATTTTGGTAGGAAGAATGAGCAGAGGCAATATAAACTATACAGCACAATTTTAAAGGAGGCGCAGGAACAGAGAGACCTGGGGGTGTAGGTGCACAAATCTTTGAAGGTGACAGGAGAAGTTGAGAAGGCTGTTAAAAAGGCATACGGGATCCTTGCCTTTACAAATAGAGGCATAGAGTACAAAAGCAAGGAAGTTATGCTAAACCTTTCTAAAATACTATTTAAGCCCCAGCTGGAGTATTGTGGTCAATTGGGCACCACACTTTAGGAAGGATGTCAAGGCCTTAGAGAGGGTGCAGAGGAGATTTACGACAATGGTACTGGGTATGAAAGACTTCAGTTACAAACTGGGGTGGTTCTCTTTAGAGCAGAGACGGTTAAGAGGATATTTGATAGAGCTGTTCAAAATCTTGATGGGTTTTGTGCAGAATAAGTAAGGAGAATCTGTTTCCAGTGGCAGAAGGGTTGGTAATGAGAGGACACAGATTTAAGGTAATTAGCAAAAGTATGAGAGGCGCTATGAGGGGAAAAAAATTACGCAATGAGTTGTTATGATCTAGAATGCACTGCCTGAAAGGGTGGTGGAAGCAGATACAATAATAGCTTTCAAAAGGGAATTGGATAAATGCTTGAAAAGAAGACATTTACTGGGCTATGGGGACAGAGCAGGACAGTGGGACTAATTGGACAACTCTTTCAAAGAGCCGGCACAGGCACGATGGGCCGAATGGCCTCCTTCTGTGTTGAATGATTCTATGATCTTAGGTAACTATTGTAATTGGATCCTGACATTTTGATTCCCATAAATTGTGTAGCAATAAGGTCAAATTAAGCACAACTTGTACAATACCAAATGGCAGGTTTTCACCGTGGCCTTTAATGCACGCTTGCAATTCTAAAATCCAGCTGTCCAATTGTTTCAGAATGGAAAATTATTCCATGTTACAACTAAGCGAGTGGAATGTGGGTCGTGTGTAAAATCATTCCTATGATTTGAATGGCTGAGGATGCAGGACCTTTGGCTGTGCTGTTTGTGGCTGAGGTGTTGCAGTACCCTAAGCGTCAGGTCATTCCACCTTTGCTTGATGTCTGTTCCAGAGAGAGTGCTGACAGCCGTGCAACGCTCTGGAGCTCCCCGCAGCCGGTTCACCGGCTTTACAAAAAACCGTGTGGGGCAGGATTTTTGAATGGGCTGCTCAGCCCGTTAAAGGGGCCACGCAACCCCCCAAAAAACCTAGAGGGAACATTGATGCTGACTTGATGATGGCTCTTCATCTAAGTTCCTCTTGCTATTTTCTTGGCATAACCTCTGACAGACATGCCCACTTACGGGCTTGTGGCAGGTTTCCAAATGATTTTAAATTCATATTTTGGCAATAACCTTTCTCCGCACATTCACAATATTTTGGTCAAGGCTTTGTCGACAGTGCATGTTCTGTTTCTGTAATGTCTCCTGGAATAGCTTCCCTTCCTGCTCCTGCACAGCCACCTCGGGATATTACCCACATTACAACAGTGGCTACACTGCAAAAGTACTTCATTGGCTTTGAGACAGCTCAAGGTCATGAAAGGTGCAAAATCAATGCTAGTCTTTCTTTCCTTTACCTTCTGTCTCCAGGCATAAGGGTTGACAGCCAGTGACTCTCTCGCAGGAAAGTGGGAACTGTTGGCGACGGTGACTTGTTTGCTCAATTCTGAACTGTAATGGCATGCCATTACATTTAGAGACTTTATTTGTGATGTCTCGTTGGCAAATACACTGAATGGATGTGGATACTGTGTACTTTCAGGAGCTTCGTGGTGCTTTGTCTTGTTTCTTCAGCCTTGATAAGTGTTAGTCTAGTCTCCCAGAGGGAGTAAACACTACATCGCTGAAAGGGCACCGCGTGTGCTGTGTGTTTACGTGAATGTATCAGTGTGCCTCGCAGAAAAGGCCTCAATTAGTGTAATGATATGTCATTGTATGTTAAAAGTCAGGCTAATGGGATCTTTAAAGGTTTTAAAAGTGAAAATGGGAATTGGAAATGGTCTGTACTTAAACGTGGAAGCACAGACCTAACAAAAACTTGACTGACTTCAATATATGGCTGATGCCTTTCTCGACATTACAGCCAGATTGTAGTGGGGCACACAACTCTTTTAGGAACTCTTTTAAGTCCCCAGAGTTTAATAATATTAAAATTCAACAAATTAACAATAAGCATATCCTTTGAAGTTTGAAGTTCACACTGTCAGCTCTTCTGACAGTTTGGCACATTCACTATCCATAGTCCAACCAGTAAGGATGCACTGGACCCTGGCGTCATGCAACAGTGCCAGGTAAAGTACGTGTAATGGTAAATACAGTACTGCGCAGTATGGCAGGGAATTCCTACACTGCCATGAACACAGCATAAAGAGGACGAGAGTTTTACACTTTGTGCACCATTAGGTGCAACACAGCAACAGCAGCTCACACATGCCAATCTCAAGACTGACAGTAGTACTAAGTTAAATCTACATTAAGAGCCCATCTCTCTGTAAACACACACTGCAGTCGTTTACAAAGGTGGCTATTATAGACAGGATGCGCTAATAATAATTAACAGAGCAGATAACACACAGGGATCAACTTCTTAAAGAGTATTGGCCCTTAAAACCTACTTCTTTGACCAAGCTTTTGGTCACCTGCCCTAATTTCTCCTTATGTGGCTCGGTGTCAAATGTTTTTGTCTTTTAATACTCCTGTGAAGTGCCTTGGGATGTTTTACTATGTTAAAGGCGCTATATAAATACAAAGTTGTTGTTGTTGTTAAAACCTACCTCTTTGGCCAAGCTTTTGGTCACCTGTCCTATTATCTCCTTCTCTGGCCTGGTATCTATTTTTGTCTAATAACGCTCCTGTTAAGCGCCTCGGGATGTTTTACTACATTAAAGGCGTTATATAAATGCACCTTGATGTTGTTGTAGAGGATAGCAGGACATTGGGGGGGGGGCGGGGATGGGGTGGGGGGCCCTTAACAGACTATCATCTGCTGTTTGCAGTTGAAAATTGGATATTGTAATTCCTAATGTGTGAATATATTTTTTTCTACAAAGCTCCATTGGATAGGCTCGTCATCCAAATTCTGACCCATATTCGTGCAACATTGCTATCGTGTGAGACCAATTTTTTACATAAAAGTAACATTTTAATCTAACTCAAGGCCTTCCATGGTGAAATAGTCTGAAATCCGAAAAACAACACGCAAATATTCGGTAAAGAAGAAAAGATCCAAATTGGATTTTTTTTTCTAACGTTCTGTAAATATTTTGGCTCACACTATAAAAACTCATACCTTACATGGATGGACAGTGACAGTAAAGAGCTTTTCTTATACAGTGACTACACCTCAATAGTACTTCATTGGCTGCAAAGTGCTTTGGGACACCCTGAGGTCATGAAAAGCGCTATATAAATGCAAGTCTTTATTTTCTATATATTACATGCAAAGATTTCTTAATTTCTGTTAACTATGGTATGTGAAGAAAATATTGTATTTACCCTGCAGTGGATAAGAAAATTCTTCAGTAGTGCAATGTATGGTTTATCACGTGGTTTAGTATGAGCATGCTCAGTTCACTCTGGCCTAGTAAAGTAAGCACATGGACTAACAACTCATGGTGTCTCTGTCCTTCATTTGTTCTACCCACATATATTACAAGCAGAGATGCAAATTTCTCCTCCACTTTCATACCTCAGCACGTAGCCTGGTAGCAACTTATCCACTGACTGACTGTGAGCATTGCCACAGGGGATCTCTCTAGTATTTGAACAACTATTATGTCAAATGCAGTTCAGTGGGGATGGAGGTAGCAATGTAAGATGGTAGCTTAGTTAACACTGCTCATAACTGTGCAGTTAGATTCTTTGGGTAAGTATAAAGCTAACTGCCAGCCTTCTTATCAGCAACATCAACATACATCTCACTCCATATTAATGCCTCCTAGATACCACTTCCACACAGCTCATCACTCTGGGGAGGCCTCATTTGTTGTGAGTGCCTGTCAATCAACTGTTATTACATAAGAACATAAGAATCCACATGGTCATGTGCTGAAATGCTATAGAACTGAATTTACATGAGATGCAGTTTGAATCCTGATAAATACATCTCTGCTCTGCTAAGGAACATTGTGCATGCATCATGATTATCTTTAAGATAGGGAAGTCTATAGCCTCTGCATATAAATAACTACTTTGCAATGATTGTACCTTGGCCCATGCATTGTGCAATTGAATATTAAAATAATAAAAAGCAAATCCTTTTGCTATTAAACACGATGAACAAAGTTCACCTTTACAAGAAAATGTTAATATGTAAAATCAAGCCTTCTAACTTCACGCTATTGCTTTGAGAGGAACTTGAGAAAAAGATTTCCAGCATTTAGTGCACAGAGCTCTGAATAAGCTGACACTGTGGAGAGAAATTGGATGCTCAGATTATGACTGCGTACTTAAAAAAGTTTGCAAACCAAGAGTGAGCAGGAATCGATGTGTTAATTGGAATTCTTTGTCAGAATCAGATACCTCTTCCTGGAGCTGAAAACATAATGTGAATTTTAACATCCAGCCCATACGTGGAAACTGCGCTTTGTCCATTCACGGCGCTGTGTGTCTTCAGAAAGCTGTGTGTTCTTGGTCTGAAATGAAGCCATTTGGCTATCTTAAACGGGAAAGCTCACACTGTGAATAATTGTTACGTTAATAAGTGGTGCTGGATGTCGCCATGTGTCTGGCACAAAGCCCGGCCATCCTTCTGTTGATGCGCCTGAATGCGCCGTCTTTAGGAATTGCTGCTCCATTGTAAATGGTTGGATCAGGGCCTGTATACAACAGGCACGCACTTTAAAAAAAAGTATATTCATATTGAAATAATATTCCGACCTCCTGAAAGCATGTTTTAAGTTGGCTGGAGGAGATGGTTTGGGTGTTCAGACACCTAAAAACAAATGATGAGTAAATATAACATTAATATAAGTGCCAGAAATGAGACAATTAAGCCCATCAAAGCTCTTCTCCAGTACATTAACCCTCCCGTCATGACATACAATTGTATTTTGAATAGCCCCAGTGTTTTTGCCTCAGTACCTTGCTTGGTAGCTTATCCCAAATATTTAGCATTCTTTGAGCAAAGGTTTTTTTTTCCTGATATCTGTTCTAAATTTATTTTCCATTAACATAAGAACAGAAAGGATGGCATATTGGGGAAGCACTTTCTTGGTGTTGGTGAAGACGCGATTAGTCCAAAATTGAAGTTTCAGCTGCTTTGTGTATGTGTGATGTTCCTGGAAGCCCCTCCTTTCTTCATGTCTCTCCATGGCCTGTGTTGGGTAGTAATGGAGTTGAATGTTTTTCTGTCCAGTCTAAATGCACCTGTATTACCTGTGGAAATTGTTGTTGCCTGAAAGAGGGGGTGACAGTTTCAGCAGTTTCTATTATAGTTTCCTTGCCTGTGTTCCTCAGGGCTATACACTTTTAGAAAATAGGTCTACTGCCTTTGCATTTATCCTTGTTACATTATGAGATACAGTATGACATGAATCAGTCATTCATGAAAGAAAGACTTATGAAATAATACTGAGCGGCCTACGGGTGGCACTGTCCAGGGAGAGTATAAATACTCGGGCACAGGCCCAGCTTGCGCAGGACATTCTTAACAGGAACTAGTGAAGGACAAAACTAGATCTCCATGTTGTAAAACAGTTGATTAAAGCTTTGTTTAACGCTTAGACCAAGTGCCTAATAGTTTCCTTACATCACAGTATGTGTAAGATTCTTATCTAGATGTTTGCTGATGAGCTTCTTCACATTTTTGTCTCGTTCTTCAATATTTTTAATGTGTTCATTCATTGTTATTGATGTAAAGGGAGTTGATACTAAGCTAGTGCCACGGACAGATGTCAAGTTGACTGTGAAATGAAAAACGAATTAACTTTACTTTTAAGGACACCATTGCCTTTTTGGATAGTTTTTGAGCGGACAAGTCAAGAAGGCCCTCCATTGTTCCTGAAACCTTCATTCTTGGACCACCTCACAGAGACCATCATATGAACTATCATGATACAATTTTTCACAGACCCACTTCAATTAATTTAATAAATTTTAGTTTTTTGCGAGTTCTCTTATAGCAGCTGTGACTCAGTGATAGCACTCACGCCTCTGAGTCAGAAGGTTGTGGGGTTCACGTCCCGCTCAAGAGACTTGAACACAAAAATTAGGCCGACACTCCAGTGCAGTGCTGAGGGAGTGCTGCACTGTCGACCGTCTTTTGGATGAGATATTAAACTGAGCCCCATCTGTCCTCTCAGGTGGATGTAAAAGATACCACGGCACTATTCGAAGAAGAGCAGGGGATTTCTCCCCAGTGTCCTGGCCGATATTTATCCCTCAACCAACATCAATAAAAAAAACAGATTATCTGGTCATTATCTGGTCATGGTGGGACCTTGCTGTGCAAGTTGGCTGCTGTGTTTTCTACATTACAACATTGACTACACTTAAAAAGTATTTGGTTGGCTATAAAACGCTTTAGGATGGCCTGAGGCCAAGGGAGTCAAGGACTTGTAATTTCTGAGAACTTCTCCATTTCAGGTCTGTCCCCTTGTATTTTGTGGAATCTTGTTCAAGCAGAGAAGTATTCTTGACATGTTGTGAGTTGAAAGAGTACAACATCCTTGGCATCAGTCAGTGACCAAGCCATGAAGCTAAAAAGACATAAAAGATCCCATGGCAGAAGAGCAGGGGAGTTCTGCCTGGCGTCCTGGCCAGTATTTATCCCTCAACCAATGTCACTAAAAACTAGTTCATCTGATCATTATCTCCTTGCTGTTTGTGGGAGCTTGCTGTGTGAAAATTGGCTGCTGCATTTCCTACATTACAACAGTGACTCGACTTCTAAAGCACTTAATTGGCTGAAAAGTGTTTTGGAACATCCTGAGGTTGTGAAAGGCGCTATATAAATGCAAGTCTTCTTTATGTCATCAAGGTGAGAGATGTTAGTGCCGGGGTGTGCAGCATTTTCTGATTTTGTGTGTCATTTGTCAGGATCTAATTATCCTGGATCAGTGCAACCAACTGCAGAGTAAGGGTCCCTTTATCTTAATATGCATTAACCATAACCTCAGAAAAGCACCTCTTTACTGTACCAATGTGATAATTTTCTAGTTCCCACACAAGCCAACTTAGGAAAATCCCACTGAACTGAGGCTATCTGACCCTTACAAATAGCAGACGAAGGAGACTTCTTCCCATGAGTCTAGGTTTGATTTATAGCCAGATACAAGAGGTGAATGGATGGTATACTCAGCTACTGCACAACCCTGTACCTTTTCCGTAAACTATAATTGTTTTTTAGGAGCAATAAATATAAGATAGTCACTAACAAAGGCCGGGATTTTACCAACCTCGGCAGGTCTGTGGTGGGCGATGTCGGTGGCGGGTCGCGACCCCGCTGCATCCAGGCCTCTGAAATGAATTTCCCTTGATTGGACTTGTTAAGTCCACCCAGCGCATTTCCCGGCCAATTAGAGAAAGCGGGTCTGGTGACATCATTTGATGATGCGTCATCAGCAGGTTTCCTTAAAGGGACCGTGGCCAACTTTAATTTGTTCTGTCAGTGTTCTACAACATTGAGGTGCAGCAAACACTGACAATGACTGCACAAAGGCACAGGGCTACACCCAGGCTCTCCCATGACTCCCTCCATATGCTTATGGAGGGAGTCAGAACATGTAGGGAGGTTCTCTTCCCTTCAGATGGGTGGAAGAGACCTCCCTAGGAGATCAACACAGCCTGGTTGCACATTGCACAGGAGGGCACAAGCAGGGATGTAGTCAGGAGGACCTGGGTGCAGTGCCGCAAACGTTTCAATGATCTCAGTAGATCATGAAACATTAGTAGGAAGCCACACTCAACCTCATCCTGCTGTGCCTCTCATCACATCCCTATCACTCTGCCTTCCTTACCCTACTCCTGCACATCCTTACTCACACCAAATTACCTTGCACCTCCACCCATCCCTCTCTATCTATATTTTCAAATCCCCACCTCACTAGCAACCCCTCACACTCACCCTCATTCAAGTGCAATCATATCAACTAACAACACACAAGGGTAGGCACTTGGGTGCAAACACTGACAATGACTGCACAAAGGCACAGGGCTGCACCCAGGCTCTCCCATGACTCCCTCCATAAGCATGCAGGGAGGTTCTCTTCCCTTCAGGTGGGTGGAAGACACCTCCCTAGGAGATCAACACAGCCTGGTTGCACATTGCACAGAAGGGCACAAGAAGGGATGTAGTCATGATGTTTCTTTACCTGTCCTATCACTATCTCATCTCATCTTGAATATCTCTTAATGTCTCTTCTTTCATCCCATCCCCCATTTCCCAGCCCCCCAACTGCCTTTTGTTTAATTTCCTGCCTTTTCTCTCAGTTCTGTAGAAGGGTTTCGACCCGAAACGTTAACTCTATTTCTCTCTCCACGGATGTTGCCTGGCCTGCTGAGTTTTTCCAGCGTTTTCTGTTATTATTTTGGATTTCCAGCATCCGCAGTATTTTGCTATCGTATTAGAGTATAAAGGGTACCCATGCTGATGGAATAGATGGCAGGTGAAGTAGAGATGACAGAAGCGATCTATCAATGGTGAGAGAGGTAATGAGGTCAGACTGGATGGAGACTTGTGTAAAGACTTGCAGCAGGCTGATTCTGTTGTGGAAATGCAGTGAGGAAGAGCTTGTGGCTGAGCGAAGATATCTCTGTAAGGTGGGAGCTTTAACTGTACATTTGAAGCTGTCAACTCAACAGCTGATTCAATGGCCACTGAACTCCCGCCTCAGCTTGACAGACGTGTTCCATGACTAGCGTGGACCCCGTGGGCAACCACATAAAATCAAAAGGTGAGCTCAAATGTATCCTTAATGATCTCTAAACAAGGTCATAATTTTTGCGGCACTGCACCCAGGTCCTCCTGACTACATCCCTGCTTGTGCCCTCCTGAATTGGGTCCCCCGCTGCAGCGTGTCAGGTCTGCTCAGCGCTGACAGACCCGACATTGGGAAAGGCGTGTAGCGGTGGGTTGACAGCGGGGTCCCGACCCGCTGGGGAAAAAAACACTTTCCCACCCTTCCCGCCACCGATTGCACCCACTGACCCCCCGGAAAATCTCGGCCCATGTCCCCCATAAGCTGCACTGCCTCCTGCGTGGCTCTCCCAATGGGCAGCCCATTCAAATTTTTGCGCATTCGCGATATCTACAAGTAAAATCCAGTGAATGGCCTGCGCGGAACCTTGCAGATGACAGCATGACGGCGCAGCTTAGCGGGAACATTGGTAATTAAAAATCCAATAGGGAATTCAGGAGAAACTTCTTCACCCAGAGAGTGGTTAGAATGTGGAACTCGCTACCACAGGGAATAGCTGATGTGACTAGTATAGATGCATTTAAGGGAAAGGGAAAGCTAGATAAGCACATGAGGGAGAATGCAATAGAAGGTTATGATGATGGGCTTCGATGAAGAAGGGTAGAAGGAGGCTTGAGTGGAACATAAACAGCTGCATGGACTTGTTGGCCGAATGGCCGGTTTCTGTGCTGTAAATACTTTGTAATACTTTGTAACAAGATACCATTTGTGATACAGAGCCACATTTTCCTCTTTTATTTCATAAAGTGGAAAATGCTCTTTTTTATTGATTTTTACAATGTGTAAACAATGATTGATGCATACAATTTTGCAACAGCTATGTTGGTGTAATATGAGTGCATTAGTGAGAGCAGCAGAAAAATGGCCAATTTGGACAAACTATTTTCCTCATCATACAATAGCAGTTCGAGGTTGGCAATCCATGATTCATTGCTTCACAATCCACACACAGGAAACTTTCGTTTAACCGGAGGTTAAAAGTCCGGAAAGCTCTATCTATCGGCAAAATTCAGGAGCTGTTTTCTATAGGTTTTTTTACTTCTCGTTGCTTTTTTTTTCCCAGTCAGGCTCTGCAAGGTCTGTAGCTAAGCAACAGCTTCAGCTAGAGACGCTTGCAGCTGCAGCTGACTGTTTTGAAGCTGTTGCTAAGCAACAGGGTTTGTTGATTCACACGGAGCTGAAAAGCTCTGTATGTTTTAACATTAGGGCTGGATTATACGGCAGTTTTGATCGAACGGCACCAGCTCGGTCCCGTCAGTGCCGGATACCAGAAAGTTTCCTGTATTTAAAGGTAAGTGGAGACTCATCAGCACCTTGCCGGACCCACAAGAGCGTGGGTCTCCCCAGAGACTTGAGCACATAAAGCTAGGCTGACACTCCAGTGCAGTGCTGAGGGAGTGCTGCACTGTTGGAGGTGCTGTCTTTTGGATGAGACGTTAAACCGAGACCCCATCTGTTCTTTCAGGTGGACATAAACAATCCCATGGCACTATTTCGAAGAAGAGCAGGGGAGTTATCCCCGGTGTCCTGGCCAATATTTATCCCACAATCAACATAACAAAAAAAACCAGATTATCTGGTCGTTATCACATTGCTATTTGTGGGAGCTTGCTGTGCGCAAATTGGTTGCCACATTTCCCACATTGCAACAGTAACTACACTCCAAAAAAGTACTTAATTGGCTGTAAAGCGCTTTGAGACGTCCGGTGGTCATGAAAGGCGCTATAGAAATATAAGTCCTTCTTTCTTCTTTCTGCTGCCAACGGGACTTTGACGATCTCCTGCTTTATTTTGGCGAGTGTAATCAATGCCAGGAGAACTACGCACCTGTTGTCAACAGTGTTCCTTCACTATGTCCCTTGATAAGGTAAAGAATGATAAAATGAGGCAACGGCCTGAATATTAAAAGGCTTTCACATACTGATGACACCTCTTTAATTCCCAAGGGCAGGTGTCTGACAACAGAGGAAACTGAACCAGTATAAAAAGGCAAACTTGCAAAATAATTGCAAGACTGTATTTATCGATATTGCTGTCTGCAAACTTTCCGACTGAATTATTTGGAGAAACAATGTGCCAAAGACTTTTAAATGCAGTGCTGTTCTGGCTGAATTAATAAAAACAACCACAGCACATTGTGTCTTGTAATCATTTGAACTGGCTGCCTGACTTTCACCCACAATGCGTGGAATCCAAACAGGGCAGGTATTGTTCCTTTCTGGACTGTGAGGGCTGCAGCAGCTAAATTTCTTGCTCACTAGTCTTTGTGAGCGGAGTGAAGAAAGGTCTGGCCTTCATAAAGTATTCGCCTCACGTCCACTTGTTTTGTCCCACACACTCCTGCCTTTGCATTGACTGACAGCTCTCTTGATGGATTCCCGTAGGGAAAAATGAGCAATCCCATCCTCACCAAATCTGCTGGTGCCTCTTGCTTTGTTTTAAACATATTTCTCTTCATGACTCCAATATTTATTGGTTGTACTCAACCAAATCACTTGGTTCTCAATACACAGCTTTTTAAATTAAGTCGGGCCTGAGTAAGTATTGGATAACTGTGACTGTGAGAAAATCTCAGTCATGTTATAAACAGTGCAGCATAATTCATTTGTTTTATGTAATTCTACTCAGAAAACTGATTACTTTTACAATTTAAGATTTTTTTTAGCCTATCAAAGTGTCGTATTTGAGAATTCTGTCATGCAAAGATTAAAAGTTAATCCACACAGGGTAAAAGTAGTGTATCCCTCAGTGCCATTTTATTCATTTCAGAATTGCTATAATACTACTTCAATAAACGGTAACTGTTTTTACACTGTTTCTGTGACTAGCGTCTTATTATTAAAGTTGAACAGTAAGCCAGGCAGTGCCAAAGAGTGTGCCACCTGCTTGGGTATAAAAAAATAAAGAATACATTGTATGTGAGTATTTCATTGAGACAAAGGAGCAGCAACTCTCTTCATTCTCTGAATTCCTGTGTGTGAGCTGCTGGAGAAACACCAACTGCATATTTTAAGGCCCTTCGGCTTCGAAATTTGGTCACATAGCGCCTGTATTTCAGGCACAATCTCATTTCTAGGCCTTAATGTTTAACTCAAATAAAATAATTATTTGACAGCCAAGGTCCTATCTGACTTGAGTGAGCAGAAATAGTACATGCGTTCAGTAATGTAATATATGTGGGTAGAACAAATGAAGGACAGAGACAGGATGAGTTGCTAGTCCATGTGCTTGCTTTGTTAGGCCAGAGCGAACTGAGCATGCTCATATCAAACCATGTGATAATAGATTACACTGCTTTCCCACTTTTAAAAAATGTATGTATTCCCCTCTCAAATACAACAAAACTATGTTCCTGTAGGAACGGAGGCTTCTATCAAAAAGACTGAGTTCGACTCAGGCAATTAAAATAATGAACTTTAATGAAATGAAACAAGTTTAAACTGGAAACTGCTAGAACACATCAATAACAGGTCTACTCTCCTTGAGGGCTCCACGAGGACTGATCCTCTGGTCAGAAGACTGACGTCATGACGTCATCACGTTCTTCCCGCCATTGGGGCATCACGTGACTAACGGCATGACGTCATCACGTTGAAACTGCGCTGTAAAGGTAACTAGACATTGTACAGTCAAACAGTGTAATTAAAGGTACAGGCACAGACAGTGACTACATTGCTGTTAAAGGAATTATGTACAACCGCTCTGAGTCCTTTGGTGGCTCCGCCACATGCGCCCCCCCACCCCAGAATTGTCTTTAACAGAAAAGGTGAGGCGAGGAGGAGGCCTGATGAGCCTGTCCGATCGACTTCGATACCTTGGTAGAGAAAGTTGACGACCGGTGGTTGAGTTGGCAGTCGGTTGTGGCTGAGCAGGCGCGGTGAGCGCGGTCGAGTTGGCAGGTGGCTTTGGTTGGTCTGGTGCGGCGGCAGCGGGCGGTCGGCCACGTTTGGGTGGTTGAGCGACTACGACAGGGTGGTCCAGGTCCAGGTGAGCCGGCTTCAAGCGGTCCACCGAGATGTGGTCCGGCTTCCCTCTGACGTCGACTGAAAAGGATTTGTCTCCTGGTTCGATGACGCGGAAAGGGCCAATGTAAGGGGGCTTCAGCGGATCCCGGTGAGCGTCGTGGCGGATGAAGACATACTCCGCATTCTTCAGTCCCAGTGGCACGTAGGAGTTCTGCAAACTGTGATTGGACGTAGGTATCGGAGCGAAGCATCTGGCCGCTTCCTGCTGGAGAACAAGTTGCTGGGAGGCGGACCATGGCTCTGTGGGAGAAGGGAGGAAATCTCCTGGTACATGGAGCAGCTGGCCATAGACGAGTTCAGCCGAAGACGATTGTAGGTCATCTTTGGGCACTGTATGAAGACCCAACAGGACCCATGGGAGTCTGTCCACCCATCCTGCGCCTTGAAGACTGGCCCGAAGAGAGGCTTTAAGCGACCTGTGGAATCGCTCGCAAAGGCCGTTTGCCTGTGGATGATAGGCGGTGGTGCGATGAAGTTTGGTACCGAGCCCCTGAGCCACAGCGTTCCAAAGTTCCGAGGAAAATTGTGGCCCGCGGTCAGAAGAGATGTCCGCCGGTACCCCGAAACGGGCAACCCAACAGGAGATGAAAGCTCGAGCGACGTCTGCCGAAGTGGTGGAAACCAAAGGAATTGCCTCTGGCCACCTAGTGGTGCAGTCCACTATGGTGAGGAGATGAGTATAACCCTGAGAAGGCGGAAGCGGTCCCACGAGGTCCACATGCACGTGGTCGAAACGACGCTCCGTAACAGTGAACGCAGCCACCGGAGCCTTGACATGATGCTGGACTTTGGCCTTCTGGCATACGACACAGGTATTAGCCCAGTCACGGACATCGATGTGCATACCTTTCCAGACGAACTTGGCCGACATAAGCTGTTGCGAAGCCTTCATCCCCGGGTGCGACAACCCGTGTATGGCATCAAAAACCTTCTGGCGCCATGCGACTGGTGCGATAGGACGAGGAACTCCCATGGAAACGTCGCAAAGGAGCGTGGCACCTGCGGCCTGGATGATGACGTCGGTCGCTTGGAAGCTAGAGGGAACGGTTCTATATGATTGGACCTCCGAGTCCGAGGCCTGATCTGCAGCCATGAGGGCGTAGTCGATTCCCAGGTGCACCACGTGGACCGTCGCACGGGAGAGGCAATCTGCCACCAGGTTGTCCTTACCAGACACATGTTGAATGTCCGTGATAAATTCGGAAATGAACGTCAAGTGATGTTGTTGATGAGCGGACCACGGTTCGGCGGTCTTGGCCATGGTGAACGTAAGGGGTTTGTGGTCGACAAAAGCCGTGAAGGGGCGCACCTCCAATAAAAACCGGAAATGGCGAATGGCGAGGAAAAGGGCCAGTAGCTCCCTATCGAAGGTGCTGTACTTTTTTTCATTCTTTCGTAGTTGACGGCTGAAAAACACCAGCGGTTGCCACGTGCCGTTGACCCACTGTTCTTGCACTGCACCGAGGGCGTAGTCTGACGCATCGGTGGTAAGGGCGATAGTAGCACCTGGAAGTGGGTGCGCCAGCATGGTTGCGTTGCCCAAAGCGTTCTTGGTGTCGCCGAACGCCTGGACCATCTCAGCTGTCCAGCTGAGTGGGTCTTTACCGGACTTGCCCTTGAGGGCCCCGAACAAGGGTTGCATAAGTTGAGCTGCCTTGGGGACAAAACGGTGGTAGAAGTTGACCATCCCCAGGAACTCCTGCAAGGCCTTGACTGTCGACGGCCGCCGGAAAGAAGAACCGCCTCAACCTTCGTCGACAAGGGGACGGCGCCGTCCGATGTTATGCGATGTCCCAGGAAGTCGATTTGTTGCAGGCCGAACTGGCACTTGGCCGGGTTGATGATTAAACCGTGTTGGCTGAGGCGCATAAAGAGGGAACGCAAATGGGAGATGTGCTCCTCCTTGCTGGCACTGGCGATGAGTATGTCGTCAAGGTAGACGAAAATGAAACGCAGGTCTCGAAGAACGGAGTCCATTAAACGCTGGAACGCCTGTGCTGCGTTCTTTAAGCCAAACGGCATCCGCAGGAACTCAAAGAGACCAAAAGGGGTGATGACTGCAGTTTTTGGGACGTGTTGTGGGTGCACTGGAACCTGGTGATATCCACGGACGAGGTCGACTTTAGAGAAGATGGAATTTCCCACCAAGTGGGCCGAGAAATCCTGGATATGCGGGATCGGGTACCGATCCGGAGTGGTGGCGTCGTTGAGGCGTCGGTAGTCACCGCATGGCTGCCAGCCAGCGCCTGGTTTCGGCACAATGTGGAGAGGCGAGGACCAGGGACTCTTGGATCGCCGAATGATCCCGAGCCACTCCATCATGTTGGACTCCGCCTTCGCAGCTGCGAGCTTGCCGGGTTCGAGCCTTCTAGCCCGCGCATAAACCGGGGAGCCAGTAGTGGTGATGTGATGTTCAACACCATGTTTCGTCGCCGAAGAGGAGAAGGTGGGCCTCGTCAGCTCCGGAAACTCCCCGAGGAGCCGCGTGAAGTCATCTGGAGGAGGGAAAGCACAGGCAATGGAGCGCGCCACGGAGGTACCGTGGAAGCACGGAATCGAGTGGAAGGTGGCCGCGTTGATCAGCCAGCGGTGCCGGACATTGACTAGTAGGCTGTTGGCACACAGAAAATCCGCCCCTAGGATAGCCTGTGAGACTGTGGCCGTGACAAATTCCCAAAAGAAGCGCTGACCGCCGAAACAGACTTCGACCCGCCGCCTTCGGAACATTCGAATTGCTGCGCCATTAGCTGCTATGAGGGAAAAACCGAGGTTCCCAGTCTGCATGTCGAGCTTCGACGCAGGTAGAATGCTACACTGCACCCTGGTGTCGCAAAGAAAACGGCGGCCCGAGAGGGAATCGGTGATGTAGAGGAGTTTCCCCGTAGAACCGACAGCCATCGCCACCGCGGAATGCCCGTTAGACTTGGTCATCCGTCGCCAGGGACGCCGCCTGCGCTTTCTTGTTTTTTTTTGGGGCGAAAAACTGCAGGGGGAACGGCAGCATCATGCTTTCATGTGAAACGGGTGTGGTAGGAGCACTAGCCTGCTGTAGGAGAAGCCGGAACCACGTCTGTGGGGGGTGGGCGCCTCGTGGCCGCGCAGCACTGCTGGGTAACCGTGAAAATCTTATCGGCTTCGGCCGCAAGCTTGGCGCAGTCAGTAATGTCGGAGCTGGCCAGGGCAGCCTGAATCTGTTCAGGCAGTTGATAGAGGAAAAGCTCCCGGAAGAGAAAACATTCCGGTTCAGCACCCAAGAGCGTGAGCATTTGGCTCATGAGCTCGGACGGTTTGGAGTCCCGAGGCCGGGCAGCGTGATGAGCCGGCGAGCACGCTCCGACTTTGATAGCCCGAAAACCTGAAACAACCGCGCCTTAATTGCATCATACTTGCTGTCAGTAGGAGGACTACCGAGGAGGCTGATGATCCGTGATGCAGTTGCGCTGTCGAGGGCGGAGACCACGTAATAATAACGGGTCTGATCCGCGATGATGTTCCGAATGGCGAACTGGGCTTCAGCCTGGATGAACCAGGCATCTGGTTGTTGCTCCCAGAACTGTGGCAGTTTCAGCGTGACGGCGTTCATGTCCATGTCGAATCTTCCACGAAAATCATTCGTAGAAGTCGGGGTCACTAATGTAGGAACGGAGGTTCCTATCAAAAAGACTGAGTTCGACTCAGGCAATTAAATTAATGAACTTTAATGAAAGGAAACAAGTTTAAACTGGAAACTGCTAGAACACATCACTAACAGGTCTACTCTCCTTGAGGGCTCCACGAGGACTGATCCTCTGGTCAGAAGACTGACGTCATGACGTCATCACGTTCTTCCCGCCATTGGGGCATCACGTGACTAATGGCATGACGTCATCATGTTGAAACCGTGCTGTAAAGGTAACTAGACATTGTACAGTCAAACAGTGTAATTAAAGGTACAGGCACAGACAGTAACTACATTGCTGTTAAAGGAATTATGTACAACCGCTCGGAGTCCTTTGGTGGCTCCGCCACATTCCCACCTTTCCCAGCATTACATCTAGCACATAACAAAAACTCCTGGCTTTTAAAAAAATGAACTACAAATCCAGTTTAATAACAGGTGTGCAGAGCCTCCCTGATCTCCTTACAGAAGGTTTAGGTGTTGAACCAATTTTCAGGGTGTTATGTTTTGGTTCCGAACTCAAAGATGATCCTTTTTCTAACTCAGACTTGTTTGAACCTATATGTTTCACTTCAATCCACTTTGAGTGACTGTCTACAAGTTCCAGGAAATAATCATTTGCTTTCTCACAGAGGTCTACATGCACTCTCTGAAAAGGTCTAATTGGCCATGGTTGTAGTGGAGTTTTGGGTGGTTTGTTTCTGCAATTTTGGCAAACGTTGTATTTGCTGACAAGTGAGTCAAGATCATTGTCCAATCCAGGCCAGTAAACAAAGCTTCTTGCAATTGATTTCATACTGACGATCCCTGGATGTTCATTATGAAGCTCGGCCAGAATTCTGTCTCTCAAAAAAGTAGGTATCACCACTCTGTTTCCCCACTTGATACAACTCACAAGACAATTCAGTACGATGGTTATGGAATAGTTTCAATTATGTGTCCAGTCACTGATCAGTCCATCCATTCAAGGTGTTGTCATACACTCTTTTCAATACGGAGTCCTTTTGAGTCTCATCTGCAATTTCAGTTGCATTCACGGGAAAGTCTTTGTCAACTGCACCGAGTGTGAAAATCACACCTTCACTCCCAACACAGGAGTCCTCATGTGGCAACCTGGACAAGGCAGCTGCGATTGCGTTTTGCTTTGAAGTGCGATATTCAATCATGTAGTCATATTGTGACAACAACACTGCCCAATGTTGCATTCTTGATGTGGTCATTGCAGGGATGGCAGATTTGGGCCCCAATATTGATCGGTTATCAGGGTAAGCCTTCTGCCGATCAGGAACTGTTGGAATTTCTTGATTCCAAACGCTATGGCGAGTACTTCCTTTTCAATTTGCATGTAGTTTCTTTCGTTCTTTGCAAGGGTTTGCGATGCAAACACGATTGGTTTCTCTTGGCCATCATCCATTTTGTGGCTTATGTCAGCTTCCACACTGTCGCTGGAATCATCACATGCTAACTTAAGCTCACGCTCTGTGTCATAGTGCACAAGGAGAGCATCGCTAGAGAGACTTCTCTTACAAGTATCGTAAGCTTCCTGTTGCGCTTTCGTCCACTTCCGCTGGACATCTTTCTTGAGGTGCTCGTGCAATGGAGTTTTTTGAGGATGTATCTGGTAAAATAGATAAGGGAGAACCAGTGGATGTGGTGTATTTGGAATTTCAGAAGGCTTTTGATAAGGTCTCGCATAAGAGATTAGCGTGTAAAGTTAAGGCACATGGGATTGGGGGCAAGGTATTGACTTGGATAGAGAACTGGTTGGCAGACAGAAAGCAAAGAGTTGGAATAAACGGGTCTTTTTCCGAGTGGCAAGCAGTGACTAGTGGGGTACCGCAGGGATCGATCCTTGGGCCCCAGCTATTCACAATATATATTAATGATCTAGACAAGGGAGCTAGATGTAATATCACCAAATTTGCAGATGACACAAAGCTGGATGGGCGTGTGTGCTGTGAGGAGGATGCCGAGAAACTCCAGGATGATTTGGACAGGTTGGGTGATTGGGCAAATGCATGGCAGATGCAATATAACATGGATAAATGCGAGGTTATCCACTTTGGTGGCAAAAACAGGAAGGCAGATTATTATCTGAATGGCAATAGATTGGGAGAAGGGGAAGTGCAATAAGACCTGGGTGTCCTTGTGCACCAGTCGCTGAAGGTAAGCATGCAGGTGCAGCAGGTGGTTAAGAAGGCAAATGGCATGTTGGCCTTCGTAGTGAGAGGGTTTGAGTACAGGAACAAGGATGACTTGCTGCAGTTGTACAGGGCCTTGGTGAGACCACATCTTGAGTATTGTGTGCAGTTTTGGTCGCCTTATCTGAGGAAGGATGTTCTTGCCATGGAAGGAGTTCAGCGAAGATTCACCAGGCTGATGCCTGGGATGGCAGGAATGACATATGAGGAGAGATTGGGTCGATTGGGCTTCTACTCGCTGGAGTTTAGAAGAATGAGAGGGGATCTCATTGACACTTATAAAATTCTGACAGGACTGGACAGACTAGATGCAGGAAGGATGTTCCCGATGGTCGGGGAGTCCAGAACCAGGGGTAACAGTCTAAGGATAAGAGTTAGGCCATTTAGGACAGAAATGAGGAGGAATTTCTTCACCCAGAGAGTGGAGAACCTGTGGAATTCTCTACCACAGAAGGCAGTAGAGGCCAATACGTTAAATATATTCAAGAAGGAGTTGGATATATTTCTTAAGGCTAAAGGGATCAAGGGGTATGGGGAGAAAGCAGGGACCGGGTACTGAATTTGGATGATCAGCCATGATCGCATTGAATGGCGGTGCAGGCTCGAGGGGCCGAATGGCCTACTCCTGCTCCTATCTTCTATGTTTCTATGTTTCTAACATGGTTGCTAACTCTGGTAAGAAACGTATGTAGTACTGGACCATACCAAGGAAAGATCTTAACTCAGACACGTTCTGTGGCTTTGGAGCATTGATGGCAGCATCAACCTTTTCCTTCACTGGTTGCAAGCCATTTGCATCAACTTTCAGACCAAGGTACACAACCCTGGGCTGCACAAAAGCACATTTGCTCCTTTTCAATTTGACATTGTGGGCATTCAACCTTGGACGCACTATATCTAACACTTATAGATTTTCTTCCTCACTGCTTATTGCGATCAGCACATCAGCTTGATTGCATAAGCAATTTGGAACTTCTTGTAAAATCTTATCCATCGTAGCCTGGAAGATTTTGGAGGAGGACTTTACACCTTACGGCAGCTTGGTGTATGAGTACAGTCCCCTGTGTGTGTTGATGCTGAGATACTGTTGACTCTCTTTGTCAACATTCAGCTGAGTGTAAGTGTGCGACAGGTCAAGCTCAGAGAAAACCTTTGACCCAGAGAGTGCTGCATACAAATCTTGCGATGTAGGTAACGGGTACTGCTCATCGTCAACTGCTTGGTTGATAGTAACTTTGTCATCACCGCACAAGCGTGCAGTTTTGTCTGTTTCGGGCACTACCACGATTGGGGTAGTCCATTCACTTTTGTCCGTTTTTACTAGCATTCCATTCTCTCTGAGCTTCGCTAGGTCTTCCTGCACCTGACTTTTCAACGCATAGGGGACCAGCCTTGCCTTACAATAGACAGGCTTCACGTTGGACTTGATGCGTATATGCATGCCATACCCAGTGATGCACTCATAACTGTCTGTGAACATGCTTTCGTACTTGTTTTTCAGCATTGTGTCGAGTTGCTTCTTTGAAGCATCTACACTGAAAACGTTTTTCCAGTCTAGTTTTAACTTTCTCAGCCAATCTTTGCCCATGAGGGTTGGCCTGTTGTTGTAGCTCGCTACAATAATAGGCAGCTTTACTGACTGGCCATTGTGTTGAACTGTACATTCCATTTGTCCACATGTCTCTAGGATTTCTCTGGAGTAGGTTTTTAACTCTATGGTGCTCTTTGTAAGTGGTATTTGATTAAATTTACTCTCATATGTGTCCTTACTCATAATAGAGCAGTCTGCCGCTGTGTCGATACACATATCGATATATTGCTCGTTGATCAAAAGTTTTGTACAGATGTCTTTCTCATGACTGCTAGTGTTGCCGCTAGTGGCTTAGATACTGTAGATGCCTAGTTCTTCAGCATCAGGTGTGTTCACATCAATATTGTGAACTCATCCCTTTTGTTGTCACTGCTTTGCATTGCCACTAGAATGGTTCTTACTTCCTGCTTTAGATCTAGCTCTGCAAGCTGTTGAAATATTGCCTGGCTTCTGGCAGTGAAAACACTTGACATTCTGTATTGGCAGGACTGTGGTGAGTGATTTCCATTGCAGCGATAACAATTCACTGAACTGCTCTCACCGACATGCTTTTGGCTCGGTCTCACAACTTTAGGTTTGGCGGTGGCTTTCTGACTGTAGACCTCAGCTGCACTAGTCACTTGAGTTGGACAGAACTCCCTAGCATTCTTAGATGCCATCTCCATAGATAGGGCAATTTTGCATACTATGTCAAACTTTAGGTTCGGAGTGTTCAGTAACTTGGACTGTGTGCGTTCATCCACCAGTCCACACACAAACTTATCTCGCAACGCACAATCCAAAAATGTGCCAAAGTTACAATGAAAAGACAGGTTCTTAAGAGCTACAATGTACTCACTGATGGTTTCACATTGTTTTTGGTTTCTGGTACCAAACTTATAGCTCTCTGCTATTTCTAACGGCTTTGAGTCTAAATGGTCCTCGAGTTTCTCGACAATGTCTTCAAACGACGCATTCTTCGCTTTCCCTGACGCGAGTAGGTTTGTCAACGTTCCATAGACATCTGGCCTGATCTCCGTTAGAAAAATTGCTTTATTCCATTCACAAATTACTTTATTTTGAGCTTGAACATTCTCATCTGCACCTTCGGTCTCAATAATGTTATTGGCCCTAAAAAACATCTCCATCCACTCAATGTAAGAACTAAATGGTTCGCGAGCTTGGCCGTACATGCCGAGGCTTCCGATGAATCCCGTAGGTGCGGCCATAATTGTCCTGATCCCGTCGAACAGTGACTCAGCACGCTACCTGTGTACCTGTGAGAATCAACACCGCTGTCGCTGTGTGTACATACACGCAGAGGCGAAGAACTGATGATTCTGCATCAGCATTAACAGTAAAACATTGCAAAGAATTCAGTTTAGGTGTCACAAATTCACCTTAAACTTGTCCACTTGAAGGTTGAACACTGTGTCCTTCCATGATCCCTAAAAATGGCTTTGGGATCCCATCCTCGTCGCCAAAAAATGAAATATATATGGGTAGAACAAATGAAGAACAGAGACACGATGAGTTGCTAGTCCATGTGCTTGCTTTATTAGGCCAGAGCAAACTGAGCATGCTCATACCAAACCATGTGATAATACATTACAAGTAAATATTTGACTTGAATTAAAATTTCTGGTTAAAGATGGAGACTGTGTAAAAGGAAAAATAATCTCATTTACAGTAAGACTCCAGCTAGGATTTAAACCCATTTAGAAATGCAGGAGGATAGTATGGATTGGAAACACAGAAAGAACAGAGAGATAGAGCGGGTGGGGGAATCTTGGGGACAGGGCAGGGATTTTGGAGCTAGGACAGGGGTAATGGCCTCAGTAACATCAATTGTGAAAATTTCTCATCCTTACTAAGCAAGCCATGATAAAGAGCACTTAATCCCTGTAATCTCATTGTGGGATTCTCTACCCTGTTCTGTACTATGCATATATGTGACAGAGAGTGAGGGGGGAAGAGAGGGAGTAGAGATGTAAATTGATATGAAACATCAACATCTTTAGTCAAAAATTACTTTCCAATTAATTTCTGTTGAATATCTACAGAGCTTTATGCACTGAGGGTTAATTTTTAATACAGTCAATCTGTTAAAGAATGGTACTATACTTCGAAGGACCACGTATACAGCATGGGATAGAATACTTGTGAGATTTGCTTCAAATCTAGCCCAGGTGCATGGAAAGAAGGTTCCCCTCTTTTCCTACAAGAGCCTTGAGTGAAATTAGTTTGGGCACCCTCAGCCTAGTTCCCACCAACAATGTGAGCACAGCACAGAGCCACCCATTATTGAGCACGAATTTGACAATCTCACACTAGGGCCCCGATTTTCTGCCAGCCGTCGGGCGGGTTTTCAGGCGGGCGGGGGCCGAAATTCGCAGAAATAGGGGGTCGCGACTCCCCCCCCGCCTGATTCCCCGCCCCGTCCGACTTTCGGACCGCCGTTTCTCCGCGACCCGAATCAGTCCCGCCCGCTGCTGGCAGAACTGGCCGTCGGGACCCTAATCACCAATTATTGGCATGTTTAATGCCATTTTAAGGGGCCCTTGCTATTTTCAAGGGTTCCCCACGCTAAACACGCCTGCGGGGAACCTCGCTGATGAAACCTGGTGTGAAGCTTGCCGGCTTGCTTGCTGTCAGCTGCAGGTCATTCGGGAAAGCTGCGATTTAATTGGAGAGCATTTGTATGGTGAAGGACCTTGTTGTTGCAGGCTTGGGGCTACTTCTTCAAGGCTTAGGCACAGCTGTGGAAGGTTGGAGCCTCACACACTTCTCCAATGTGATCTCCTGGGAAGCCCCTCTCGCCACCCTCACTCAGCGCTTCCTCAGCGGAGGCATCTACGAGAAGCATGGAATGCCTTTTTTTCCTTCCCTTCTTGCCATTAGAGGATCTCCAGCAGCAGAGGCGGTAGCAGCAGAACCAGGAACAGCAGGATGAGCACCAGGAGCACCAGGCTTGTCAGTGTCCCAGCTACACGTTCCTCTGCCGGCCGCCAGAGGGCGGTTTAGGAGGCCTCAGTACACTGCTGCCATGTCTCTGTACCTCTCTCCTCACCTGTGTCTCATTAGAGTAATTGTCTCATCTGAGTAATCAGGCCTATTATTTAAGCTGACTATTTCCGGCCCCAGTCGCTCAGTCTTGAGTTCTCTTGCCTGCAAGTCACAGGCGCTCAGTCTTGAGTTCTCTTGCCTGCAAGTCACGGGTTAGTTTCTTGTCCTTGCCCTGCGTTTTGTATACTCGCTCTTGTTTCTATGAATTGTTACTTGGGTCTTTTGTTTGAAGAATTCTCTGTACGTCCTGTATTTGAAGAGCCTTGTTTCTTTGACTTGTTACTTTGGTCTTTTGTTTGGGGAATTCTCTGTGCGTCCTGTGTTTGAAGGGCCTTCTACTAAAGCATCTTTTGAGTTTTACTCCATCTCAGGTCTCTGGCTGACTGTCTGCACTTGGGTCCACTACCACACCCGTAACAAGGCTGCTGCTCACTCACCTGAAGCTGCACAGGCCAGAAGGGGCCAGCGCTTGGAAGTGGCTTGAGAGCACCTTGCTGCGCTTTAGGGGGCCATGGGGACCCGTTTCTGCACTGGCAATCCTACTCAGAAGGACTTCCATGAAGGTCTGGTTTCTCTGTTCAATAGATGGCCAATGCTCCTCAAGAGATGTCATTCTCTTATGAGCACTCACCATGTTTTCCGTACTCTGGCGAGTTACCTCCTCCATGGAGGTTGCCAACCTTTCCATGGTGATGCGTTCATGCGCCAATGACTCCACAAAGGCTCTGCTCATGGTCGCTATGGACTCCTCCATTTGCTTCACACTCGCAGCGACCCTGGAGATAAAACCTGCCAGAGACTCCTGCATCTGTGCATGGAGATCCATCACCTCTTCTCTTGCAGATGGACCCAGAGGCAGAGGGTCGACATGCAGCACAGCTGAGCTGAGCTGGCAGAGTCCTGCGCCCTCTGACGAGGACTCTCCACTGCTGTCCCTGTCTCCAGAATCTGGTGAGGCTCACTTGTGAGCTGTGAAACACCAGGTGACAACACTACTCTATGTCCCGAAGGCCCCCTGAGGTGTGAATGTCTGCGCTGGTGCTGGGTGCGCTTACTTCTGCTGACGCTGCACCCTCAGAGGTTGGCGCTTCCTCTGAGGAGTCTGGCTGCACAGCCTCTTCCTCCTCCACAGTGGGGACGGGGGCTCTGGATGGTCCTGAAGGGGAGTAGAGGAAGGAGTTAGAGATGTGATGCCAAGGTTACATGCACATTCAAGTTGACATCTGCTGACACCTGCATCCATGCAGCCTTGGTCTCAGTGGGAGGCCTCTTCCTGCCTGACCTAGGGAAGAGGATCTCCCTGTGGGCCCTAACCCCATCCAATAATGCCTGCAGTGAAGCTTTGTCGAATTTGGAGGCAGCTCGGGGTCTGGCACTGGCCACAATTGCTGCAGGCTCCTCTGCCATCCTGTGTGGTTCATTTGGAAGCCAACAGAGGAAGCAATGCTTGCTGTGGACCTTGAAAGCACCACGAATGATGACATCATACTGTGGGGCTTTCTGACTAGAAATGGACAATTAGCAAGGCTGTCCACACGCTGGAAATGAATTGGCCACTTGAGGGAAAATTGCATGCAGCTGGCTGACCCATTTTTTTGTGGGTCAGAACCCCACATTCGGGGAATCCGACCATTTCCCACACAATCCACAAAATCGGGCCCTAGGAGTTTGTGGGAGTGATTGGTTGAAGCATATGGTGTTGCTTCATTTCGCCTGAATTTTTTCCTAGCAGAGTCTGAGACATGTTGCTGGGGAGTGCAGCAAGATGTCTACGTGCAATTTATAATTGATCTAATAGTGTTTGGTACAGTCATCGGATGCAAAGGAAGAGAATAATACAGGGTTAATTCACTCATTTTGCAATCCTAGAGGGGAGCTGCACTAGAAGGGTGCATGGGTCAGAGATAGGACCCCTTTGATCACTGCTCCTTGCTGGGAGGATGGAATTAGTGAATTTACCACGGCATTCCTGGCATCCCTTATTCCCTGCATTGAGTAGCACGTCATTTACAGGATTTCTCTAAAAAAAATCCCTACTTCTTCAATTGTTCATTGAGTTTGCCCAGTGAATAGGTGAGTGATGTAGACTAGGGAGGTGCCAGGTTTGATCCCCAGCCAGTGCTGATCCTAATTTGCACAAGGCCCCACTCACCCATCACGCCTGTCCTTGCCTTAAAATTAAATTTCTCATCCTTGTGTGTAAATCCCTTCATGGCCTCGCCCCTCCCTATCTCTGTAACCTCCTCCAGACCTGCAACTCTCCACTCCTCTGGCTCTGGTATTTAGCGTATCCCCCACTCCCTTCATTCCACCACGCCTTGCGCTATGGAATTCTCTTCCTAAACGCCTTCTCCCCTTCGCCTCTTCACCTCCATCTCCTCCTTTAAGACCCTCCTTAAAACCCACCCTTTTCGCCAAGCTTTTGGCCACCCCCTCCTAATCTCTTCTTCTTTAGTTTGGCACCCATTTTTTTTATTACGCCGCTGTGAATTGCCTTGGGATATTTTTCTACTTTAAGGTGCTACATAAATGCAAGTTTGTTGTTGTTGCTGTTATTTGTTTGCTTGTTTGAGCTGATTGCTACCAGGCAAATGGCAGTGTCGGTACAATCGGCTTCAGTACCTCAGAGTTGTTAAAAGGAAAATCAGCCTGATTATTAGCTGCCATCCCTGCTGGGAGTGCCCTTGTGCAGGTGCCAGGTGAGGTTGGCATTGGGCCTGCCCACAAAGCATTCTGTGGTCCAATAGCCTGCCAAAGTTCACATATACTGATGGGCCACTTGGGCGCAGTATCAGACAGTGATTGGGGCTTGCGGCACGCCAACAAGGAGTCAACACCTGGCGGAGAGGGCGGCGAGAACAAGATCCCAGGCTCCTCTCCTGAAACAATGCTCTTGAGTGGAGCCAGAGACTGGTCACAAGGTCCCTAAAGTGTGTCAGCACAAAGAGCCCGCTGGTACTGTGTGGCCGCGTCATGCACATTCCAGCTGTTTCCCCTGAGCTAACAAGCACAGCTGTGACTGCGGACTTTACACAATGCAGAGTTTGTTATCTGCTGCCATTTAGCAGCTATTTATTCTGCCACTCGACGTTAGAAATTCAATCTATTTTCTACTGGGCGGGGGCGGAGAAATAAGGCCATTGAGTTATAGAACACCAGCAATGGCTGGAGAGCCATGAGTCAGCAGCTCAAAAGTACCATTCAAAACAATGGGGGTGTTTTAACCCCCCACGATGGGTGGGAGAGGGTTGGGGGGTGGGGTTTAAATAGGTAAAAATGTGAAACCCAATCCCAACCCGCCGCAAACGTGCCTATTTCCAGTTTAATTGCTGTGGGTTTGGGGTCGGCCAAGTAACCTGCTCTGGAGAGGCGGGTCGGTCACCAATATTTAAATGAGGCTCCCTTCCTCAGATTTTGGGAGCCATTCAAATTTAACGGCTGCGGGCCGGGATCCCCAAGGCACAGGAAACCAGACAGCTGAAGGGAGGTGGGAGCTGTCGGGTTGAGCAGGTAAGTGCTTTTCCAGCATTGCTTGTAGGCCAGGAGGAGCAGGACTGCTTCCCCCCGGCCCCTCAACTGAACCTTCTGCCACAATCTCTCCCTCCTCACGATCGGCCGCCCCCCCCACCCACCGATTTCTCCCCCCCCGATTTTTCCCTCCCGCGATCGGCCCACCCCCGTGATCTTCAGCCCCCCGCGATCTCTCCCCCCGCGATCTCTCCCCCCGCGATCTCTCCCCGCGATCTCTCCTGCCACAATCTCTCTCCCCGTGATCTATCCCCGCGATCTCTCCTGCCGCAATCTCTCTCCCCGTGATCTCTCCCCGCGATCTCTCCCCCGCGATCTCTCCCCCCGCGATCTCTCCCCCATGATCTCTCCTGCCGCAATCTCTCTCCCCGTGATCTATCCCCGCGATCTCTCCCGCCGCGATCTCTCCCGCCGCAATCTCTCCCCTCCCGCATTCTCTCAGCCCTGCAATATCTCCCCCCACCCCCACCCCACAATTTCTCCCTTCCATCCTCCTCGCTGCCGTGCTCTGAGCAGCCACTACCAACACCCGATCTTCTCCGATTGTCAGAGACCACCCCCAGCAGATTTTCACACCCAGCAGCCGGCCAGCGTTCAATCTGGCCGGCTGCCGGATGGGGAACTGGGTAAAAACATTCTAATGAGGCCCTGCCATTAAATTTGGCAGGACCGCTGCCTTCCCGGTATTTCTGGATGCAGACACGTGCCCCCGCTCTCTCTCCATAAATATCAGGGCCAATGTAGCCAATTGATCCATTGCTATTATTTATGCAAGATTTCCAAAATTCTAGGGCACTGAAATTCCATGGGGATTCTCCTGCAGAAACCCATAGGAAATTCAGGAAAAGCCCTAAACAGCTGTAAATGGCCATTTCAATCAGTCTCCTGGGTTTCTACCAGTCTCTCCGCTGCCGTGGGAGACCGGGACAACCCCATGGAATCTGGGCCTAGATCTTTATGCCATGACATAGCTCTTCAGCTGAGACACGCAGGAGGATGATTAGAGTTTAGGCAGGAGGTTGTCCATTCCAAGACATATTCTCAGCTGTAAATCCTATGGTAAGGAAAAGGGTAAGAGGAGGCCTTGGGAAAAGTAATGACTGCAGTGTCAGCTGTGGCTCAGTGCTAGCGCTCTCGTCTCTGAGTCAGAAGGTTGTGGGTTCATAGTCCCACTCCAGAGACTTGAGCACAAAAATCTAGGCTGGCACTCCAGTGTAGCACTGAGGGAGTGCTACATTGTCGGAGGTGCCGTCTTTTGGATGAGACGTTAAACTGAGGCCCCATCTGCCCTCTCAGGTGGATGTAAAAGATCCCAAGGCACTATTTCGAAGAAGAGCCGGGGAGTTACCCCAGGTGTCATGGCCAATATTTATCCCTCAATCAACATCACTAAAATGATCAAGTTATTTTCTCATTGCTGCTGGTGGAAACTTGCTTTATGCAGAATTGGCTGCTGCATTTCCTACATTACAACAGCAATTGTAATGCAAAGCACTTTGGAACGTCCCGAAGTCATGAAAGGCGCTGTATAAATGCCACACTTTCTTCCTGTTGCACTGGGAATAAAGCACGGAGAGGAGGAAATTTATTAGAAGGTGGAACAGGTTGGCCTTATTGGTTTTTTAGATGAAGATTATATCTAGATTTCCAGGTGACATATGAAATTATCTGAGGTCAAAGTTCACAGCACTTTCTACTATTGTACCCCTGACATGAATTGATCCTGTGCATGTATAATGTTCACATGCCTGGAGGTCAAAAGCTAACTTACGTGCAGGAATACTTTTAAAAACGAGTTAAAATAACACTAGGGACATGAAATTGGGCTCGGTAGCGTCTGTTGTTTGATCGCATTGCCAGTGGCTGTGAAGGTGACCGTGGCGATTAACTTTTATGCGTCTAGCTCCTTCCAGGCTGGAGCTGGCGATATTAGCAACATCTCGCAGTTTGCCGTCCACTGTTGCATAAGGGACACTGAGGCTCTCTATTTAAAGAGAGCTAACTACATTTCATTCTCTTACCAGAGACAAGCAGGCAGAGTGAACACGGGGGTTTGCTAGAACTGCAGGCTTTCTCATGGAGCAGGGTGCCATTGACCGCACGCACATCGCTTTGCAGGTCCCGCATGTCAACTCTGCATGTATCGGAACCGAAAGGGATTCCACTCCCTCAATGTCCAGCTGGTGTGTGACCATAGGCAGCAAATCATGCAGGTCAGTGCCCGGTGTCCTGGCAGCAGTCATGATGCCTCCATTCTGTGGCAGTCCACTGTGCCAGCTGCATTTCAGCCACCACGGCAAACCAAAGGGTGGCTACTGGGCGACAAGGGCTATCCACTGACGACATGGCTGGTGATGCCAGTCTGCTGCAGGCATCCAATGAAAGCCGTGCTGCCACAGGAAATGTGATAGAGAAGACCATTGGCGTGCTAAAGTAACGATTCAGTTGCCCGGATTGCTCTAGAGGAGCCTTGCAGTACTCGGCTGGTGGGTCTCAAGATTCGTGGTGGTCTGCTGCATGCTGCACAATATCGCCATCACGAGGGGACAGCCCTTGCCACCAGCTATCAGGCGAGCAGCCAAGGAGCAGTAGCATGAGGAGGAGGAGGAGGAGGAAGAGGAGGAAGGGAGGCACCAACCTAGACAGCCTCTTTCTGCCCGGGCTGTCCGTGAAGAACTAATTCGAGTGCAATACCTGTAACCGCAACCTTAATTTTCCATTCACCAACATTCCCACACTCCTTACCTTCCCTCTGTCACTGACCAATATATCGTCCTCTTGACCACAATGCAAAAATAAAATCCACCACAAAATAAACAGTGCAAACAAAATTTAGAAATTAAATAATGCCGTATAATAATAATAATAATAATCAACTTTTATTGTCATTGTTAGTGCACAAGTGCAGTACAACGAAATGTAGGCTTGTGGCTCCCGAGAGTGTACATTTTGATTAAGACATTTAACATTCAACATTCATTTGGCTTGTAATACATAAACATAAACATAATAAAGCGCATTGGCAGATGTGCAGGCTTTAGAGTTTATTTGTAGAGTTCAGTAGGATGACAGCCCTGGGAAAGAAGCTGTTCCTAAATCTGGTCGTTTGGGTGCGAATGCATCTGTAGTGTCTCCCAGATGGCAGGGGGGCGAACAAACTGTGGCTGGGGTGGGTAGGGTCTTTGATGATGGTCAGTGACCTCCGTAAACAGCGTTTCTGGTAGATGTTCTCTTTGGTCGGTAGCCGGGTGCCGGTAATGCGTTGGGCAGTTTTGACTACCCGCTGCAGGGCTTTCCGGTCATAGGAGCTACAGCTGCCATACCACACTGTGATACAGTTCGTCAGGATGCCCTCTATTGTGCAGCGGTAAAAGTTAGAGAGGATCAGGGGTGACAGGTTACACCCCTTCAGCCTCCTTAGGAAATATAGGCGCTGCTGGGCATTCTTCACCAAAGAGGAGGTATTGAGGGACCAGGAGAGGTCTTCCGTGATGTGGACTCCGAGGAACTTAAAGCTGTCCACCCTTTCCACCACAGCCCCATGGATGTGGATGGGGGTGTGACTTCCGCCTTTAGACTTCCTGAAGTCCACAATGATTTCCTTGGTTTTCTTGATGTTAAGGGCCAGGTTGTTATCGGTGCACCACTTCACGAGATGCTGGACCTCCTCCCTATACTATACACATTTAAACTAATCACCCTTGTGCATTCCTTTAGTGCCTGTCTTCCGTGTGCCTTTGACTGTCCTAGTGCTCATACGCAGTGCTACCCCAGTGGCTGCAGCATGGTTGGATCAAGGCTGCTCTTTCAGTGGAGGAGACTGCAGATGGCCTTGCAGGATGACCTCGAGCAGCTCTGGGCCTAGACGGCCCAGCTTCAGACTGCACCAGCTTGGCATGAGTCTGGCCTGGCTGGCTGACAGGCAGCAGCAAGGGCACTAGTGGAGTGGCAGGGGTGAAGCACAAATGCCGTAATCCTGAGAGAGGATAGCAGGTTCGTGCTCCACCGAGGCACTGCCACACACCTGGGAGTGTGCCTCAGTAATCCTAGTAATTTGTTGGAGGGCAGATTGCTGGACTACTGTGACACCCTGCAAGTCCCATTGAACACTGTTATCTGCAGCCATGATGACAGCAGCCTGACCTTTTTTTTATTCATTCCTGGGATGTGGGGGGTCACTGGCAAGGCCAGCATTTTATTGCCCATCCCTAATTGCCCTTGAGAAGTGGTGAGCCGCCTTCTTGAACCACTGTAGTCCTTCTGGTGAAGGTACTTCCATTGTGCTATTAGGGAGGGAGTTCCACGATTTTGACCCACCAACGCTGAAGGAACGGCAATATATTTCCAAATCAGGGTGGTGTGTAACTTGGAGGGGAATTTAGAGGTGGTGGTGTTCCCATGCATCTGCTGCCCTTGACCTACCAGGAGGTAGCGGTTTGGGAGGTGCTGACGAAGAAGCCTTGAAGAGTTGCTGCAGTACATCTTGCAGATGGTACACACTGCAGATATGGTACACCGGTGGTGGCGGGAGTGAATGTTTAAGGTGGTGCCAATCAAGTGGGCTGCTTTGTTCTGGATGGTGTCGAGCTTCTTGAGCTTCTTGAATGCCATCTGCAGTCTCCTCCACTGAAAGAGCAGCCTTGAACCAGCCATGCTGCAGCCACTGGGGTAGCACTGCGTATGAGTACTAGGACAGGCAAAGGCACACGGAAGACAGGCACAAGTCAGAAGTATGATGGAATACTCTCCACTTGCCTGGATGAGTGCAGATAGTGGAAAGGCTTTGGGGAGTCAGGAGGTGAGACAATCGCCGCAGAATACCCAGCCTCTGATTTGTTCTCGTGGCCACAGTATTTATGTGGTTAGTCCAGTAAAGTTTCCTGTCAATGGTGACCCTCAGGATGTTGATGGTAGGGGATTAAGTGATGGTAATGCCGTTGAATGTCAAGGGGAGGTGTTTAGAGTCTCGCTTGTTGGAGATAGTCATTGCCTGGCACTTGTGTGACGCAAATGTTACTTGCCACTTATCAGCCCAAGCCTAAATATTGTCCAGGTCTTGCAGCATGCAGGCATGGACTGCTTCATTATCTGCAGAGTTGTGAATGGCACTAAACATTGTGCAATCATTAGCAAACATCTCCACTTTTGACCTTATGATGGAGGGAAGGTCATTGATGAAGCAACTGAAGATGGTTGGACCTAGGACACTGCCCTGAGGAACTCCTGCAGCGTTGTCCTGGGGCTGAGATGATTGACCTTCAACCACCACAACCATCTTCCTTTGTGCTAGGTATGACTCCAGCCAGTGGAGAGTTTTGCCCCTGATTCCCATTGACTTCAATTTTACTAGGGCTCCTTGATCCCACACTTGGTCAAATGCTGCCTTGCAGTCACTCTCACCTCACCTCTGGAATTCAGCTCCTTTGTCCATGTTTGGACCAAGGCTGTAATGAGGTCAGGAGCCGAGTGGTCCTGGTGGAACCCAAACTGAGCATCGGTGAGCAGGTTATTGGTGAGTAAGTGCCGCTTGATAGCACTGTCGATGACACCTTCCATTCAAGGGATTTTTACCAGTCCTAGTCCCTTTGGGTCTACCCCGGATCAGGCGTATTTCTCAGATGTTCATTTTCAACTAAAGTTTGAGGTAGCCGAATCCTAAAGACGCTTGATTGCGTCTAAAGGTCCGGGCTATCTCACCCTAAAGGAAAGGAACAACCCGAGAAGGTTCCCATCCTCCAGATAGCACTTTTAATAAGTTTAGCTAGACTGTAACATCCCAGATATTATGAGGGTCCGGAGAACTCCTTCAAAAATATGTAACTCTTCACCAAAGAGTGTACAGAGATTGAGTTTGCATGTTATTGATACAGAAGACTTATGTGAGACAATTCTAAAAATATATAGAGATTTATTAAAAGAACCGACATGCAATTTACAGTTGGTGAATCGGTCAATCACAATGTTAACAGTTCTAAAAAGAGAAAAAATACTATCTTTTTAACAGAGAATCTTACTTTAAAATCTTAACTTCGCTGCAGTATTACAGTTCTTAAAGTTTTCTCTACAGGAAAACCATCAATATCAAATACCTTTGATCCCCGAGGTACAAAGAGTTGAAGACCACAGAACCACCTCTGTAGCTGAGAATCGCTTTGCCCGATTAAAGCGAGTCTGATATCTCATTTGAAACTTCAATATTTATACCCTTTTCCAGTTGTATTTCCTTTAAGGTTTCTGCTGACCCAAGTTAATTATCCCTATTCATCTTTCTGTTGACCTCTGCAATTCTTTACTGCTACATCAGCTTTTAATATTCCAGAATCTTGTCTCATCTCCAGCTGATCTGGGTTAACCATATAAAATGGTGTGAAGGGCAGATGTTCCTTATCTTATGTACCATCTTTACGAAGTTTAAATTAAAACACCTTATCCAGGGTGAACCATTGTTTTTGTTCCCAAAAGTGAGCCTTTTGGAGCCATGCACCTTCTGTTTCAATAAGGTTATTTATTCAGGGGCAATAACTGTCTTATCTCAATAGCCAGAATTCTTTCACAGCTATTTCATCGTTAGGTTTCTAAATTTCCAAACCCGGTTTGTCATGTTTTAATAAGGCCAGAATACTTTCATAAGATGGTGTATTTTTCTAAATAGGTTATATGGCGTATTCCTTCACACCATCACTTTGCTGATGATTGAGAGTAGACTGATGGGGCAGTAATTGGCCGGATTGGATTTGTCCTGCTTTTTGTGGATAGGTCATACCTGGGCAGTTTTCCACATTGTTGGGTAGATGCCAGTGTTAATGCTGTACTGGAACAGCTTGGCTAGAGGCACAGCTAATTCTGAAACACAAGTCTTTAGCACGACAGCCTGTTGTCAGGGCCCATAGCCTTTGCTATACCCAGTGCGCTCAGCCGTTTCTTGATATCACGTGGAGTGAATCGAATTGGCTGAAGACTGGCTTCTGTGATGGTGGGGACCTCAGGAGGAGGCCGATATGGATCATCCGCTTGGCACTTCTGGCTGAAGATGGTTGCAAATGCGTCAGCCTTGTCTTTTGCACTCGCGTGCTGGGCTCCGCCATCATTGAGGATGGGGATATTCAAGGAGATTCCTCCTTCTGTTAGTGGTCCACCACCATTCATGACTGGATGTGGCAGGACTGAAGAGCTTTGATCTGATCCGTTGATTGTGGAACCGCTTAGCTCTGTCTATAGCATGCTGCTTCCGCTGTTTAACATGCATATAGTCCTGTTGGCACCTCATTTTTAGGTAGGCCTGGTGCTGCTCCTGGCGTGCTTTTCTGCACTCCTCATTGAACCAGGGTTGATCCCCTGGCTTGATGGTAATGGTAGAGTGAGGACTATGCCATGCCATGAGGTTACAGATTGTGGTGGAATACAGTTCTGCTGCTGCTGATGGCCCACAGCACCTCATGGATGCCCAGTTTTGAACTACTAGATCTGTTCTGAATCTATCCCATTTAGCACGGTGGTAGTGCCACACAACACGATGGAGGATGTCCTCAGTGTGAAGACGGGATGTCGTCTCCACAAGAACAGTGCGGTGGTCACTACTACCAATACTGTCATGGACAGATGCATCTGCAGCAGGTAGATTGGTAAGGACGAGGTCAAGTAGGTTTTTCCCTCGTGTTGGTTCTCTTGCACGACTTCAGTCTGAGCTTCCACTGCAGCATGCAGACTTTTAATGGAAGCAGGTGTGCTGCAATGGAAGCTGAGACATCGGCCATCAGACGCGGCCTCGTGGTGGCATCCACAAGTGTGCTAATGGAGTTGGTCACCAGTTCCATGCTGGAAAGGATGGGCTCCAAGCTCTGCGTAAAGCCCTGTGCCAAGTTGGTACCGGACTCCTCCATGCTCCTTGACATTGCAGACTTTCTGGCAGGCTTCCCAATGCACCAAGCATTTCCATGCCCATCAGCCTTCTCCTGTAGTCTGCCCCATCATGTCCTAATCTGAGTCTTCTGCAGGAGAACTCGTGTGTGACCTTGCCCTCCAATGAGCTGACACCTGCGCTATCTTGCCCCCTGCCCTGGCTGCAGCGCATTCGTGCCCCGGTGTCTCACCACGTGACGATCCCGCCTCTGTGCTATCCTCTAAATTACACGCAGTGTCAGTATCTGAGCTGGTGGCTGTGAATGTGAAATCGGGTGACGGGGTTGCTTCATCATCAGTGTCTTCTTGGCGTTCCTCCATTGGCAGGCCAGGTTGCAGTTCTTGGGCATCTGAAAGGTAAAAGGCACAAGGGTAAGGTTGTGGTGAGGGGCGGGGGAAGTAAGCTGCATGCTTACACCATCTGCAGCTTGTAAATCAGAAGAGATTATGGGATGAGGGGGAAGTGGGATGTTAGAAGGAGGTTTAATTATGAGGATACCGTCATCTTCGATGGTTTCACCCCCGCCACGGGACACAGCCTCAGCAATGGCCATTCCAATAATGGCCAGCACCATCTCCTCCATCGGGGTTAGGACATGCAGGAGCGCCTGTCCCCCTCCAGTTATTTTCTGCTGCCTGCGGTTCTGCGCCACCTTGTTCTGCAAGAGAGAGGGAAGTCTGTCAGTGAGTGTCGTGGAATCTGTTTGGGTGATGTGGCTGTCATGGTTGAATAGCTGGCAGTGTGTGCAAGCTGTGAGATGTGGGTGTGAGGCTTGCAGCAGTGCTAAGCGTGTGACAGCATGGTGGAGCATTAGAATGTTAGGCATAGGTCCTGATTGTAAGAGATTGATGATAGGTGAGTGATGGGGTGTGGTGCATTGAGCAGTGGATGAGGCTAGTGATGCAGTTGGTAGGATATGGCATTTGTGTGAGGTCATGGAACTTTTTGCGGCACTGCATCCAGGTCCTCGGGGCTAGATTCCTGGCATTGACCTCCATGGCTACCTGCTCTCACTGTCTTTTGACCATGTGTCTGGAGGGCCTTCTGGCCCCCTGCGGATTTGGGCTCAATTTTGTTACTGGGGCAGGTTGGGGTTGTGTAATCCACTTTTCGTGTTAGCCACCCGATTCTAAATCGATGTGGGAGAATGATGCGATTTTAACTTAAGTGGGCAATTGAGTTCCAGCGTGTGGGAACCCATGGCCCAATTAGTTTTTTCAGTCTGAAACTCGCCTCTGATGACGTCATCATTGCAGCTGCATTTAAGGTCTGCAACAAGCCTTGCTTCTTCTGCAGACTGCCAACCTTTTGGCCTTTCATGTTAGAGGGACCTGGAGGCAGAATGACCAGCGAGAGACCTAGGTCTGCTCCCAGGTTTGATGACGTTGCCCTGCAAGCTTTAGTGGAGGGCGCAAGAGCCAATAAACAGGTGCTCTTCCCTTCTTCAGGGAGGAAGAAGCCTCCCCAGCAGACCAAGGCTGTGTGGATCCAGGTGGCCCAGGAGGTCAAGTCTTTGTCGATAACCCGCAGAACCTGGCTTCAGTGCAGGAAGAGGTTTCATGACCTTCTGCGCACTGGAAAAGTGAGTATGACTTTCCCATCACCCTCGATCTGATCCCCATTGCCTCTCCTCACCAGCACTCAGCTTTAGCAATCTCTTCCTCCACATCCCACTTGACACTGACATCCATGCATCTTTACCCAATTCCATCTCTCTCTCTGGTCACATTCACCTAACTATTCGACTATGCAGCCCTCACACTCCCTATCACTGTGATGCTATGAAAACGACTTATAACACACAGGGAGGGCCATTGGTCTTGCCACCTCACTCCATCTTTGTCTCCTTCTAAGCATCTATGCTATGGATTCTCTACACTCACTCCATCATTCTCACTCAAACTCCAGTTATCTCCCTCATTGCAGGAAAAGAGAGCTCACAATAAGAGGGAAAGAGCGAGGACAGGAGGAGGGCCACAATCAGTAGCCCAGCTCACCCCCTGGGAGGAGGCAGCCCTGGAGATCGTGGGAGTGGAGGACGATGCGCAAGTGGGGGACAGACAGACGGGTGCATCACAGCAAGCTGGTGACAGAATAGTTTTCCATCTCTCTCATTGACATTGCATGAGTCGCTGATAATGATTCTGAAGCTCTAACAAATGGACTTATGATCATCTGCAATATGCAATGTGCATGTAACCTTGGCATCACATCTCTGACTCTTTCCTTTACTCCCCCACAGGACCATCGCAAGCACCCGTCCCCACTAGTCAGGAGGAAGAGCCTGAGCATCCAGACTCCTCAGAGGAAGCTGCAACCTCTGAGGGTGCAGCGTCAGCAGAATTCAGCGCACCCAGCACCAGCGCAGACACTCACACCTCGGTGGGACCTTCACGAGATAGAGTAGTGTTGTCACCTGGTGTATCACAGCTCACAAGTGAGCATCAGCAGATTGTGGAGACAGGGACAGCAGTGGAGAGTCCTCGTTGGAGGGCGCAGGACTCTGCCAGCTTGGCTCAGCTGCATGTCGACCCTCTGCCTCTGTGTCCATCCATAAGATCAGCGGTACTGGAACTCCAGGACCAGATGCAGGAGTCTCTGGCAGGTTTTGTCTCCAGGATCACTGCGAGTGTGGAGCGAATGGAGAAGTCCATTGCGAACATCAGCAGAGCCTTTGTGGAATCATTGGCGCATGAACACATCACCATGGAAAGGATGGCAACCTCCATGGAGGTGATAAGTCGCCAGAGTGCAAAAAACATGGTGAGTGTTCTGAATAGAATGACATCTCTGGAGGAGCGATGGTAATCTATTGAACAGAGAAACCAGACCTTCATGGAAGTCCTTCTGAGTAGGACTGCAAGTGCAGATATGGGTCTCCATGGCCCCCCTGATGTGCAGCAAGGTACTCTCAGGCCACTTGCAAGCGCTGAGGGGGTCCTGACCCGTGAGAGGGAAGTTGGTGACAGGCATCAAGGAAGTGGAGGCTCCTCTCCAAGTGCTTACATTTCCATGCCACTGCAGAGCCCTCGGTCAGAGCCCCACCAGAGTCCTCACCCAACTGAGATTGGCGTCTTAACCCCTGCACAGCCGCAGGAGCAGCAGACTGTTGGCGAGTCTTCACAGGTTCGCAACCCCAGAGGACGCCCGCCAAAGGTGTCGAGACAGGAGCAGCAAGAAAGTGAGCAAGGGGCCTCCACATCTGCTGAAGCCACAGGGGAAGCACCACGTAGGAGCACGCGTAAGAGAAAGATACTGCACAAATAGTGACAAGGGTAGTCACTTGGGTGAAATTTGATGTTTAATGTTAAAAAGCCATCAGATGGTTACTGTAAATAAAAAATCTGATGGCTACTGCTGCAGTTGTGGTGTATGTCATTTTGCTAATGGGACTTCCACATTGAGGGCTTAGGATTACTTGGTATATGCCTCAGTTGAGGAAGCGCTCAGTGAAGGTGGTGAGAGGGGTTTCCCAGGAGGTCACACTGGAGATGGATGTCAGACTCCAAACTTCCACAGCTATGGTTGTGCCTTCTAAAAGTTCCCCCAGACCTGAGACAACAAGGTCCTGCCACCTGCAAATGATGGCTGATCAAATATCCTATTTAATGGTGGAGCTGCAGCTAATTGTCAGCAATCCAATTGTGTTCCCGCCAGGTTTCACCGTCGTGTTTCAGAGCAGGCGTACTTCACGTCAGAAAAGGGTTAAAATCAACAAGGCCTTTCAAAATGGGATAATAGAGGCAATTTAAGGGCCTTAAGGGCCTATCCCGCCTCTTGGAGGCGGGACGGTGACGGGAGCAGTAAACACGATTTATTGAAAATTGCTTGGCAGTGGGATGGAGGCGGGGTTGGGCCCGCCCACCACTTTTTGCAATTTTTACACCCCACATGCCTCCATTCCTGCCTCCACGGCCCTGTGAAATTCGAGCCCAGGACATCTCTCCTTCTTTCCACCTCCTCCACCAAGACCTCCAGTGCAGCGTCCGAAAATCTTGAATCCTGCTCTCTTCCATGCTGTGTAATCCTTCACTGTTTCCCAGGTCAGATTCACTTGCTGCACGACTCCCAGCACCTGTTCCAGCCACAATGCACCTCCCCTTTAAGAGATGCAGGCTAGCTTTAAGCAGTGCTAGGAAGTTATGATTTTGGGCCCCCTGCTGCTGCAGCCAATGAACAGCATGGTTAGTGCTGGCTGCACGGAGAAATTATGCTAATGAGCAGGCAGCATCATGGAGGTGGACAATTAAACAACTGACGGGAGGAGGAGGCTCCTTGAATATCCCCATTCTCAATGATGGCGGAGCCCAGCACAGGAGTGCAAAAGACAAGGCTGAAGCATTTGCAACCATCTTCAGCCAGAAGTGCCGAGTGGGGAAAATGCTAGAGTCCATTATAAAAGATGTAATAGCAGAGCACTTGGAAAACAGTGACAGGATTGGACAAAGTCAACATGGATTTACAAAAGGTAAATCGTGCTTGACTAATCTACTGGAATTTTTTGAGGATGTAACTAGTAAAATAGATAAGGGAGAACCAGTGGATGTGGTGTATTTGGACTTTCAGAAGGCTTTCGATAAGGTCCCACATAAGAGATTAACATGTAAAGTTAAGGCATATGGGATTGGGGGCAAGGTATTGACTTGGATAGAGAACTGGTTGGCAGATAGAAAGCAAAGAGTTGGAATAAACGGGTCTTTTTCCGAGTGGCAGGCAGTGACTAGTGGGGTACCGCAGGGATCGGTCCTTGGACCCCAGCTATTCATAATATATATTAATGATCTAGACAAGGGAACTAGATGTAATATCTCCAAATTTGCAGACGACACAAAGCTGGGTGGGCGTGTGTGCTGTGAGGAGGATGCCGAGAAACTCCAGGATGATTTGGACAGGTTGGGTGATTGGGCAGAAGCATGGCAGATGCAATATAACGTGGATAGATGCGAGGTTATCCACTTTGGTGTCAAAAACAGGAAGGCAGATTATTATCTGAATGGCAATAGATTGGGAGAAGGGGAAGTGCAACGAGACCTAGGTGTCCTTGTGCACCGGTCGCTGAAGGTAAGCATGCAGGTGCAGCAGGCGGTTAAGAAGGCAAATGGTATGTTGGCCTTCATAGCGAGAGGGTTTGAGTACAGGAACAAGGATGTCTTGCTGCAGTTGTACAGGGCCTTGGTGAACCACACCTTGAGTATTGTGTGCAGTTTTGGTCGCCTTATCTGAGGAAGGATATTCTTGCCATGGAGGGAGTTCAGAGAAGATTCACCAGGCTGATACCTGGGATGGCAGGAATGACGTCTGAGGAGAGATTGGGTCGATTGGGCTTGTACTCGCTGGAGTTTAGAAGAATGCGAGGGGATCTCATTGAAACTTATAAAATACTGGCAGGACTGGACAGACTAGATGCAGGGAGGATGTTCCCGATGGTCGGGGAATCCAGAACCAGGGGTCACAGTCTAAGGATAAGGGGTAGGCCTTTTATGACAGAAATGAGGAGGAATTTCTTCACCCAGAGAGTGGTGAACCTGTCGCATTCTCTACCACAGAAGGCAGTAGAGGCCAATTCATTAAATATATTCAAGAAGGAGTTGGATATATTTCTTAAGGCTAAAGGGATCAAGGGATATGGGGAGAAAGCAGGGACCGGGTACTGAACTTGGATGATCAGCCATGATCGCATTGAATGGCGGAGCAGGCTCGAGGGACCGAATGGCCTACTCCTGCTCCTATCTCCTATGTTTCTATATCGGCCTCCTTCTGAGGTCCCCACCATCACAGAAGCCAGTCTTCAGCCAATTCGATTCACTTCACGTGATATCAAGAAATGGCTGAGCACACTGGATACAGTAAAGGCTATAGGCCCCGACAACATCCCGGCTGTCGTGCTGAAGACTTGTGCTCCAAAACTAGCCGCGCCTCTAGCCAAGCTGTTCCAGTACAGCTACAACACTGGCATCTACCCGACAATGTGGAAAACCACCCAGGTATGTCCTGTCCACAAAAAGCAGGACAAATCCAATCCGGCCAATTACCGCCCCATCAGTTTGGCCTCAATCATCAGCAAAGTGATGGAAGGTGTCATCAACAGTGCTATCAAGTGGCACTTACTCACCAATAACCTGCACACCGATGCTCATTTTGGGTTCCACCAGGACCACATGGTTTCAGACCTCATTACAGCTTGGTCCAAACATGGACAAAAGAGCTGAATTCCAGAGGTGAGATGAGAGTGACTGCTCTTGACATCAAGGCAGCATTTGACCGAATGTGACATCAAGGAGCCCTAGTAAAATTGAAGTCAATGGGAATCAGGAGGATAACTCCCCACTGGCTGGAGTGATACCTAGCACAAAGGAAGATGGTTGTGGTTGTTGGAGGTCAATCATCTGAGCCCCAAGACATCGCTGCAGGAGTTCCTCAGGGCAGTGTCCTAGGTCCAACCATCTTCAGTTGCTTCATCAATGACCTTCCCTCCATCATAAGGTCAGATGTGGGGGTGTTCGCTGATAATTGCACAGTGTTCAGTTCCATTCACAACTCCTCAGATAATGAAGCAGTCCATACCTGCATGCAACAAAGCCTGGACAACATTCAGGCTTGGGCTGATAAGTGGCAGGTAACATTTGCGCCACACAAGTGCTAGACAATGACTATCTCCAACAAGCGATAGTCTAACCACTACCCCTTGACATTCAACGGCATTACCATTGCTGAATCCCCCACCATCAACAACCTGAGGGTTACCATTGACCAGAAACTTAACTGGACCAGCTACATAAACACTGTGGCCAAGAAAGCAGGTCAAAGGCTGGGAATTCTGCAGCAAGTGTCTCATCTCCTGACTTCCCAAAGCCTTTCCACCATTTACAAGGCACAAGTCAGAAGTGTGATGGAATACTCTCCACATGCCTAGATGAGTGCAACTCCAACAACACTCAAGGAGCTCAACACCATCCAGGACAAAGCAGCCCGCTTGATTGGCACCCTATCCACCACCTTAAACAGTCACTCCCTCCACCACCGGCGGACTGTGGCTGCAGTGCGTACTATCTACAAGATGCACTGCAGCAACTCGGCAAGGTTTCTTCGGCAGCACCTCCCAAACCCACAACCTCTACCAACCTAGAAGGACAAGGGCAGCAGGCGCAAGGAAACACCATCACCTGCAAGTTCCCCTCCAAGTTACACACCATTCTAACTTGGAAATATATTGTCGTTCCTTCATCGTTGCTGGGCCAAAATCCTGGAACTCACTCCCTAACAGCACTGTGGGAGTGTCTTTGCCTGGCTTTAATGGCCTCAAAATGGGGTCAGTAGCCTTACTGCCCCGCCAACACCAGCGATGTGGCCGGATCCATTTTGAAAGGGGCCTACCGCTGGGTGTCCACAGCAGCCGCCTGATTCAGATGGCAGGCCCCTTTGAATATGGAAATCGGGAGCCTATGACATAAATAGGATCCCGATTGCCATTTTAGGTCGGAGCTGGAGAGCCTGTGCTGCGCTGGCTCTGATCTGTGCAATGGAAGAGAAGGGGCCCACCAAATTCATAATCCACCCCAATGTCTTCAAGAGAGGGGAGGGAATGTGAGGAGGGAGGGAGAAAAATGGCAGAGAAAATGACCAGAGGGTAAAAGAATAAAGGCCAAATTAACATAACGAAGACAGGCAGATGACAACACTGACCCTTTCATTCACCATAAATGTGCATTCCTATAGAATCTATTTACTGACAGCTATCAATATTACCTATTAGGGTTGGGGTTTAAATATTGTAAAAACAGCAACCTTAAAATGCAGGAGATGAGTGAAGCTCTCACATGATTAACATAGCCCCTATAATTCAGCATGAGAGCTGCAAAACCATTCCCTTATGAGACTGTGTGAATCACATGATGATATTACTCTGCAGTGACAACATTGCATTAGCTTCTCACAGTCCTCCATCAATGTAATTTTAGGGCTGCTTTCATCTCATTAGTGTGGTCTCCAGGTTATTGAGCAATGAATATACTGTGTTACAGGTGGCAGAAAATAACAAACCTGTAATTTAATCTCAGGGTACAGATTATGTCCTGAAACCACTTCATTTTCCGTTTGCTTAATGGTGATCTTCCTCTTTACTTCTGCTCTGAGAACTGCATGGCCACATAGCTCATGCCTGATTCCTAACTATTCATTGATTTTGTTCCAATGAATTAATTCAAATTTGATCAGCGCAAACTGACTTCTTATCCTTGGCAGATCTGACCTCTTTTTCCATATTTAATTCCCTTTCTAAGTTTCTTTTTCTTTGTGGGGGGTGGGGGGGGGAGGGGGTGGGGGGGGTGGTGGTGGGAATGGGGATGGAATGGAATGGCTGAGCCAATGCAGGTATGGCCAGAGCAAAGAAAGGGAGGACGGTAAAGGACTGTATCCTTCTCGTGCTTTTGTGAGGTAGACGTGTTGCTCTGTTTTAAAAGCAAAGAAAGACTTGTATTTATAGACCGCCTTTCACGGCCTCCAGGCGTCCCAATGCGCTTTACAGCCAATGAAGTACTTTTGAAGTGTTGTCACTGTTGCAATGTAGGAAACGCGGCAGCCAATTTGCGCACAGCAAGCTCCCATAAACAGCAATGTGATAATGACCAGATAATGGTTTTTTTTCAGTTATGTTGATAAATATTGGCCAAGACACCGGGGATAACTCCTCTGCTCTTCTTCAAAATAGTGCCATGGGATCCTTTACGTCCACCTGAGAGAGCAGACGGGGCCTCGGTTTAACATCTCATCTGAAAGACAGCACCTCCAACAGCAGCACTCCCTCAATACTATATCAGGCTAGATTTATGTGCTCAAATCTCTGGAGTGAGACTTGAACCCACAACCTTCTGACTCAGAGGTGAAAGTGCTACCAACTGAGCCACAGCTGACAAAGTACAGTGGCTGCTCCAGGTAGAATGAGGAATATTCTATGGAGAAGCCACCATCACATATGGTGACAAAATGTATTAAATGAAATGAATGATATTAAGAAAAACTGGAACCTGAATAGCATGCAACTAGATCTTAGTTCCTTACTGGTTTCACGACTTACATAAACGATTTGGACTCGGAAATCAAAAGCACAATTTCAAAACTTGCCGAGACAAATTGGAGGGGTTAGCTAATACAGAGAACTGCGAGAAAATACAGGAAGACATTAATAAACTTGCATGTAATTGGCAAATGCACCTCAATATAGATAAGTGTGAGGTGGTACATTTTTGTAGGAAGATTAAAGAAGCCACATACACCTTGGAAAATAAGAATCTAAATGGGGTAGAGGAGCAAAGGGATCTGTGGGTACCGATGCACAAATCACTAAAATTAGCAATGCAGGTTAATAAGGCCATTAAAAAAGCAAACAAAGCACTGGGGTTCATTTCTAGAGGAATAGAATTGTAAAGCAAAGAAGTTATATTAAATCTATATAGATCCTTAGTTAGACCACACTTGGAGTACTGTGAACAGTTTTGGTCTTCATATTATAAAAAGGATATAGAGGCACTGGAGAAGGTGCAAAAAAGATTTACTAGAATGATACCAGAACTGAGAGCTTATACATATCAGGAAACATTGAACAGGCTGGGGCTCTTTTCCCTACAGGAGGGAAGACTGAGGGGTGACCTGATAGAGGTCTTTAAGATTATGAAGGTGTTTGATAGGGTAGATGTAGGGAAGATATTTCCACTTGTGGGGGATACCAGAACTAGTTGCCAAAAATATAAGATAGTCACTAATACATCTTATAGGGAATTCAGGAGAAACTTCTTTACCCAGAGAGTGGTTAGAATGTGGAACTCGCTACCACAAGGAGTAGTTGAGTCGAGTAGCATTGATGCATTTAAGGGGAAGCTAGATAAACACATGAGGGAGAAAGGAATAGAACAATACGTTGATGGGGTTAGATGAAGAAGGGTGGGAGGAGGATTTTTGTTAGTCTTGATCTGCTGTTTGGAGAATTATTAGACAGGGTTTCAAAAAGGTACGGAGACCAGGCAAAGAAATTGAAGTGAGCTTGTAACACTAGTCTCTACCCACTCCCTGATCTTCCGCATCCCGCCCCTCACCCCCAAAAACCAACTGTGCTATTTGTAGTGTATGTACCTTTAAGGGGAGAACTACTTTTTACAGCTCCTGTATACTGTAGTACCGGCAGTGACCACACCTGTATATAAACCCTGCGTAGGGATCTGTACGTTTAGTTTTAGAGTAACTCTCATCCAGTAAACACCTGTTGATTGTTCCCTGCAGACTCGTGTCTAGTTATTGAAGGACACACTACATCAAAATACACGGATCTAACATTGGCGATGAGAAGATTCAAACCTACCTGCAACTCTGCATCACCTCCCAGGGATTCGCTCCTGGAGAAAAGGAAAAAAAAAAGAAGGCCGAGTCTAGAAGCACGGGCGTCGACCATCCAACGGAGACTTGAGCATCGCAGAGGAGGCTGTTGAGAGCTGGGCTTGGTTCTCCAGTCACGGTGGTCCAGCGAAACGGGCTGGCAACAGGTACGGCACAGACCCTTCCCAGACAGCGGCGGCTTGAGCCGACCGACGGCACAGAAAAAGGCCGAGCAGCATCAACGGGAGAAGAGAGAGGGGAGAGCGCACAGGGCGCAGCCAGTGTTCAGGATCGAACAGCGTCGACGGGAGAAGAGAGAGAGGCGCGAAGGAAAACGCGCAGAGCGCAGCCGGTGTTCAAGGGACGAGCAGCGTCAGCGGGGAAGAAAGGGAAACGCGCAGAGCGAAGCCGGTGTTCAAGGGCCGACCAGCGTCAGCGGGGAAGAAAGGAAAGCGCGGGAGACGCCATTTTGAGCCACAGCGGAGAAGAAGGGAGAGCGCGGGAAAACGCCATTTTGAGCCGCAGCAGAAAAGAAGGGAGAGCACGGGAAAACGCCATTTTGAGCCAGTCTAACCACACCCAGGGATGCCGAAGAGTGGCAGTATCACAGCGTTCGACAATGAGGTTGAAGATTGGACGACATATGTCGAACGCATAGAAGTGTACTGCAAGGCGAATGAAGTGCCAGATGAGAGGAAAGTGCTGGTATTGTTGAATTCAATGGGTGGAAAAACATATGGCTTACTGCGAAACCTAGTAACCCCAGAGAAGCCAGTGGAAAAGGATTTTGGAAACATAGTGTCAATCCTACAGGACCACTTAAACCCCACACCGCTGCTGATAGCAGAAAGATTTAAGTTTCACAAAAGGAACCAGCATAAAGATGAAAGTAATGCTGAGTATTTAACGGAACTGCACAAGCTATCGAAACACTGCCAGTTTGGAACGGGACTAGCAGATACTTTAAGGGACAAGTTTGTGTGTGGGCTTCAAAGTGAAGGAACCCAGAAACGGCTTCTATCAGAAAAGGATCTTACGCTGGACAAGGCTTTCAGCATGGCAGTATCACATGAAGCAGCAGCACGGGGCGCTGCAGAGATACAACGGAGACTGCAAGAATATGGCACAAATGAAATGTCATATGGAACAGTGAAGTGCTATCGCTGCGGCAGAACAACACACGACCATAATGATTGCTGGTTCAAGGACAAAGTATGCAGACAGTGTGGAAAAGTAGGACACATAGCAAGAGTCTGCAGGTCGGGAAAGAAAACCAGCAGCAAGAAATCTCCACAGGAGAAGTACAAGAAGGTACATAAGGTGAAGGAGAGTAGTTCAGACGGACAGAAAAGTGATACAGACTCCGGAAGCAAGGAGCTGGGTTGTCTGAAACTACCTAAGGTGATCAAAACGGAGGATCACCAAACTATCTGGGTCATGCTCAAGATAGCTGGAGTCCAAGTGAAAATGGAATTGGACACAGGATCAGCCCTAACAGTCATAAACCGAAGGGACTACAAGCTGCTATTCTCACATATACCCTTGAGAGATACATAGATTGTCTTGAAGACGTACACGGGGCAAAAAGTCTACCCCAAAGGAAAAATAAGGGTGAATGTTATATATAACGGCAAGGAAACACCAAAAATGGACCTATATGTATTGCCAGATGGAGGACCACCACTACTAGGATGTGAATGGATCCGGAAGATACAGCTAGATTGGCATTCCATACAAGCACTGACTGTAGATGCCAAAAAGGATGACGACGTCACACCTGGACGACTGTCAAAAATGCTAACTGATGCACAAGAAGTGTTCCAGGAGGGACTCGGAACACTAAAAGGCATAACAGTGAAGATCAAAATAGAGGAAAATGCAAGCCCAAAGTATTTTAAGGCCAGACCGGTGCCTTATGCGATCCGCCCATCCATCGAAGCAGAGCTGGAAGGTTTGGAAGGTTCAGGAGTACTGTCCAAAGTGGACTGGAGCGAGTGGGCTACACCCATCGTTCCTGTAATGAAGAGGTCATTGAGTAATACGCCTGGGGAACCAAAGAAGGTTCGCATCTGTGGGGACTTTAAGGTGACAGTGAACCCAGTCCTTCACACGGTACAATATCCGCTTCCACGGATTGAAGATATTTTCGCCTCGCTATCTGGAGGGAAACGCTTCACTAAGATTGATCTGGCCCAGGCGTACCTGCAAATGGAGGTAGAAGAAGCCTCGAAACAGTACCTCACGATCAACACTCATAAAGGTCTCTACCAATACAACCGGCTGATGTTCGGGGTAGCATCAGCTCCGGCTATTTGGCAAAAGGCAATGGATCAAGTCCTGCAAGGGATTCCAGGGACCCAGTGTTATTTGGACGACATCCTGGTCACGGGTGAAAATGACAGTGATCACCTTGCCAGCCTGGAGCAGGTGCTCACTAGACTGAAGGAATATGGGCTCCGAGCAAATCGCCACAAATGCGAGTTTTTCCAGAAGCAGATCTCGTATTGTGGCCACGTTATTGATGAAGAGGGGTTACATAAGTCCCCTGAAAAGATTGAGGCAGTAGTCAAGGCTCCAGCACTGGAAAATGTGTCACAACTGAGGTCGTTCCTCGGGCTGGTGAACTACTACCATAAGTTCTTGCCGAATTTGTCTACAGTACTACACCCACTGAACACTCTACTGCAAACGGGGGTACCATGGAAGTGGAATGACGAATGTAAACGAGCTTTCCAGAAGTGCAAAGAATTGATCACATCAAAAGAGGTGTTGGCTCATTTCAACCCAGCACTATCAATTCGGTTGGCGTGTGATGCATCACCCTATGGCATTGGAGCAGTGCTGTCACACAAGTTCCCGGACAGCTCGGAGAGGCCAGTAGCCTTTGCGTCTCGGTCACTAACCTCAGCCGAGCGTAACTATGCCCAGATTGACAGGGAGGCCCTCAGCCTAGTGTGGGGAGTGAAAAAGTTCAACCATTATCTGCACGGGCAGAAGTTCACCTTGCTGACTGACCACCAACCACTTGTCTCCATCTTTAATCCAAAGAAGGGTGTTCCGGTTATGACTGCGCAACGGCTTCAAAGATGGTCCCTTTTTCTAGGGGCGAACCAATATGAAATCGAATACAAGGGCACAAAACAGCATGGAAACGCTGATGGGCTATCACGCCTGTCACTGCCTGCTGCGGAGGAAGCACCAGCAGTGGACCCTGTCGAAATATTTTATTCGACTATAATTGAACGCTTGCCAGTAACTAACGCTGATATAGAGAAGGAGACCCGAAATGACCCGACACTGTCTCGGGTATATGACTTGACGGTGAAGGGATGGCCAACACATGGTGACTCACTGTTGCCAGCATTCTCATCCAGAAGAGAACAGCTGTCAGTATGCCAGGGGACCTTGATGTGTGGATCCCGAGTGGTAATTCCACCCAAGTTAAGGGAGAGAGTGCTAAATGAGCTTCACGAAGGCCATCTGGGAGGGGTGAAAATGAAAAGCCTTGCTAGGGCTTATGTGTGGTGGCCGGGGATCGATCAGCAAATTGAGGACCTGACAAAGAGCTGCTCAGGATGCCAGAAGGTCCAAAATGCACCACCACATGCCCCTCTACACCCATGGGAGCGGCCCTCATCTCCATGGCAACGGGTGCATATTGATTTTGCTGGTCCATTCATGGACTCAATGTTTTTAATAGCCGTGGATGCGCACTTGAAATGGCCTGAGGTGATCAAAATGTCCTCTACCACCACGGAGAAAACTATTGCAGTCCTACGGACCATATTTGCCAGGAACGGCTTGCCAGAGCAGATTTGTTCTGATAACGGACCACAGTTTGTGTCCGAAGAGTTTCGAAGATTCATGAAAAGGAATGGGGTAAGGCATTACACATCCGCCCCGTATCATCCAGCCACAAATGGATTGGCTGAGAGGTTCGTACAAACCTTTAAGAAAGCAGTAAGGGCCATGTGCGATGACGACATTCCACTGCAGCATAAGGTGGACAATTTCCTGTTAGCCTACAGAAATGTGACACATGCAGCCACCAACCAGACCCCGGCCATGATGTTCTTTAACCGAAGGTTGAGATCTCATCTGGATTTGCTCAGACCAAATGTATGAAGAGATGTTGAGAATAAGCAATTCCAGCACATCAATGAGAAGCCGACAAGGAGCTTCAATGTAGGGCAACCAGTCTTGGCCCGCGACTACCGAACAGAGAAATGGCAACCAGGAACGATATGCACACGGCAGGGGCCACTAATGTACACAGTGGATGTTGGGGAGAACATTGTGAGACGCCATGTCGACCAGATCCTAGAGTCACAGGAATGAGTCAACCCCATGTCTCGCGCACCTGGTGATGAACCCGACATACAGGTAGCATCTACCCCAGAAACAGTAGCATCGGAAGCTGATGAACCAACTGACGACAGGGGGGCGCCGCACCAAGAGCAAGACACTCAAGAAAGGCGCTATCCAGAAAGGATCAGGAAGCCGCCCCAAGACTGAATTTATAAATGGACTATTTTCAGTTAATGTGCATGTTAAAAGTGTTAATTGTTAAATGAATGTTATGGCACTGTTAATCTAAAAGGGGAGGAATTGTAGTGTATGTACCTTTAAGGGGAGAACTACTTTTTACAGCTCCTGTATACTGTAGTACCGGCAGTGACCACACCTGTATATAAACCCTGCGTAGGGATCTGTACGTTTAGTTTTAGAGTAGCTCTCATCCAGTAAACACCTGTTGATTGTTCTCTGCAGTCTCGTGTCTAGTTATTGAAGGACACACTACATCAAAATACACGGATCTAACACTATGGCCTAGAAATTCAGTGGGCTTTGCGCCCAGTTTCCGCCCAAAGAGGGCTTCTGCGCCACTAGAGGAGCTTGCGCTGATATTCAGCACTGCGTTAATGGCGGCGGTAGCCGGTAGCACTGCGCCGACACCGATGACGTCATCGGTGTGCGCAGTGCCCCGGTTCCGCCCCGCTACCGGCCCGACCCCCATATTTAGTTGCGGCCGCCTCTTCCGCAGCGGCCGCAAACAACGTTCAGCAACCGGGGCCGTCCTGCAGCCTTATTGGGGCGAGTTAAGGCGGAGGTGCGGCCGGCCGCTTTTTCGGCGGCCGCCTGCCCGCACCTCCTTCCCTGGCCTCCTCCACCACCCCCCCGCGGCATTGCCGGCTGCTTTCCGGGAGCCCGGCACTTCTCCGTGGTGCCGGGCTCATTTGCCGGCACTAGCGAGCGGCGATCTCGGAGTTGCAGGCACCTCCCCCTTAAGAGAAGGAGGAAGGCCTGCAGTACCGCAGCCTGCCGCTCCGCAGTGGGTGGCGCTGCAGCACCTAGCGCGCCGAAATTCTGTTTCAGCGCCCCAAGCGGGGGCGGCCACACCCTTGAATTGTGGCCGGCTTCGACTTGGGGCGCTGAAACTGAATTTCCGGCCGGCGCACGTGGCTCCGCGTGCAGCGGTAACTTTTGGGCGCAAGCCAGCTGGCGGGCCCAAAGTGAATTTCTAGCCCTATTAGCCATGACTCCTGATGTACAAGTAGTGGAAAAAAATGTTCAAAGAGAAGGGAGGGGTAAAGCCGAGGTGTTTAGGGAGGATGGTCCAGCAGGTCGGGGCATGGTGAATGAAGTCATAATTTGATTATGTCAGTTCATGACTTGTATAATTGTCCTAAACTGCTACTGTGACATGTATGCTCATTATTCTTTGTGTGACTTTATTGAACTTTGTGTATATAGTGGTTTTATTTAGATCTTGGAGTAAAACATTACCAGAATTCTACCTGTGCAGAAAGTAGAGTAGATCCCAGTCGGATATGTGATGCAGCGTCAATAAGACACAGCCGAGGAAGTTGTGCTGTTTTGCATTTATTTCTGATGGAGTATAGAGGTCTGGATTTAGGAGGAGGTGTGTAAATATGTGGGGAAAATGTCAGGATGTGCAAGGGAAACGAGTAATAAGTTTTGTGAGATTAATGCTGTCTCATGGATGACAGTTATGCTGCACTACAGATCCACTAATTAAAAGGAATGCCAGTAATGGTAATACACATCACTACTAATCCTGCCAATGTGGTGTAACTGATGGTAAGTGACAGGATATCTCACTATTACTGTCATGTTTGATTCATCTACTGCATTATTAAATGGCTTCTTAATGAGTATTCAATGTCAATGATTTATGATAACAATTTTTAGAATGATGCATGAATATGTGCAAGAGGCTTCAAATGTGCAAGCGTATCATCTTGTCAGGTTTGAGTCTACCAGGGTAGGACAATTTATAGTGCTTTTTATGACCTGTGCCACTCACGTACATAAATGGCATTCTGGTGGCCTTACCACAGACAAGTGACAATTGGTGCACCAAAGGATGTTGCAATTTGGCAGAAGGAATGACCACAAACTTTAAAAGAAAACAAGCCTGAGTGTGAGCATGTGCAGAAGCAAAAACACCTGCTGCAATGATTACTTTGAGTGGCTGCTCTAACTCAGCACATCATTTTTATTTGGTGATTAAATTAAAGTGCATAGCAATTTTTCCATCCTGTCATCCCTGGGGCACAGCTAATGCACTCCAATCCTCTTCCAAAACCCATCTTTGTGTACTGTAAGGCAATGACAGAATGTTTATGTAAAGCTGATAAAGAACGATCTCAACAAAATGATATTGTAAAACCAAGTGCTATCGCATTCAGGACCAGTGTGCATGACCTACAATAAGACTATTAATATTATTTTTAAATACGCAAAGCATAGATGGCTTAATAAGACCGAAATATCTTAATAATGGTCATCATTTGACCGGCTTGGAACATTAATTATAATTAAGATGATTTTGTTTGATATAACTTTGGTTCATTTATAAATGATGAGCAGAATTCAATCTCCAGGCTAAAACCTACTACTGTACTGAAATACATAAATGAGAGAGCGAGGAATTAAGTCTGATGTAAGCACCATTACACCACAGCGAGTCTGACTATATCATTATTGTGCTGCCATTAAGTGCCATTATATCACTACTCAATTGCCAGAGAATCACACTATATCACCGCTCAATTGCCAATGAGTCCCAGTGTATCACTGCTCAACTGCTAATGAGTCTCACTGTATTCCTTTTTGGTTTGAGGGGGCCTCTTCTGTGTAATATACTTACATTTAAATAAAAGATAATTGTACTTAAAGGTCTTTCAGGTGAAGATGGCCAGTGCAGTTTTGCCGTTGCAATTTCTGTAGACTTATGCAGGGTATTTTCTCAATCCATCTGTGTCTTGACTTTATTCCTTTTGTCGCTATGAGTGCAGCAAAAACCAAATGAAGTTACATGTAGTTACTGCTGACCCAACTCAATGAGAATATTGCCTTTTGCCTAGCCCTACCATGGACAGTGCTGGACCAGCAGCGAAGCTCACAGTTTGTCAGTAATGCTCATTCCTCTTTCTCCCTATTGCCAGTTATGAAGAAAAATAGATCTTTCACTCTTTATCATCCACAAAAAATACCAATTATTCCAGTGAAAATTACTTTTGCTGCAGGAATTCCAGCAAAAGTGCTCAATCAGCAATGGAGAAGAGGTTTCTGTGTCGTCATTTAAATTAATTCAAAGTGTTGGCTGTTTACATTGGTGATTTATGAGAGTAATGTCATCGACATACATAAAAACCTTTGAATCAGGGCACACTCAGGGAGGTCAGAAATAACAAAAGGATATTTTTATAGCCCCATCCAAGGCACAGAGTAAGTCCCCTTCACGGTCTCTGATGCAAGCTTTCTGCTTGTGGTCATTGCAGTAACTGAAACCAACGCACAGCAGTAGCAGAGAGATTTAAGTAATTCTAATCTGGTCTGTAATATTTTGGAATTAATCTCCACTTGGAGAGACATTTGATTACCAGGAGTGGGGACCCCCCAGTGCTTGAACATCTCTTCTTTCTAATCTGCATAAATGACCTGTCTAATGAAACTAACTGTAAACTTGTCAAATTTGCCGATTACCTTAAACTAGGGAGATTATTAGAGTCAGAGGATAGAGCTAAAGATTTGCAGAATATTTTAGATTAATATATGATTATCAAATAAAGAGAATTTAACAAATAAATGTCAAGTATTGCACGTAGTTTGAAAAAATGTGGGACATTATACATACATATACACATGCACACACACCCACATATATTGCGTTTGTATCAAATTCCTCTGCCTCATAGAAACATAGAAACATAGAAGATAGGAGCAGGAGTAGGCCATTCGGCCCCTCGAGTCCGCTCCGCCATTCAATGCGATCATGGCTGATCATCTAAATTCAGTACCCGGCCCCTGCTTTCTCCCCATACCCCTTGATCCCTTTAGCCTTAAGAAATATATCCAAATCCTTCTTGAATATATTTAATGAATTGGCCTCTACTGCCTTCTGTGGTAGAGAATTCCACAGGTTCACCACTCTCTGGGTGAAGAAATTCCTCCTCATTTCTGTCCTAAATGGTCTAACTCTTATCCTTAGACTGTGACCCCTGGTTCTGGACTCCCCGACCATCGGGAACATCCTTCCTGCATCTAGTCTGTCCAGTCCTGTCAGAATTTTATAAGTTTCAATGAGATCCCCTCTCATTCTTCTAAACTCCAGCGAGTACAAGCCCAATCAACCCAATCTCTCCTCATACGTCACTCCTGCCAACTCAGGTATCAGCCTGGTGAATCTTCGCTGAACTCCTTCCATGGCAAGAACATCCTTCCTCAGATAAGGCGACCAAAACTGCACACAATACTCAAGATGTGGTCTCACCAAGGCCCTGTACAACTGCAGCAAGACATCCTTGTTCCTGTACTCAAACCCTCTCGCTACGAAGGCCAACATACCATTTGCCTTCTTAACCGCCTGCTGCACCTGCATGCTTATCTTCAACGACTGGTGCACAAGGACGCCCAGGTCTCATTGCACTTCCCCTTCTCCCAATCTATTGCCATTCAGATAATAATCTGCCTTCCCGTTTTTGCCACCAAAGTGGATAGCCTCGCATTTATCCACGTTATATTGCATCTGCCATGCATCTGCCCAATCACCCAACCTGTCCAAATCATCCTGGAGTTTCTCGGCATCCTCCTCACAGCACACACGCCCACCCAGCTTTGCGTTGTCTGCAAATTTGGAGATATTACATCTAGTTCCCTTGTCTAGATCATTAATATATATTGTGAATAGCTGGGGCCCAAGGACCGATCCCTGCGGTACCCCACTAGTCACTGCCTGCCACTCTGAAAAAGACCCGTTTATTCCAACTCTTTGCTTTCTGTCTGCCAACCAGTTCTCTATCCAAGTCAATACCTTGCCCCCAATCCCATGTGCCTTAACTTTACACGCTAATCTCTTATGCGGGACCTTATTGAAAGCCTTCTGAAAGTCCAAATGCACCACATCCACTGGTTCTCCCTTATCTATTTTACTAGTTACATCCTCAAAAAATTCCAGTAGATTAGTCAAGCACGATTTACCTTTTGTAAATCCATGTTGACTTTGTCCGATCCCGTCACATTTTTCCAAGTGCCCTGCTATTACATCTTTTATAATGGACTCTAGCATTTTCCTCACTACCGATGTCAGGCTTACCGGTCTATAATTCCCTGTTTTCTCTCTACCATCTTTTTTGAATAGTGGGGTAACATTAGCTACCCTCCAATCCATGGGTACTGTTCCAGATTCCATCGAATGTTGGAAGATGATCAGCAATGCATCTACTATTTCTAGGGCCACTTCCTTAAGTACCCTAGGATGTAGATTATCAGGCCCTGGGGATTTATCAGCCTTCAATCCCATCAATTTCCCTAACACCATTTCCCTACAAATACTGATTTCTTTCAGTTCCTCCCTTTCATCAGACCCTATGTTCCCTGGCATCTCTGGGAGGTTATTTGTGTCCTCCTTTGTGAAGACAGAACCAAAATATGTATTTAATTGGTCTGCCATTTCTTTGTTCCCCATTATAAATTCCCCTGATTCTGACTGCAAGGGACCTACGCTTGACTTCACCAATCCTTTTCTCTTCACATATCTATAAAAGCTTTTACAGTCAGTTTTTATGTTCCCAGCAAGCTTACTCTCATATTCTATTTTCCCCTTATTAATTAATCCCTTTGTCCTCCTTTGTTGAATCCTAAGCTGCTCCCAATCCTCAGGTTTACTGCTTTTTCTGGCCAATTTATATGTCCTCTCCTTGGATCTTATGCTATCCCTAATTTCCCTTGTTAGCCACGGTTGAGTCACCTTTATTGTTTTATTTTTATGCCAAACTGGGATGAACAAATCCTATCTTAATGAAGTTGTTAAACTGTTTGAAAGGAGCAATGATAATATCACACAAAGTAGTTTCTAGACTTTAGAAAGGGAACTGAGAATAGTAGAAGATACACAACTTTCAATCTCTGATATAACAACAGAAAATGCTGGAAAAACTCAGCAGGCCAGGCAACATCCGTGGAGAGAAATTAGAGTTGACGTTTCGGGTCAAAACAGCATTTTCTCTTGTTATTTCGGATTTCCAGCATCTGCAGTATTTTGCTATCGTTTCAATCTCTGATAATGTTTTAAAGCAATTTAAAAAGCTGATAGCATACTGCAATACTTCGCCAGAACAGGAGAATACAAGTTTAGAAAAGTCATGTTCATTCTTTACAATTCCCTGATCAATGAAAAATTAGGAGTTGAATTTCCTCTGGTAATGCGTTGGTTAATGTGGTTGCATAAAATTGCTCCGTGCACTTTTCCAACACTGCCATAAACCTGTTTATTTCAGGCAAAGTAAACCCAGATTACTAGCTCAGTTTGCCTCAGGTTATTCCTTCAAACTAAACTAGGAAAGTATGACCATAAGATATAAATAAGTGAAAGAAAATTTAAAATTGGTATGTCAGAAAGAATTTGTTTCCGCAAAGGGTGACTAATGTTTGGAATAATCTACCAGTTAGGGTTGTAGAGCTAAAAGCATTGTGCTTGTTCAAATTACATTTGGATCCCGTGAAAGGGTAGTTAGTGTATTAATAACATTGATGCATCAAATGGACCTCCTGTCCCTGACTTTTCTTATAAAGGAAGGAAAGATTTGCATTCATATAGCACCTTTCACATCCTTAGGGTGTTCCAAAATGCTTTACAGCCAATGAATTACTTTTGAAGTGTGGTCACTGTTTTAATGGCAGGTCTCATCTGCTCTCTCAGGTGGACATATAAGATCCCATGGCACTATTTGAAGACGAGCAGGGGAGTTCTCCTGGTTTCCTGGTCAACATTTATCCCTTAAACACTGTAACTAAATCAAATTATCTGGTCTATTATCTCATTGCTGTTTGTGGAACCTTGCTGTGTGCAAATTGGCTTCCGTGTTTGCCTACATTACAACAGTGACTACACTTCATACTTTTACAATAGCAAAATACTGCGGATGCTGGAAATCCGAAATAACAACAGAAAACGCTGGAAAAACTCAGCAGGCCAGGCAGCATCCGTGGAGAGAGAAACAGAGTTAACGTTTCAGGTTGAAGACCTTTCGTCAGAACTGGAAAAAAGCAGGTATTGGAAAGCAAGTTTAGGGGCTGGGAAAAGGGGGAGGGGATGAAAGAACAAAAGGGAAGGGGGAAGGTCAGTGATAGGATAGAAAGCAGGAGAGATTAAGCGACATTGAGAGACATTAAGAGATATTCAAGGCAAGAGGAGGTGGTAATGGGAAAGGTTAAGGAACAAAGGATGGCTCTAGATGGGGTGTGAATTGCGCTGGCAGAATGAAGGACAGCTGCCATGTGGGAGGGAAGAAAAAAAGGCCAAACAAGAAGTGTGGATTAAAAAAAGAGAATATATATATATGTGATAGGGGCCGAGGTTATGATCTGAAATTGTTGAACTCTATGTTGAGTCCAGAGGGCTGCAGAGTGCCTAATCGAAAGATGAGGTGCTGTTCCTCGAGCTTACGCTGAGCTTCCATGGAACAATGCAAGAGGCCGAGGACGGTGAGATTTGAGTGGGAATGGAGCGGTGAATTAAAGTGACAGGCCACTGGGAGCTCGGAGTCCCCCTTACGGACTGAACGGAGGTGTTCTGCAAAGCGGTCACCCAATCTGCGTTTGGTCTCCCCAATGTAGAGGAGACCACATCGTGAGCAGCGAATACAGTATACTAAATTGCAAGAAGTACAAGTAAATCGCTGTTTCACCTGGAAGGGGTGTTTGGGGCCCTGGACAGTGGGAAGTGTGGAGGTAAAAGGGCATGTGTTGCATCTCCTGTGCTTGCACGGGAAGGTGCCGTGCGAAGGGGAAAGGGTGCTGAGGGTGGTAGAGGAGTGGACTAGAGTGTCGCGGAGGGAGCGGTCCCTACGGAATGCTGAAAGGGGAGGTGAGAGGAAGATGCGTTTGGTGGTGGGATCACGCTGGAGGTGGCTGAAATGGCGGAGGTTGATCTGTTGAATGTCGAGGCTGGTGGGGTGAAAGGTGAGGACAAGGGGAACTCTATCGGAAAATACAGGCCATGATGTGTCATGCTGTCAGTGCTCTATGGGTTTTTGACTGTGACTGGTGCAATGCTGCAAGAGTTGCTGGTGCTCAAGAAAGACTTCTGTCTTAACGCCAGAATACAGTCTCGTATATGCTGAATTTCAAATATGGAGCTGGGCTATTGCAGCGAGTATTAACTGTGAGAACTGTCTTGCCTGTTGACATTTTGATAGTTTGTCCAGATCTACACATCAACATCAAAGTCAACTTTACTGTCAATCTTTTCTTATTACAGTTGGCTGTAGCTACATCCTGTTATTATGCTCTCTCATACACAAAATAAAATTGAGAAATGATTTGATGTTGATTTCCAACCATACAGCCACAGAGGTTTACAGCGCAGTAGGAGGCCATTTATCCCATCATGTCTGTTCTGGCTCTTTGCTAGAGCATCCAAAACAAATCCTACTACCACGTACTCTTCCCTTAGCCCTGTAACCAAAGAAGTAAGCGCTGTAATACATAATGATGGTTAACCCAGCCTGTTTTAAGGTGCCTTTCGTTGACTGATCATTGACAACTTTAGCCTATGAAATTTATGGAGTAACATCAGAAGTATTCAGGGAAATGTTCAGAGACCAGGCAATTCCATCTTTCCATTTGAAGGGAAGCTCAATGTCAGTGAGCATCGTCTGGAAGACAATATATCCTCCTCCCTTTATATTAGGGAGAAATCAAAAGATATACATGGACGCAAGCATAAGAAAAACTAATGTAAAAACGTTGAATCAATATTGTTGCAATCCCCTTTGGAGGGGGTGCAGTGCAGATTCACCAGAATGATACTGGGGCTAAAGGGGTTAAATTATGAGGACCGGTTATATAGACTAGGCTTGTATTCCCTTGAGTATAGAAGATTAAGGGTTGAACTAATTGAGGTGTTTAAGATGATTAAAGGATTTGATAGGGTAGATAGAAACTATTTCCTCTGGTGCGGGAGTCCAGAATATGGGGGCATAGCCTTAAAATTAGAGCTGGGCCGTTCAGGGGTGATGTCAGGAATTACTTATTCACGCAAAGGGTAGTGGAAATCTGGAACTTTCTCTCTCAAAATCTGTTGAGACTAGGTCAATTGAAAATTTCAAAATTGAGATTGATAGATTTTTGTTAGGCAAGGTTATTAAGGGTTACGGAACCAAAGCATTAAGATACAGATCAGCCATGATCTAATTGAATGGCAGAACAGACTCAAGGGGCTGAATGGCTCACTCTGGTTCCTATGTTCCTTATCACATTACTTACACCATTGCCATCTGGCTATATATTTAGTACAATGATTGTACTTCTTCCTAGACTATAGTAGTCATATTATAGTGTGCTGCATCACTGATGAAAGAAAAGGCTAACCCAAAACTCATATATTCGAGTCACGTGAATCGTTGACACATTTAGAACTGATGGCCTTGACATAAATACATTTGCACTCGGTTCCAGTGTAACACAAAAGCCTTTATCCACTGTCTAGGGATTGTATCTGCACCAACAAAAGAGTGTCAGATTCAAAATGTGACAAAGTGATGGCACCCTTCAGCTTTTGATGAATAATTCAGGATTTTTTTCCTCCTTGAAATTGTTCAAGTTTCAAAAGAGAACTTTGGCTGATTGAACTTGATATTTTCTGGACAGCTTTCATAGACAGTGTAAACCTAATGTCTGTATTTTGTGTATTTTTGACATTTAAAATCACAAGAATAAACCTTTAATGGCAACACTGCACTTAGTTTCTGATGAGTTTCATAATACATTTTCACTTTTGGGGAAAATAAACATGTTTTGGCCAATCATTTTTCAAAATAGCCCTGTTATTGGCACTGTACTCTTGTGACTAATTTGAGTTACTCCCTTAAGAGTTTTATTTTGGATCCGACAGACACACTACTATCTTGAGGCAATTTTGTTTAATGTTGCCCAACAAAACTGCTGGTGATTAAACAGACGAATCCTGATGCCGTGGCTGCGCACAGCTCCCATGGACTACAAGGCCTCAGATTCGAGCCCCACCAGAAACTGGATGTTGAGTTTAGATTGCCAAGAATCCAAAGTGAAATGAAACTGGTACATGAGGGTGATTCCTGCACAAAGTGGCAGCCTCAGTAAGAATAGCTGTAAAAACAGTTTGGCTGCGATTTTGCCGGTGCTCATAGGGCGGGTTCAGAGGCGGGTCAGCTGTTAAAGTTGCAATGATTGACGGCGAGTTGGAAACCCACCGCGAACCCGCCTCCGTGTGAGTTTCAAGAGTGGGGTCTGCGATTTCACATCAGACCCGGCACCAAGTGGCGGATGAGGGATTTAAGGCACTTAACTCTTTGTTAAGTGCTTGTTAACTGCTATTTTGACAGCCTTTTCCTATTTTCCAACATTTTCAATGGGTTTCACGACATTCAGATATCACGGCAGGTAAGTATGTCAGGTGGACCAACAAGCTGGATACTTCACAGCTGCAACTGCAGTCTAAAAGCAACACTCTCACATCTGTTCAATTTCAAATGTCAGAGGTTGGTGATTTCACAATTTGGGAGACACATTGGGCTCGATTTTGCCACTGGTGGCAGGTTGGGTACGGGTCAGCTGGTTGGCGGGTCCCGATCCTGCCTCCGCTGTCGGGTGGGAAAAAATTGCAATTTTGCCCTAATTGGGCAGTTGATTCCCAGCATGTGCGAACCCCTGGCCCAATTAATTTTTGGGGCTTGAAACTCACCTCCGATGACGTCATTTCTCCAGCTGCATTTAAGGGCTCCAAGCAGCCTTGGTTCATTTTGCACCTAAATGCTTATGTTTGCTTCTGTTGAAAAGAGTTTTTGGAGCTAGTGCAATGTCGACTTCACGGTCCAAGGCCTCACCTTGGTTTGATGATGACTCCCTCCATGCTCTGGTGGAGGGAGCCAGAGCACAAAAGGAGGTGCTTGTTCCATCATCTGGGAGGAAAAAACCTCCCCAGCAAACCAAAGCTGTGTGGCTGCAACTTGTTCAGGAGGTCAGTTCCAGATCGATGTGCAGCAGAACCTGGCTGCAATGCTGAAAGAGGTTCAATGACCTTGTCCGAACAGGCAAAGTGAGTATACCATCACCTTTACCCACAATCTGCTCCCCATCTCCTCTCAACACCATCACTCTGCATTGTCAACCTACTCCTACACATCCCACTTTACCCTTACATCCCTTGCACCCTTAACCATCCCTCTCCCTCTATGTGCACAATCACTTAACTATTCGACTATGCTGCCCTCACACTCCCTATCACTGTTATGCCATGACAACAACTAACAACACACAGGGAGGGCCCTTAGTATTGGGACCTCACTCCATCTTTGTGTCCTTCTAAGCATCTATGCTATGGACTCTCTACACTCACTCCTTCATTCTTGCTCAAACTCCACTTGTGTCCCTCATTGCAGGAAAAGTGAGCCCACAATAAGAGGGAAAGGACAAAGACAGGAGGAGGGGCACCCTCAATAGCCCATCTTACCAGCGCAGAGGAGGCGGTTTTAGAGATCGCTGGTGCCGAGGAGGATGTGGAAGTGGGGGACAGACAGACGGGCGCATCAGAGCAAGCTGGTGACAGAATACTTTTGCATCTCTCTCATTGACATTGCATGAGTGACTGATATGGCTTCTGATGCTCAAACAGATTGACTTATGATCATCTGCACTATTCCATGTGCATGCTACGTTTATATCACATGTCTAACTCATGCCTTTACTCCCCACAGGACCATCGACAGCCCCCCTCCCCACTGTCCAGGAGGAAGAGGCTGAGCCGGAAGACTCCTCAGAGGAACCTGCAGCCTCTGAGGGCACAGCGTCAGCAGAATTCAGCACACCCAGCACCAGCGCAGATACGCACACCTCGGTGGGACCTTCAGGACATAGAGTAACATAGAAACATAGAAACATAGAAGATAGGAGCAGGAGTAGGCCATTCGGCTCCTTGAGCCTGTTCCGCCATTTAATGAGATCATGGCTGATCATCCAAATTCAGTACCCGGTCCCTGCTTTCTCCCCGTATCCCTTGATTCCTTTAGCCTTAAGAAATATATCTAACTCCTTCCTGAATATATTTAATGAATTGGCCTCAACTGCCTTGTGTGGTAGAGAATTCCACAGGTTCACCACTCTCTGGGTGAAGAAATTCCTCCTCATCTCAGTCCTAAATGGCTTACCCCTTATCCTTAGACTGTGACCTCTGGTTCTGGACTCCCCCGCCATCGGGAACATCCTTCCTGCATCTAGTCTGTCTAGTCCTGTTAGAATTTTATAAGTTTCAATGAGATCCCCTCTCATTCTTCTAAACTCTAGCAAATATAAGCCTAATCGACCCAATCTCTCTTCATACGTCATTCCTGCCATCCCAGGTATCAGTCTGGTGAATCTTTGCTGCACTCCCTCCATGGCAAGAACATCCTTCCTCAGATAAGGCGACCAAAACTGCACACAATACTCAAGGTGTGGTCTCACCAAGGCCCTGTACAACTGCAGCGAGAGATCCTTGCTCCTGTACTCGAATCCTCTCGCTATGAAGGCCAACATACCATTTGCCTTCTTAACAGTTTGCTGCACCTGCATGCTTACCTTCAGCGACTGGTGCACAAGGACTCCAGGTCTCGTTGCACTTCCCCTTTTCCCAATCTATTGCCATTCAGATAATAATCTGTCTTCCTGTTTTTGCCACCAAAGTGGATAACCTCGCATTTATCCACATTATACTGCATCTGCCATGCATTTGCCCAATCACCCAACCTGTCCAAATCATACTGGAGTTTCTCTGCATCCTCCTCCCAGCACACACGTCCACCCAGCTTTGTGTAGTCTAGTTCCCTCATCTAGATCATTAATATATATTGTGAATAGCTGGGGTCCTAGCACCGATCCCTGCGGTATCCCACTAGTCACTGCCTACCACTCGGAAAAATACCCGTTTATTCCAACTCTTTGCTTCCTGTCTGCCAAACAGTTCTCTATCCAAGTCAGTACCTTACTCCCAATCCCATGTGCTTTAACTTTACACGCCAATCTCTTATGCGGGACCTTATTGAAAGCCTTCTGAAAGTCCAAATACACCACATCCACTGGTTCTCTCTTATCTATTCTACCAGTTACATCCTCAAAAAATTCCAGCAGATTAGTCAAGCATGATTTACCTTTTGTAAATCCATGTTGACTTTGTCCGATCCTGTCACTGTTTTCCAAGTGCTCTGCTATTATATCTTTTATAATGGACTCTAGCATTTTCCCCACACCGGTGTCATGCTATAATTCCCCGTTTTCTCTCTACCACCTTTTTTAAATAGTGGGGCTACATTAGCTACCCTCCAATCCATGGGAACTGTTCCAGAGTCTATAGAATTTTGGAAGATGACCAACAATGCACCTACTATTTCTAGGGCCACTTCCTTAAGTACCCTAGGATGTAGATTATCAGGCCCTGGGGATTTATCGGCCTTCAATCCCGTCAATTTCCCTAACACCATTTCCCTACAAATATTGATTTCATTCAATTCCTCCCTCTCATTAGACCCTATGTTCCCCAACATCCACGAGTAGTGTTGTCACCTGGTGTATCACAGCTCACAAGTGAGCACCAGCAGATGGTGGAGACAGGGACAGCAGTGGAGAGTCCTCGTCGGAGGCCGCAGGGCGCTCCCAGCTCTGCTCAGCTGCATGTCAACCCTGTGCCTCTGGATCCATCCAGAAGGAGAGCGGTGCTGGAACTCCAGGAACAGGTGCAAGAGTCTCTGGCAGGTTTTGTCTCCAGGGTTACTGTGAGTGTAGAGCGGATGGAGGAGTCCAACGCTAACATGAGCAGAGCCTTCGTGGAGGCATTGGCGAATGAACACATCACCGCGGAAAGGATGGCATCCTCCGTGGAAAGGATGGCTACCTCCGTGGAAAGGGTGGCTACGGTAGAAGAGAGGATGGCTATGGCCATGGAGGAGCTAAGTCACGAGAGTGTGGAAAACATGGTGAATGTTCAGAATAGACTGACATCTCTGGAGGAGCGATGGACAGATATTGATCAGAGAAACCAGACCTTCATTCAAGTCCTCTGGAGTAGGACTGCCAGTGCAGAAACGGGTCCTCATGGCCCCCCTGATGTGCAGCAACTGTCAAGTCACTTGCTAGCACTGAAGTGGGGCTGACCCATGAGAGAGATGTTGGTGGCAGAGAACAAGGAAGTGGGGGCTCCTCTCCAAGCACTCACACAACCATGCCACTGCAGAGCCCTCGGTCAGAGTCCACCAGAGTCCTCACCCAACTGAGAGCGGCGTCTCAGCCCCTGCACAGCCTTAGGAGCAACAGACTGTTGCCGAGCCCTCACAGGTTCGCAACCCCAGAGAACACCTGCCAAAGGTGTCGAAGCAGGAGCAACAAAAAAGTGAGCAAGGGGCCTCCACATCTGCTGAAGCCACAGGGGAAACACCACGTAGGAGCACGCGTAAGAGGAAGATAAAGCACAAGTAGTCACAAGGGTAGTCACTTGGGTTTTCTGTTGTGTTTAATTGTTAAATGCCATCCTTTAGTCAATGTATTAAAATGAAGTGATGGCAAACTGTTGAAGTTTTGGACTCTGTCATTTTGCAAATGGAAGTTCCACATTGAGGGCTCAGGGCAAATTGTATTTGTCATGATGGTGGTCAGAGTGATAGGAAGCCACAGATTCTTGTCCATTGTCTATGGTGTGGTAAGAAGGTGCCAGGCACATGTGTTTGAATGGGCAATTTAAGCAAATCTGGCCAAGATGAGTGCATCCCTTGCATCCCGGGCTGCTGCAGCTGGTTGAGGCGCATCTGCAAGGTCTTCGTTCTCGTTCTCCTCCTCCTCCCCCTTCTCATCCTCCTCCACATCTGAGGAGGCTATGCGCTGAGCCACTTGTTCCTCAGGCAGCTGCAAGCCATGATGCTGTGCGATGTTGTGCAGTGCACAGCAGACCACGACGATTCTGCAGACCCTGGCTGCTGAGTACTGCAGGGCTCCGCCTGATCTGTCAAGGCAGCTGAATCGCATCTTCAGCAAGCCGATGGTTTGCTCGATGATGGATCTGGTCAAAATGTGGCTGGAGTTGTAGCGCTCCTCAGCTTTGTTCAATGGCTACCTGAATGGTGTGATTAGCCACGTCTTCAGGGGATAGCCCTTGTCTCCAAGTAGCCATCTGCAAAGTTGGGTTGGCGGATTGAAGAGCAGAGGCACACTAGACTGCCGCAGGATGAATGAGTCATGGCAACTGCCAGGGTACTTAGTGCAAACATGCAAAATGTCCTTCCTGTGGTTACACACCAGCTGCATGTTGAGAGAGTGGAAGCCCTTGCGGTTGACAAGAAGAGCTGGGTTATGATGGGGTGCCATAACGGCCAAATGTGTGCAGTCTACGACGCCCTGCACCCTTGGCAAGCCTGCCATATTTGCAAAGCCAACCACACGCGCAGTTACACTTGCTTGATCCATGGAGAAGTGGATGTATTTGTGTGCCTTTGTAAAGAGGGTATCGGTAACCTGCATGATGCAAGAGTGTGCAGCCGACTGGGAGATGCTGCTGATGTCTGCTGATAATCCCTGGAAGGAGCCTGAAGCAAAAAAGTTGAGTGCGGTGGTGACTTTGACAGCCTCTGGGCTCCAGGTGTTGGTGCAGTGCGCAGATGTCACCGACTACCTTGCGCAAAAGTCTCAGCCTCCTTTGGTACTGCTGCTCACTCATGTTGAGGAAGCTCATTCTCATCCTGTAAACCCTGTTTTGGGGGTATCTCCTGTGGTGACGTGCTTCTCTGCATTGTCGCCTTCTGCCCTGTGCACCAGCAGGTGGGTGAGCAGCAGGTTGGCGCTCCTGTTGTTGCTGTTGTTGCTGCTGTTGTTGTGCCTGGTTCTGCTGCTGCTGCAGCTGCTCATCCTCCGAATCTGAGGACCAGGATGAAAGGAAATAAATGGTTCCCATGCTGCTGGTAGATATCTCCGTTGAGGAAGCACTCAGTCAATGTAGGGAGGTTATGGTGGAGATGGATCTCAGCTTCACCACTTCCAAGATCAGTAGACCTGCAAAAGTTCTCCAAGACATGAAAAAACAAAGTTATGTCACCTGCAACTAATCCTTGTTGAGAGCTCCATTTTTATGGCGGAGCTGCAGCTGTTAGGTGTAATGTATGTAATGTATATACCTTAAGGGAGAGAACTACTTTTTACAGCTCCTGTATACTGTAGTACCGGCAGTGACCACACCTGTATATAAACCCTGAGTAGTGATCTGTACAGTTAGTTCTAGAGGAACCCTCATTCAGTAAACACCTGTCGAATCGTTCCCTGCAGTCTGTTGTCTGATTATTGAAGGACACAACATTAAGATACACGGATACAACATTGGCGACGACACAGATTCGAACCTACCTGCAACTCTGCATCACCTCCCAGGGATTTGCTCCTGGAGAACAGTGGAAGGAGGTCGAGTCCAGAAGCACGGGCGTCGACCACGGGCAACCGTCCAGTCATCCAGCGGAGATTTGAGCATCGCAGGGGAGGCTGTCGAGAGCCAGGCTTGGCTTTCCAGTCACGGTGGTCCAGCGAAACGGGCTGGCAACAGGTACTGCGCAGACCCTTCCCAGACAGCGGCGGCTAGAGCCCGACCGAGCGGCACAGAAAAAGGCCGAGCAGCGTCGACGGGGGAGGGAGAGAGAGAGGGCAGAGCGCACAGGGCGCAGCCGGTGTTCAGGGCCGAGCGGCGTCAACGGGGAGAGAGACGAGAGAGAGCAGAGCACAGCCAGTGTTCAAGGGCTGAGCAGCGTCAACGGGGGAGAGAGGCGCGCAGGAAAACACGAGGCGCTGCCATTGCCACGATGACCGCAGAGAGCGGCATTGGCAGCAGCGCAGGAGCAGCGCACGAAACCCACAGGGCGTCGCCATTTGCCACGAGGACCGCCGAGAGCGGCGTTGGCAGCAGCGCGGGAGACGCCATTTTAAGCCGCAGCGGGGAAGAAAGGAAAGCGCGGGAGACGCCATTTTAAGCCGCAGCGGGAAAGAAAGGAAAGCGCGGGAGATGCCATTTTAAGCCAGTCTAACCACACCCAAAAATGCAGAAGAGTGGCAGTATCACAGCATTCGACAATGAAGTCGAAGATTGGACGATATATGTCGAACGCATAGAAGTATACTGCAAGGCGAATGAAGTGCCAGATGACAAGAAAGCGCTGGTATTGTTGAATTCAATGGGTGCAAAAACGTATGGCTTACTACGAAACCTAGTAACCCCAGAGAAGCCAGTATAAAAGGATTTTGAAAACATAGTGTCAATCCTACAGGACCACTTAAACCCCACACCGCTGCTGATAGCAGAAAGATTTAAGTTTCACAAAAGGAACCAGCATAAAGATGAAAGTAATGCTGAGTATTTAACAGAACTGCACAAGCTATCGAAACACTGCCAGTTTGGAATGGGACTAGCAGATACTTTAAGGGACAAGTTTGTGTGTGGGCTTCAAAGTGAAGGAACCCAGAAACGGCTTCTATCAGAAAAGGATCTTACGCTGGACAAGGCTTTCAGCATGGCAGTATCACATGAAGCAGAAGCACGGGGCGCTGCAGAGATACAATGGAGACCGCAAGAATATGGCACAAATGAAATGTCATACGGAACAGTGAAGTGCTATCGCTGCGGCAGAACATCACACGACCATAATGATTGCTGGTTCAAGGACAAAGTGTGCAGACAGTGTGGAAAAGTAGGACACATAGCAAGAGTCTGCAGGTCGGGAAAGAAAACCAGCAGCAAGAAATCTCCACAGGAAAAGGTACATAAGGTGACGGAGAGTAGTTCAGACGAACAGAAAAGTGATACAGACTCCGGAAACAAGGAGCTGGGTTGTCTGAAACTACATAATGTGATCAAAACGGAGGATCACCAAACTATCTGGGTCATGCTCAAGATAGCAGGAATCCAAGTGAAAATGGAATTGGACACAGGATCAGCCCTAACAGTCATAAACCGAAGGGACTACAAGTGGCTATTCTCACATATACCCTTGAGAGATACAAAGATTGTCTTGAAGACGTACACGGGGCAAAAAGTCTACCCCAAAGGAAAAATAAGGGTGAACGTTATATGTAACGGCAAGGAAACACCAAAAATGGACCTATATATATTGCCAGATGGAGGACCACCACTACCAGGACGTGAATGGATCCGGAAGATACAGCTAGATTGGCATTCCATACAAGCACTGACTGTAGATGCCAAAAAGGATGACGACGTCACACCTGGACGACTGTCAAAAATGCTAAATGATGCACAAGAAGTGTTCCAGCAGGGACTCAGAACACTAAAAGGCATAACAGCGATGATCAAAATAGAGGAAAATGCAAGCCCAAAGTTTTTTAAGGCCAGACCGGTACCTTATGCGATCCGCCCAGCCGTCGAAGCAGAGCTGGAAGGTTTGGAACGTTCAGGAGTACTGTCCAAAGTGGACTGGAGCGAGTGGGCTACACCCATCGTTCCTGTAATTAAGAGGTCGTTGAGTAATACGCCTGGGGAACCAAAGAAGGTTCGCATCTGTGGGGACTTTAAGGTGACAGTGAACCCAGTCCTTCACACTGTACAATATCCGCTTCCGCAGACTGAAGATATTTTCGCCTCTCTATCTGGAGGGAAACGCTTCACTAAGATTGATCTGGCCCAGGCGTACCTGCAAATGGAGGTAGAAGAAGCCTCGAAACAGTACCTCACGATCAACACTCATAAAGGTCTCTACCAATACAATCGGCTGATGTTCGGGGTAGCATCAGCTCCGGCTATTTGGCAAAGGGCAATGGAACAAGTCCTGCAAGGGATTCCAGGGACCCAGTGTTTTTTGGACGACATCCTGGTCACGGGCGAAAATGACAGTGATCACCTCGCCAACCTGGAGCAGGTGCTCACTAGATTGAAGGAATATGGGCTCCGAGCTAATTGCCACAAATGCGAGTTTTTCCAGAAGCAGATCTCGTATTGTGGCCACGTTATTGATAAAGAGGGGTTACATAAGTCCCCTGAAAAGATTGAGGCAGTAGTCAAGGCTCCAGCACCGGAAAATGTGTCACAACTGAGGTCGTTCCTCGGGCTGGTGAACTACTACCATGAGTTCTTGCCGAATTTGTCTACCGTACTACACCCACTGAACACCCTACTGCAAACGGGGGTACCATGGAAGTGGAGTGACGAATGTAAACGAGCTTTCCAGAAAAGCAAAGCATTGATCACATCAAAAGAGGTGTTGGCTCATTTCAACCCAGCACTACCAATTCGGTTGGCGTGTGATGCATCACCGTATGGCATTGGAGCGGTGCTGTCGCACAAATTCCCGGACGGCTCGGAGAGGCCAGTAGCCTTTGCGTCTCGGTCACTAACCTCAGCCGAGTGTAACTACGCCCAGATTGACAGGGAGGCCCTCAGCCTAGTGTGGGGAGTGAAAAAGTTCAATCACTATCTGCACGGGCAGAAGTTCACCTTGCTGACTGACCACCAACCACTTGTCTCCATCTTTAATCCAAAGAAGGGCGTTCCGGTGATGACTGCGCAACGGCTACAAAGATGGTCCCTTTTTCTAGGGGCGCACCAATATGAAATCGAGTAAGGGCACGAAACAGCATGGAAATGCTGATGGGCTATCACGCCTGCCACTGCCTACTACGGAGGAAGCAGCAGCAGTGGATCCTGTTGAAATATTTCATTCGACTATAATTGAATGCTTGCCAGTAACTAACGCTGGTATAGAGAAGGAGACCCGAAATGACCCGACCTGTCTCGGGTATATGATTTGACGGTGAAGGGATGGCCAGCACATGGCGATTCACTGTTGCCAGCATTCTCATCCAGAAGAGAACAGCTGTCAGTATGCCAGGGGACCTTGATGTATGGATCCCGAGTGGAAATTCCACCCAAGTTAAGGGAGAGAGTGCTCAATGAGCTTCACGAAGGTCATCTGGGAGGGGTGAAAATGAAAAGCCTTGCTAGGGCTTATGTGTGGTGGCCAGGGATCGATCAGCAAATCGAGGACCTGACAAAGAGCTGCTCAGGATGCCAGAAGATCCAAAATGCACCACCACATGCCCTTCTGCACCCATGGGAGTGGCCCTCATCTCCATGGCAATGGGTGCATATTGATTTTGCTGGTCCATTCATGGACTCAATGTTTTTAATAGCCGTGGATGCGCACTCGAAACCACCACGGAGAAAACTATTGCAGTCCTATGGACCATTTTTGCCAGGAACGACTTGCCAGAGCAGATTTGCTCTGATAACAGACCACAGTTTGTGTCCGAAGAGTTTCGAAGATTTATGAAAAGGAATGGGGTAAGGCATTACACATCCGCCCCGTATCATCCAGCCACAAATAGATTGGCTGAGAGGTTCGTACAAACCTTTAAAAAAGCAGTAAAGGCCATGTGCGATGACGACATTCCACTGCAGCATAAGGTGGACAATTTCCTGTTAGCCTACAGAAATGCGACACATGCAGTCACCAACCAGGCCCCGGCCATGATGTTCTTTAACCGAAGGTTTAGATCTCGTCTGGATTTGCTCAGACCAAATGTACGAAGTGATGTTGAGAGTAAGCAATTCCAGCACATCAATGAGAAGCCGACAAGGAGCTTCAATGTAGGGCAACCGGTCTTGGCCCGCGACTACCGAACAGAGAAATGGCAACCAGGAACGATATGCACACGGCAGGGGCCACTAATGTACACAGTGGATGTTGGGGAGAACATTGTGAGACGCCATGCTGACCAGATCCTAGAGTCACAGGAATGAGTCAACCCCATGTCTCGGCCATACGTACCTGGTGAGGAACCCGACGTACAGGTCGCATCTACCTCAGAAACAATAGCATTGGAAGCTGATGAATCAACTGACGACAGGGTGCTAGAATCGCCTCCGCACCAAGAGCGAGACACTCGGGAAAGGCGTTATCCAGAAAGAATCAGGAAGCCTCCCCAGAGGCTGAATATATGAATGGACTATTTTTATATAACATTGTATATTAAAAATGTTAATTGTTAAATGAGTATTATGGTACTGTTAATCTAAAAGGGGAGGAATTGTAATGTATGTAATGTATATATACCTTAAGAGAGAGAACTACTTTTTACAGCTCCTGTATACTGTAGTACCGGCAGTGACCACACCTCTATATAAACCCTGAGTAGTGATCTGTACAGTTAGTTCTAGAGGAACCCTCATTCAGTAAACACCTGTTGAATTGTTCCCTGCAGTCTGTTGTCTGATTATTGAAGGACACAACATTAAGATACACGGATATAATATTAGGAAGCCAGCCACTTGTCAACCCGACAGGATTAGCTGGTGTGTTTCAGGAGAGTCGTGCAGCACGCTGGAAATGTGGCAAAATTTGAAAGGCCTCTCAAAATGGGATTATAGAGGTACTTAAGTGATAGTTAAGTACCTTAAGGGCCTATCCTGCCGCCTGGAGGCGCGACCGAAACGGACTCTGCAAGCCTGCCTCTGGCAAATTTGCGCGGAGGTGGGTTGATGGCAGGATCGGAACCCGCCGTCATTTTTTCAAATTTTCCCACCAGTCCCACCTCCAAACCCACCTCCTCAGGGCTGGTAAAATCCAGCCCATTCTGTCTTGAGGCTGTAAGTGTGTGGTGATAACTCTATATCCACTGTCACCTGCATTGCTGGACATGAGAGCACCCACTCCCTTCACTGTGCCACCTCAAATTATGAGCACACATATGGCAATGATGTCAAACATTCATATCACGTTAATTTATTCCAACAGAATAAAAGAACAGAAACTCCCATGCAAGCGCAGGAGATGCAACATGTGCCCTTATACCTCCCCCCTTCCCACTGTCCAGGGCCCCAAACACCCCTTCCAGGTGAAAAAGTGATTTGCTTGTACTTCTTGCAATTTAGTATAGAGGAATCCCGCCCCAACCGCGGTTTTGCCATACGCGGATTTCAAGTATACACTGTTAGATCCGTGATTCTGAGAGTATGCTGTTTTTCAATAACCACACAGATGCTGTAACTTAACGATAAACAGGTATTTACTGGAGGAGGGTAGTCTCAAGACTGGGGGTACAGAGGCATGCGTAAGGCTTATATACAGGTGTGGTCACTGCCGGTACTACAGTATACAGGAGCTGTAAAAGTAGTTCTGTCTTAAAGGCACATACACTACAATTCCTCCCCTTTTAGATTAGTAGTACCCCTAATATTCAAATAACAATTAACACTTTAACATGTACATTAAACAACAATAGCCCATTTATAGATTCAGTCTTTGGGGCGGCTTCCTGACCCTTTCGGGATAGCGCCTTTCCTGAGGTTCTTGTTCTTGGTGCAGAGGCGATTCTGACCCCTTTTCATCGGGTAGTTCATCGGGTTCCACTGCTACTGGTTCTGAGGTAGAACCGGTATGTCGGGTTCATCCCCAGGTACTCGAGACATGGGGTTGACGCGTTCCTGTGATGCTAAGATCTGATCGACGTGGTGTCTCACAATGTTCTCCCCGACACCCACTGTGTACATTAATGGCCCCTGCCTTGTGCATATCGTTCCGGGTTGCCATTTCTCTGTTCGATAGTCATGGGCCAAGACTGGTTGTCCAACATTGAAGCTCCTTGTCGGCTTCTCATTGATGTGCTGGAATTGTTTGTCCTCAACATTTCTTCGCACATTTGGTCTGAGCAAGTCCAGACGAGATCTCAACCTTCGGTTAAAGAACATCATGGCCGGGGTCTGGTTGGTAACTGCATGTGTCGCGTTTCGGTAGGCTAATAAGAAATTGTCCATCTTATGCTGTAGTGGAATTTCATCGTCGCACATGGCCTTTATTGCCTTCTTAAAGGTTTGTACGAGCCTCTCAGCCAATCCATTTGCGGCTGGATGATAGGGGGCGGATGTGTAATGCCTTACCCCATTCCTTCTCATAAATTTTTGAAACTCTTCGGACACAAACTATGGTCCATTATCAGAGCAAATCTGCTCTGGCAAACCGTTTCTGGCAAATATGGTCCGTAGGACTGCAATCGTCTTCTCTGTAGTGGTTGAGGACATTTTTATCACCTCAGGCCACTTCGAATGAGCATCCACTGCTATTAAGAACATTGAGTCCATGAATGGACCAGCGAAATCAACATGCACCCGTTGCCATGGAGAGGAGGGCCACTCCCATGGGTGTAGAGGGGCATGTGGTGGTGCATTTTGGACCTTCTGGCATCCTAAGCAGCTCTTAGTTACGTCTTCGATTTGTTGATCGATTCCCGGCCACCACACATAAGCCCTAGCAAGGCTTTTCATTTTCACTCCCCCCAGATGACCTTCATGTAGCTCATTTAGCACTCTCTCCCTTAACTTGGGTGGAATCACCACTCTGGATCGACACATCACTGTCCCCTGGCATACTGACAGCTGTTCTCTTCTGGATGAGAATGCTGGCAACAGTGAGTCGCCATGTGTTGGCCATCCCCTCACCGTCAAATCATATACCCGAGACAGCGTCGGATCATTGTGGGTCTCCTTCTCTATATCCACATTCGTTACTGGCAATCGTTCAATTATTGACGAATAAAATATCTCGAAAGGGTCCACCACTGGTGCTTCCTCCACAGTAGGCAGTGGCAGGCGCGATAGCCCATCAGCGTTCCCATGCTCTTTCGTGCCTTTATATTCTATTTCATATTGATTCGCCTCTAGAAACAGGGACCATCTTTGTAACCGTTGTGCAGTCATCACTGGAACGCCCTTCTTAGGATTAAAGATGGAGACAAATGGTTGGTGGTCAGTCAGCAAGGTGAACTTCCGCCCATGCAGATAGTGGTTGAATTTTTTTACTCCCCATACTAGGCTGAGGGCCTCCCTGTCAATCTGGGCGTAGTTGCGCTCGGCTGAGGTTAGTGACCGAGACGCAAAGGCTACTGGCCTCTCCAACCCGTCTGGGAATTTGTGCGACAGCAACGCTTCAATACCATAGGGTGATGCATCACATGCCAAACGAATTGGTAGCGCTGGGTTGAAATGGGCCAACACCTCTTTTGATGTGATCAATTCTTTACACTTCTGGAAAGCTCGTCTACGTTCGTCATCCCACTTCCATGGTACCCCTGTTTGCAGTAGGGTGTTCAGTGGGTGTAATACCGTGGACAAATTTGGTAAGAACTTGTGGTAGTAGTTTACCAGCCCGAGGAACGACCTCAGTTGTGACACATTTTCCGGTGCTGGAGCCTTGACTACTGCCTCAATCTTGTCAGGGGACTTATGTAATCCCTCTTCATCGATGACGTGGCCACAATACGAGATCTGTTTCTGGAAAAACCTCGCACTTGTGGCGATTAGCTCGTAGCCCATACTCCTTTAATCTGGTGAGCACCTTCTCCAAGTTGGCGAGGTGATCACTGTCATTTTCGCCCGTGACCAAGATGTCGTCCAAATAACACTGGGTCCCTGGAATCCCTTGCAGGACTTGATCCATTGCCCTTTGCCAGATAGCCGGAGCCGAGGCTACCCCGAACACCAGCCGGTTGTATTGATAGAGACCTTTATGAGTGTTAATCGTAAGGTATTGTTTCGAAGCTTCTTCTACCTCCATTTGCAAGTACGCCTGGGCTAGATCAATTTTGGTGAAGCGTTTCCCTCCAGATAGCGAGGCGAAATTACCCTCAATTCGTGGAAGCGGATATTGTACCGTGTGAAGGACTGGGTTCACTGTCACCTTAAAATCCCCACAGATGCGGACGTTCTTTGGTTCCCCAAGCGTATTACTCAATGACCTCTTCATTACAGGAACGATGGGTGTAGCCCACTCGCTCCAGTCCACTTTGGACAGTACTCCTGAACGTTCCAACCCTTCCAGCTCTGCTTCGACAGCTGGTCTGATCGCATAAGGCACTGGTCTGGCCTTAAGAAACTTTGGGCTTGCATTTTCCTCTATTTTAATCATTGCTGTTATGCCTTTTAGTGTTCCTAGTCCCTCCTGGAACACTTCTTTTGCGTCAGTTAGCATTTTTGACAGTCGTCCAGGTGTGACGTCGTCATCCTTTTTGGCCTCAACCTTCAGTGCCTGTATGGAATGCCAATCTAATTGTATCTTCCGGATCCATTCACGTCCTAGCAGTGGTGGTCCTCCATCTGGCAATACATATATAAAGGCTGGGAAATATCTAAAATGGATATATATCACTTTCACCCTTATTTTTCCTTTGGGGTAGACTTTTTGCCCCGTATATGTCTTCAAGACAATCTCTGTAGTTTTCAAGGGTATATGTGAAAATAGCCGCTTGTAGTCCCTTTGGTTTATGACTGTTAGGGCTGATCCTGTGTCCAATTCCATTTTCACTTGGCCTCCGCCTATCTTGAGTGTAACCCAGATAGTCTGGTGATCCTCCATTTTGGTTACCTTATGTAGTTTCAGACAACCCAGCTCCTTGCTTCCGGAGTCTGTGTCACTTTTCTGTTCGTCTGAACCACTGTCCATCATCTGGTGTACCTTTTTGTACTTCTCCTGTGGAGATTTCTTACTGTTGGTTTTCTTCCCGACCTGCAGACTCTTGCTATGTGTCCTGCTTTTCCACACTGTCTGCACACTTGGTCCTTGAACCAACAATCCTTCTGGTCATGTGTTGTTCTGCCGCAGCGATAGCACTTCCCTGTTCCATAGGACATTTCATTGGTGCCATATTCTTGCGGTCTCCGTGTGATACTGCCATACTGAAAGCCTTGTCCAGCGTAAGATCCTTTTCTGATAGAAGCCGTTTCTGGGTTCCTTCACTTTGTAGCCCACACACAAACTTGTCCCTTAACGTATCTGCTAGTCCCGCTCCAAACTGGCAGTGTTTCAATAGCTTGCGCAGTTCCGTTAGGTACTCGGCATTGCTTTCGTCTTTGTGTTGGTTCCTTTTATGGAACTTAAATCATTCTGCTATCAGCAGCGGTGTGGGGTTTAAGTGGTCCTGTAGGATTTCTACTATGCTTTCGAAATTCTTGTTCACCGGCTTCTCTGGGGTTATTAGATTTCGCAGTAACCCATAAGTTTTTGCACCGATGGAATTTAACAAAACCAGTGCTTTACTAGCATCTGGCACTTCATTCGCCCTGCAGTACACCTCAATACGTTCCACATATGTCGCCCAATCTTCGACTTAATTGTCGAACGTAGAGATACTGCCACTCTTCGGCATCCCTGGGTGTGATTTAACTGTCAAAAATGGCGTCTCCCGCGCTTCCCCTTCTTCTCCGCTGGCACAAAATGGCATCTCCCATGCTTTCCTTCCTTCCCGCGCTCGCCCTTCTTCTCCGCTGCGGCTTCTAAAAATGGCGTCTCCCATGCTCTCCCTTCTTCTCCCCGTGGACACTGTTCAGCCCTTGAGCCCTGGCTGTGCTCTGCGCGTTCTTTTTTTTTTTCTCGACGCCGCTCGGTCCTGAACCCAGCTGTTGCTTTACCCTTTCTCTCTCCAGTTTTTTTTTGGGGGGGGTTTTTTCAACACCGCTCGGTTTTCAACCCCCGGCTGCGCCCTGTGCGCTTCACCCTCTGTCTTACCCCGTCAACGCTGCTCGGCTTTCTCTCCACCATCGGTTGGCTCCAGCCGCCGCTGTCCGGGAAGGGTCTGTGCTGGACCTGTTGTCAGTCTCTTGCTGATCGTCGTGGCTGGGGAACCAAGCCTGGCTCTCCACAGCCTCCCCTGCGATGTTCACTCTCTGCCGGACGACTGGGCGGTTGCTCGTGGTCGACGCCCGTGTTCCTGGCCTTGACTTTTTTTTTGTTACACCGCCCTCCCGGAGCGAATCCTCAAAGGGAAATGCAAAGTTGCAGGTAGATTCGAATCGACACTCGTTGCCACTGTTAGATCCGTGATTCTGAGAGTATGCTGTTTTTCAATAACCACACGGATGCTGTAACTTAACGATAAACAGGTATTTACTGGAGGAAGGTAGTCTCAAGACTGGGGGTACAGAGGCATGTGCAAGGCTTATATACAGGTGTGGTCACTGCCGGTACTACAGTATACAGGAGCTGTAAAAGTAGTTCTGTCTTAAAGGCACATACACTACATACACGGTTTCCTCTCTGCGACAACTTTTGCCTATCGCGGCAGTAAATTTTGTGTATACGCGGTTTTTAATTTAGGATTAAGGTAAATAACATGATTTTATTGCTTTTGTGTTCTTTTTTATTGTGTTATTTGAATAGTTATACTGTATTTGCCAGCCGCGGTTTTACTAACCATGGGGGTTTTCAGGGACGTACCCCCACGGTTGGGGAGGGATAACTGTACTGTATTCGCTGCTCACAATGTGGTCTCCTCTAAATTGGGGAGACCAAATGTAGATTTGGTGACCACTTTGTGGAACACCTCCGTTCAGTCCATAAGGGGGACCCCGAGCCTGTCACTTTAATTCACCGCTCCACTCCCCCTCAGACCTCACCGTCCTCAGCCTCTTGCATTGTTCGTAAGCTCGAGGAACAGCATCTCATCTTTCGATTAGGCACTTTACAGCCTTCTGGACTCAAGATAGAGTTCAACAATTTCAGATCATAACCTGGCCCCTATCATATATATATATATTTTATCCACTCTTTTTGTTTGTGCCTTCTGTTCTTCTCTCTCACATGGCAGCTGTCATTCATTCTGCCAGCGCAATTTACACTTCATCTAGAGCCATCCTTTGTTTCTTAACTTGTCCCATTACCATCTCCTTTTGCCTTGAATATCTCTTAATGTCTCTTAACTTCTCCTACCTTCTATCTTATCACAGACCTTCCCTTTTGTTCTTTCATCCCCTCCCCCATTTCCCAGCTCCTACACTTGCTTAAAAATCTGTTCCATTTGCTGCTTTTTTCTAGTTCTGACGTAAGGTCATTGGCCTGAAACGTTAACTCTGTTTCTCTCTTCACAGATGCTGCCTGACCTGCTGAGTATCTCCAGCATTTTCTGTTTTTAGAACAGAAACTTAACATTGAATTCTAGCAGAACACCCAAGTGAGTACGCTTATGATTATTTATGTGTTAGCTTTCTCTTACGCGTGCTTCTACGTGGTGCTACCCCATGTGACTTCAGCAGATATAGAGACAGCCTGCTCATTTCCCTGCTGCGCCTGCTTAGACACCTTTGGGGGTCGTCCTCTAGGTTTTGGAGCCTGTGAAGTCTGCTTCTCCTGTGGCCGCTCTTCCAGCGCCTGCACAGGGGCAGACCCAGCCATCACTGCTCAGGCAGTTCTCTGGGGCTCTGACCGAGGGGTTGGCAAGGGGATGGAAGTTTGAGCGCTTGGAGAGAAGTCCCCACTTGCATGTCGCCTCCCACCTTCATCCCTCTCATGGGCCACCCACACTTCTCTGCTAGCAAGTAGCTGGAGAGCACCTTGCTGCACATCAGTGGGGCCATGAGGACCCATCTCTGTACTGAGAATCCTCATAATGGGGACATCCATGGGCCTCTGGTTCCTATCCATGATAGATGCCCATCTATCCTCCATAGCTGATCATCTATTTAGAAGAGTCACCATGTTGTTTTGAGTCTGGTGATTTATGTCCTCCATGGAGGTTGCCATCCTTTCCATGGCGGTACCTACATTTGCCATTGCGTGCACCACAGCATTGCTCATGTTTGAGATGGACTTCTCCATTCTCTGCACACTTGCTGTCACCGTGGTTGCAAACCCAGTCAGCGCCTCCTGCACTTGTTCCTGAAACTCCTGCACTGCTCTCTTTCTGGATGGCCCCCAAGGCTCAGTGTCTACATGCAGCTGAGCAGAGCTAGGAGCGTCCTGCAACCTCGGACGAGGACTCTCCTGCTGTCCCTGTCTCCACCATCTGCTCTTGCTCACTTGTGAGTTGTGATACACCAGGTGACAACAGTACTCTATCTCGCAAACGACCCACCGAGGTGTGCGTCTCTGCGCTGGTGCTGGGTGCGCTCATTTCTGCTGACACTGCTCCCTCAGAGCATGCAGCATCCTCTGAGGAGTCGTCTTGCTCTTCCTCCTGGACAGTAGGGAGGGGCATTTTATGGTCCTGTGGGAGAGTAAAGACCTGAGTTAGACATGTGATATGTAGATTGCAGACACATCCCATTGTGCACATGATGAGCATTCAATTTCTATAGACATCAGATCCCATATGTGTCACTCATAAAAGGCAAATAAGATGGATGGAGAAGCATTCTGTCACCAGGTTGTTCTACTGAGCCCATCTGTCTGTCCCCCACTTCGAGCTGTTTCACTGATCCGGCAATGTCGAGTGCGGCCTCCCCAGCGTGGGTGAGCTGTGAGAAGGATGGTGGTCCTCCTCCTGTTCTCTCTCTCTCCCTCTTATTGTGGGCTCTCTTTGCCTGCAATGAGGGAAAAAAGTGGAGTTTCAGCGAGAGTGATGGAATGAGTGTAAAAAACGGATAGGATAGATGTTTAGAGGGAGACTATGATGGAGTGGGTTCCCATTACCAAGTTCCCTCCTTTTGAGTTGTTAATTGTTGTCATTGTATAACCTTGAGGGTGAGTGTGAGGGGTACATAGTTAGATGGGGAAGCGATTCTGTACATAGGGAGAGAGGGATGGGTGATGGTGCAAGAGATGTTGGGTTGAGGTAGGATGTGCAGGAGTAGGGTTGGCAATGCAGAGTGATGGGGATGTGATGACAGGCACAACAGAATTAAGGTAAGTGTGCTTTTATACTCACCTTTTCCAGAGTGCAGGAGATCATTGAACCTTTTCCTGCATTGGACCCAGGTGCTTCCGTACACAGACCTGGCACTGACCTCCTCAGATATTCGCAGCCAGGCTGCCTTTGTCTGCTGAGGAGGTTTCCTTCTTCCATCACCTGGGTATAGGACCTCCCGACATCCTCTGACTCCCTCCACAAGAACATGGAGGGATTCTTCGTTGAAGCAGGGAGCTGCCTTTGGTCTCTCTGTAGACATTGTGGAGAGCAGGAGCAGTCAGGAGCATCAGAAACGACATGAGGTCGAATTGTGAAATGTCCCCCTTAAATACACTGGCCTAGAAATTCAGTTGGCGCCGCGCCAGGGCTTTAGCGCCGGAAATTTAGCGCTACAGGAGGGTGTCAGCGCCTCGAAATGGGCGCTGACTGCCGCATTGCGGCGCAATTCTGGCGCTGCGGCACCCGATGCGGTGCGGCAGGCTGGGGAAGTGCAGGCCTCCTCCTTCAGTTAAGGAGGAGCTGCCTGCGCCCGCCCGCTGGCCGTTGAAATCTTGAAAAAAATGAGCCCGGCACCTCGGAGAAGTGCCGGGCTCGCAGGCCAGACGCATCTGTTCCGCGGGGGGGGGGGGGGTGGAGGAGTCCGGGGAGGGAGGTGCGGGCAGGCGGCCGGCGGGAAAGCGGCTGGCCGCCGCGCGACCTTAATGCGCCGGCGCTAACTCGCGTAGGACTCTGCTGAAACATCGTTAGTTGCGGCTGCCACGGGCGAGGCGGCCGCAACTCAATTTCGGCGTTGGGGCCCGTCACCACGGCAACCGGGACGCTGCGCACACCGATGACGTCATCGGTGCCAGCGCAGCGCAACCGGTCTAACGCCGATGGCAGGGCCCCACTGAATTTACAAACCGGCCATAACTCCGGCGCTAGGCCCTCTAGCGCCTCAAATGGGGCGCTAACCCTACTGAATTTTCAGCCCACCGTCTGCAAACGTGTCAGCAGAGCAGCTCAGCAGACCCGCACCTTGTGATCAGAGCAGGTAACGCACACGGCGGGCTTAACGAGCCCAATTAACGTAAAATTGTGTCCACAGGCCGGCTGGAGCCGGCAGCGGGACCGGAATCCGCCGACTAACATTCCCGACGCCAACCCGCCTCCAAGCAGAAAATCGTGGCCTTAGTGTGGGAATATAAATAATTCTCCTCATCCCCCCTTGAGGCATTAATTAGAGTTTCCACAGTCTGGTTTCTGGCCAGTCAGTTGGACAGCAAATGTTGGGTTTTGTCCGATTTCTTTTACTAATAGGAGTTTACAAGAAAATGTCCAGGCCAGATCTTGAGCTGAAATTTAACATCCCGGCAGCTGGTCTTGGTTATAAAATTATATAAAAGAAATGTAAACAGCGAGAGAAAGAATCGCATTAAGTATCTACACTATAATGGAGAGCCAGGGGAATGTCTCCAAATATATAGGCACTAAAACAAATCATTGGTACAATAATTAATGCAAACTATAATACAAATAAAAATCAATAATGAGGAGCCAGAGGCCTTGCATCTAAGTTTGCAGCATCTAAAAAAGGTGGAACACAATCAGGAGCGAGGAAACTGCAACAACAGAAAGATAGCATTGCAGTGAAGGATCCCTATGACAGTTGAATGTTGAGGCCATAGAATAATTGAACTAACTTCCTTTATATATATTTTTTAAAGATTTTCCTTAAGCCACACCAATTCTCCACCTGAAGGTTTTCACCTTCTGATGAATAGATAATTCCCTCTGTTTTATTTCATTTGTTGAGTTCACTCTTTGATACACACTGCACAAAGTGGGCTGTGAATATGAACAACTGATTGACATCAACTTGGGTAGTTTTGCAACGGCAGTATTTCAATACAACTTTTTTGTTCAACAAAACAACTAAAAAGAATTAATGTAACTGCCATCAATATACCAATATTCAAATCCATATTCAGCACAAAGAATCTTGCTCAGGGAGCATGAAAAACCTTAGTCATGGTTGAAAATGTCTGTGAAGCATTTCTCCAATCACAAACTAATGGAACCAGGCTGCTGAAAGTGATTGAGGCAGTTCCCATCAAGTTGCATTAGTTAGAGGTTGCTAGTGTTATTTTTTATAATGCCAAATAAATGATACTAACCAAAAATGTCTCAGTGAAGTTTTTCAGTAAGGATCATTATGGACTCTTTTTTTGATTGTAGTGATCTTACATGCTTGCAGTAGTTAATATAGAGATTAAGACACTGATAAACTGAGAGCTGAAGTGTTCTTCCTCAGCAAACTCAGGGCTTGCATACTCCTGCACTAGTCAGATGGGCACATTAAGAGTCAGACAGCCTTTCTAAGATTGATCACAATACGTTGTCATTGTATTGTGATTTGTCACTAATGCCAATGCACAGTCAAATGTGTAGCTTCAGGACGCTAAAAAAACCTATTGTATTCCATTGCACAATGTGGAGATTTATGTTGCCAAATGGATATTTATGGACTCATTTAAATTAATTGTTGCTATGCTATTGCTCCAAAGCCACTGAAACCAAGGCAGAGTTGATGAGGAATTGATTTACCCATTATGAGAAACTTGCAGCTGCCCTCAGCACAGACCCGTTCGGGAACGTTGTTTTATCTGGAGCTCGACCACTTATATTTGAAGACATATACCCTAATATGAGGTAACGGATTCTCATTTCTTCCCCTCACTGGTTTCTCTTTCTGAACTGCACATTGCGCATCAAAGTATAGGAGGCAGATGGCCGTCAAGAGACACCAGCGAATATCCAAGTGTCCTGGGCTCATTGAGGTGAATGTGAAACATTTGGCCTGTTCTGCTACTTATGTTCCCATGCAGTCTACTCCTGGCAGGCCAAAATTGGTGTTTTGCAGTAAAAAGGTGACTGATCCAGTAATTTGAATGAAGCAAGTGGGAACTTAGTGCAAACATTTTGAATTTTCAGATAATTTGAATTAAGCAACTTTAAATTAATAGGAAACTGTATTTAGAATGACAGTAATATCTCATCCGATAGGTTGTGCCCATAAGGTGTTGTGGAGCTTTAATTCATCAAAGCTCTGCCCCAATGCAAATATTGTGCCAGGCTAAAAGCAACCAGAAGAGCTTGATTGAGCCACTGGTGATTAAGCACCAGTTCTATTGAAATGGTGTCGGTACTTCAGTGAACAGTCCTGTAGTGAAAAGAAAGACTTGCATTTATATAGCGCCTTTCACGACCACTGGACATCTCAAAGCACTTTACAGCCAATGAAGTACTTTTTGAAGTGGAGTCACTGTTGTAATGTAGGAAACGTGGCAGCCAAGTTGCCACAAACAGCAATGTGATAAGGACCAGATAATCTGTTTTTTTTTTGCTATGTTGATTATAGTGATGTACGTGCTTCTTTGTATCTTCTATGACATAATTGGTTCATTGGACATCATTAGCTCTTTTTGGACTACTAGTCGATCTCTTGTGGTGTTGCACACAGCGGGTCAAAAGCAGGTGTCATCTTGGACCAGGGTGGATATACTGAGACCACTGAGTGAGACAATGATAAACTGAGAGCTGAAATGTCCTTCCTCAGCAAACTCAAGATCTGCATACTCCTGCACACGCACAAGCACTGTGGGAAGCAGAAAGCTAGAATCGCTGGGAGCATGGGGTTTCTCTGCAGCACAGACTGACAAGTTCACAGATGTAAACTGAGGTGTGACAGTACCACTTCTGGTGGGAGGGTGTAATTACAACATGTCAAGTTTATATAGGCAGCTTTCAGTGGAGATAGGAATTTCTAATGAGAAACAATTGGTGCAACTGTATGGCAAAAACGTAACAACAGCAAGTGCGTGCAAGCATAAGATCTTTAATATGTAGATAATTTATTGGAACGGTCCGAGTTTCTTGTTGTATTCTTAGTTTATTTTTGGGTTGATTATTTTATGTTGTGTGGTATTAATACTTTTGACTGGTGTTGTTATTGTCCTGCCTTTTATTGACTCAGTTCCAGAATCCATTGTCTCTGTATTTACTAGTACTGGGCAATTGCTCACCATCTAACTGTGGTGCTGTATTTTGGTTATCTATGATTCATTATTACCGCTCTTGCCATCTCCCCCTCCTTCCTAAACTTTAAAAAAATCACAGATCTTGGTAACAGTGTCCATCTAATAGACTCTGATAGATTGAAGGTGACAAACTGTGGGTGGTATTTTTAATGATATATTTGTAGCTTATAGTGAAGAGCAGCTGAACAATTTTTCAATAACCACCTGTCTGTTGACTTTGAACATGATCCATATTCAGAAGATTTAAATTTTGATTCTCAGTATTCAAATTGAGTTCCTTATTCCTGAACTCATATCATTGTCTCTTTTTTATTGTTGTTGCATTGTGACAGTCAAGCTCTGTATCTCCATGGTTGCCTCCACACAGAACACTTACATGTATTTTGTCCCCTGTTTTCTAGCCTATTCCAATTCAAGGGTCTCCCTGCTCCAACTGGTTGTATAGTCCAATGCCACTGTGTGATTAAGCAACAGGGAGTGTGCTTGTTGCATAGTGAGGCAGACAATATCAGTTGTTCCTCTTTTCAGAAGTGAAGGTCTCCAGCACTGTACGGCATTCTACCTAGAACCTTCATTAGGAATAGAAAACTCAGATGTGGCAGGCGATTTGGTGACAGGTAGCACTGGAAAAGAAAGTAAAGACTTGCATTTATATAGCACCTTTCATGACCTCAGGACGTCCCAAAATGCTTTACCGCCAACAAAGTACTTTTGAAGTGTAGCTACTGTTGTAATGTAGGAAACGCAGCAGTCAATTTGCGTACAGCAAGCTCTCACAAACAGCAATGTGATAATGATCATATAATCTATTTTAGTGATGTTGGTTGAGGTAACCCTCCGAGATATCTGCGCTCCTCCAATTCTGGCCTCTTGAGCATCCCCGATTTTAATCGCTCCACCATTGGCAGCCATGCCTTCAGCTGCCAAGGCCCTAAGCTCTGGAATTCCCTCCCTAAACATTTCCGCCTCTCTATCTCTCGCTCCACGTTTAAGATGCTTCTTTAAACCTACCTCTTCGACCAAGCTTTTGGTTACCTGTCCTAATACCTAATTACTGTAAAAATAATGGTGAGGCTAATGGCGCTCACCATTATTTATGCGCAAATTGGACAGCAACTTCAGGTGAGTGCACATACGCAGTTAAATGTGAAAATCTGGAAGTTGCTTCCGAGATGTGCTGCTCACTGTGAGGTGCGCGAAAACGGCAGCTCGCCATCAGGCTCCCCATTCAAATGTATTGATTGGCGTGATGTTCCTGTACTTACATGGTAGATGTGGACTAAACTTGCCACAGGAAGTTAGGACATGTCCATTTCAGTCTAAGTACCCTTTTTTAAAATTCATTTATGGGATATGGGCATCGCTGGCAAGGCCAGCACTTATTGCCCATCCCTAATTGCCCTTCAGAAGGTGGTGGTGATGGACAAGACATACCTGGGCAGTTTTCCACATTGTCGGATAGATGCCAGTGTTTTAGCTGTACTGGAACAGCTTGGCTAGAGGCGCGGCTAGTTCTGGAGCACAAGTCTTCAGCATGACAGCTGGGATGTTGTCGTGGCCCCCAGTGTGCTCAGCCATTTCTTGATGTCACGTGGAGTGAATCAAATTGGCTGAAGAATGGCTTCTGTGGTGGTGGGGACCTTAGGAGGAGGCCGATATGGATCATCCACTCGGCACTTCTGCCTGAAGATGGTTGCAACTGCTTCAGCTTTGTCTTTTGCACTCATGTGCTGTGTTCCACCATCATTGAGGATGAGGATATTCATGGAGCCTCCTCCTCCCGTTACTTGTTTAATCATCCACCACCATTCACAACTGGATGTGGCAGGACTGCAAAGCTTTGATCTGATCCGTTGCTTGTGGGATCGCTTAACTCTGTCTATAGCATGCTGCTTCTGCTTTTTAGCATGCATGTAGCCCTGTGTTGCAGCTTCCCCAGGTTGGCACCTCATTTTTAGGTACGCCTGGTGCTGCTCCTGGCATGCTCTTCTACACTCCTTATTGAACCAGGGTTGGTCCCCTGGCTTGATGATAATGATAGAGTGAGGGATATGCCGGGCCATGAGGTTACAGATTGTGGTGGAATACAATTCTGCTGCTGCTGATGGCCCACAGCGCCATATGGATTCCCAGTTTTGAGCTGCTAGATCTGTTCTGAATCTATACCATTTAACACGGTGGTAGTGCCACACAACACGATGGAGGGTGTCATCAGTGTTAAGACAGGATGTCTTCTCCACAATGATTGTGCTGCTACCAATGCTGTCATGGACAGATGCATCTGCCACAGGTAGATTGGTGAAGACGAGCTCAAGTAGGTTTTTCCCTCGTGTTGGTTCTCTCACCACCTGTCGCAGGCCCAGACTGGCAGTTATGTCCTTCAGGACTCGGCCAGCAGTGGTACTACCGAGCCATTCTTGGTGATGGACATTGACGTCCCCCACACAGAGTACATTCTGCCCTTGCTACTCTCAGCGCTTCTTCCAAGTGGTTTTCAACATGGAGGAGAACTGATTCATCAGCTGAGGGAGGGCGGTAGGTGGTAATCAGCAGGAGGTTTCCTTGCCCATGCTTGACCTGAGGCCATGAGACTTCATGGGGTCCGGAATCAATGTTGAAGATTTCCAGGGTCACTCCTTCCCGACGGTATACCACTGTGCCGTCACCCCTGGTGGGTCGGTCCTGCTGGTGTGAGTATGACTATGTCAGGCTGTTGCTTGACTAGTCTGTGGGACAGCTCTCCCAATTTTTGTACAACTCCCCAGATGTTGGTGAGGAGGAGTTTGCAGGGTCGACTGGGCTGGTTGTGCAGTTGTCGTGTCTATATCTGGTGCCGAGGTCGATGCTGGGTGATCCGTACAGTTTTATTTTTATTGTTTATCGTAGTGATTATTTTACAACTGTGTGGCTTGCTAGGCCATTTCACAAGTCAGTTAAGAGTCAGCCACATTGCTGTGGTTCTGGAGTCACATATAAGCCAGACCAGGTAAGGGCGACAGATTTCCTTCCCTAAAGGACATTAGTGAACCAGATGGGTTTTTACAACAATCTGATAGTTTCATGCTCAGCATTACTGATGCTAGCTTTGTATTCTAGATTTATTTAATTAACTGAATTTAAATTCCCCAGCTGTCATGGTGGGATTTGTACTCATATCTCCCGATCATTAGTCGAGTAACATAACCACTATGCTACCATTTCCATTAGCGGTGTGGTAAGTTTTAATTACTGCCAAACAACCTCTCTGGCACTGAAAATTAACTTTTGCAAGTGTGGAGTCTCATTCATTCAGATTTTAATTATTGTTGGAGATTTTAAGAAAATGTTATTTTTAAAAAACTTTTTCCCATCTTAATCCCATCTTTCTTTCCCTCTCTTTATTTCACTTTCTGCACCTGATTTGTCATTGAATTCACTATTCTAACTTACACTTCCTGGTTCAGACTCTGCACTGCTCATTAATGATTCTTCAATCTGATTAGTTAAGGAGATACACAGATGTTTGCCCTGTTTACACAGGCCCCAGATGGCCTGTAGAGGCTGCCACGCTATTTGGATCTCCAATGTACAGCAACTTCCAGTGCAAAAGCTCAGAGAAATTAAATGGGCAAGGGCCAATGACATGCGTAGGAACAGGGATGAGGTCCTGCAGCAAGAATTTAGGGAGCTAGGTAGCAGATTAAAGAGCAGGACCTCAAAGGTTGTAATCTCTGGATTACTCCCGGTGCCACGTGCTAGTGAGTATAGGAATAGGAGGATAGAGCAGATGAATGCGTGGCTAAAGAGTTGGTGCAGGAGGAAGGGCTTTAGTTTCCTGGATCACTGGGCCTGCTTCTGGGGAAGGTGGGACTTGTACAAGTCGGACGGGTTGCACCTGAACCAGAGCGGGACAAATATCCTTGCGGGGAGGTTTGCTAGCACTGTTCGGGGGGGTTTAAACTAAAATTGCAGGGGGTTGGGAACCTGAGTAGGGAGACAGAGGAAAGGGAAACAGGGATAAAAGCAACAGATAGGAAGGAGAAAAACAAAAGTGGCAGTCAGAGAAATCAACGGTTTAAATCAAACGTGGCCACAGTAAATAATAATTCGAATAGGTCTAAGAGCGTTAAAAAAAAAGCCTGAAGGCTTTGTGTCTTAATGCGAGGAGCATTTGTAATAAGGTGGACGAATTGGCTGCGCAAATAGAGGTAAACGAATATGATTTGGTTGGGATTACGGAAACGTGGCTCAAGGATGGCCAAGACTGGGAACTCAACATCCAGGGGTATTCGATATTCAGGAAAGATAGGCAAAAAGGAAAGGGAGGTGGGGTAGCATTACTGGTTAAAGAAGGGATTAATACAATTGTAATGAAGGATATTAGCTCTGATGATGTGGAATATGTATGGGTAGAATTGAGAAATACTAAGGGGAAAAAAACATTAGTGGGAGTGGTATATAGACCTCCCAACAGTAAGGTAGAGGTTGGGGATGGCATGAAAAGGGAAATTAAAGAAGCGTGCAATAAGGGCACAGCAGTCATCATGGCTGACTTAAATCTACATATAGATTGGGCCAACCAAATTAGTAACAATACTGTGGAGGAGGAATTCCTGGAGTGTTTACGGGATGGTGTCCTGGACCAATATGTCGAGGAACCAACCAGAGATCAGGCCATCTTAGACTGGGTATTATGTAACGAGAAAGGATTAATTAGCAATCTTGTTGTACGAGGCCCCTTGGGTCGGAGCGATCAGAATATGTTCAAATTCTTCATTAAGATGGAGAATGAAATAGTTGACTCAGAGACTAGGATCCTCAATTTAAATAAAGGAAACTACGATGGTCTGAGGAGCGAGTTGGGTAGGATTGATTGGGGAATGGCACTCAAAGGGTTGACGGTGGATAGGCAATGGCAAACATTCAAAGACCGAATGGATGAGCTACAGAATTTGTTCATCCCAGTTTGGCATAAAAATAAAACAAAAAAGGTGACTCAACCGTGGCTAACAAGGGAAATTAGGGATAGCATAAGATTCAAGGAGACGACATATAAATTGGCCAGAAAAAGTAATAATCCTGAGGATTGGGAGCAGTTTAGGATTCAACAAAGGAGGACAAAGGGATTAATTAAGAAAGGGAAAATAGAATATGAGAGTAAGCTTGCAGGGAACATAAAAACTGACTGTAAAAGCTTTTATAGATATGTGAAGAGAAAAAGATTGGTGAAGTCAAGCGTAGGTCCCTTGCAGTCAGAATCAGGGGAATTTATCATGGGAAACAAAGAAATGGCAGACCAACTAAATTGATACTTTGGTTCTGTCTTCACAAAGGAGGACACAAGTAACCTCCCAGAGATGCCGGGGAACATAGGGCCTGATGAAAGGGTGGAACTGAAAGAAATCAGTATTTGTAGGGAAATGGTGTTAGGAAAATTGATGGGACTGAAGGCCGATAAATCCCCAGGGCCTGATAATCTACATCCCAGGGTACTTAAGGAAGTGGCCCGAGAAATAGTAGATGCATTGCTGGTCATCTTCCAGAACTCGATAGACTCTGGAACAGTACCCATGGATTGGAGGGTAGCTAATGTTACTCCACTATTCAAAAAAGGTGGTAGAGAAAAAGCGGGGAATTATAGACCGGTAAGCCTGACATCGGTAGTGGGGAAAATGCTAGAATCTATTATAAAAGATGTAATAGCAGAGCACTTGGTAAGCAGTGACAGGATCGGACAAAGTCAACATGGATTTACAAAAGGTAAATCATGCTTGACTAATCTACTGGAATTTTTTGAGGATGTAACTGGTAAAATAGATAAGGGAGAACCAGTGGATGTGATGTATTTGGACTTTCAGAAGGCTTTCGATAAGGTCCCACATAAGAGATTAGCGTGCAAAATTAAGGCACATGGGATTGGGGGCAAAGTATTGACTTGGATAGAGAACTGGTTGGCGGACAGAAAGCAAAGAGTTGGAATAAACGGGTCGTTTTCCGAGTGGCAGGCAGTGACTAGTGGGTTACCGCAAGGATCGGTCCTAGGACCCCAGCTGTTCACAATATATATTAATGATCTGGATGAGGGAATTGGATGTAATATCTCCAAATTTGCAGACGACACAAAGCTGGGTGGGAGGGTAAGCTGTGAGGAGGATGTCGTGAAACTCCAGTACGATTTGGACAGATTGGGTGATTGGACAGAAACATGGCAAATGCACTATAATGTGGATAAATGTGAGGTTATCCACTTTGGTGGCAAAAACAGGAAGGCAGATTATTATTTGAATGGCAATAGATTGGGAGAAGGGGAAGTGCAAAGAGACCTGGGTGTTCTTGTGCACCAGTCGCTGAAGGTAAGCATGCAGGTGCAGCAGGCGGTTAAGAAGGCAAATGGTATGTTGGCCTTCGTAGCAAGAGGGTTCGAGTACAGGAACAAGGATGTCTTGCTGCAGTTGTACAGGGCCTTGGTGAGACCACACCTTGAGTATTGTGTGCAGTTTTGGTCGCCTTACCTGAGGAAGGACGTTCTTGCCATGGAAGGAGTGCAGCGAAGATTCACCAGGCTGATACCTGGGATGGCAGGAATGACGTATGAGGAGAGATTGTGTCGATTGGTATTATACTCACTGGAGTTTAGAAGATTGAGAGGGGATCTCATCGAAACCTATAAAATTCTGTCAGGCCTGGACAGACTAGATGCAGGAAGGATGTTTATGATGGCCGGGGAGTCCAGAACCAGGGGTCATAGTCTAAGGATAAGGGGTAAGCCATTTAGGACTGAAATGAGGAGGAATTTCTTCACCCAGAGAGTGGTGAACCTGTGGAATTCTCTGCCACAGAGGGCGGTGGAGGCCAGTTCATTAAATATATTCAAGAAGGAGTTGGATATATTTCTTAAGGCTAAAGGGATCAAGGGATATGGGGAGAAGGCAGGGACAGGGTACTGAATTTGGATGATCAGCCATGATCTCATTGAATGGCGGAGCAGGCTCGAAGGGCCGAATGGCCTACTCCTGCGCCTATCTTCTATGTTTCTATGTTTCTAAGTATAAAGAACGGCGGGTGCCGTTCGTTCTACAGCTAAAGTAAATTCTGGCTCAATATGGTTGGAAATGGGAATGTAACTACTTGATTAATGGACCAAAATGTCATTCACTGTTCAAGATCAATAGAACTAGGAATAGAATAGCTGGTAGACATCATTTTGTTCTCTACATTTCTGCCCAGCTGCATTCTAGTTGCTGCCAAATGCTGTCACACCTTTGGGACTTGGATTCAAACATGACTTTCTGAAAGGAAGCCCATTGTTCAATCAGTGGAGACAATGGGATGTCTTAAAATCATTTCAGATTCAGTGAAAAAAAAATCAAAGCTTTGAGAGAAAATGCTTCCTTCCCTCTTTAGGCCAGGATTAAACCTAAGGATATAAAAGGTACCATTTAAAGACCAGATTTTAAGTGAGAAGAGAGCTTAAAAAAGCCATGCTAGTATTAATTACAATACATTGAATCTTAGCTCAGAGATCTGAGTTTAAATCTCAACCTTAACTAACATTCACCCCCAAGGGCAAGTTTGATGACTTCATCTGTTTGCTGCAAGGTAGGGAGGGAAGAAAAATAATAAGCTGCAATTAAAACTTGGACAATGAAAATGTTAAGAATGTAATATTGGCATAATGCTGACAAAAGCTAATCTAAATGAAAAGGGTTCTCAAATGCCAGTTACAATCACCCTTTCAATCTAAGGGCTGGGTTTTGTATTTGAGTGGTAATTATAGGTCTTTCTGTGGAAAGGTATATTATGAATGCAGAAACATACGCAGGGTACAGTGTAAAAACAAAAACTCTGCAGGTCATTAACCTTGTAATTGCTGAATATTCTTCCCAGCTTTCAAAGTGCATGACATCTATTATAGATGTGGTCATTAACGCTGAAAGCTAGAGGGGAAAACGAGTAACCTGAGGATTTAAGAGGTGACAGAGCATGCATTCTAATGGCAAATCCAAAGACTGTGGACATCATTTTACTCTTTGGATAGTTTTGTAATTTGACGATCAGGGTTCATCTCATTGACCAAAGATTTCCATTGGTATTTTTCCTTAGACCTCTTTTTATTTTACAAGATGCAACATAGAACAAGGACTGTCAGGGAGAGAGAGAGCGAGAGAGAGAGAGAGAAAACAAAAATAACACTCATTTTGTCCAGCATGATTCCACTAATTCTGGAAGGATATTTCATTGCATGGTGCCAGCTCCTGTGCAACGTACAGCAGTGCCCCATATTAAATGCCTCATAACATCATTGAACTGGTTTGGTACAGGCTACAGCTTGTCCCCAGTCAAACACTGGGAACTATTTCCTATTCTACACCCTGCTGATATCATTCATTGAGTACTATTGTTCACTGACATAACTTAGCGATAAAATTCCAATCAGCGAAGTTAATTTATGAATGTTTAATGTCCTTATAATTCATTCCCATGTGTGTTGTTTTTACAATTGTTAACCCATTTAAAATGAATGGATCGATGCAAAAATAGTGCACTCATGTATACAATACAAGCACACTAAGTATTTGTACATGAGCTGCACCAACCTAAAGTTCTACCCTAAACAGACAAAAGAATTTCTCCTACATGATTGCTCTTGGGGTTATTCTAGTTACAACTGCATCAGGCCAAGAATGTCATAGGCAGGGTCATCTTACGTAACAAGGCCCGCTCCAGAGACTTGAGCACATAATCTAGCCTGACACTCCTGTGCAGCACTGAGGGAGTGCTATACTGTCGGGGGCTCCACCTTTCAGATGAGACGTTAAACTGAGGCTCTGTCTTCCCTCTCAGATGAATGCTAAGGATCCCATGGCACTATTCGAACAAGAGCAGGGGAATTCTCGTCGGTGTCCTGGTCATTATTTGTACCTCAACCAACACCTAAAACAGATTATCTGGTGTTTCATTGCTGTTTGTGAGAGCTTGCTGCGTGCAAATTGGCTGCCACGTTTCCTACATTACAACAGTGATTACACTCCAAAAGTACTTAATTGTTTGGAAAGTGCTTTGGGACATCCTGAGGATGTGAAAGATGCTATATAAATGCAATTTCTTCTTTCTTTCTTTCAATAGGAGGCATTTACCACACATGGTAGAGTTCTTTTTGCTAGTAATTTTATTTTAGAACCACTGCCAGAAGTCTGCATATTCCATATTGAATTAAGCAAAGCCATTAAGCTCATGATTACTATGACAGCAGTTAAGCCAACAAAGCAGACCTGACAAAATTAAGCCAATTTGCAATTTTCCGTGTAAGAATACGTTTCAGGCCATTTAGCCCATTAAAGCTCACCCTTCTGGAGCTCTAACTCCCCCATCACAGCATTCTACTATAGTTCTGTCTAGCAGATTGTTTCAAACGTTTATCACTCTTTGAATAAGAAGGTCTTTCTGATATATCTGTTTTAAATTTACTTTTGACAAACTTCCATTTATAACCTCCACCGAAATTCTCTCCGGTCTCCGTGTGTATTTGATTTGAATTCAGTTTAAAAACAATTACAGCCCCCTCGCCTCAGCCACATTGTTGAGTTCAGCCATGTGCCTTGTGTGAGTCATTAACGTGTTGAAGCAGTAGAAAAAGAACAGCGATGGTGACTCTGAAGCAAAAGAGAAAACTTGCATGTCAGGAACCAACTAATTAGCAAGGACAGTCTGTAGAGACGTGCTCTCTGATATATATCATCTATTAAGTACTGACTTGGTTTCCCGTTCTTTGATAGCTACTGTGTTACCTGTAACTGTGAAGGTAACAGCAGCCAGGAATATCTACAGACAGCTTCCAGGGAGGGTTATACAGGCATCTCGCATTTCATCATGTCAAACTGCATCCAAAAGGTCACAGATTCCCGACTAACAAGCACTTCCAGACTTCCTCATTTCCTGAAATCCAAGGAGCAAACATAGTTATATAATAGTAGTTGTATTCAATTGCAGGATTCCCAGGGCTTCTGGGCATCATGCACTACTGAGATGCCTACACTATCACAAAGTCTGCGAAACATGGCAATCTTGACAGCTGTCAATCTATCTGCAGGTTGCAGATATTGCCCATGATAGGCCTTGGCATGCTTTTGCCAACTACTCAGAGTCAGCTCAAGACTCATTTATTGTAAGAGCCGAGGATCAACATTGTCAACCGTCGTTACTGAAAATGGCAGATTCCACAGCAAACTCCTGACTATAGCTAACTATAAGTTGATCTAAAATCCTAGTTCATGGCACCGCTCCATAATCAAGTAGGATATAGGTACAATGAGGCACATAAATCCATAATATTAACATGTGGGATGCTGAACTTAAGGTCCCAGTGTTCGGATGGAGTGACAGGTGCCCTTAAGTATGCACAGCATAAAGTATGCAAAACCTTTGTGGCATGATGTCCTTTGCACAGTATCAGATTGAGAGCAGCCTCACCTTTAAGGTGTGTGAAGAAAGGATGAAGACCCTGGCTCAGGAGGAAGCAGATGTTCAGCAGCTTCTGTGTAGAGATATCCTAGTAATAACTCTGGAATTTAAGGGAAGTTTGGCCAAGAGCACCTTATTCAGAAAACCGAACATTTCCAAATAACTAAATGCTGAAAGGTGCTTAAAACATGGAGCAATAAAAAAGCCAAATAGATACTAACTAAAACCCAGCAAAAATATCAGCAGTAAATACTTCCCTTAAAGGAATCAACTCTGAATAGAAACTGAGTGCTGGTGTCAACTAAATCATCCAATCCACAGAAAAATGTAACAAAAAAGCAACCAATATTACTACACAAACTGATTAAAAGGTTCCCGGGTATGTGCATATGCAAGTGAACAGCAACTACAGGGATTCATTTCAGGCCAGTTTAACTGAAATAGTACTTTGATTTGGTGGCTTAGCTTGTTGTAGGCAGTAAATCACTCCATGATAATGGGGAAAATCACATTTTATGGCTAATAGTTCCACTTGATTAATCTATACTTACTGGCAAAAGAGCCTTTATGACAGGAAGATTCAACAGAAGATTTTCCCCACATTTCTGTTATTGACAAGTATCTGGTAAAGACAAGTAGAAATTTTCTCAATTTACAGCATTCTCTCAATAAGCTAAAGAGTCAATACTTTCAAATAATTTCTCCTTTGGCACCTTTTGCAGGTTTGTCTGATATAAATGGAATAAGTTGAAACTTTAAGCAATTAAATTCAAAGAACTATACATGCTGAGAACGTGTGCAGCCAATCAATTGTCGTGTCCTAAATATATAGATAGAGAGAGATAGCTCGGCATACTGGCATGGACCGGAGTAGCATAACCATGTATTGGCTGCCATGACCTTTCAAAATGAGCTATTTCTGTATGAAATGATGGTCCACACCGATCATTATTTTTAATCAATGAAGCCCTTCTGATTTTGACCTTTAAATAATCAGTCAACACAACGGAACCCATGCTACGTACAGCGAAACTGGAGAAACAAAGGAGCTCGAACGGACAAATTACTGGCCAATAAATAATTGCTCCCCTTCAGCATTCAGCAGCTGATAACAGAGGTGTCCCACATATAAATGAAGAAGTCCCAGCATTGTTCGACCAGGAGAAGTGGCGCTTGATGACTATATTCTCAGCTGCTATCACGAGATTGGCACCAAAAAAACGGCCCTAATTAAATGCTAATGAATAAAGCTGAATGTCTGGGATTGTTAGTTTTAGAAAAACAATGAGCATCAGCATTAAATTAATGCTGGCAGTTGTGTAATTATTATACAAAACGCTGGGAACTCAACGGGAAAAATAATTTTCAATAATTACTACTAAAGGAATGCTTTATGGAGGCAACTGTTACAGCAAGTGGAATTACGAGAATATAGGGAGCCTTGTTGATTACATGCTCATGGAAAATGGAAACACACTCTAGATGATATAGGACCATGTTTACGAGGGGATAGATCAGTTTGCCAGGCCTGTGTGTTAATACCAGATTTAAGATGCCATCTCGGCATAGTATGGGTGACTCAGAATTTAGTCAATAGTGGGAATTATGTTGCTCTTTGTTGTCCTCTTGTTCACAAAGTCTTCTGAAGTTAGTCACAGCAGCAGGAACTATTTCCTACTCTATATATGTAAAGTCTGTGGGTTGTGCAGTTAATAAATACACAGACTTCAGAAGTAACAAACAAAACAGGTCTTTACTATTCGAAGGTCCGGGCGAATCTGTCCAATAACTCCTGGCACAACACTTATATACTGGTGTGGTCACTATCGGTATTACAGTATACAGAAGCCAAACAAATAGTGCCACACCTAAAGTAGTTCCCTTAAAGGTGAACGGTTACATTCAATAGTTCCCTTAAAGATAGACGGGTACATACACTACAATCCTCCCTTTTTAGTTTATTACTTACAGAGTCCCCGTTAAACATACATATCTTCAACTTCCTATAAAACAAATTACAGATATAATCTCGGTGGAGTCAATGTCATATAAAACAATTTACAAATATAATCTCGGTGGAAACAGTTCACAGGTTCAGTCTCTGCGGAAACAGTTCATAGATTCAGTCTCTGATCTTGACTCATTCCGAACAACATTTCTTTGGTGTAGCCGGATTACCTGGCTAGCGTGACTCCTCCATAGCCTTTTTCTTGACGTAACAGCTTGAACCTTCGTCCTGTTGAACCAGCAGTGCGGACTTTTACAACCAACTGGCTGTCTTGACATTTTCCAGTTTTTCAACTAATTTAGCTCCTTTCGTAATGTCCCGCCTGGAATGGTAGAAGTGCTAATATTTTAGACAGTTATTATCTTCTGCTTCTTCTTTTTCTTTTCTGCCTTTTTGAAACTCTCGGAGCTCCTTTCTCGGCTGCCAGCTGTAGCGCCACCAACTCTCTATGTTCCTTAGACCTTAAGTGCTTCCTCCGGATTTCAGCACTTTGAGAGTTCTCATCACAAGCTGGGCAGACCACATCCTCGTAATATTCAGTGTCACTCAACAGGTCATGGTAATATTCGGGTTCGTCCTGAATTAGGCCAGCGAGAGAGACTTCTTCTTCCTCCTCACCCGTCTGGACGTTAGCTGACGGTGGTTCCTTCCCTAAACATCTTTCTTGAAAAGCCTTCTTCATGCATTCATATTCATCCCGCTCTTCCTGGGTTATCTGTCATTCCTTCACGACGGACCTCATTTGTGAGTTCAATACCTTCCTTTCCATCGGTAATTGCGTTATCAGGCTATTTAACCCTTCAACTGAAGTAACGGTTTCCACATTCTTCTGTTCACCTTGACTTGATTCAACGTACTTTTGGCATCCTTGTAAAATTTGTGTTGCCACCTCAGCTATCTCCGTGACTTTTGAGAGCTCCGAACTCGTTCCCCCTGAAGATTGAAGCTCGTGTTCAGATTGTTCCCCTTGCAGAGTCTTGTCCCTCAGCATATGAAGGAGTTGGCTGACCGTTAACTCTTCCCTGGGAACACGGTGGATCAGAGTCTTCTCCATTTCCTCCACCTCTTTCTCCAATACTTCCACCTTACGTTCCTCTTGAACTTTGGCTTTCAGCGCTCGGAAAAGTTGCGCCCTGATGCTCTCTAGTTCATGTTCAGGGACCATTCTTACAGTGTCCTGTTCTTCCACTGAAAGGATTCCCAGTTGAATCTGTTCTTCAAGTTGTTGAACCTCGGTCATTGCCACCTCATATTTGTCTTGGGTGTCCTTCAATGTTTTTATAAGTTCTTGGACATCCTGTCTTTCATGCTCTGCCATGATTTTCACCTCTAATTTCTCATCTATGGATGGATCTCCTACTGATGAGTCTGTCTTGGCCTTGAGCTCATCAAGAATTTCCTGTAGCCTTTGGACTTCTTGCTCATGTTCAACCTTCAGTTGTTCATATGCTTCTACTGAAACTAGCTTTTCGGAGGCTGCCGAGTTAACCCCCTCCAGAATTGTAGCCTGGGCCTGTTCATACTGTTCTTTCAACTTCTCACACTCTGCTTGTAAGGAGTCGTAGAGAAGAACTGGAATAAAATCCTGGCTCCCTGAAGATTCCTCTTCCTTTGGTTCATTCTGTAAATATTCTAGTTCCTGAACAGCATCAGGGGAATGTGATTGGTATTTGACCACGATGGCTCTATGGTCGCTCTCTGCTTGAGCTAGCTGTCTCTGTAGTCTTTCCAGGTTCTCCCATTCGGTGTCCCAGAACCTTTCCATATTTTTCATCTCTTGTACGAGACGGTCACTCAACTGTTCTAATTGTTGTCGTACTTTGACATAAGTTTGCGTCCGAGCTCGGTGTTCTTCCGTCATGGATGAATCCTTTGCTTGAACAGGCTCAGAATTCTCTGTCAACCTGGAGTTCTGCTCTGCAGCTTTATTCTTCTTGGTACCATAAGTCCTTCTGCATGTCTTCGTTTTCTTTCCCATCGTCGGCAAGTCCCTTTTAGCCTCGTCTTCCATATTCGACTTGGTCTTATCATCATCCATTTCAGAATCTGAGCTAATAGCTTGCACCGAGTCCTCCCTCATTATGGCTTTTAGGTAATGCCATTCCATGTCTATTTTCTTAATCCACTCCCGTCCTAGAAGTGGTGGTCCTCCCTCAGGTAATACGTACAAGTTCATTCTTGGGTGTTCTTTACCCCTATCTCTCACCTTGACTCTTATTTTCCCCACGGGGTATACGTTATGCCCCATGTATGTCTGTAATACGAACTTGGTATTTCTTAAAGGTATGTGAGAGAATAGCCAGTGGTAGTCCCTTCGGTTGATGACTGATAGAGCTGATCCAGTGTCCAGCTCCATTCTTACTTGGACTCCAGCTATTTTTAGTATGACCCAGATGGCCTGTAGATCCGTTTCTTTACCCACATTGTGGATTCTCAGCCTACCCAGCTCCTGGTTGTTTGGGTCTGAGTCTGAATTCTGTTCGTCTGAACTCTTCTCAGCCACCTTGTGTACCTTGTTGTACTTTTCTTGTGGTGGCTTCCTTTGATTATTGGTCTTTTTCCCGGACCGGCATACCTTCGCGATGTGACCCAGTTTGCCACATTTCCTACACTCTTGGTTCTTAAACCAGCATTGATTCTGGTCATGCGTGGTCTTCCCACAACGGTAGCATTTTGTTGTGCTTAAAGTAATTTGGTCCACCCCAAGTGCCGCCGCCTTTAGTTGCATTTCCGCCGTTCCTTTCGCTGCGGCTTCGTGCGATGCAGCTATAAGGACAGCCCTGTCCAGTGTGAGGTCGTTCTCTTCCAGTAGTCGCTTCTGCGTCCCTTCTTTGGACAATCCGCATACGAACTTGTCCCGCAGCGCTTCTGTCAGATTCCCTCCGAACTGGCAGTATTTCGCTAGCCTACGCAGTTCAACCAAGTATTCCGCATTGCTTTCGTCTTTCTTCTGCGTTCTTGCGTAGAATTTGAATCGTTCAGCCAGCATCAGCGGTGTGGGGTTCAAATGGTCCTTCAGCACAGCCACAATCTCTTCGAAGGTCTGATCCGCTGGTTTATTTGGTGCTATTAGATGCTTCAAGAGCCCGTATGTTTTTGCCCCCATCGAGTTTAGCAATGTTATCGCCTTGTCGTCTTCCTCTATTTTGTTGGCTTCGCAATAGATCTCTATGCGTTCCACATACGTGGCCCAGTCTTCTATTTCCGAATTAAAGTCGTTAATATTCCCTCGCTTAGCCATTTTTCTTCCCTTGGGAGCAGCACCAGTATTTCTTTAAGTATTCTTATTTATTTGTTTGTTTCTAAGATGGCGGTTTTCCCGCGAAATCGGCGGTTTCCCGCTCTTTCCTTCTCTCCCCGCCCACTTCAATGGCGGTATGTCAATCAAGATGGCGGTTTTCCCGCGAAAATGCCGGTTTCCCGCTCTTCCTTTCTCGCCCCGCCCACTTCAATGGCGGTTTCCCGCTTCTGGCGTCTTCTCCGCCTAATGGCGGCTTCCCGCGCTTCTTCCCGGTGGAAGGGGTACGCTTCCCCCACAGCGGACAGGTTCAGCCGCTGGCTGGCTTCCGCACAGCTCCCCTTACTCGGCTATGTCTTTTCCTCCCGCCCGCACGGCCCAACCGGCGCTGGGTACACCCCGTTAACGGAGGACAGTTCAGCCGCTGGACTGGCTCTCGCGCAGTCTCTCACCCCGTTTTCGGCTGTGTCTCTCACCCACTCCCGCACGTTCGGTTTTGCCGGCTCTGAGTACCCCGTTGGTGGAGAACAGCTCAGCCGCTGGACTGGCTCCTCGCAGTCTCTCTCTCCGCACCCGGCTCTCACCCGCACGGTTCCCGTTCGCCTCCCCAGCCCTCTCGCAGACCGGTGTTTCCCTCCCCGGCTGCGGCTGGGTTTCTCTTCCCGCGCCTACTCGCAGGCTCAGCGCTTCGTGGCCGCGGTCGCTGCCCGGATTTTTCCCGCCGATCGCGGTCCGGCTGTCACCCGACGCCGTTGGACCCGACTTTTGGCCGGCACAGCTCCCCCTCGACCGAGGTCGAGTGCTCTGCCCTTCTACACCTTCCCCTACTCACAGTCTCTTCGGCCGCCTTGTTCCCTGCTGATCGGCTCACTCCGCACCGTGGTAGAAGGGTAGTCAGTGCCTGTTACTAATGGAAGCTTTTGTTGCTAAAGTCTTCCACCTTTCTCCTGCTGCAGCCTCGTGTTTTCTTCCAGCAGCACGACGAGGGCGGTTGCCTCTCTTCGACGCTCTTCTTGCTTTGGTAATCTTGCCGCAGGGTACGATCGGACTCGTCGCCACTGTAAAGTCTGTGGGTTGTGCAGTTAATAAATACACAGACTTCAGAAGTAACAAACAAAACAGGTCTTTACTATTCAAAGGTCCGGGCGAATCTGCCCAATAACTCCTGGCACAACACTTATATACTGGTGTGGTCACTATCGGTATTACAGTATACAGAAGCCAAACAAATAGTGCCCCACCTAAAGTAGTTCCCTTAAAGGTGAACGGTTACATTCAATAGTTCCCTTAAAGATAGACGGGTACATACACTACAATATAAATGCAAGTTCTTTCTTTATTCTTTCCAACTGCAGATTTACACTACAAAACCCGCGACCTCTGCCACTGAGAAGGACAAGGGCAGCAGGCGCATGGGAACACCACCACCTCCAAGTTCCCCTCCAAGTCACACACCATCCTGACTTGGAAGTATATTGCTTTTCCTTCATCGTCACTGGGTCAAAATCCTGGAACTCCCTCCCTAACAGGACTATGGGAGAACCTTCACCACACGGACTGCAGCGGTTCAAAAAGGAGGCTCACCACCACCTTCTCAAGGGCAATTAGGGATGGGCAATAAATGCTGGCCTTGCCAGCGACGCCTACATCCCATGAACGAATAATAATAAAAAATTTGTAGGGGAATCCATAGATGCATTTAAAGGGAAGCTATATAAGTACATGAGGGAGAAAGGAATAGACGGATTTGTTGATTAGGTGAGATGAAGTAAGGTGAGAGGAGGCTCGTGTGGAGCATAAACACCGGCATAAACGTGTTGGGCTGAACGGTCTGTTTCTGTGCTACAAATTCTATGTAACTTTATGTCAGCTTTGCACTGATGCAATTGTTGCAGTGTAAATAGAACCTTATTAGCCACAATTCATCTCCTAGTTAAAATGTGGATCTAGAATACAAGATTGGCAATAATTTATCACAATTAAGCAATAAAATCGCACTCATTTTCAGTAAGATTGTTAGGTTGTCCAATGCGGAAAATAGAAAAAAGCAATTTGATGTAGTAGAGGGCGCAGTTTTAAGGTTAGGATACAATTGGGTAAGGATGCTCCTGGTTGTTTGGCAACAGCATCACGATTACATTTCTGAAGATTGTGTCGGTTACTTCTCGAGAAATTGTGAACATGTTGTGAAACAATGAAAGGATTATTACTAGTCCTAGCCCCTTTAGGGCTACCCCGGATCAGGCGTATTCCTCAGACGTTCACTTTCAGCTAAAGTTTGAGGTAGCCGAATCCTAAAGACGCTTAATTGGGTCTAAAATATAAGAACATAAGAAGTAGGAGCAGGAGTAGGCCATACGGCCCCTCGGGCCTGCTCCGCCATTCAATAGGACCATGGCTGATCCGAACCTAGACTCACGTCCACTTCCCTGCCCGCTCCTCGTAACCCCTAATTCCCTTATCAGCTAGGAAACTGTTTATCTCCGTTTTAAATTTATTTAATGTCGCAGCTTCCACAGCTCTCTGAGGTAGCAAATTCCATAGATTTACTACCCTCTGAGTGAAGAAGTTTCCCCTCATCTCAGTTTTGAAAGGGCAGCCCCTTATTCTAAGATTATGCCCCCTAGTTCTAGTCTCACCCATCAGTGGAAACATCCTCCCTGCATCCACCCGATCAAGCCCCCTCACAATCTTATGTGTTTCGATAAGATCGCCTCTCATTCTTCTGAATTCCAATGAGTAGAGGCCCAACCTACTCAACCTTTCCTCATAAGTCAACCCCTTCATCTCTGAAATCAACCAAGTGAACCTTCTCTGAACTGCCTCGAGAGCAAGTATATCTTTTCTTAAATATGGAAACCAAAACTGTATGCAGTATTCCAGGTGTGGCCTCACCAGTACCCTATATAACTGAAGCAAGACTTCCCTGCTTTTATACTCCATCCCTTTTGCAATAAAAGCCAAGATTCCATTGGCCTTCCTGATCACCTGCTGTAACTGCATACTAACCTTCTGTGTTTCATGCACCAGGACCCCCAGATCCCTTTGTACTGTAGCACTTTGCAGTTTCTCTCCATTTAGATAATAACTTGCTCGTTGATTTTTTCTGCCAAAGTGCATAACCTCACACTTTCCAACATTATATTCCATCTGCCAAATTTCTGCCCACTCACTTAGCCTGTCTATGTCCTTTTGCAGGTTTTTTATGTCCTCCTCACTCACTGCTTTCCCTCCCATCTTTGTATCGTCGGCAAACTTGGATATGTTGCACTCGGTCCCTTCCTCCAAATCGTTAATATAGATTGTAAAGAGTTGGGGTCCCAGCACTGACCCCTGTGGAACACCACTAGTCACAGATTGCCAACCCGAGAATGAACCATATATCCCAACTCTCTGTTTTCCATTAGATAGCCAATCTTCCACCCATGCCAGTATATTACCCCCAATCCTGTGATTTTTTATCTTGTGCAGTAATCTTTTTAGGTCCTGACTATCTCTCCCTAAAGGAAAGGAGCAACCTGAAAATGTTACCGTCCTCCAGATAGCACTTTTAATAAGTTTAGCTAGACTGTAACATTCCGGATATTATGAGGGTCCGGAAAACTCCCCCAGAATTCTGCAACTCCTCACCAAAGAGTGTACAGAGATTGAGTTCGCGAGTTTGATACAGAAGTATTATGTGAGACAATTCTAAAAATATACAGATATATTAAAGAACCAACATATAATTTACAGTTGGTGAGTCAATCGCAACATTAACAGTTCCAAAAAGAGAAAGCTTTTCAATCTTATTATCAGAGATCCTTATTCTCAAATCTTAACTTCGCTGCAGTTTTACAGTTCTTAGTTTATTCAGGATATCCACCAAAATCAAATACAGTACCTTGGTCCCCGAGATACAAAGAGTTGTAGACTTACAGAGCTAGTCCTGAAGCCGAGAATCGCTTTGCCCCTTCAAGCGAGTCTATTATCCCATTTAAAAGTTCAATATTTATACTCTTTTTCAGTGGTATTTCCTTTGAGGTTTTCTGCTGATAAAAGCTAATTATCTCTAGTCATTTTTCTGCTGATCCTTGCTATTCTTACAGTCACCTCAGCTGGTAGCATTACAGAGTTATGTCTCTACCCCAGGTGTCTCAAGCTTACCATAAAAACGGTGTGACAGCAGGTGTTTCTATTTGATGTCATTGTTAATAAGGCCTTCTGTTTGTGCTCTTGCAATTAGAACACCTTAACTAGGGTGATCTATGAAATTCTTAGTCACCTCAGCTGGTTGTAACACAGAATCATGTCTCTCCTCCATAGGTGTTCTAAGTTTAACACAAAAACGGTGTGGTAGCAGGTGTTTCTTTTACTTGATGTCATTTTTACGAAGGCATATGTTTTTTAATTTTATGTGCCTCTTTACGAAGTGTAACTTAGAACACCTTAACCAGGATATACCATTGTCTTCTTTCCAAAGATCCAGACCATCAGGAGCCTCCAACCTACTGTTTCAATAAGGTTATTGTTTCAGTGTCAACAACTATCTTATCTCTATTACCTGAATTACTGTAACAGCTTTTTCATCGTTAGGTTTCTAGATTTCCAGCCCCAGTTTGTCTTCTTTTAATAAGGCCAGAGTTCTTTCATAGAATGGTGTATTTTTCTGAATAGGTTATATGGCGTATTCCTTCACAACAACACACAGGCTGGGAATTTCCTCTGAGCCACTCTTGCTTTGCTGCGATAAGTTTGCTGGAAGTGTGGCGGAAACCACTTTCACACTTCCTGTGAAGCTATGGTGGCGAAGCCGGAGCAGCACCAGAGAAATTCCCGGCCACAGTGGCCAGAGAGAACCTTACCCCAATTTCTGGGGCAGAACAGAGGATGTTGTAACTCTGCCTTGGGCTGGTGTTGTAAGTGACCTGAGAGTGCTTGGCACTGAAGCTGCATGCTCAAAGTGGAAAAATATTCTGTTGCCCAGCACTGAGATCATTAGCTTGATGAGCATAAAAGTACAGCGTAACAGAATTGGAAAAAGAATATGATGCAATGGGCCATAATTTGCTGCCCCTACGGACACGTATGAGGTGCATACACGCCCATCAGGGCTGCACAAGTTTCGGGTTTAGGCATGCGAAGCGCATGCGTGAAAACCTGGAATTTGCGCTCTGTCAAGAATCCCCGGGAAAAGGGCATCCACAGGTGGAGAATTGGGCTATTTACCCAACTTTTGCTCAGCAAATGCCCGTGAAATTCTTACGCCTGGTAAAAGGCCTGCTTTTACCAGAGTAAGAGATTAAAAAACATAAAAATAAATTTTCATCAATAATTTATACATTAAAAAACCTGTGCAATAAGGTAATTCAGGGCTAAAATTGTTGATTCAATATACAGATCACAGGGCGTCAAGGAGTCATGGTGGCATTTAATGAGATTAATGGCAGTTTTTTTTAAATTGTTCTTCCTACAATCAAAAAAGATTTGGGGCTAGATTTTCAGTATAGACAGTTTTGGGGCGCTAACCTTAGCGCCCGCCCGAAGTTAGCGCCCGCCCCAAAGTAGCGCCCCGTTGCCGGAAATTCAGTGGCTTCGCCCTAAGAGAGTGGTGGAGCGCTAAAAGAGGCGTTCCACTCCTACCTTTAGGCGCTAAGCCGGCGGTCCAGAGGGATAGCGCCCAGGCGGGGCGCAGCACGGGTGCGGTCATTTTTGCACTGACAGCAGACCCCGTGGTGCCGACCAGCTCTTAAAGGGGGAAGGGACGAATTGGTCTGCTGCCACGCCCTGCACACTGCAGCCTTGCAAAGAGGCCTCAACACTGCTGCTCAGCCCCAGGGAGTCATGGCAACGCCAGAGAAGGCCCGTCAGCGTGCCCTGCGCTTCTCAGAGGGTGATCTGGACATAATGGTCACAGCTCTGGAGGTGAGGCGCAAGATCTTGTTTCCAGAGAGTGGGAGGAATCCAACCCACCATGACTACACCAAAGCCTGGAAGCAGATCGCCCAGAGGGTGACGTTCACCGGCGAGGCCCCCAGGACCCACAAACAATGCCGTAAGAAATACAACGATCTGACCAGGATTGTGAAGGTGAGTAGCCTTTCCAGTCTCCTCCTCATTCTTGCATGTACACCTGACATGATGGGCAAAGGGACCTGAAAGTCCTATTGGCCAGCCCTCAGCCAGCAGCATTGGGACAGTCATGAGCATCAAATGGCCATTCGGCACTCTACACTTTGGCCAAGCTATTCCACCATGGGAGGCAGTGCACACTACATCAGGGCTTCACTCTGTCCAAGCTATTCCACCATGGGAAGCAGTGCACACTACATCAGGGCTTCACTCTGTCCAAGCTATTCCACCATGGGAGGCAGTGCACACTACATCAGGGCTTCACTCTGTCCAAGCTATTCCACCATGGGAGGCAGTGCACACTACATCAGGGCTTCACTCTGTCCAAGCTATTCCACCATGGGAGGCAGTGCACACTACATCAGGGCTTCACTGCGCACTTACAGCCCGTCCTTTCTCTTGCAGGCTAAAGTAGCGTTTAATCGCCAGGCCCGTGCCAGGGGTGGCCGCGCCAAGCTGCAGAAGCTCACTCGGCTGGAGGAGCGCGTGTGTGTGCTCATGGGAGCCCGTGTGATTGTCCCCACAGCGTGCGGTGTATCCGACCCTCCACTGCCCGGCAATGGTAAGGACCTCGCCTTTTGGCCCTCTCGCGTCGCACTGGCCCATCCGAGCTACCTCCTTTGCCACTGTCCCACCAATGCGCTGAATCCCACCAGTCCTAACTCCCTCGCTGACGCCGTCTCCTCACTCTGAAGCTACTCTTGTGCATTCCTGCTTTCAGCTGGTGATGACCAGGACCCTGAAGCTGCCAGTGACAGCACCTCCGACCAGGAGGAGGAGGAGGAGCAAGCCGGACCTTCGGGGGAACAGTCACGTCCCGCAGGAGAGGAGGAAATGCTTGACACCTCCTCACTGGACGAGTGCCTGGAGGAACTGTCGCAGGGCAATGCAGCTTCTGGGACCAGTGGCGTCCAGCCACCCAGCAGCCGTGCGCGTGGCCCGCGGCCTTCCCCCCAAAGGGGGGAAGGATCAGAGGGGAGTGCTGCTGCTCGGCACACTCGCCGTCACCAACGCGGCAAGGGTCCCCTAGTTCGGACCCCTCCTCCCCAGCGGGAGAGTCGCGACTCCAGTCCGGACACCTTCACTTCGGAGGAGGTGCGGAAGCTGGATAAGATGGCCGACGACTCGGACCGGCGCCACACGGAGCTCATGAGCGTGGTGGGGCGCATGCCTGAGGCCATCGAGTCGCTGGTGACCAGTGTGCGCGAGTTCGGGGCAGCAACTACCGCGAGTGGCCGCATGCTGACTGATGCCGTCAAGACCCTGGCGGATGTGATGCGCACGCACACCAGGACCACAGGGCCACTCACTGCTGCCACACGCGCTGTCTCAGGCAGGCATCGCCAGGGCAGGCGCCGCGCTGGACCATCCCAGCAAGCCGCCCGTCGGCTGATTGCTGCGGATCCTGCAGTGCGGGCCCGGCCGAGTGCCACCGCGCCACAGCACCAGCCAGCGCATCCCAGACGCCAGCTGGCCCACATTGCGCCATCCGTCGCCGCCATTCCCCCTCTGGGGCGTCAACGGCAAGCGGCTGCAGCTGATGGTGGCCAGGCTCAGGTGCGCCACTCAGCAGACGGCCCCTCGAGGCCCAAACGCCGTGTAGGCCGCCCCCCAGCGGCATCTGGCGGAAGGGCATCTGAGCCTCAGGCGCCTTCCCCCAGCCTCGCAGCAGCCACTGGGCAGAGCTTGCGAAGGAGCAGCAGGCAGGGCAGGGGAGGCAAAATGCTGGCCAAGGTCTCGCCCTCGCGGGCCACTCAGTAGAGGGTGTGGGCAGCTTTCCTTTAATATGGCGGTGGCCATCTTTATTTTGCCCATGGTTGTGCTTTTGGAGGGCTTATTTTTTGCGTTAGGCCGACGTTGAGGGCCGGTTTGAATAAAGGTGGATTGGCTCCTCCCCAGTTTGTGGGAGTGAGTCGTTTGTTGGGCTTTTTGTGGGGCCCGTTTATTGTTTTTGGGGATTCATGTGGGAAGGGCTTTTCATTTTTGTGCAATAAAAAATTATCTTTATTCATGCAGTCTCCATGGTTGTTCTTCTTAGTGTTTGTTGGCTTCGCCGGCTGAGGGCTTGCGGAGCGGCTGCATTCATCTTCCCTCATGGCCCCTGGCCATTCCCTGACAGGGGGCTTAGAAGTACCGTGTAATAAGGTGGCGTCGTGCGGCCCTTGGCCCTGGTCGCTCCCTCCTGGGAACGTACTCCTGCTCCTCCTCCTCCTCCTCATGCTCCTCCTGCTCCTCCTCCTGAGGTGCTGGTCCAACGTCAGGTGGCAGTGCCTGAGTCCTGCGGATAGCCAGGTTGTGTAGCATGCAGCAAACCACCACAAATTGGGAGACCCGGTCCGGCGAATACTGGAGCGCTCCTCCGGAGCGATCAAGGCAGCGGAACCGCTGCTTGAGGACCCCAATAGTTAGCTCGATGATGTTGCGGGTGGTTTGATGGCTCTCGTTGTAGGCCTCTTCAGCAGCGGTCCTGGGCGCGCGGAGCGGGGTCATGAGCCAGGTGCACAAAGGATAGCCTTTGTCCCCGATGAGCCATCCTCTTGGGGAAGGCTGTGCCTGGAACATGTCATGCACAGTACTCTGCCGCAGGATAAAGGCATCGTGGCTGCTGCCTGGGAAGCTGGCATTGACTGCCATGATGCGCTGCTTGTGGTCACATACCAGCTGCACATTCAGAGAATGGTAGCCCTTCCTGTTGCGATACTGCTCGCCATGCTCCAGAGGGGCCCGCAAAGCCACATGCGTACAGTCAATGGCGCCCTGCACCAAGGGGAATTCCCCGAGTCTGGCAAATCCCAATGCGCGCTGATGCTGCCTCTCGAGGGCCATGGGGAAGGAGATGAATTGGCTTCTCCTTCTGAACAGTGCTTCGGTCACGTGGCGGATGCAGCGATGCGCGCCATACTGGGAGATGTTTGCTATGTCCCCAGCAGCGTATTGGAAGGAGCCGGTGGCATAGAAGTTCAATGCCACCGTCACCTTCACTTCCACCGACAGAGACGTCCTGCACCTGAGCTTTGGCCGCAGATCTCGGCGAAGCAGGTGGCAGATCTCTGCAATCACCTCCTTTCGGAATCGGAGCCTTCTAACACATCGCGCGGCACTCATGTTTAGGTAGGAGCGCTGCTGGCGGTATAGCCTGACTGGGTAAGGCCTACGTGGCCGACGCCTGTAGCCCCCTCTGCCTCTAGCCAGGGCTGCCCCTCTCACAATGCGTCTGCGAGCCCTACGGACATGGCGCTGCAGCTGCGCGTTGGCACCCCATGCAGCCCCCATCAAATCCTGGCAAACAGTCTAATTTCCAAATGGCCACTTGCAGCGCTATTGCCTGAGTCCAAAAATACCTGGCTCTTGCTGCTTGAAACCAGTTAGCTATCCTCCTTGTTGTGTCTCCAGAAATGCGTTGCACAAGACTGTTTTCTGAAAAAAGGATGGCCTTTATACTGGAGAGGACGTTCCCTTTAATTAGCGCCCCCCGGGGCCCGCGCTGGTTGTGTTGCGTTCCTTTTTCCAAACGCTCCGGCCGCCCGCCGCACAATGGGGCGGTCCGACTGAAGTTTGCAATCGGGGCGGCCAAAGGGCGTTGCACGAGGATGTGACGTCATTTTCTGCGCGCGCATCCGGGCGGGCGCTAAACTTTGCGCCGGCGCTAACGGGCAACTTAATTTGGGGCGGGGCGCAAACTGCGCTGCGCCCGGGCGCTACACGCATAGCGCCCGGAAATCACTTCTCTTAAGGCGCTAACTGCTGGCGCAAGCGACTGAAAATCTAGCCCTTGGTGTTTTATTTTTACATGATAGGTTGCAAATCAACTGTCCTCTTTATGAGTGTATCAGTGATGGACTTTGTTTTCTTTGAAGTAACTCCTAAAAGAGGCATGCAGCAACTTGTTTTGATTTTATTTGATCCTACCAACTTCACCTAGTCATTATTACTGTGTTTTTTTTTCTTTTTCCCTTTCATGCTGCGCATTCCAGATCATAACAACTCGCTGTGTAAGAACATTTCGACTCTGGTTCTTTTGCCGCCTAGGACATGGAGCAACATCTACAACGCCTCAAGCATCCCTTTCAAAAATAAGGTACCGGTTTGTGAGGTAGCCAGGTTTATGAATATATCTGGGCAATCACGTCAAGGGTTGGCATAACAGGTTAAGCGTAACCATTTGGAAGTTAATGAGCTCTATCTTGAGGCCTGAGGCCAATGAATGCTGGGATGAAAGCAAACAGGCCCGACTTGTGGCCACAAGCATAATCTAAATTTTTGCTTCAGACCATTTGTCAGCAGGCATGGAAAGGAGGAAGCAAGAACAAAATGTGTTAAAGTGGTGCAAATTTTGGTGCAGATATGCACTCGCTCGCTCAGGGGTGTAGACTTTTGTCTTCACTGCCTAGGTGGTGATCTGGTGGAGCAGATCGCCCACCCATTGTAGAACTGGCTTGGCTTTCATTCCATTGATTGGCAAATCAGAACAACAACAACAACTTGTATTTATATAGTGCCTTTAACGTAGTAAAACGTCGCAAGGCGCTTCACAGGAATTTGACACCGATCCACATAAGGATAAATTAGGGCAGGTGACCAAAAGCTTGGTCAAAGAGGTAGGTTTTAAGGAGCGTCTTAAAGGAGGAAAGAAAGGTAGACAGGTGGAAAGGTTTAGGGAGGGATTTCCAGAATTTGGGGCCTAGGCAACAGAAGGCATGACCACCAAAGGTTGAGCGATTATAATCAGGGATGCTCAAGAGGGCAGAATTAGAGGAGCTCAGATATCTCGGGGGTGGGGGGGGGGTGCGGGTTGTGGGGCTGAAGGAGATTTCAGAGATAGGAAGGGGCGAGGCCATGGAGGGATTTGAAAACAAGGATGAGAATTTTGAAATTGAGGTGCTGCTTAACCGCAACGTGAAGCATCTACCATTTCTCTGCACTGCCTGGTTTCTTCGTTCACTTTCCATGCTCGTATTCGCTGAGCAGCATAGTCTTAATCTCAGCTGGTGAATTTGCACAGGTTTCTGGTCATCTTTCTTTTCAGGGAAAGGATTTGAGAATGCGTTATGTTTAAGGGTCGTGTTTTCGGATATTTCCGGGAATGGGGGAGGGTGTGAGCTGGTGCTCGGGATGGAGATCCCCAATTAGTACATGGCTGGCGAGGTGATCTTCATCCCTGGTGTCTTTTTCTTCCGCTACACTCCTGGGCCACTGGAGTCTTCTCCACTTTGCCAGATTTTCCATGCTTCCCTCCCCCTTTGCTATTCTGCTGTAGCCATTCACACATCCTCTGGACTCATCTTTTGTTTCTCTAATTTCTCTCATTATCCCCTTATTTTGCCTTGCACCATCATCACTTCTGTCATTTATCATCTCCTGTCCTCCACCTAATCGCAGACCTTCCTCTTTTTTCTTCCTGCCCCTTTTCCCTGGCTCTTTTCCTACTTATAAGAAGCTCATGTGTCCCACAAACAGTAATGAGATTAATGACTGGGTCATCTGTTTTAGTGATGTTGGTTGAGGGATAAATATTGCCCAGGACACTGGGGAGAACTCCCCTGCTCTTCTTTGAAATAATGCTCTTTTATGTCCACCTGAGAAAGCAGGTGGGACCTTGGTCCGTCTCATCTGAAAGATGGCACCTCTGACAGTGTAGCACTCCCTCAGTACTGCATAGAAGTGTCAGCCTAGATTATGTACTCAAGTCACTAGAGTGGGGCTTGAACCCACAACCTTCTGACCCAGCGATGAGAGTGCTACCACCGAGCCAAGGCTGGCACCCAAAGGCTGACAAAGTCTTCTTCTCTTCCATGCCCAGTGACACATGAGGCAACCCATTTCATCCACTGCTTTGCATCCAACAGATCATGCTCTGGGTTGTTTCTGTAACGAAGTCTCTTTTAACATGGGCAGGCTGTTAGCCTGACTCACAATTCCCAAGCAGAAAACCAAAGGCCGACAAAGTACTTTTTATAAATTAATAAGTAATGATTTCTGTAGTACAGTTGTGTAATTTAGTTATTTAATTAAATGTATCCATACACATACTATGCCCTTACAGCATCACTGAGGGACAAAGTAATTTTATTCTTTTCTATTACTAACACAGAGCAGCTTCCAAGCAGGTAGTGGCAGTATGTGCCCACACACATTTGCTGTGACATTTATTTATGCGATAGGGAAACATGAATGGGACAGGGTCCAAGTTAGGAAAATCTGAGTATTTCTGAATTAAATTGATTCAGTTCATTTTGTTTCAGCAGAAACGTCATCTGGCCAAATACGAACAAACAAACTTGCTTTTATATACGATGCATCCCAAAATACTGAAGCGGTTTGAGAAGGAGGCAGTGACCATGGAACATGGAATTGTGCCAAAGGATTGGAGGAATGGGATAAGGCAGGCAATTATAGGCCAGTTAATCTTGCCTCATTTGCAGGTGAACCTCAGGGAGAAATCGGGCTCTGTAGCGCCCGTATTTTGGGCGTTACGCGGCCTCTTAATGCTCAAAAATGGCATCCGAGATGCATGTGTACAATTCCAACGGGAAGTGCGCTGGACACCATCTTGGGAAAGGGTTTTGCACGTGCGCACTTAACGACCACCGGCAGCATGCAGAGCAGGCAGATTAGGACGTCAATCAGTGTGCAATCCTGATTTGGCACCAGCGCTGCCATTTTTGAATGCCATGCTCCAGCCTACGCTCCGTCTTAACCTCGCATGGCTGAACACAACATTAAACGGCATGAAGGAGTTCCCACCAGCGCTACTTAAAGGGATCATGAACGAATTACAGGTTAGTTGTTGGATTATTTCTTCTGGCTGCTGGTGCAATTTTACGCATTTTGTAGCTTCCCTAAACTTGCCTAAAGTTTCAATAGTCTACAGGGAGTGGCCAGGCTGGTACCTTTTTGTTGATTTAGAAGCTTGTTCTGAAATAAGTTGCTTCCAGACATAGGTGGCCTGGTAAGCCTTCCTCGTGGAATTGAGCTAGACTGGGAGAATGAAGAGAGGCCACGCAGAGCAGGACAAGCTGCTGGAAGATCGAGGAGGAGGAAGGGGAAAAGGGCTTTCAGCAGGAGGCCACATCCGCAAAGAATCTGTAGGGAGAAATTCTCTTACCTCAACCTCAGCGAGGACCAAGGCATGGGACATCTTCGCTTCACTAAAGAGGTCGTCACTGAAATCTGGCAACTGCTGCAGCCACAACTATAACCTCAAAGCAGGACAAGGACAGCATTGCCAGTGGCTGTCAAAGTGACTGTGGCTCTGGCCTTTTATGCATCTGGCTCCTTCCAGGCTGCTGCTGGAGATTTAAGCAACATCTCGCAGTTTGCAGTACATTGCTGCATAAGGGAGGTCACTGAGGCTCTCTATACAAAGAGAGACAGCTTCATCTCATTCCCTCTTGCCAGAAACAAGCAGGTCAATTGAGCACGAGGGTCTGCTTGGATTGCAGGCTTCCCATTGGGGCAGGGTGCTATTGACTGCATGCATGTTGCTTTGCGTGTGCCTCATGTCAACTCTGCCATTTTATCTGAACCGAAAGGGATTCCACTCCCTCAATATGCAGTTGTTGTGTGACCACAGGCAGCGCATCATGCAGGTGAATGCCCATTATCCTGGCAGTAGTCACAATTCCTTCATTATTCAGCAGTCCTCTGTGCCACCTGTATTTGAACCACCATGGCAAGTCAAAGGCTGGCTACTGGGTGACAAAAGTTATCTACTCAAGACATGGATCAAGATTCCGGTCCGGAACCCACGAACATGTGCACAGCAGGCCTACAATGAGAGCCATGCTGCCAGAAAGAATATTGTGGTGTATGTAACCTGTCCCACCTTAAGAGAACTACTTTAAGAGATGTACTACTTTCTCTTGGCTGCTGTATACTGTAATACCGGTGGTGACCACACCGGTATATAAGTGTTGTGTAAGGATTTGCTGGGCAGTTCAGCCCTGACCTCCGAATAGTAAAGACCTGTTAAAAGTTATTCTTGTTGTCTGTGTCAGTGATTGATCCTAAACATAACTGGGACACACAGACTCAACAGTGGCGACGAGTCCGATCTTACCCTGCGGCAGTTTTACATCCAAGGCAGCTTCGTCCTCAGAACGGGCGTCGAGAAGAGGCATCCACCCTCATCATCCTGCTGAGCACCATCGCACGGGAGGCATCGAGAACCCGGGTTAAAAAGAAAAAGAATTCTGACCACGAAGCCCTCCATCAGCGACAGGCAGTGATCATCCCTTCTACCACGGTGGTGGGTAAGCCGATCAGCGACACGAGCAGAAAGTCGGCCGTGTTGGCTGTGGAGTAGGGGAGGGAAAACGGAGGAATAAAGGCGGAGAGCTCGACCACGGCCAGTAGAAAGGGCCGGGCTGCAATCGAGGCCGAGAGGCGCAGCGACTGGGGCAGCTTAAGGCTTGAGAGCCACGGAGAACTCAAACGCAGCCGGTGTACAGGACCGGGCTGCAAGCGGGGCTGCGAGGCAAAGCAGCGTCGGGGAGTTGAGAAGCTTAAGGCACGAGAGCCGCGGAGAATTCAAACGCAGCCGGTGTAAAGGACCGGGCTGCAAGTGGGGCTGCGAGGCAAAGCAACGTCGGAGAGTGAGAACCGCTGGGGAGGCGAGAATGGCAGCAGCAAGGCAATCGCCATTGCAGCCAGCGGGGGAAGAAGGCAAACGCGGGAATCCGCCATTGTAGTCGGCGGGGGAAGAAGACGAGCACGGGAAAGACCGCCAAGCGCGGGAAGCCGCCATTTTAGTAGGCGGGGGAAGAAGACAAGCGCGGGAAGACGCCATTTTGAAAAAAAAAATTTGCAAGGATGCCTAAACATGGGAGCATTAATACCTTTGATAGCGATATCGAAGATTGGACCACGTATGTAGAACGCATGGCAGTGTATTGTAAAGCAAATAAGGTACCAAATGATGAGAAAGCACTAACCTTATTAAGCTCAATGGGTGCGAAAACATACGGGCTATTGAAGCACCTTCTATCACCAAATAAACCGGCGGATCAGACTTTCACAAATATTGTTATTGTCCTGAAAGATCATTTAAACCCCACACCGTTGATGATAGCGGAACGATTTAAATTTTACAGAAGAACGCAGCTGAAAGACGAAAGCAGCGCTGAATTTTTAATTGAACTGCGTAAGCTAGCAAAGTACTGTCAGTTTGGAACAGGACTAGCAGATGCGCTGAGAGATAAATTTGTGTGTGGATTGTTAAAAGAAGGAACACAAAAGCGACTGCTTGAGGAGAATGAGCTTACGCTTGATAAAGCTGTCACTATTGCAGCATCGCACGAAGCCGCAGTGAGAGGCACTGCGGAAATGCAGCTACGGTCACCGGAACTCAGCACCAATCAAATGGTCTTGAGTACAGTAAAATGTTATCATTGTGGAAAGACAACACACGATCAGAACCAGTGCTGGTTCAAAAATCAGGAATGCAGAAAATGTGGCAGGCTTGGTCACATAGCTAAAGTATGCTGGTCAGGAAAGAAGACCAGCAACAAAAAGTCACCGCAGGAAAAGTACAGAAAGGTACACAAGGTGACAGAGAACAGTTCGAACGAACAGAAGTCAGATTCAGACTCCAGCAGTAATGAACTGGGTAGTCTAAGAGTACACAATGTGGGTAATGAAGCAGACCTCCAAACTATCTGGGTCACACTGCAGATAGCAGGAGTCCAAGTGAAGATGGAATTGGACACTGGATCGGCATTGACGGTCATGAATAAGAAAGATTACAAAAGGTTATTCCCACATATTCCCCTACGGGATACGGAGATTGTATTGAAAACATACACGGGGCAAAGAGTATACCCCATCGGGAAGATAGAGGTAAAGGTGGTCCACAAGGGCAAAGAAAGCCGAGGAATGGACTTATATGTGCTACCTGAGGGAGGTCCACCACTACTGGGATGAGAGTGGATTAGGAAAATGAATATGGACTGGCATTCCTTAAAAGCACTAACGGTAGATTCCGGTACAAAAGATGTCAAAACTAAACGATTGTCCGGAATATTGGACGATGCTAAAGAGGTGTTCCAACAGGGACTGGGAACACTGAGAGGAATTACGGCAAACATCAAGGTTGAAGAACATGCAAACCCGAAATTTTTCAAAGCCAGACCGGTACCTTATGCAATACGACCTGCTGTGGAAGCTGAGCTGGATGTGCTAGAAAGTTCAGGAGTACTGTCTAAGGTAAACTGGAGTGAGTGGGCCACGCCCATTGTCCCCGTCATGAAGCGTTCATCGAGCAACAAGCCGGGGGAACCGGGGAAGGTTCGCATCTGTGGAGATTTCAAGATCACTGTTAATCCGGTGCTTCACACGGTGCAGTATCCGCTTCCGCAGATTGAGGATATCTTCGCTTCGTTGTCTGGCGGGAAACACTTCACCAAGATAGACCTGGCGCAGGCGTACTTACAGATGGAAGTTGAGGAAGAGTCACGCCAGTATCTCACGATCAACACGCATCGAGGCATGTACCGGTATAATAGACTGGTTTTTGGAGTGGCATCGGCTCCGGCAATTTGGCAGAGGGCCATGGAGCAGGTATTACAGGGAATTCCAGGTACACAATGTTACCTGGACGATATTCTGATTACAGGAGATGATGACGAGGAACACCTTACAAACTTGGAACTGGTGCTCACCAGATTGAAAGAATATGGTCTTCGAGTTAATCGCCAGAAGTGTGAATTCTTTCAGAAGCGGATCTCGTACTGTGGTCATGTCATTGACCAGGAGGGGCTTCATAAGTCTCCTGACAAGATCGAAGCTGTTGTGAAGGCTCCCGCTCCGGATAATGTATCCCAATTGAGGTCGTTTCTAGGGTTGATTAACTATTACCATAAGTTTCTGCCAAATTTATCCACGGTGCTGCACCCGCTGAACGCTCTTTTGCAGAAGGGAGTACCATGGAAGTGGAGCGAGGACTGTAAGAGGGCCTTTCGCGAAAGCAAGGCATTGATCACCTCAGAGGAAGTGTTGGCTCACTTCCACCCAACGCTGCCTATTCGTTTGGCTTGTGATGCTTCTCCATATGGTATTGGGGCAGTACTCTCACACAAGTTGCCAAATGGCCAGGAGAGGCCAGTTGCGTTCGCATCCAGATCATTGACCTCCGCTGAGCGCAACTATGCTCAGATAGATAGGGAGGCTCTCAGCCTTGTGTGGGGAGTAAAGAAGTTTAATCATTACCTGCAGGGCCAAAAGTTTACGCTTCTGACAGACCACCAGCCGTTGGTATCCATTTTTAGCCCTAAGAAGGGTGTTTCGGTGATGACAGCACAGAGACTCCAGAGATGGCCCCTTTTCCTAGGGGCACATCAATATCAGATAGAATTCAAAGGTACAAAGCAGCATGGTAATGCTGATGGGCTGTCGCGCCTGCCACTACCTACAGAGGAGGAGGCACCGACGGTTGACCCTGTTGAGTTATTTCACTCGACCATCATCGAATGTTTACCAGTCACCAATGCAAGTATTGAAAGAGAAACCAGGAACGACCCGACACTGTCCAGGGTCTACGAAGTGACAGTGAAGGGATGGCCAGCACATGGTGATCCACTGTTACCGGCATTCTCAGCAAGACGAGAACAGCTGTCCGTCTGTCAAGGAACATTGATGTATGGAACAAGGGTGATTATTCCTCCTAAGTTAAGAGAGAGAGTTCTAAAGGAACTGCATGAAGGTCATCTGGGGGGAGTCAAGATGAAAAGCCTTGCTAGGGCTTATGTGTGGTGGCCGGGTATCGACCAACAGATAGAGGAGCTGACGAAAAGCTGCTCAGGGTGCCAAAAAGTGCAAAATGCACCTCCGATTGCACCGCTGCATCCATGGGAATGGCCTTCAACCCCATGGCAACGTGTACATATTGACTTTGCTGGTCCTTTCATGGACTCCATGTTTTTAATTGCGGTGGACGCACATTCTAAATGGCCAGAAGTGATTAAGATGACTACCACTACCTCGGAAAAGACGATCGCGGTGTTAAGAATGATATTTGCAAGAAATGGATTGCCAGAACAAATATGTTCAGACAACGGACCGCAGTTCATGTCAGAGGAATTCCAGAGATTCATGAAGAAGAATGGGGTGAAACATTATACCTCTGCCCCATATCATCCGGCTACAAACGGGTTGGCAGAGAGATTTGTACAAACGTTCAAAAAAGCGATAAAGGCCATGAGCAAAGATCAGATTCCACTACAACACAAGGTAGACAAATTCCTACTGGCATATCGAAACGCCACCCAAGTGACAAACCAAAGTCCTGCCATGATGTTCTATAACAGGAGGTTGCGGTCCAGGTTGGACTTGTTAAAACCAAATGTGCGGAGGGAAGTCGAAAACAAACAGTTCCAGCATATAAATAACAAGACCACTCGGAGTTTCGAAATAGGACAACCAGTGTTAGCCCGGGATTATAAAAACGAGAAATGGCAATCTGGAACAATTCGGGCCAGACAAGGACCCCTGATGTACACGGTAGATGTTGGTGAAAATGTAATACGGCGTCATGCTGACCAACTGGTAGAATCGAGAACAAGGGTCAAACCCATGGTTACGGCAGAGACAACCGTGGAAGAAGTTAGTGAACCTGAAGCATCTACCTCAGAAGTGAATGTACCTGATGATGATGTCCAATCCATAAGAGACCAACAAGATGAGTCACCCCAACAACGAGAATCAGAGACCCCTGAAAGGCGTTATCCAACTCGAATCAGGAGGCCTCCTCAGAGACTGAATCTTTGAACTGTTTTGCATGAAGTTGTATATATGTTATTATGTTATGTTAAATGGGGATATAACTGTTAAGCTAAAAGGGAGGATTGTGGTGTATGTAACCTGTTCCACCTTAAGAGAACTACTTTAAGAGATGTACTACTTTCTCTTGGCTGCTGTATACTGTAATACCGGTGGTGACCACACCGGTATATAAGTGTTGTGTAAGGATTTGCTGGGCAGTTCAGCCCTGACCTCCGAATAGTAAAGACCTGTTAAAAGTTATTCTTGTTGTCTGTGTCAGTGATTGATCCTAAACATAACTGGGACACACAGACTCAACAAATATTATAGAGCACAGCATCGACATCCTCAAGCAATGCTTCCACTGCCTGGACCGCTCTGGAGGAGCCCTGCCATACTCAGCTGAGCAGGTATCAAGATTTGTGGTAATATGCTGCATGACCTGGCCATTATAAAGTAACAGCACTTGCAACCACCTATCAGGCGAGAAGTTGAGGAGCAGGTGCACAAGGTCGAGGAGGAAGAGGAGAAGGAGGAGGAGGAAGGGGAGGTGGAGGAAGTGCAACAGAAAGTGGAGGAAAATGAAAATGAAGGAAGGCTACAACATAGGCAGCTCCTTTCTGCCCAGGCTCTGCGTGGTTAGCGATACCAGTAAACTCAACCACAGCTCCCCATTCACCAACAGTCCCACGCTCCTTACCTTTCCTCCATCGCTGACCATCACATCGTCCTCTTTCCGACAACAGAAACTGGGCTCCAAGGTCTGCGCAAAGCCCTGTGTTAAGTTGGTACTGGACTCCTCCATGCTCCTTGACATTGAGCACAGGCTTTCTGGCAGCCTTTCCAGTGGACCAAGTATTTGGTTGTGTACACCCATCAGCTTTCTTCTGTAGCCTGTCCCATGGAAGCCCTCATCTGAGTCCTCTGCAGCAGAACTAATGAGTGACCTCAGCCTCCGGCGAGCTGGCACCTGCGCTATCCTCTCCCCCCACCCTGGCTCCAGCGCATTTGTGCCTGGTGTCTCACCACATGCAGAGATCCCTCCTCTATATGCGCAGTCAGTATCTGAGCTGGTGGCTGCAACTGTAAGATCGAGTGACGGTCTCTTCATCTTCGCTGTCTTCTTCTTCCACTGACTGGGAAGGTTCCAGTTTTTGAGTATCTGAAATGGAAAAGGAACAAGGGTTGGGTTGTGGTGAGGTAAGAGAAGAAATTAAGAAGTGCGCACTTACACCATCTGCAACTTCTAAGTTAGAAGAGATTGAGGGATCAGGGAAAAGTGGGATGAGAAAAGGAGGATTAGGTATGCAGATATCCTCATCATTAATCGCTTCAGCTCCGCCAGTGGCCATGGCCTCAGTAATAGCCCTTCCCATGATGGCCAGCACTGTCTCCTCCATGAGGAATAAAACATGAAGGCGCGTTTGTTCTTTGCTGCCGCCTGCTGTTATGCGCCACCTTCTCCTGCAAGAAAGAGGGAAGTGTGTCAGTGAGAGTCCTGCAGTATGTTTGGGTGATGAGGCTGTCGTGGTTGAATAGCTGCCAGTGTGTACGAGCTGTGAGTTATGGGTGTGATGCTTGCAATAGTGAATTTTAGGGTTGAGTACTGATGGGGCTGTAGTGAATTGAGCAGTAGATGAGGCTACTGGTGCAGTTGGTAGGATATGCCTTTTGAAAATGAACTCACTCACTTTGACAACTTGTGTGAGATCATTAAACTTGTTCCTGGAGTGCATCTTGGAGCAACAGTCTTGGCATTGAGCTCCACCGCTATTTGTTCCTACTGTCTCCTGAGCATCTGTCTGGAGGGCCTCCTGCCCCCCTGTGGATACAAGAGTCTTGATTTTAGCTTGGAGGTGAGTTCTGTGCAGGTGGGGGAGGTGGGAGGGTGGTTGGGGGATGCTGTTGTGAGGTCGGGAAACCCAGAAGAACGGGTTTCCTGAATGTCCTGCAGAATCTAACCGCAGGGCTCCTTTAAGTGGGGTTCCCACCCACAGGCTGCCTGATTGACAGCCTGGAGGCCTTTCAGGTGGGAAGCCTGCTTCACAAGCCTATGAGAGAGATGGTGTACTGCGTGAGTGAGAAAGATTATGGGGGTGTCCGTATCATGGGGTGAGGGGGTCCGGATCATGCGGGGGGGAGGAAGTCTCGATTGCCAGGTGGTCCAATAGTGGTCTGGGGGTCCTGATTGCTGAGGGGATCCAATGGTGGTCTGGCGGAGGTTCCAATTGTGGAGGTGGAGCTCCGAAGTTGGTCGTGGGGGCGGGGGGGGGGGGTGGGATCCTGATTGCAAGTGGGCTGATTTGTCCTGGATGGTGTCGAGCTTCTTGAGTGTTGTTGGAGCTGCACTCATCCAGGCAAGTGGAGAGTATTCCATCACACTCCTGTCTTGTGCCTTGTAGATGGTGGAAAGACTTTGGGGAGTCAGGAGCTGAGACACTCGCTGCAGAATACCCAGCCTCTGACCTGCTCTTGTTGCCACAGTAATTATGTGGCTGGTCCAGTTAAGTTTCTGGTCAATGGTGACCAGGATGTTGATGGTGGGGGATTCAGAGATGGTAATGTCGTTGAATATCAAGGGGCGGTGGTTAGACGCTCACTTGTTGGAGATAGTCATTGCCTGGCACTTCTGTGGCACGAATGTTACCTGACACCTATCAGCCCAAGCCTGAACGCCGTCTAGGTCTTGTTGCATGAGGGCATGGACTGCTTCATTAACTGAAGAGTTGTGAATGGCGCTGAACACTGTGCAGTCATCAGCGAACACCCCCATTTCTGACCTTATAATGGAGGGAAGGTCATTGATGAAGCAGCTGAAGATGGTTGGGCCTAGGACACTGCCCTGAGGAACTCCTGCAGCTATATTCTGGGGGTGTGATGATTGACCTCCAACAACCACAACCATCTTCTTTTGTGCTAGGTATGACTCCAGCCAGTGGAGCGTTTTCCCCCTGATTCCGATTGCCTTCAGTTTTACTAGGGCTCCTTGATGCCACATTCGGTCAAATGCTGCCTTGATGTCAAGGGCAGTCACTCTCACCTCACCTCTGGAATTCAGCTCCTTTGTCCATGTTTGGGCCAAGGCTGTAATGAGGTTGGGAGTTGAGTGGTCTTGGCGGGGTACGGACCTGCTGTCAAAAATTTTTTTCCTCCCAACCCACCATTGAACGTGCCCACTGAGCCCCCGAAAACTTCCCCCCGCTATCAGTGTTTCATAAAGGGACACACACATCTTTCAGGTAATTTTGGATTTAAGCTTTTGGACTTTTTCTTTTATATTTTATTGAAGTAGTGGCTTGGTGCAATAGATGTTAAAAGGTTTTAGAGTGTGCAGGGAGTGCAGGGAGCACTGCTGGATGCTTGTAAGGCCTTGGATGGTAAAGGAAGGCCTCTGATAAGACAGAAAATGCTGGAACTACTCAGCAGGTCAGGTAATATCCATTGAGAGAGAAACAGAGTTCATGTCTCAGGTCGAGATGCTGCCTGACCTGCTGAGTATTTCCAGTATTTTCTGCTTTTATTTCAGATTTCCAGCATTCGCTCAGAAGAGGAAGAAGCAGAAGAGGAAGAAGCAGAAGAGGAAGAAGCAGAAGAGCAGGAGGCAGAAGGAACGATGCAGCCCAGCCAGCCCCTTTCTGGTCGGAATATCCGGGATGGAATCATTTGCCTGAGGTACCAGTGACCTCAACCCCAATTTCCCTTTCAACATTTGTCCCATACCTTACTTTACCTCTGTTTCTGGCCATCACAGCGTCCTATTGGCCACAATGCTGAAATAAGAGCCACTACAAAGCAAACTTTCCAATCCAACTTTATACATGTATCCATCCAATATGACATCAAGAAATCAACTAATTACCCTTGTGCAGTCCCATAGTGACTGTCTTGTGTGTGCCTTTGCCTATCCTATTGATGCTGTGCAGTGCTACCCTAGTGGCTGCAGCATGGCTAGTGGAAGACTACTGACTTGCAGTGGGGGACACTGCAAATAACCTTGCTGGCCGAAGTTCATGACCTGGTGGCTGGGAGTGTGAAATCGAGTGACGGTGTTTCTTCTTCTTCTTCACTCTCCTCTCCCTCTTCTTGGTCAACCATTGGCTGGGCAGGCTGGATTTCTTAGGTGTCTGAAATGAGGAAGGCACAAGGGTGGAGTTGTGGTGAAGGGAGGGGGAAAGCAAGAGGTGCATGCTTACACTATGCGCACCTTGTAAAGCAGAAGATATTGTGGGATGAGGGGGAAGTGAGATGTGAGAAAGAGGATAATGTCTGAGGATACCAGCATCTTGTATCCTTTCAGCCCCGCCGCTGGCCAAGGGCTCAGCCATGCCCCTGCCAATATTGGCCAGCACCGTCTCCTCCAAGGGGGTGAGGTGAAGCTAGGAATGGGAGATGTGCCTTGTGTTTGGTACAGATTGTTGATAGGTGAGTGATGGGTGGGGGGAGGTCAGGCAATGAGCAGTGTGTAAGGCTAGTGGTGCAGTTGGTAGGAGACGGCTTTTGAAGATGCATTCACTGACCTTGACCACTGGTCTGAGGTCATGAAGCTTCTTTGGGCACTGGAGCCAGGTCCTGAGGGCAACACTACTGGCAGTGATGGCCTCGGTGATGTGGTCCCACGTAGTTCTTTCTGGCAGGCCTCCTGGCCTGTGTAGGTAGAGGACATCTCGGCCCGTGTAGGTAGAGGACCTCTCTTGCGATGTTGATCCCCTGCACAAAGCTGGAGTGCTGTGTGTGAGACTTGGGTGCCCCTTCCCTGGCTTGTTGAGCCATTTGTACCGGTGCTGCCTGCGCTTTGATTTTGGGAGGATGTTAACTTCACCTCGCGGTGGCACCGGTAAGTTTCCGGCCTACTGCAATTTCTTGGCCCAAGGTTAAAGACACAAGAGTATTACAGAAAATGTAGGTGCCTGGACAGAGAAATCATTGGGGGACAAGAAGCAACAAGTAGAGATGAGTGTAATGCTGTGTCCCCTGGGATCTGTGCCAGTACCTCTTTTGTTTTCTATTGATAAGAATGCTTTGGCCACGGGCACAAGAGGACATTGGCAGGTCAGTGGAAAGGTGCTTAAGTGTTCGATATAGTTCGATCCAGAGAAATGTGAAGCAGAACATTTTTGGAAAAGGGTTATGCACCCTAAATGGGGAGGGGGTAGAATTTCCAGGGGGTTCGCCTGATCTCCTGCTGTAACTTTGTCGCAGGATCGGCAAAAACTCCAGAAAAATGGCCACAGAAATTCTACGTCAAGATCTTTAACGGAGTGGAGAGGCCTAGAACTGCAAATACCTTATAAGGTGGGGTTGCAGGTAGAAAAGGCCATATAACCAAAAATGGGTTTCATAGAAAAGAGGTAACCAATGTAAAAGCAAGGAAGTGGTGTTCAATTTGTGCAAGACATTTATTAGGCCACAGTTGGAGTATTGCAGGCAATTCTGGCCCACCCTATTATAGGAAGCAGATTCGAGCCATTGAAATGAGATAATAAAGATTCACTAGAAGCATGCCAGGAATGAGAGGTAATATTTCTAAAGAAACAATCGGCTGGGGTACCCACTTCCTGGGCCACAACCCCTGCTTGGAGTTCACTTGAGTGGGCATTGGCTGAAGACAGAATTCAGTTTGGCTATAGTGCTCTCGCAGTCAAACAGCCTACCAGGCCTCTTTCCAATCTGATACATGTAGAATGAACACTTGGGTGAGGTACTAGAGGTATTACTCTATCTCAGCCTCTCAATGAATAAACTCGCTGTCGCAGCAAGTCCGAGGAGGGAAGAGAAAAAGATTGTTGAGATAAAGGGAAAAAGAATATTTCTTCACCCAGAGAGTGGTGAACCTGTGGAATTCTCTATCAAAGAAGGCAGTAGAGGCCAATTCATTAAATATATTCAAGAAGGAGTTAGATATATTTCTTAAGGCTAAAGGGATCAAGGGATATGGAGAGAAGGCAGGAACAGGGTACTGAATTTGGATGATCAGCCATGATCTCATTGAATGGCGGAGCAGACTCGAGGGGCCGAATGGCCTACTCCTGCTCCTATCTTCCATGTTTCTATATTTCTATGCTCAAGCCTTAGAACTGTCTCTGATTGTTTTCTCACTAATTTTCTCCTCCAATATTTTTGTGAAATAAATAACCCTTCTGTTAAAATATGAGACAGAGTAATTTGATAAGCATGCATAATTTCCTGATACTTAACCATATTGTTCAGTAAGCCACAATGAATCCTTCCATTTTTATGCAGTGATTTTTTACTGGGAATAAAGTGCAGTTGGTAGTTTATCTGACCTTATAACCTCTGTGGTGAAAATGGCTGCACAATTTCTTTGTGTTCAGTTTTACATCTTGTTTCCACAGAGGCTGCATCTGCTTTACTTGTTGTTTGTAGATGGGGAGAGATGGGTAAACCATAGTACATACACAGACTCTACAGTTCTCTCATCCCATAACAAGACAAATAAATTCATAGTCAGTATGAGCTGTCATCACATTGTCAGGAGTAATATACTTAATCACTTAGACAAATAGATTCCATCTAGGTACATTAGTGCAACAGAGAATTAGAAAATCTGCCATCCATTAGAAGAAAGTAAAATGTATTAATTATACATAAAGGTATGGTGGAGATGATATTTTGTTGAATTGCATTGAAGCATGAAAAGCAAAATAAAATTTTGATTTTCATATCCAATTTTTTTAGTTAATACATATACACACACATACACACACACATACTCTCTCTCACACACACTCTCACTCACACACGCTTTCACACACACGCTCTCACACACGCTCTCACACACACACTCTCACTCACATACACACACACACACACACTCTCTCATACACACTCTCACAAACACACTCTCTCACACACACTCTCACACACACACGCTCTCACACACACGCTCTCACACACCCGCTCTCACACACACACTCACTCACACACACACAGTCTCTCACTCACACACACACTCTCTCACACACGCATTCTCACACTCTCACACACACATACTCACACACACACTCTCTCACACACTCTCACACACACACTCTCTCTCTCTCACACTCACACACACTCTCTCACACATACATACTCTCTGTTGTGTTTTGAGTTTTGCTTCAATTAAGTTTGTCCCAGTTCCTGGGTGTTACCTGAAGGGGGTGCTGGGGGGCTCGGTTTTACTTTGTCTTTCACTTTCAGTTTTGGGTTCTGCCATGCAGACAATGTGCTGTAATGTCCACCCATTTACTCAGTAAATAGTAAAAGGTACATTCCGTCTCCTCTATTCATTGCTGTTTGCTCAAGATGCAATACTGGCGACAAGGCGGCTGTTGAACTCTCTAGAAGGACGGAGATAGACATGCGAACCTACAGCCGTGATATTGGAAATTGCGACGAGCTAGCAACATCAACGGCATTTTGATAGTTGGCTAGCTGCGACGTAGACGGTGGACAGAGTATTGTGCAGGCCAGGCAATTACCGTGAGTGTAGCTAATGTAACTCTGGCCGGAGGAGAAAAAGAATTAAAAAAAAACAAAAAAAAGAAAATAGCCCGTGGATCTTAAAGGGACAGTGCACATTAAAACTATGACGACCTTGGGACGTATTGAAGAGTTCTCTGGGGATAAGGACAGTTCATGGGAGGAATACGCAGAAAGACTGGGGTGTTTCTTTGAGGCCAATAATATTGACAAAGAAGAGAAGAAGCGCTCAGTGTTGCTAAGTGTATGCGGAGCTGCTACTTACTCCGTCCTGCGTTCATTGGTGGCTCCTCGTAAACCTAGTGAGGTGGATTATGCTGATTTGATTGAGAAGCTGCAGAAACATTTTAACCCAAAACCCTCAGAGATTGTGCAGCGTTTCCATTTTCACAATTGTAAACAACAGCCTGGACAGTCTATTTCAAGTTACATTGCTGAGTTGAGGAAACGCTCATTACATTGTAATTTTGGTGACCGTTTAGACAATATGCTCCGTGATCGGATTGTGTGTGGAGTGCTGGACTCAGCATTGCAGAGACAGCTGTTAGCGGAGAAGGCCCTGACGTTCTGACTGGCCGAGGAGAAGGCTTTAGCAGCAGAGGCTGCATCGATGAACACACGTATGCTCCGTACAGAGGCAGCACCATCTCAGGCCGCCGAGGAGCTGCACAAGACCACACACGCAGCTGCTGCTGCGAGAGACATGGAGGCAACTAAAGAGACAGGAAGAAAATGTTTCCGCTGTGGGACTCTCCATGGTTCCACTACATGCAAATTTGTGTCAGCGGTATGTCATTTCTGTAAGAAAAGAGGACACATAGCTCGTGTCTGCATGAAAAAAGATCAGGCTGCTGCAGCAGAGCCAACACAAGCATCGCAGACACACACCCTGACACTGGAGGACAACGATGAGTACACAGTGTATACCACGGAAGCTGAGCAGCTACCCCACAGACGGTGAGGATACACGGCAAATGTGATCATGAATGGGGCACCACTCTGCATGGAGGTGGATTCAGGCTCAGCATGTTCGTTGATAAGTGAAGAGACTTACAATAGGCTGTGGCCAAGTGAACCCCCGGCGATAGCTCAGGTCAGTGGCGTGCTACGGCAGTGGTCCCAAGCTCAACTCCAGGTGCTGGGTATGATTCATGTGGAAGTTAAATATCAGGCAGTCAAGGACACACTTCCACTTTATGTGGTGGCGGGGCAGGCCACAAGCCTGCTGGGCAGAGATTGGTTTGAGCCCCTCGGTATTGAAGTGATAGGAGTACACACGGTACAGCGACAGCCCATAATGCCTATGTTGGAGAACTATGAAGATGTTTTGGGTGAGTTCGGGGCCTGTCGGGGACCGCCAGTCTCAATCGAAGTGGACCCAGGGGTAGCGCCTAAGTTCTTCAAGGCGCGACCAGTTCCTTTTGCGTTGCGCAAGAAGGTGGATGAGGCCCTGGATAAGCTGGTGAACCAAGGGGTTCTCTTGCCAGTGCAGAACGTCTGTTGGGCCACCCCTATCGTGCCCATTGCAAAGAAGGATGGGGGCCTGCGAATCTGTGGAGATTACAGATGTACAGTTAATACTGCTGTGTTACCAGATGTGTATCCCTTAACAACAGTTATAGAGCTGTTTTCAACACTGGCTGGAGGCACTCTGTTCACCAAGCTGGATCTCAAGCAAGCATACCAGCAACTGGTCCTGGATGAAGAGTCAGCCGAGCTGTTGACAATCAACACCCACAGAGGACTTTTCCGAGCCACAAGGCTGCAGTTTGAGGTGTCTACGGCTGTGGCAATCTTTCAGAGGTTCATGGACACCCTGTTGGCTGGTGTTCCGGGAGTTCAGCCTTACTTGGATGACATACTGATTACAGGCAAGACACAGGAAGCCCATGATGAGCGGCTGCAGGAAGTACTAGGCCGGCTGGCTGAGGTAGGACTAAGCCTTCAGAAGGAGAAATGTGTGTTCGCTGCCAATGGGGTGGAGTTCTTGGGATTCCGAGTGGACAAAGATGGTGTGCATCCGACTACGGAGAAGGTGGAGGCTATCAGGAGCGCTCCCACCCCCAAGAACAAGACCGAACTGCAGGCATTCCTCAGACTGTTAAACTTCTACAGTTGTTTTCTCAAGGGCAAAGCCACAACCTTAGAGCCACTGCACAGGCTGTTAGACCAAGCAACAGTGTGGAACTGGACCTCAGCTCATGAAACAGCCTACAGACAGGCAAAGGAACTGCTACAAGCAGATAAGGTTCTGGCGCACTATGATGAAAACAAGCCATTGGTGTTGGTGTGTGATGCCTCACCATACGGGCTGGGAGCTCTGTTGGGTCACATAGAGCCAGATGGCCGGGAAGCGCCTATCAGTTTTGCCTCAAGAACACTCTCAACAACAGAACGTAATTACGCCCAGATTGACAAGGAGGCCCTAGCCATCATATTTGGGGTAAAGAAGTTCAGCCAGTACCTGTTGGGGAGACAGTTCATCATCTACACAGACCACAAGCCACTCTTGGGGCTCCTGCATCACTCCAAGCCCATGCCCCAGATCATATCACCGCGTATGCTTCGGTGGAGTCTGATGTTGGGGGCCTACAGTTATGAACTTTGCTACAGGCCTGGGAAGATGCTGGCTAATGCTGATGCTCTGAGTCGCTTGCCTTTGAACTGGCCGATGGCTGAGACGCCACCACCCCTGGAGGTGCTGCTACTGGAGGAGGTTCCGGAGGCCCCACTCCATGCCCAGCAGATTGGCAGCCTCACAAAGATCCAGTCTTATCACGGGTGCTACGCTGGCTGCTGCATGGCTGGCCCTCCGAGGTCCAGGAGGAGCATTTCAAGCCCTTCGTTCAGAGGCGCCATGAAATGTCTGCACACAAGAACTGCGTGCTCTGGGGAAGCCGTGTGGTGGTTCCTGCCACCGCAAGAGAGGAGGTGCTGAAAATGCTGCATGACTCACACCCTGGGATTGTGCACACGAAGGCGTTGGCGAGAAGCTACGTCTGGTGGCCGGGGTTGGACCGAGACATGGAGGAGGTGGTAAAGAGTTGTGGGACATGTCAGCTGACTCGCCATAGCCCATCCAAGGCTCCCCTTCACCCCTGGGAGTGGACCACTCGTAAATGGTCAAGACTCCACATTGACTTTGCAGGGCCATTTCAGGAGAAGGTCTTTTTTGAAATGGCTGGAGGTGGCTATCATGAGCTCCATGACATCCAGTGCAGTGATCAACGCATTGCATTTGCTGTTTGCCACACATGGGGTCCCCGACGTGCTGGTTTCGGACAATGGAGCAGCCTTCACGTCAGCGGAGTTCAAGGCTTTTGCAGGCAGAAATTGGATCTGCCACGTGACCACAGCGCCCTATCACCCCTCCGCTAACAGGCAGGCAGAGAGGATGGTGCAAACCACAAAAGAGGCACTGGTGAGGATATCGGTGGGGGACTGGCAAACCAGATTGGCCAGGCTCCTGTTATCACAGCATACCACACCAAACTCAGCAACAGGGAAGAGTCCTGCCGAGATGCTGATGGGTCGCTGGCTGGCAACTGCACTGGACCGGCTACATCCGGACTACAGGGATGAGATGCACACAAAGCAAGAGGAGCTAGCTAAGAAGCACCAGGGCACCGCCAGGCAGTTTGAGCCATCAGAGACTGTGTTTGCCCGTTGCTATGCAGGAGGAGACAAATGGATGCCTGCCATGGTGGAGCAGGCCACGGGTCCCCTGTCGTACAGCATCCGTACACCTGATGGCCAGCTACACAGATGCCACGTAGACCAGCTACGGGGTCGTACTCCGGTGAGAGTAACAGAGACATCACAGGCTAGGCCATTGCCTCCACCACCTCTGCCAGGCAGTGACGGCCTGCTTCCTGCAACAACGACGGAAGCCACATCAACAGAACGTGTCACGGAGTCATCAGCCACGGAGGAAGGTTTTCCTGCAGCTAGCAGTGGCACCCCGACTATGCCTGTCCAGCGGCGCTCAAGTCGGGTTAGATTCCATCCCAGACGCCTGGAGGACTAAGGGGTTTTACCTGGGGGAAAGGAGTGTTATGTTTTGAGTTTTGCTTCAATTAAGTTTGTCCCAGTTCCCGGGTGTTACCTGAAGAGGGTGCTGGGGGGCTCGGTTTTACTTTGTCTGCATGGCAGAACCCGAAACTGAAAGTGAAAGACAATGTGCTGTAATGTCCACCCATTTACTCATTAAATAGTAAAAGGTACATTCCGTCTCCTCTATTCATTACTGTTCGGTCAAGATGCAATACTCTCACACACACTCACACACACACACTCTCTCACACTCACACACATACTCTCACACACACACATACTCTCACACACTGACACACACACACTCACACACACACATACACTCTCACATTCACACACACAAACACACACATTGGAGTTGCTCTACTTTCTATTCTTTTGTCTGTTGTTTTAGGCAGTAATGAGCATCAAGACACGTTTATATTAAAATATTTATCCTCAGGGCTGATTATTGTGGCCTAAGGCAAACTAACAATGACTGTTTATGGAAAGTTCGAATTCAGCACTGTAATTGTATACAATGGAGGGCCACTCAATCATAGCATTACAGTTTCAAGGGAGTTCTAGTCTTTTCCAGAATGTATATACACAATCAGTTTTCCACAAATGTTCACTCTCTCTCAGTGGTGCTTTTCTCCCACTAGCTGCAGAATTTCTTTGATGCTGCGATTCCGAACTTTAGTAGAAAACACCTATTGGAGACAGATTGGTCTGTAACAGGCATTCCTTCATCAGTGTTAAAAACATCACATCGCATCATTAAAACATCAGAAACGTGCAAACAATAGTTAATTAGAATCAATATTCTAAATATATGCATACTATATAAAAAGCAGTACAGCAGATACACTCTAGTGATTATTAGGATTGCAGACCAGGTACGTTCACACCTCGTGCTACTATTGTCAAGCTCAATTATTCTATTTGGCAAATCCCACACAACGCAGGACTCGAGAGCAGTGAGACTCATTGAGAACATTGAGAGAATACCCAGTGAGTGCCACATGTGCAATAGGTTAGTTATTTATAAGGCTTTGGTTGCTTTCTGTAACAAAATGCTTCGATCTCAAAGTGGAACTTTGGGCACAAAATCAATTGTCGAATGACCCTTGCAGAGTTCAGCGATAGATTTCATTCCAGGCCCACCAATTGAGAATGGGCTATTTGGCTCTACAATGAATAATTACAAGTTGTCTCTTCCACCTTCCCTTTCCCACATGCAGTGTTTCTTCTAACCGCGAAGAAGAGCCCAGAAAACATGAAGACTCCCTGGTGATAACCACACTGCTCTTCACAGAGGCACATCTCGCAATTCAGAATAAAGTGGAAGGTAAAGATCTCCTGCGCAAATGTATGAAAGCAACTCCACAAATTCTGCATTCAAGTGCCGTGTACTGAAATAATGAAGCACACTTTATGATGACACGATGAAAAGGCGGAGATCATCATAGCCAGAGCCTCAATTCTGTCCATGTGCAGTCTGCTAAAGAAGAGAGTTACAGCAGAGTAGGATTACGTAATGAGAGCTGGCATCTTACAGAGCAGCCTTGCTACAGCTTTGCAGCAACACAATCATCAGCTGGACCAGTTAACAGTGCAAAAGGGGCATTACTGCAGGTGCATCCTGTTTGGCTGGGTGTCTGTTGGTCCCACTGACAAATTCAAGTTTAATAAAATCACTCGCTGCATGATTTTAATTGGTTGTTGTTAAATTCTGCGAAAAAAAAGCACAGCTCTAAACCATTTTTCATGTAAGGAGAAAAATAAGAGCCGATTTTCCTCTGCCCGACTCGCAAATAGTGCCCAGAATCTGGTGCAATGCAGAGGCCGATTAGATTAGCATCCTTTGCTGCTGAGGAGCGCTACACCCTAACTTCCTCCGTGGCTTTTCTGCTGTTCGCATCTGACTGCCCCTGAAGAGTGCACAGGAATGTAAATTTCATGCAATACATGTCAGAGGCCTGTGCACACGAACTTCCTCCAGTAGCTCCGGCACAAGCTGCTCCAAGATAAACCTGGTGCCACTGATTCCAGAGCTGCTGTCTAGGAGCGGCCTGGTGTTGCCAAGCTAGGTCTGCAGTCTGGATATTTGGAATAAAGAAATGGATTTGCTGCTTCTGCATATGCTGCAGAATACAGTATTTTATAACAATGGAGGCAGTGTTCAGTACTGTGCCACACGTACCATCCCTCGCTCCTTCCTTATTTGCACCTTATTTGTAACTGGGAAAATAGATAAGGGAGAACCAGTGGATGTGGTGTATTTGGACTTTCAGAAGGCTTTTGATAAGGTCCCACATAAGAGATTAGCGTGTAAGGTTAAGGTACATGGGATTGGGGGCAAGGTATTGACTTGGATAGAGAACTGGTTGGTGGACAGAAAGCAAAGAGTTGGAATAAACGGGTCTTTTTCCGAGTGGCAGGCAGTGACTAGTGGGGTACCGCAGGGATCGGTCCTTGGGCCCCAGCTATTCACAATATATATTAATGATCTAGACAAGGGAATTAGATGTAATATCTCCAAGTTTGCAGGCGACACAAAGCTGGGTGGGCGTGTGTGCTGTGAGGAGGATGCCGAGAAACTCCAGGATGATTTGGACAGGTTGGGTGATTGGGCAGAAACATGGCAGATGCAATATAACGTGGATAAATGCAAGGTTATCCACTTTGGTGGCAAAAACAGGAAGGCAGATTATTATCTGAATGGCAATAGATTGGGAGAAGGGGCAGTGCAACGAGACCTGGGTGTCCTTGTGCACCAGTCGCTGAAGGTAAGCATGCAGGTGCAGCAGGCGGTTAAGAAGGCAAATGGCCTGTTGGCCTTCGTAGCGAGAGGGTTTGAGTACAGGAACAAGGATGTCTTGCTGCAGTTGTACAGGGCCTTGGTGAGACCACATCTTGAGTATTGTGTGCAGTTTTGGTCGCCTTATCTGAGGAAGGATGTTCTTACCATGGAAGGAGTTCAGCGAAGATTCACCAGGCTGATACCTGGGATGGCAGGAATGACGTATGAGGAGAGATTGGGTCGATTGGGCTTGTACTCGCTGGAGTTTAGAAGAATGAGAGGGGATCTCATTGAAACTTATAAAATTCTGACAGGACTGGACAGACTAAATGCAGGAAGGATGTTCCCGATGGTCAGGGAGTCCAGAACCAGGGGTCACAGTCTAAGGATAAGGGGTAGGCCATTTAGGACAGAAATGAGGAGGAATTTCTTCACCCAGAGAGTGGTGAACCTGTGGAATTCTCTACCACAGAAGGCAGTAGAGGCCAATACATTAAATATATTCAAGAAGGAGTTGGATATATTTCTTAAGGCTAAAGGGATCAAGGGGTATGGGGAGAAAGCAGAGACCGGGTACTGAATTTGGATGATCAGCCCTGATCGCATTGAATGGCGGAGCAGGCTCGAGGGGCTGAATGGCCTACTCCTGCTCCTATCTTCTATGTTTCTATGTTTCTATGACATGGCTTATTTGGAGGCAGATGAGGGGACACTGGTCCCTCCTCACCCTTGACAGCTGCTGACACCTGGCCCCCTCCTGAGCCACAACCCTCTGTTTCCCTTCCGCTGGCTCGTGCGGTGAACGTTGATTCACTGAGCTCCTTCGAGCGAGAGCTGGGCCTGTTTGTGGCTGGGGCGGAGATCACCTTGTACAAGTGGTAGGTATCCTGTTACGTTAATCAGTGCAAGGGTGGTCTCCTGGCCTAGTTTTGATTGCGAGGGGGGTCAGAGAGGCATTTCCCAGCTCTTTTGCCCCTAATCAGCCCACGTTTTAATATGTTTTCTAGCCTCTCCCAGGAGATCACATGGCTCCATGTGGGTGGGGAGTGTTGCGGTGCACAAGGCAACTGTATGGGACAGGCTGTAGGTCTTTTGTTGTCCAGCTTTTATTGTACATTCACATAAGTAGAAACCTCCCCCCAACCCCCCCCACTACTTCGACACCTGTTCCACTCCAACCGGAATAAAAAAGAGAAGGCTGACAGTCAATCCAGCAGCCTCCACTTATTCCCGCATCACCTTTCTTCATTCCCACACCGTTTTCCCAGTTCCTCCAACTATTTTGCTGCGCACAACCCTCTTACCGGCCTCCTCCAAGCCAGACAGTAGGGCATCGGAGCTGTTGCTTGGCATGACAGCCCACACTCATTCACAAGGAACAGAACCTTGACATAAACAAGAGGGCCACCAACATGCACACCAGCTTCTGACAGACGTACATTCATTTAGAAACTTACCATTCATCTCTCTATGGTGTCCAAATAATAATCCCACCCTGTTACCTGCCGCAAAAGAAACCCACCTGGCTCTCTCATAGGGTTTTAACCATGCCTACACCTTCAATGGTGCTAGAACCTTTAAGGCCCAGGATCTGACCGGGCTTCCTCTTCTCTTTGTGGCCTACACCCAATCGTGCCCCCACTTCTCCCCCCGTCCATGCAGTCTGCACTTTGCATATTTAAATTATTTCGCGGCTCTAGGTGCTGCACACTTCAGAAGCGCCTTCACCACACGCACTGCAGTGGTTCAAGATGAAGGCCCACCACCACCTTCTCCAGGGCAATTAGTGTTGGGAAATAAATGCCAGCGACTCCCACATCCCGAGAATACATTTTTTAAAATCTCAGTGCTCCCGGTCAGTGTGGAGTGAGGAAGATGGGCTACATGGGCTTTAGTTCCTTAAAAGTTTCATTCACAATTCAACTTTAATAAAAATACTTTTCACATTAACTTGTTATTGTGATTATGCACTGTCTGAGCACTCTCTCCCTGCTGCTACACACGTCACCAGTGTCTGTTCCCTCTTTTTTAACCTGGACATTCCTTACTGTTACTCTACATTCACATTTGTTGTCATTTTTCACACCAGCCGGTAGGGTTAAATTAAATAAAAGCTCCCCACGTACAAATGTGGAGTTGCCTGGGACTCAGGGCAGGAAGTCAGCGTCTAACTGTTCATGCACGCTTGATAGGCTCTCTTGATAATTCAACAAGAATTCAAAATGTATCATGCTCCATCGAGCAGCATATTTAATACCTGCTGGCACATGAACTGACCGAGACAGGCCTCCAGCTAAACCCTGGAGGATCTCAGTTCAGCTCATCTTGTCTCAAACTGAGTGTGACCTCCATGGGGCTGCAAGTTTTTATCCACCCTCTTATTAATTTCTGTGCTGTGGTCATGCAAGCCTCTGTGTCTTGCTGGTTCCTCAGGGCCATTCGCCAGCCTCCTGCTTCCTTCAGACTTTTCAACTAACCACTTCCCAGTAAATCCCTCGGTGGTCGTTTTGCTCTGTATTTATTTATTCAATTATGTTCCAAATTCCTTTTCCGTTGAGATGTTATTTTGGGACGTCGAATTCTGTGACAAAAACCTCCACATTAGTATATGCTTAAAAGATCATTTTCGATTGCAAGCTTTAAGTCATTGGGTGCATTTTAATATAAAATGAAAAAAGAGTAAATAAACATTGAGGAGTTTAGTACATGTATGTAAAACTATGCTAATATAGGAGGAGTACAATCTCCAGCAGAATGTGGTTTCTAGCCTGTTTCCCAGTTGCATGGCAGCATTCTCCCTCAATTAGGTGACACCGTGACTCAGTGGGAGCACTCTCACCTCTGAATCTAAAGGTTGTGGTTTGAAGTCCCACTCCAGAGACTTGAGCACAAAATCTAGGCTGACGCACCAGTGTAGCACTGAGGGAGTGCTGCACTGTGGGACATGCCGTCTTTCAGATGAGACGTTAAACCAAGACCCCATCGGCCCCCTCAGGTGAACGTGAAAGATCCCATGACATTATTTCAAAGAAGAGCAGGGGACTACCTGGTGTCCTGGCCAATAGTTATCCCTCAACCAAGACCTAAAAATAGATGATCTAGTCATTATCACATTGCTGTTTGTGGGACCTCGCTGTGCACAAATTGGCTGCCGTGTTTTCTAGGATACAACAGTGATTACACTACAAAAGCAATTAATTGGTTGTAATGTGCTTTGGGACATCATTTGTATACAAATGCAAAGACTTTCTTTATTTGAGCATACAACAGGATACTTTTTATTTATTTTCGGAATATGGGTGTCACTAGCAAGGTCGGCATTTATTGCCCATCCTTAATTGCCCTTGAGAAGGTGGTGGTGAGCTGCCTTCTTGAACCACTGCAGTCCATGTGATGAAGGTATCAGATGAATACCTAATAATGCAAGTCAGCAATACAATATATAGAAAATGCTGCTTTCTTTTGTATCAGTATGTTTAAAAGAACTTCTGCCCTTAAGTTTTCACTTTCAGTACAACATTTTTGGGGATCATACACGTATAATTGTACGTGCGGCATCACACCAGCAGCCACAGTACGTGGACCTCCTGGGCCTGATTTTGGAATTGGGGAAAATTCAAGAAATTTGAGTAGCAGTATAACTGCAGTCCATTTATTGGCTGTATACTCAAACAGGAACTGGTCTCAGATCAGTATGCGCAGTATAACTGCAGTCCATTTATTGGCTGTGTACTCAAACAGGAACTGGGCTCAGATCAGTATGCACAGTATAACTGCAGTCCATTTATTGGCAGTGTACTCAAACAGGAACTGGGCTCAGATCAGAATGCGCAGTATAACTGTAGCCTAAGATACACACAATACATTGTGTCACACATTTTTATCCAGTTCATTATATTTGTCTCTTTGTATTTTGGTGTCTGATTTAATAACAATATTGTATTTGCAAGTTGGGTTAGATGTCACCAAGTATTGATGCAAATTGTCGTATCAACTGATATTCCAATAAAAGGTGCACTGATTATTCTGGTAATGATGGTTAACTGCTCGGGTCAACACAATGGACTCGTACAACCTTGGTGTTCTAGTGAGTCTAACCCATGTGCCTTACTCTGCCCTTAGGCCAAAGAAGACCAACACCAGAAACAAGATCAACGTGCATGGAGTCAGAGAAAGTGCTCCACGCTCAGTCAGTGGTGTGCCTTTGATCAAAGCTTTAGTTTTAAAGAAGAGCAGGGGAGTTCTCCCCGGTGTACTGGCCAATATTTATCCCTCAACCACCATCACTAAAACAAATTACCTGGTCATTATCTCATTGTTATTTGTGGGACCCAGCTGTGTGTAAGTGGGCTGCTGTGTTTCCTACATTCGAACGGTGACTGCACTTCAAAACAATGTCGTTGGCTGTAAAGCGCTTTGGGACATCTTGATGTCATGAAAGGCGCTATATAAATGCAAGTCTTTCTTTTTTTCCATACATGGCTCAGGCCGGACCAGGGCAGTGGAACTTGAGGTCACACACCATATACTTTTGAAGCCATGCTGCTACCATGTCACTTCATTCAAGCTCGAGCCAGAGTACAGGAAACTCTTTTTTATCCAGCACCAACGGGACCGGCGTGGTGCCGGTTTATCAAAAAGTCCGGATTACAGAGAGGTATAGTAAAAGGTACGAGAGCTCCCTACACAGCAACAAATCCAGGCTTCCCTGTTGCTTAGCAACAGGTGCAGGAACTCCGACCACAAGATCCAAGCATCCCTGTTGCTTAGCAACAGGTGCAGGAACTCTGACCAGAAGATCCAAGCGTCCCTGTTGCTTAGCAACAGGTGCAGGACCCCGACCATAAGATCCAAGCATCCCTGTTGCTTAGCAACAGGTGCAGGAACCCGGCCACAGATCCAGGAACAGGCCACTAATATGAAGTAAAACTTACCTGAACCTACTCCTGAATTTTGCCGGTTAACAGAGATTTCCGGTTAATTTAGGTGCCGGTAAATCGAGAGTTTCCTGTATAAGACAAGCAGAGATCACATCTCAACATGGCTGCCAAGGTCTCCAAGTATACATTGGAAAGAAATGCTGTAAACATACGGTAACAGCACATGAATGTGTCAGGTTCTCTTTGTTTTGTCGACACTCCCGATCACCTCTTCGGCACAGCTGCCAACCTGGCAGAAATACTTTGCGTGTGGCAGCAGGTTTTGGGCACCAAACCTTCCACGGGGAATAAAGGAGCCACTGAGAGGAAAAAATGTGCACATCACGCAAGGACTTCTTTTAGAAACATTAGATCTTGATAAATATTACTCCATCTGAACACAGCTTGAAAATAATGACTCGAGCATTTGATTACATTGTCAAAATATTTTTAGAAAAAATTATAAGCTATGTCATTATCCGTAGGCCATCTGGGTTACCGACATGAAAACCATTTCATTAGGTTTTAAAGCCTGGGGGAATATCGTGCTTAACAAAAAACTGGTGTAAAATATCTTGAAGGCAACAGAATATTACATTTCTGGAACCAAGTCATGTTCAGTATATGAAATAATAATACTTGAGTGTCTGGTTGTATTCACAGCTACTTATGCAAATGTAACCCCATTATTTAAGAAAGGAGAGAGAAAACGGGGAACTACAGATAAGTTAGCCTGACATCAGTAGTCAGGAAAATGCTAGAATCTATTATTAAGGACGTGGTAAGGGCACTTAGAAAATAATAATAGGATTGGGAAGAGTCAACATGGGTTTATGAAAGGGAAATCGTGTTTGACAAATCTGTTAGAATATTTTGAGGTTGTAACTAGCAGAATAGATAAGGGGGGACCAGTTGATGTGGTGTATTTGGAATTTCAGAAGGCATTCGATAAGGTGCCACACAAGAGGTTATCAAACAAAATTAGGGCTCATGGGATTGGGGGTAATATACTAGCATGGATTGAGGATTGGTTAACGGTCAGAAAACAGAGAGTAGGAATAAACGGGTTATTTTCAGGTTGGCAGGCTGTAACTAGTGGGGTACCGCAAGGATCAGTGCTTAGGCCTCAGCTATTCACAATCTACATCAATGATTTGGGTGAGGGGACCAAATGTAATATATCCAAGTTTGCTGATGATACAAAGCTGGGTGGGAATGTAAGTTGTGAGGAGGATGCAAGGAGGATTCATGGGGTTATAGTCAGGCTAAGTGAGTGGGCAAGAACATGGCAAATGGAATATAATGTGGAGAAATGTGAAGTTATTCACTTTGGTAGGAAAAATAGAAAAGCAGAGTATTTTTTAAATGGTGAGAGATTGGGAAATGTTGGTGTTCAGAGGGATCTGGGTGTCCTTGTACACGAATCACTGAAAGTTAACATGCAGGTACAACAAGCAATTAGGAAAGCAAATGGTATGTTGGCCTTTATTACAAGAGGATTTGAGTATGAGTAAAGGCATCTTACTGCAATTATATAGGGCCCTGGTGAGACCACACCTGGACTATTGTCTACAGTTTTGGTATCCTTACCTAAGGAAGGATATACTTTCCATAGAGGGAATGTAACGAAGGTTCACCAGACTGGTTCCTGGGATGGGGGGATTATTCTATGAGGAGAGATTGAGTAGACTAGGCCTACAGTCTCTCGAGTTTAGAAGAATGAGAGGTGATCTCATTGAAACATACAAAATTCTTACAGGACTTGACAGGGTAGATGCAGGGAGGATGTTTCGCCTGGCTGGGGAGTCTAGAACCAGCGGTCACAGTCTCAGAATAAGGGGTCAGACATTTAGGACTGAGATGAGGAGAAATTTCTTCACCCAGAGGGTGGTGAATCTTTGGAATTCTCCACCCCAGAGGGCTGTGGAGGCTCAGTCGTTGAGTATATTCAAGATAGAGATCAATAGATTTTTGAATATTAAGGGAATCAATGGATATGGGGATGGTGCAGGAAAGTGGAGATGAAGTAGAAGATCAGCCATGATCTTATTGAATGGCAGAGCAGGCTCGAAGGGTCAACTGGCCTACTCCTGCTCCTATTTCTTATGTTATTATGTTCTTATTGGTCCCTTTTGTCTACATTTCACAAGGTTAATAAAGTGGGTTAACCCTCCTGCACAGCGAATGCCAGGTAAAAACTGAGGACTGGCTCGCATTGGTTAGTGCATACCTAGCACATCCCAGTGTGTCTACACTTGTACCCACGCTTATTTATGCAAAGTGGCCAAGGATGCTTGGTGACTGCACCAGACGAGCTGGTATCTGAGAGCAGGGTGATTTATGTTGGTGATGGCAGGACCGCTATTCATTCGTCCAGCATCTCAGGTAGCTACAGTAATTGTATAAGTGATGTATATTTCCTGTAACATTGACATATGGGTTGAGTATGATTTGCTAGTGTCAGCTTTCACATACTACACACAATAAGTAAAGTTAGAGCTTTATTTTTTTTAAAGAGTCAATTGGCTACCTGGTCAATATTAAAATTAATTCTAGCCAAAGGCTAGAACCACAAATTACTGTTGGCAATGTTATTGGATGACTGCCTAATAGATTTGTAGGACAATCGTCTGCCATTTTGTCAGCCTTTGGTTCATTGGTAGCACTCTAGCCTCTGAGTCAGACGGTTGTGGGTTCACTCCAGGGACTTGAGCACAAAATCTACGCTGACACTCCAGTGCATTACAGTGCACTCCAGTGCTGCACTGTCAGAGGTGTCTTCTTTCATATGAGACATTAAGCTGAGGCCCTGTCTGCCCTTTCAGGTGGACGTACAAGATCCCATGGCACTATTCGAACAAGAGCAGAGGAAGTCTCCTGGTGTCTTGGCCAACATTTATCTCTCAACCAAAACAGATTATTTTGTAATTTATTTCATTGCTATTTGTGGGACCTTGACGTGCGCAAATTAGTTGCTGCGTTTCCTACATTACAACAGTGACTGCACTTCAAAAATACTTATTTGGCTGTAAAGTGCTTTGGTACGTCCTGAGGTCATGAAAGGTGCTAGATAAATGCAAGCCTTTCTTTCTTTCTTTCTTTTTTTAACACAGGTATAAACCTATTTATTTTAACTTATTAATCACCATCAGTGATTCTTAGGCTCAGGGTATTGATACTTTTTTCACATCATTTTGAAAGTATTGCCATCTTGGAGCAACGCTTTCATAATCTATCAAAGGTTCCGATGGTGACAAACCTTGGGATATGATCACTAGGCTGGAAGCCACAAGAAGGGAAGGGGAGAGCAATTGTTGAGTTTGAGCTTCTGTTCGGGAGCTTGAAATTGTTGAATGGAGAGTTGTGGATGACATGCCCATGATCTCATTGAAACATACAAGATTCTGAAGGGGTTTGACAGGGTAGATGCTGAGAGGCTGTTTCCCTTGGCTGGAGTGTCTAGAACTAGGGGGCATAGTCTCAGGATAAGGGGTCGGCCATTTAATACTGAGATGAGGAAGAATTTCTTCACTCAGAGGGTTGTGAATCTTTGGAATTCTCTGCCCCAGCGGGCTGTGAATGCTGAGTCTTTGAATATATTCAAGGCTGAGATAGATAGATTTTTGGACTCTAGGGGAATCAAGGGATATGGAGAACGGGCAGGAAAGTGGAGTTGAGGTCGATGATCAGCCATGATCTTATTGAATGGCGGAGCAGGCTTGAGGGGCCGTATGGCCTACTCCTGCTCTTACTTCTTATGTTCTTATGATGCACAAGGCTCTCAGTCAGCGGCCCTATAATGCGTCAAGGGAACTTATTTATTATTTTCTGAGTCAGGATTAGATATTCTGGTATAACAACAGAAAATGCTGGAAAAACTCAGCAGGCCAGGCAATATCCGTGGAGAGAAATTAGAGTCAACGTTTCAGGTCGAAACCCTTCTTCAAAACTGATCAGTTTTGAAGAAGGGTTTCGACCCAAAACGTCGACTCTAATTTCTCTCCACGGATGTTGCCTGGCCTGCTGAGTTTTTCCAGCATTTTCTGTTGTTATTTTGGATTTCCAGCATCTGCAGTATTTTGCTATCGTATTAGATATTCTGGTACCTGGTGCATACCGAAAAATACCAATAAAACCACTGAGAATTACATTTTCAAAGAGTAAATAAAGATGAGAAATACTACTTCTGTAAACTACACAAATAGCTCTTTAAAATGAAATTCCATGCTGCTTTGGGAAATTCTTAGGTTTCTTTGTGTTTGAATGCTCATTGCATGGAGTGTGCAAAAGATCATGCAATGAGCATTTAGACAAGAGTGTCGCAATGACTAATCACCCTCAAGTATATACAGAGGTGGACGTGGAATCACCTCCAATCATGGAGCAGAACAGGGAGGCCATGATCATTAGGTATACCAGTTTCCTGACAATTTTGCTGTAAAGAACATAAAGGTAAAGAAATGTTCATTTGCAAATCTTGAGAGATGCTGCTGATTGCAACAGTAGAATTATAGACTTCAACTTGCGGTCGCAGTGCTGAGCAAGGACGAAGAGGATATAGATCAATGACAACTGGAGCCAACTGAGATTATTCAACAAGAATAAAGACCACCAAAGTGAGACAGGTGTCAAACTTGTCAATGTGGAGGAAGTATTCAAGGTTTCCTTAAATTAATAAGGCCAGGGGACAAAACACACATCCTACAGAATAAAGATGGGAGTCAAAGCACAGAGAGTGCGATTGGAAACAGTGCCCATTTTTTAGGTACTAATCGGCCTCCTAAAGGTCAAAAATAGGGTCCTAGAGATTCGGGCACACTTCTGAAGGAAAGTGCACCGGAAACCATTTTGAAGTTTGCGTGCACGTACCTAACGAATAAACAACTACCGTCAGCATGCAGAGCATGTCGATTATCATGTCAATCAGTGTGCAATACTGAGTTGACACCAGCGTTGCCATTTTCGAACGCCACATTCCATCCTGCACCTTCTCTTAACCTCCCACAGCTGAACACGCATTCAACAGCATGAAGGCACCCACCAGCACTACTTAAAGGGATAAGAACGTAAGAACATAAGCAACAGGAGCAGGAGTAGGCCATTCGGCCCCTCGAGCCTGCCCCACCTTTCAATAATATCATGGCTGATCTGATCATAGCCTCAACGCCACTTTCCCGCCAGCTCCCCATAAACCTTGACTCCCCTGTAGCTCAAATATATGTCTATCTCTGCCTTAAATATATTCAATAACTCCGCCTCCACAGCTCTCTGGGGTAGAGAATTCCAAAGATTCACGACCCTCTGAGAGAAGAAATTCCTCCTCATCTCAGTTTTAAATTGGCGACCCCTTATCCTGAAACTGTGTCCCCTAGTTCTAGATTCCCCAATGAGGGGAAACATCCTCTCAGCATCTACCCTGTCAAGCCTCCTCAGAATCTTATATGTTTCAATAAGATCACCTCTCATTCTTCTAAACTCCAATGAGTATAGGATTATGAACTACTTACAGGTTAGTTGCTGGATTATTTCTTTTGGCTGCTTATGCAACAGAGGAAAGGGAAACAAGGATAAAAGAAAAAGATAGGAAGGAGAAAAACAAAAGTGGCAGCCAGAGAAATCAACAGTTTAAATCAAACATGGCCACAGTAAATAAAAATTCTAATAGGTCTAAGAGCGTTAAAAAAACAAGCCTGAAGGCTTGTGTCTTAATGCGAGGAGCATTCGTAATAAGGTGGATGAATTAGCTGTGCAAATAGAGGTAAACGATTATGATTTGATTGGGATTACGGGAACATGGCTCCAGGATGTCCAAGGCTGGGAACTCAACATCCAAGGGTATTCAATATTCAGGAAAGATAGGCAAAAAGGAAAGGGAGGTGGGGTAGCATTGCTGGTTAAAGAAGGGATTAACACAATTGTAAGGAAGGATATTAGCTCTGATAATGTGGAATCTGTATGGGTAGAACTGAGAAATACCAAGGGGCAGAAAACGTTAGTGGGAGTGGTATATAGACCTCCAAACAGTAATGTGGAGGTTGGGGATGGCATTAAAAGGGAAATTAGAGACGCGTGCAATAAGGGCACAGCAGTCATCATGGGTGACTTTAATCTACATATAAATTGGGCTAACCAAATTAGTAACATTATTGTGGAGGAGGAATTCCTGGAGTGTTTACGGGATCATTTCCTGGACCAATATGTCGAGGAACCAAATAGGGATCAGGCCATCTTAGACTGGGTATTATGTAACGAGAAAGAATTAATTAAAAATCTTGTTGTACGAGACCCCTTGGGTCGGAGCGATCATAATATGATAGAATTCTTCATTAAGATGGAGAATGAAGTTGTTGACTCAGAGACTAGGGTCCTGAATTTAAATAAAGGAAACTACGATGGTCTGAGGCGCGTGTTGGGTAGGATTGATTGGGGAATGTCACTCAAAGGGTTGACGGTGGATAGGCAATGGCAAACATTCAAAGACTGCGTGGATGAACTACAGAATTTGTTCATCCCAGTTTGGCATAAAAATGAAACAAAAAATGTGACTCAACCGTGGCTAACAAGGGAAATTAGGGATAGCATAAGATCCAAGGGCCTAGAAATTCAGTTGCGTTCGCCAGCCGTTAGTGCCTTAGGAGGAGTAGCTCTCGAGCGCTAGGCACTTAGCGGCCGGGCGCAGGATGATCTGCGCCTACGCCCAACTTCAGTAGACATTTAGCACCGGCACAAAGTGTTTGCACGTGCTCAGCTGCGCGCGCAACTTATGACGTCATTTCGTCGTGCAACGCCCTTTGTGCGCCCCAAACCGGAACTTCAGTCGCGCCCGCCCAATGTGGGCGTGGCGGTGTTAAGAACTGTGAAGTGGAACGCAGCAGAGGCCCTGCGGGCCTCGGGGAGTGCTAATTAAAGGGCACTTACACTGAACTATAAAGGCCAGCCATTTTGCTGCAATGACTTTTGTGCAACGGATTTCTGGACAGAGACCTTACTGATTTGGCCCAACATAGGAGAGGTATTTTTGGCTTCTGGCCAGAGCTTGGAAATTTGCCTCATTGTGATTTCATTGTTTGCAAGTATATTATGGGGGCTGCATGGGGTTCCAACCCTCAGTTCCAGCATTATGTGCGAAGGGCTCGCAGACGCTGTGTGAGAGGGGCAGCCATGCCTAGACGCAGAGGGGGCATCAGGCGTCGGCAACGTAGGCCTTACCCACTCAGGGAATACCGCCAGCAGGTGTCCTATCTCACCATGACTGCCGCGCAGTGTGTTAAGAGGCTGCGCTTCAGAAGGGAGGTGGTTGCAGAGATCTGCCAGCTGCTTCACAGAGATCTGCGTCCACAGCTGATGTGCAGGACGTCTCTCTCAGTGGAAGTGAAGGTCACGGTGGCTCTGAACTTTTATGCAAGCGGCTCCTTCCAAGCCGCTGCTGGGGACATAGCTAACATATCCCAGTTCGCCGTGCATCGCTGCATTCGGCAGGTCACCGATGCCCTTTTCACAAGGAGACACCAATTCATTTCCTTCCCCATGACCCTAGAGAGGCAGGAGCAGTGTGCAGTCGGATTTGCGAGGATCGCCGACTTCCCCATGGTGCAGGGCGCCATTGACTGCACGCATGTGGCTTTGCGGGCACCTATCGACAATGCCGAGGATTACCGCAACCGGAAGGGCTACCATTCCCTCAATGTACAGCTGGTGTGTGACCACAGGCAGCGCATCCTAGCTGTCAATGCCCGCTTTCCAGGCAGCAGCCACAATGCATTTATCCTGCGCCAGACTACTGTGGCTGACATGTTCCAGGCACAGCCTCCCCCAAGAGGATGGCTTATCGGGGACAAAGGCTATCCTTTGTGTACATGGCTCATGACCCCGCTCCGCGCGCCCAGGACCCCTGCTGAGGAGGCATACAACGAAAGCCATCAAGCCACAAAGAACATCATAGAGCAAACGATTGGCGTCCTCAAGCAACGGTTCCGCTGCCTGGATCGCTCCGGCGGATCTCTGCAGTATTCGCCGGATAGAGTCTCCCAGTTCGTCGTCGTTTGCTGCATGCTGCACAACCTGGCTATCCGCAGGACTCAGGCACTGCCACCTCACGTTGGACCACCACCTCAGGAGGAGGAGCAGGAGGACCATGAGGAGGAGGAGGAGGAGGAGTGCCAGCCCAGGAGGGAGCCACAAGGTCCAAGGGCCGTCCGTCGCCGACTTATTGAATGACACTTCTAGGCCCCCTGTCAGGGAATGGCTTGTGGCAATGAAGGGACATGAATGCAGCCGCTCCGCAAGCCCTCAGCCGGTTAGCGCAACAACCACTTCAAACATCACATATGGACAAGCTGAATAAAGAAAAAGCTTTATTGAACAAACTCAGGGCCCTTCCCACATGAAACCCAAAAACAGACAACACCCCCAAAAAACAGTCAAACACATGACTCACTCCCACAACCTGGGGAGGAATAACAAAAGTTTTGCATCCAAATGGCCTTCATCCTCGGCCTTACCAAAACAACCCCCCCCATAGACAACACAACCACCCCCATATAAAAAAACATTTGGCAACACACTCTGCTTTGTGTGCCGAGAGGGCGAGTCCGTGTCCAGCCTTTTCCGGCCCCTGGCCGACCTGCTGCTCCGCCTCAACCTGGGCCCTGTAGGTGCTGCAAGGCTGGGGGAAGGCTCCTGAGGGGCACATTGCGTGACGGCAGATGCCCTTGGGGGTCGGCCTAGACGAGCTCTGGCCCTCGAGGGGCCGGCTGCTGACTGCTGCAGCTGTCGCTGGCCAGCATCAGCCTCTCCAGCAGCTCGTGGCAGCTTCGCTGGGGGAGTGGCAGTGGCAGCTGCAGCAATGGGGGGCAAGCTGGCTGATGCCAGGCGCTCGCTGCTCGCCTGAGACACTGGCACTCGGCCGGGCTGGCACTACAGCAAGCGCAGCAATCTGCTGAAGGCCAGACCGCTGTGCTGCTGCAGCGCGGCGGGTGCCCTGGCGATGCCTGCCTGACACAGTGAGTGTGGCAGCAGTGAGTGCCCGTACTGCCCTGGTCTGTGCCCGCATCAGACCAGCCAGTGACTGCACGGCTCCACTGATCAACTGGCCACTCGCTGCCTGTGCTGCCCTGAAGTCGTCCCGACTCGCGTCCTGTGCTGCCCTGAATTCAGCCCGGCTCACGTCCTGTGCTGCCCCGAATTGTTCGAGACCCCTGGCCTGTGCTGCCGCGAGTTGTTCGAAACCCCTGGCCTGTGAGGCCCCGAAATTGGACACACTATGAGCCAGGGACTCGATGGCCTCAGGCAGCCGTGCCACAACCCCCATGAACTCGGTGTGCCGACGATCCGAGTCCGCGGACATTTGATCAAGGAGGCGCCCCTCCTGGGTGAGGACCGTCTCCGGACTGGAGGCCGGACTCTCCCTCTGGGGAGAAGGCCGCCGAGCTGCCCGACCCTTCCCGCGTGGCTGGACGCCACTGGGCCCAGCAACTACACTCCCCTGCAACACTTCCCCCCTCTGGGGAGAAGGCAGCCGAGCTGGCCGACCCTTCCCGCGTGGCTGGACGCCACTGGGCACAGGAGCTACACCCCCCTGCAACACTTCCCCCCTCTGGGGAGAAGGCAGCCGAGCTGCCCGACCCTTCCCGCGTGGCTGGACGCCACTGGGCACAGGAGCTACACCCCACTGCAACACTTCCCCCTGGCTCTCCTCCAGGGAAGACGTGTCCCCTCCATTGCCATCCCCTGGCGCGGATGAGGGTTCCCCGGATGGGCCGCCTTCCTCTTGCTCCTCCTCGTCCTCCTCTTCCAAGGGACTGTCAGTCGCAGCCTCAGGGACCTCCTCCTCACCAGCTGAAAGCAGAAAGGCACAAGAGTAGCTTTAGAGTGAGGACAGGGCGTCAGCGAGGGAGGCATGAGTGGTGGCATTCTGCGCATTGGTCGGACAGTGGCAAAGGATGTAGATCTGAAGCGCAAGGGGAACGAGAGAGGTCCAAAAGGTCATGTCCTTACCATTGGGGCCCAGCACAGGGTCGGCATCTCCACATGCAACGGGGCCAATCAGGCGGCCACCCATGAGTCGACCCACGCGCTCCTCCAGGTCACTGAGCTGCTGGAACTGGGGACGGCCTCCCCTGGTGACAGTCCGGCTCTTCAGATTCTGGGCCAGCTTGGCCTGCAAGAGAAAGGACGGCCTCTAAGTACAGTGTGGTGCCCTGTTGTTGTGTGCACTGCCTCCCATGCTCGAATAGCTTGGCCAGTGTGGTGCCCTGTTGTTGTGTGCACTGCCTCCCATGGTCGAATAGCTTGGCCAGTGTGGTGCCCTGTTGTTGTGTGCACTGCCTCCCATGGTCGAATAGCTTGGCCAGTGTGTAAAGTGCAGAAAGTGCAATTGATGTTCATGCCAGCGCCATAGCTGCTGGATGAGGGCTGGCCATTAGGGCTTTGAGGTCCCTTTGCCCATAATGTGAGGTGCACATGCAAGGATGAGGAGGACACTGGAAAGGGTACTCACCCTGACAATTCGAGTGAGGTCGTTAAACTTTTTCCGGCATTGGACACCAGTCCTGGGGACATCGCAGGTGGCTGTGACCCTCTGGGCGATATCCCTCCAGGCTCTCCTGTACACCCTGGTGGCAGGCTTCTTGCCACTGTCCGGGAACAAGATATGGCGTCTCCTCTCCAAAGCCCTAACCAGCACCTTTAAATCATGGGCAGAGAAGCGCTGCGCTCGCTCACGGGCCCTCTGCATCCTTCCTGGCGCTATTTCTCTCCAGCAGCAGTGTTTAGGCCTAGCTGGAGGGCTGCAGTATCCAGGGCGTGGCAGCAGACCAAGTCGACCCTTCCCCCTTTAAGAGCTGGCCGCTGACCGCACCTGCGCTGCGCCCGGCCTCGGCGGTATCAGTCTGCACCGCCGGCTTAGCGCCTAAAGATAGCCGTGCATCGCCAGTTTTAGCGCTCGAGCAAACTCCTTGGCCAAAGCTACTGAATATCGGCGAAGTGGCCTCCACTTGCCGGCGGGCGCAAACTTTAGCGGCCGCCCGACTTTACCGCCCCAAAAGTGGCTATACTGTATTTCTAGGCCAAGGAGAGTACATATAAATTGGCCAGAAAAAGCAGTAAACCTGAGGATTGGGAGCAGTTTAGGATTCAACAAAGGAGGACAAAGGGATTAATTAATAAGGGGAAAATAGAATATGAGAGTAAGCTTGCAGGAAACATAAAAACTGACTGTAAAAGCTTTTATAGATATGTGAAGAGAAAAAGATTGGTGAAGTCAAGCGTAGGTCCCTTGCAGTCAGAATCAGGGGAATTTATAATGGGGAACAAAGAAATGGCTGACCAACTAAATACATATTTTGGTTCTGTCTTCACAAAGGAGGACACAAATAACCTCCCAGAGATGTCGGGGAACATAGGGTCTGATGAAAGGGAAGAACTGAAAGAAATCAGTATTTGTAGGGAAATGGTGTTAAGGAAATTGACGGGGTTGAAGGCCGATAAATCCCCAGGGCCTGATAATCTACATCCTAGGGTACTTAAGGAAGTGGCCCTAGAAATAGTAGATGTATTGCAGATCATCTTCCAACATTCGATGGAATCTGGAACAGTACCCATGGATTGGAGGGTAGTTAATGTTACCCCACTATTCAAAAAAGGTGGTAGAGAGAAAATGGGGAATTACAGACCAGTAAGCCTGACATCGGTAGTGGGGAAAATGCTAGAGTTCATTATAAAAGATGTAATAGCAGAGCACTCGGAAAACAGTGACAGGATCGGACAAAGTCAACATGGATTTACAAAGGGCAAATCGTGCTTGACTAATCTACTGGAATTTTTTGAGGATGTAACTGTTAAAATAGGTAAGGGAGAACCAGTGGATGTGGTGTATTTGGACTTTCAGAAGGATTTCGATAAGGTCCCGCATAAGAGATTAGTGTGCAAAATTAAGGCACATGGGATTGGGGGCAAGGTATTGACTTGGATAGAGAACTGGTTGGCAGACAGGAAGCAAAGAGTTGGGATAAACGGGTCTTTTTCCGAGTGGCAGGCAGTGACTAGTGGGGTACCGCAGGGATCGGTCCTTGGACCCCAGCTATTCACAATATATATTAATGATCTAGACAAGGGAATTAGATGTAATATCTCCAAATTTGCAGACGACACAAAGCTGGGTGGGCGTGTGTGCTGTGAGGGCGATGCCGAGAAACTCCAGGATGATTTGGACAGCTTGGGTGATTGGGCAGAAGCATGGCAGATGCAATATAACGTGGATAAATGTGAGGTTATCCACTTTAGTAGCAAAAACAGGAAGGCAGATTATTATCTGAATGGCAATAGATTGGGAGAAGGGGAAGTGCAACGCGACCTGGGTGTCCTTGTGCACCAGTCGCTGAAGGTAAGCATGCAAGTGCAGCAGGCGGTTAAGAAGGCAAATGGTATGTTGGCCTTCGTAGCGAGAGGGTTTGAGTACAGGAACAAGGATGTCTTGCTGCAGTTGTACAGGGCCTTGGTGAGACCACATCTTGAGTATTGTGTGCAGTTTTGGTCGCCTTATCTGAGGAAGGATGTTCTTACCATGGAAGGAGTTCAGCGAAGATTCACCAGGCTGATACCTGGGATGGTAGGAATGACGTATGAGGAGAGATTGGATCGGTTGGTCTTGTACTCGCTGGAGTTTAGAAGAATGAGAGGGGATCTCATCGGAACTTATAAAATTCTAACAGGACTAGACAGATTAGCTGCAGGAAGGATGTTCCCGATGGTCGGGGAGTCCAGCACCAGGGGTCACAGTCTAAGGATAAGGGGTAGGCCATTTGGGACAGAAATGAGGGGGAATTTCTTCACCCAGAGAGTGGTGAACCTGTGGAATTCTCTACCACAGAAGGCAGTAGAGGCCAATTCATCAAATATATTCAAGAAGGAGTTGGATATATTTCTCAAGGCTAAAGGGATCAAGGGGTATGGGGAGAAAGCAGGGACCGGGTACTGAATTTGGATGATCAGCCATGATCGCATTGAATGGTGGAGCAGGCTCGAGGGGCCGAATGGTCTGTTCCTGCTCCTATCTTCTATGTTTCTATGTTTCTATGCATTTTTGGAGCTTTCCTATACTTGTCTCAGGTTTCAATAGTCGACAGGAATGGTCTGATTGGGGCTGAAGTCCTTTTTTGGTGGTTTAAAGGCTTGCGCTGAAACAAGTTGCTTTCAGACAAGGGTGACCTGGTAGGCCTTTCTCTTGGAATTGAGCAAGAATGGGAGAATGAAGAGAGACCACGCAGAGCAGGACAAGCTGCTAGAAGAGGGAGGAGGAGGACAGGCAGAAGGACTCTCAGCAGGAGGCCATATCCGCCGAGGGTCTTTGGGTCTTTAAATAGCAATTCTCTTACCTGAACTTAGGCGAGGATCAAAGCTTGAGACGTCTTCGCTTCACTAAAGAGGTTGTGACTGAAATCTGCCAACTGTTGCAGCCACAACTGCAATCTCAAAGCAGCGCAAGGACCGCATTGCCAGTGGCTGTCAAGGTGACTGTGGCTTTTAATTTTTATGTGTCTGACACCTTTCAGGTTGCTGCTGGAGATAGATGCAACAATTTGTTGTTTGCAGTGCACTGCTACATAAGGGAGGTCATTGATGCTCTCTGTATAAAGAGAGACAGCTTCACCTCATTCCCTCTTGCCAGAGACAAGCAGGTGGAGCGAGCCCGAGGGTTTGCTTGGATTGCAGGATTCTACATGGTGCAGGGTGATATTGACTACACGCACATTGCTTTGCGTGCGCTTCATGTGAATTCTGCCATTTTCCTGAACCGAAAGAGATTCCACTCCCTCGATGTGCAGCTGGTGTGTGAGCACAGGCAGCGCATCATGCAGGCGAATGGCTGTTATCCTGGCAGTAGTCAGGATTCCTTCATTCTGCAGCAGTCCTCTGTGCCACCTGCGGTGCGTGATTAACTCACGCCAGTTCATTGCGTTGCAGGCAGTACGTTAAACTGGTGTTGCCAGGCAAATATCATGAGTGGCTAGCGCTACTTAAAGACAGCCTGCTCCTCTTAAAGGGGTGGAGCCTTGTGGCTGCAAGAAGTAGTGGGAGTCATTTCAAAACTGAATCTGTGCTGTGATACTATGAGGAACGGTTGAACATGCGAGAGAGCGAGCACCAAGGTTTTCAGACAATGCACTGAAGGTCTTGGTGGAAGAGGTGGAAAGAAGGAGAGATGTCCTGTATCCGCAGGTGGGCAGGAGTCCCTCCAGACAGATGCTAAGGAGGCAGTGGAACAAATGGCGGTGGAAGTCAATGCCAGGAGTTTTGCTCCAAGAACATGGATGCAGTGCATTGAAATTTTTAGCGAATGGGAATCCTGCCCTTGCCCACTCTCAAAACATTTAGCTTTCTAACTGCTGAGAGAGAGAGAGCTTTGTGTCAGCATGCATTTCTCTTAAAAAGGGCAGTTGAAGTATAATGCTGGGTGGAATCTATCAATGTCACAGAGTCCTGCCTGGCTGCAACCTGAACTGCAGCTATCAGTCTCAAACCAGCATTGGCAGTGTAACTGCACCCATCGATCCAAACTCCACAAGTATTCATACTAACGCTTTACCTATCATTTGCACAAACAAATTAATGTACTGCACAGGATGTCACTATTCCTAATCCTCCACACACATTAGTGTATAGGTACTCTACTCCATCACCTATCCAACTGCAGTGAAATAATTACCTATTGCAGTTTTGTTGAGGATTACTTTTCTGCTTGTATAATGAAGAAAGTCAGAAGACCTCAGCAAATGAAACATTTAGGATTGTACATGGATAACTTAGATGTTTCTTAGGTTAAGTACATGGAAGCACGGAATCGATGCAAAGACATTAAAAGGTTCTGTATCAAGGTCATCAGCCAATTTTTTTAACCTTTGAGAATTTTGTGACATTTCCATGTAAAATACAAGTTTACAATTATTCCATTTTTCCCTATTCTCATTTTAAGTTTAAGATTAACAGTGTAGGACTATGGCTTGTCTGACTGCCCAGAAAATTAAGTGGGCTCTGTAATGTATATACCTTTAAGTGGGGAACTATCTTTCACAGCTCATGTATACTGCAGTACCGGCAGTGACCACACCTGTATATAGCACTGAGTAGTAATCTGTACAGATCAGTTCCAATGTGAGCCACGTTGAGTAAACACCTGTTGTACCGTTCTCCTGCAGTCTGTGTCTTATTATACACGGGCACAACATTGGCGACAAGGCAAGTTCGAACCTACCTGCAACTCTGCATCATCTCCCGGGGATTCGTTCCTGGAGATCAGTGGATTGGAGGTCAAGGCCAGAGACTCGGGCGTCGACCACGGGCAACCGCCCAGTCATCCAGCAGAGACTCGAGAATTGCGGGGGAGGCTGTCGAGGGCCAGGCTTGGCTTTCCAGTCGAGGTGGTCCAGCGAAACGGGCTGGCAACAGGTAGTGCGCAGACCCTTCCCGGACAGCGGTGGGCTAGAGCCCGACCGAGCGGCACAGCAAAGGGCCGAGCAGCGTCGACGGGGGAGAGAGAGAGAGGGCAGAGCGCACAGGGCGCAGCTGGTGTTCAGGGGCCGAGCAGCGTTGAAGAGAGGGAGAGAGAGATGCACAGAAACCCGCGAGGTGCCGCCATTGCCACGAGGACCGCCGAGAGCAGCGTTGGCAGCAGCGCAGGAGAAGCGCGCAAAACCTACAGGGCGCTGCCATTGCCACGAGAACCGCCGGGAGCGGCGTTGGCAGCAGTGGGGGAGGAAGGAAAGCGCGGGAGACGCCGTTTTAAGCTATTGGGAGACGCCATTTTAACCACACCCAAAATGCCGAAGAGTGGCAGTATCACCGCATTTGACAATGAAGTCGAAGATTGGACTACATATGTCGAACGAATAGAGGTATACTGCAAGGCAAATGAGGTGTCAGATGACAAGAAAGCGTCGGTATTGTTAAATTTAATGGGTGCAAAGACGTATGGTTTATTACGAAATCTAGTAACCCCAACGAAGCCAATGGAAAAGAGTTTTGAAGACATAGTAACGATACTACAGGAACATTTAAACCCCACACCGCTGCTGATAGCAGAAAGATTCAAGTTTCACAAACGGAACCAGCATAAGGATGAAAGCAATGCTGATTATTTAACAGAACTGCGCAAACTATCGAAACACTGCCAGTTTAGAGCGGGACTGGCAGATACCTTAAGGGACAAGTTTGTGTGTGGGCTTCAAAGTGAAGGAACCCAGAAACGACATTTATCTGAAAAGGACCTTACGCTGGAAAAGGCTTTCAGCATTGCGGTATCATATGAAGCAGCAGCACGGGGCGCTGCAGAGATACAACAGAGACTGCAAGAATATGGCACAAACGAAATGTCATATGGAACAGAGAAGTGCTATCGCTGCGGCAGAACAACACACGACCAGAATGATTGCTGGTTCAAAGACAAAGTGTGCAGACAGTGTGGAAAAGTAGGACACATAGCACGAGTCTGCAGGTCGGGAAAGAAAACCAGCAATAAGAAACCTACCAAAGGAAAGTACAAGAACGTACATAAGATGACGGAGAATAGTTCAGACAAACAAAAGAGTGATAACGACTCTGAAAGCAGCGAACTGAGTTGTCTGAAACTACATAATGTGATCACAACAGAGGATCACCGAACCATTTGGGTCACTCTCAAGATAGCAGGAGTCCAGGTAAAGATGGAATTGGACACAGGATCAGCCCTAACAGTCATAAACCGACGGGACTACGAGCAGCTATTCTCACACATACCCTTGAGAGACACAAAAATTATTTTGAAGACGTACACGGGGCAAAAAGTCTACCCCAAAGGAAAAATAAGGGTGACCGTTATATATAACGGTAAGGAAACACCAAAACTAGACTTGTATGTATTGCAAGATGGAGGACCACCATTACTGGGACGTGAATGGATCCGGAAAATACAACTGGATTGGCATTCCATACAGGCACTGACTGTGGCTGACAAAAAGGATGACGACGTCACACCTGGGCGACTGTCAAAGATCCTAACTGACGCGAAAGAAGTGTTCCAGCAAGGACTCGGAACACTAAAAGGCATGACAGCGACGATTAAAATTGAAGAAAACGCAAGCCCAAAATTTTTTAAGGCCAGACCGGTACCTTATGCGATCCGCCCAGCGGTCGAAGCAGAGCTGGAGAGTCTGGAACGTTCAGGTGTACTGTCCAAGGTAGACTGGAGTGAGTGGGCTACACCCATCGTCCCTGTGATGAAAAAGTCGTTGAGCAGCACACCTGGGGAACCAAGGAAGGTTCGCATCTGTGGGGACTTTAAGGTAACAGTGAACCCAGTGCTTCACACCGTACAATATCCACTTCCGCGGATTGAAGATATTTTCACCTCGCTATCTGGAGGGAAACGCTTCACTAAGATTGATCTGGCCCAGGCGTATCTGCAAATGGAGGTAGAAGAAGCATCAAAAAAATACCTCACAATCAACACCCATAAAGGTCTCTACCAATACAACGGGCTGGTATTCGGGGTAGCATCAGCTCCGACTATTTGGCAGAGGGCAATGGAACAAGTCCTGCAAGGGATCCCAGGGACCCAGTGTTATTTGGACGACATCCTGGTCAAGGGCGAAAATGACAGTGATCACCTTGCCAACCTGGAGCAGGTGCTCACTCGATTGCAGGAATATGGGCTCCGAGCTAACCGCCCCAAATGCGAGTTTTTTAGAACACAGATCTCGTATTGTGGCCACGTTATCGATAAAGAGGGGTTACATAAGTCCCCAGAGAAGATTGAGGCAGTAGTCAAGGCTCCAGCACCGGAAAATGTGTCACAACTGAGGTCGTTCCTCAGGCTAGTAAACTACTACCATAAGTTCTTGTCAAATTTTTTTTACAATACTACACCCACTGAACACCCTACTGCAAACTGGGGTGCCATGGAAGTGGAGTGACGAATGTAGACGAGCTTTCCAGAAGAGCAAAACACTAATCACATCGAAAGAGGTATTGGCACATTACAACCCAGCATTACCAATTCGGTTGGCATGTGATGCGTCACCCTACGGCATTGGAGCGGTGCTGTCGCACAAATTCTCGGACGGCTCAGAGAGGCCAATAGCCTTTGCGTCACGATCACTAACCTCAGCCGAGCGTAACTACGCCCAGATTGACAGGGAGGCCCTCAGCCTAGTGTGGGGAGCGAAAAAGTTCAATCACTATCTGCACGGGCAGAAATTCACCTTGCTGACTGATCACCAGCCCCTTGTCTCCATTTTTAATCCGAAGAAGGGCGTTCCGGTGATGACTGCGCAACGACTACAAAGATGGTCACTTTTTCTAGGGGCGCACCACTATGAGATTGAATATAAGGGCACGAAACAGCATGGAAATGCTGATGGGCTATCACGCCTGCCACTGCCTACTGCGGAGGAAGCACCAGCAGTGGATCCTGTCGAAATATTCCATTCGACTATAGTTGAATACCTACCGGTAACTAACGCTTGTATCGAAAAAGAAACCCGAAATGACCCGACACTGTCTTGGGTATATGATTTGACGGTGAAGGGATGGCCAGCACATGGCGACTCACTGTTGCCAGCATTCTCGACAAGGAGAGAACAGCTGTCAGTGTGCTGGGGGACCTTGATGTGTGGATCCCGAGTGGTAATTCCACCCAAGTTAAGGGATAGAGTGCTCAATGAGCTTCATGAGGGTCATCTGGGAGGGGTAAAAATGAAAAGCCTAGCCAGGGCTTATGTGTGGTGGCCGGGAATCGATAAACAAATCGAGGACCTGACCAAGAGCTGCTCAGGATGCCAGAAAGTCCAAAATGCACCACCACAGGCCCCTCTACACCCATGGGAGTGGCCCTCATCTCCATGGCAACAGGTGCATATTGATTTTGCTGGTCCATTCATGGACTCAATGTTTTTAATAGCTGTGGATGCGCACTCGAAATGGCCTGAGGTCATCAAAATGTCCTCCACCACCACGGAGAAAACTATTGCAGTCCTACGGACCATTTTTGCCAGGAATGGCTTGCCAGAACAGATTTGCTCCGACAACAGACCACAGTTTGTGTCCGAAGAGTTCCGGAGGTTCTTGAAAAAGAATGGGGTAAGGCATTATACATCCGTCCCGTATCATCCAGCCACAAATGGATTGGCTGAGAGGTTCGTACAAACCGTTAAGAAGGCAATAAAGGCTATGTACAATGACAACATTCCGCTGCAGCACAAGGTGGACAATTTCCTGTTCACCTACCGGAATGCGACACATGCAGTCACCAACCAGGCCCCAGCCATGATGTTCTTTAACCGAAGGTTAAGATCTCGCCTGGATTTGCTCAGACCAAACGTACGAAGAGATGTTGAGAGTAAGCAATTCCAGCACATCCATGAGAAGCCAACAAGGAGCTTCAATGTAGGGCAACCAGTCTTGACCCGCGACTACCAAACAGAAAAATGGCAGCCAGGAACGATATGCACACGGCAGGGCCCACTAATGTACACAGTGGACGTCGGGGAGAGCATCGTGAGACGCCATGCTGACCAGATCCTAGAGTCACAGGAACAAGTCAACCCCATGCCTCGCCCATACATACCTGGTGATGAACCCGATGTACAGGTCGCATCTACCCCAGAAACAGTAGCATCGGAAGCTGATGAACCAACCGACGACAGGGGGCCAGAATCGCCTCCGCACCAAGAGTAACACACTCGGGAAAGGCGCTATCCAGAAAGGATCAGGAAGCCTCCCCAAAGACTGAATATATAAATAGACTATTTTCAGCTAATGTTGCATGTTAAAAGTGTTAATTGTAATTGGTTTGATATTTAATTGTTAAATGAGTGTTATGGTACTGTTAATCTAAAAGGGGAGGAATTGTAATGTATATACCTTTAAGGGGGGAACTATCTTTTACAGCTCATGTATACTGTAGTACCGGCAGTGACCACACCTGTATATAGCACTGGGTAGTAATCTGTACAGATCAGTTCCAATGTGAGCCACGTTGAGTAAACACCTGTTGTACCGTTCTCCTGCAGTCTGTGTCTTATTATACACGGACACAACAGGCTCCACAAACAGGAAGGGGCCCCAGTGAAAACAACAACAACAATAACTTGTGATGTAAGAAAAAGGAGACTTACCATCAAGTAACTTTAAAGTAAGCTTTAAGTAACTTATAAACACACTATATACACAAGAGAGGTCTTTACCATGCCTCTGGTAGAAGCCTCTTACAATACTGAACAGACCAGTATTTATACCAGTCCAACAGGAAGTGACATATGACAGGAAGTGAGGTATTTACACAGTTCATAGTTCATAGTTCATAGTTCACAGGAAGTGATGACATAACTTCCCGGAAGTTATCATTTTTATCACATTCTTCCCTCCTGCAGGATTAGGAGGCTGTGGTCTACCTTTTGGTCCGCAGCCGCCGAACAAGGAAGAGTCGCACCCGTTTGGATTCCCGTCGTAGAGGGTCGCTGGTCCGCTTACATGCGGTTGGCCATTGGTCAGAGTCTGTGTGGCCTGGATTGCCCTGTGAAGGGTCGGGGAGATCATGGCTTCGAGTACGAGCCCCAAAAGGTTCAAAGTCGGACTGCCTCTGTTCAGAGGGAGGTGCAGAGCTGGTCTGTGGCGGATCAGTACTTTCATGCGCGGTACTGGGAGGGTCGCAACCTTGAGCACGGGGTTCTACCGGCACCAAGCTAGTTGGTGTCCGATCAGGATCCTGGAGAGGGGTACCCGATAGGTCCCAAGAGTTTCCTGGTGAAATGCCATCACCCGATGTCCCACTAGGTCCTGGTGGGCAGGGAGCCAGATCCCGTAATGATACGGTAGATTCTCGGCCGTTGGAATATCGTATGTTTGCATAGGTGGGGTTGGCATCGGTTAGTTCGACCTCGTCTACAAGAGGGTCATTTTTAGACGTCCGAACGTATCTTCGGAGTAATACAGGTCCAGGAGTAGTTAGCCATGACGGGAGTGATGTCCCATGAGATGAGCGACGCTGGAATCCAAAGAACCGCTCATGAGGTGTAGTATTTGTGGCTGTAGAAAGCAGGGACCGTATAGAGTGCAATGCATCCGGAAGCACTGTTTCCCATTGCTGGTCTGGTAGGCCCCGAGATCTTAAAGCGAGACGTACGGAATTCCAGATGATACCGTTATACCTCTCTACCTGCCCATTTCCGATGGGATGGTATGGTGTTGTTTTGCTTGTAGCAATTCCCCGTTCTGAGAGGTAGTCCTTGAGTTCCCTTGACATAAAGGATGGACCCCGATCTGAGTGAATATAAGCCGGCATGCCACAGAGAGAAAATACCTGCTCAAGGCAGCAGATTACTGTGGACGCCAGCATATGGGAGCAGGGGAAGGCAAACGGAAAATGTGAATATTCGTCGATCATGGTGAGCAAATATGTGTTCCGAGTTGAAGAGGGCACTGGGCCCTTAAAATCGATGCTAAGTCGTTGCATCGGTTGGGTTGCATGTATGAGTATACCATCTGAGGGGCGGAAGAACTGAGGTTTTAATTCCGCACAAAGCCGGCATTCTGAGCATATTTTCTTTACATCTCCAGTGGAAAAAGGGAGATTCCGTGATCGTACGAAATGTAGCATGCGCGTAATGCCAGGATGACACAAACCATTGTGGACATCCATGAGAGTGGAGGATGACATACTGGAGCAGAATGCCCGTGTGAGGGTGTCCGGGGCCACATTCTCCTTGCCAGGCCGATAGAGAATGGTATAACCAAAAGAGGCCAGTTCCATCCTCCAAAGTTGTATTTTATTATTCTTAATTTTGGTTCGTTTTCGATTATCGAGCATGAAGGCGACTGATCGTTGGTCCGTGATCAATGTAAAGTGCTGGCGAGCTAGAAAATGGTTCCACTTCCGTACTGCCTCTATGATGGCTGTGGCTTCTTTCTCAACCGGAGGATAATGTAGCTCGGCACCTTGTAAGGTCCTGGACATAAATGCTACAGGATGACCTTCCTGATTCAGAGTAGCCGAGATCGCCACCTCCGAGGCATCACATTCAACCACGAAAGGGAGATTCTCATCAATGGAGTGAAGAGCCGCTTTCTCCAACTGTTTTTTGAGAAGGTTAAAGGCTGCAACAGCCGCTGTTCCCAGTGGAAATGATCTAGCATGCAGCAAGGGTTGGATTTTGTCCGAAAAATGAGGAATCCATTTAGCGTAGTATGCAAACAGACCGAGAGCCCGACGTAAAGAAGCCGGATTCTTAGGTGACGGGAGCTCTTGGAGCGGGCGAAGTCTTTCTGGGCCTGGCTTAATGATACCATTGCCTACGCAGTAGCCAAGGATGTTAATGGTCGGTTGCGACTCAACAGATTTGGATTCATTCAGGGTCAAATTACGGCGATGGAGGGCATCCCGAAATTTTTGGAGGTTGGAGTCGTGTTCCTGTTGATCGTGACCTGCAATGGTAATGTTATCAAGATAGGGAAAAGTGTCCCTTAGGTTTTCCTGCTTAACCAGGCCATCCATTGCCCGTTGAAAGACAGCCACTCCATTAGTAACCCCGAATGGGAGGCGACGAAATTGGTACAGCCGTCCATTAGCCTCAAAGGCTGTGTACTGCTTATCTGAGACCTTCAAGGGTAACTGATGATAGGCACTTTTTAAATCGTAAGTTGAGAACACTTTGTATTCGGCCAGTTTATTAACCATATCATCAATGCGTGGCAATGGGTAGGCGTCCAAGTCGGTATATTGATTGATGGTTTGCGAATAATCGATGCATAGTCGCTGTTTGTGAGGTTTTAGAGGGTTCTTGACAATGACGACTTGAGCCCGCCAGGGCGACGAATATGGTTCAATGATATCCTCTGCTAGAAGTCGAGAGATTTCAGCCGCAATAAAAGATTGGTCTTCCTGATTAAAGCGCCGCGATTTCGTTATTATCAGTTGGCATTGAGGCGGAATACTGGCAAATAATGAGGGTTCATCAAGTGAAGCTGCTGATAATGCACAAAATGGTAATTTAGACGGTATATTAGAAATAGTAAGTCCGGGTTTGGATCCACCAAACTCAATGGTGAGTTTCTTATGCTGTTTTTGGAAGTCCAACCCTAAGAGGAGATCACTACATAAGTCCTTGAGCACCGAAAGTCGGGTGGAGGGATACATACGACCATGAAGTGTCATATCAACAACACAAAAGCCGGAGATTCTGGTATTAAGTGATGACTGGGCCATCGCAATTGCCTGGTCCGATGGGAAGACATGTAGTTTCAATTTTGCAACAATCTGTTCCTTAATGAAACTATCAGTACTTCCTGAGTCAATTAAGGCATCTAAGGTATGCCCTTTAATTGAAATTTTTGTGGCTGCATGAGACAGGTTCTGTGGGCAAGCAGCTGTAATTGGTGTCGTTGCACAGAGAGTGGCTAAAACTCTCGGTGTGCTTCTTCGGGAGAGAGCTCGAGAGGAAGCTTGATAGGTCCTAGCTGGAGCATCTTGATAGGCCCTAATTGGGGCAGTTCGGTAGGCCTTAGCTGGATTGGCCCTCGTAGAGGCCCTTGATAGGCAAACTTTAGCAAAGTGTCCTTTTTTCCCGCAATAACTGCAGATTGCATTGCGAGCAGGGCAGGTTTTCCTAGGGTGAAAAGCATCTCCACAAAAGAAGCATTCCTTCCTAGATTGCCAAGAGGCTGCTAAAGTGGGGTCGTCCTCCTCTTCTTCATCAGAATTATCAGAATTAGATTCCCCCATGATAGGGTTCACCTGAGACCGCTTGAATTGCCTGGTTGCAGCTACAGCAGCAGATCGAGATCTGGGCAGCTGATAGAGGTCTGCATTTCTCTTTGCCAAATCCAGTGAACAAGCTAGGTCAAAAGCTTTTTGTAGCTCAAGTGTTTTACTTTCTAGTAGACGCTGGCGTATAAATGGAGAGGCAATCCCGCAGATGAAAGCATCACGAATCATTTCTTGGCGGTACAGCTCAGCTGAGGCTGCCTGAAAGTTACAATCTACGCTGAGCCTGCGAAGTTCTTGCAGGAATTCGTCAATTGATTCCCCTGGCCCTTGTCGGGCTGTGGCCAGTAGATGTCTAGCATAGACCTCATTTGGGGTCTTCGCATACAGTTTCTTAAGTGCCCGAATCACCTCTTCGTAATTATCCCAGTCATCAACATATTCGAACACTTTTGGGGTCACATAATTGACAAGTATCTTCAATTTAGCAGGAGCATCCGCTTTACATTCATCCAGAAAATTCTCAAAAGTACGATACCAATGCTTCCATACCCTGCCAGCTGCTGGTGTATTCGGGTCCAAGTCCAGACGAATAGGTCTAAGAATTTTCTCCATGATGGGTGGTTCCCTGGATCCTTAACTTCCGAGTTTGTCTGAAGGTCTAGTATTTGTCAGTGTAAATATTAAGTTACTTAAATTGATGTAAGAAAAAGGAGACTTACCATCAAGTAACTTTAAAGTAAGCTTTAAGTAACTTATAAACACACTATATACACAAGAGAGGTCTTTACCATGCCTCTGGTAGAAGCCTCTTACAATACTGAACAGACCAGTATTTATACCAGTCCAACAGGAAGTGACATATGACAGGAAGTGAGGTATGTACACAGTTCATAGTTCATAGTTCACAGGAAGTGATGACATAACTTCCCGGAAGTTATCATTTTTATCACAACTTGCATTTATATTGCACCTTTAATATAGTAAAATGTCCCAAGTTGCTTCACAAGAGTGTTACCAAACAAAATTTGACACCGAGCCACATAGGAAATATTAGGACAGGTAACCAAAAGCTTGGTCAAAGAGGTATGTTTTAAGGAGCTTAGGGCCCAGGCAGCTGAAGGCACGGCCGCCAATGGTGGAGTGATGAAAATCGAGGATGTGCAAGAGGCCAGTATTGGAGAAGCGCAGAGAGCTTGGAGGGTTGTAGGGCTGAAGGAAGTTACAGAGATAGGGAGAACAAGTGAGAACCAAGTCATTTAAATATAGATGGGTTTTCTTTCACCGTTGTGTTCCAACAGTGGACAAGTTTTGAGAAGAATCTCTTTCATCTTCTAGTTCATCCATTTGTACTGATTGCTATAATCTTTAAATATGATTAATAACACAGATTATCCTCACTCAGCTTTCCAAGAAAGAGTTGATCAGTGCTAATATTAAATACATTTTTAAAATCTATACAGATGAATGTTCAAATTGAACAATCAAAGGGGTAAGCCATTTAGGACAGAAATGAGGAGGAATTTCTTCACCCAGAGAGTGGTGAACCTGTGGAATTCTCTGCCACAGAGGGCGGTGGAGGCCAGTTCATTAAATATATTCAAGAAAGAGTTGGATATGTTTCTTGAGGCTAAAGGGATCAAGGGATATGGGGAGAAGGCAGGGACAGGGTACTGAATTTGGATGATCAGCCATGATCTCATTGAATGGCGGAGCAGGCTCGAAGGGCCGAATGGCCTACTCCTGCTCCTATCTTCTATGTTTCTATGTTTCTATGTAACTGAACCTTAATGATACATTCTTGTTCAGGACAGGAGCCCAAACCACACTAAGGTCATCATCATCCTTTGTCTTGATTACTTTATGGTAAAGCTGTATTTCAATAGTTCCTCTAACAGTAGCACGCTCCGGACTTGTGTTCAGAGCCAACTCTATGTATTTCTGTTGTGTACAGTGTACTCAGCCATGAAAAGCTACCATCTGACCAATACTGACAAATGGATATTTTTCAAGGTTGGATGATAAATCAGTCAGTTTTAAGTAGGTAGTTACTGATGGTGATGACTGATACCAATGTATCATCCTGAAGATGTAAAAAATGCATTCTTCTGATGATTCGGCCAGTGTGTTAAACAGTATACCAAGTGTATCACCTTAGTGATCTGCAACTCTTAGGGCTGGACTATTTAACTAAACACACAGAAATATGGAATATTGCCAAGATTTTCCTAGTAATTCAACATCTTCAGTGTTATAGGTGCAGTCAACAATAGCAGATGTCAACATTAGCATTATGTTAGGGGTGGCAAGACTGATTTGCAATACTATTAATACCCGATGAACAGTACTGAGTGGTACATTTCAATAACAACAACTTGTATTTATATAGCGCCTTTAACATAGTAAAACAACCCTAGATGCTTCACAGGAGCGTTATGAAAAAAATTGACACCAAGCCACATAAGCAGAAATTAGGGCAGATGACCAAAAGCTTGGTCAAAGAGGTCGGTTTTAAAGACCGTCTTAACGGAGGAACGAAAGGTAAAGAGGCGGAAAGGTTTTGGGAGGGAATTCCAGAGCTTAGGGCCTAGGCTACTGAAGGCACGGCCACCAGTGGTGGAGCGATTAAAATCAGGGATGCACAAGAGGCCAGAATTAGAGGAGCATAAGTAGGTTACATTTCAAACCAAAATTGCTAATCACTCCTAATTAGTTATATTGGGGAGCTCTTACAGCAAGTGCCTGAAAACAAGGACACTGGTATTCACTGATGTTAGTAGCAGCACCACATGCAGTAATGCTGTATGTACCCTATTGAACTTTAGATCATCAACAGTATTCAGCTCACCTACACAGGTAATTAATAAATAAAATGCAAAGAATTTGAGTGACTCAATAAAACAGTTTAACAGATCCAAACAAGAGTCAGCTATTCAAAACTTGAGACCAGATCAGTTGCAAAGGAGGTTGGAGGTCTAGTTTTTTTGGTGCAAGTATTGAGAGCTTTTCAACTTTTGAACCCTTTCAAAAAAAATCTTAAAATCAAAATTTGGACAAAAATAAATGATTTAACTGTACAAAAACAGGAATCCTATAGTCCAATCATATTCTAACTCAAACTTCGGTAGAAGACATTTCATTAATTAAAACAATAAAGCTGGAGAGGTTGGAATCTTACGCATTTTATTACTTTTCCCAAGATTATATTAACTTGTACGTCTTCCATACAATGGCCCTGTAATTCCGTTCCAAACGCGTGAGTACAGTCGGGGCACTCACGCGTCTGGCCGGAGGAAATGCCGGTTTTCAGCATGCACAGCGCATGCGGGGAAAACTGGCATTTCCTGTCCTCTGAACGAAGGGGTTCAGAGGCAGAACGTGCGCGACTGCACAGGCAGCGAGTGCGCAGTAAAATTCTTTTTTTTTTCAGAGTTGTGCGCGTGTAAAGGCCTCCGGTCTTTACGCGTGGAAAAACAAGACGTAAGTATTTAGTTTTTCAGGTAAGTGGGCTTTTAGTACAATGTAGAAATTTTTTTTCCACAGGTTTGTTATTTTTAAAGAATTTACAGGATGGTAAGTTTTGTTTTAGACCCTATTTTCTTTTCATTTATTTTTTTCAAAAAATTGATTAATTGTTTAAAACATTTTTTAAAACTTATTTATAGTTATTATAATCAGTGGGATGTTTTTTTAAATTTTATTTAAAGTTAAAGTAGTGTTTTGGCAGCCCATACTTTTCATGAGTTTGACAGCTCTTACTGTCAAACTCATGAATGAGTTTCCCCTCCCCTGATTGGCTTCACAGTGCTCACCTGATCCCAGCCGGCACATCGCACTAACTACGCCGCTGGATCAGGTAAGCACATCGCGCCGACAGCTGAGCCGGGCCTGTGACAGGAAATGCAAGCAGGCCCGGGCTTCAGATGTCGGCGCGCAGGGTGAGTGCAGATCGGGGGCTTGCACGCGCGTGCAAGCCCCCGATCCTAATTTCAGGGCCAATATATTTTCATGTATAACTATGATTAAAAATAGTTGTTTGCACTGACATTATTTTTTTTCGCTCCTTCCCCCTTCCCCCGCATTTGAACTTGTCCAGTGTATAGTATGACATCTGATTTTCCATTTCTGACTGGGCACCAGTGTTTGCGTTGTCCTTAAAGAGCTGTTTTCCCCTCTGAATATCTTATTTCAGGAGATGGTAGGTTCTAACAATGTAATGCGTGCAATTTTTTTTTCTCTTGCATAAAGAGGAGCAAATCCCTGGTGGAATTACCAGCAAATTCCACCCAGATTCAAAAGGAAAAACAGTATAAAATCGTGCTTTGACTGTAAAGAAACAGCTGATGGGAGCTCTGGAAGAGGAAACAAGACAATTGAGTAGCTTCACATACATTGTGGATCACAGAGACTGTACAAACATTGTGGTATAAATTTAACATTGCTGCTATTGGCCTAAACTGGGCACAACAATAACCAATTTAGTAGTGCAATGGCCTGTGTCCAATCTTTTCCATATTGAAATTAGGCCCTTTCGCTCATTTCAGACCCGGACTCCTAAATTTGTTTGCCAGATGTGTAAGGATTTATTCTTGGCTAACGACTGTATGCTGACTACGCCCAGTTCAAACTCACCACCACCTCCTTTGACCCCTCTACTGCCTCTGATGTGTCACACTGCCTGTCCGACATTCAGTATTGGATGAGCAGAAATTCCTCCAATTAATTATTGGGAAGTCCAAAGCCATTGTCTTCAGTCTCCACCACAAGCTCTGTTTCCTAGCCACCAATTCCATTCCTCTGTCTGGCCACTGTCTGAGGTTGAACTAGACCGTTCACAACCTTGGCATCCTATTTGACCCTGAGCTGAGCTTGCAACCTCGTTTACTCTCCATCACCAAGACCGCCTACTTCCACCTCTGTATCTCTGCCCTGCCTCAGCTCATCTGCCACAAAAACCCTCATCTTTGGGCTTGTTACATCTAGACTAGATTATTCCAATGCTATCCTGGCCAGCCTCCCATCTTGCACCCTCCATAAACTTGAGCTCATCCAAAACTCCCATATCCTAATTCTCACCAAGTCTTGTTCACCCATCACCACAATGCTCGCTGACCTACACTGGCTCCCGGTCCGGCAGTGCCTCACTTTTAAAATTCTCATCCTTGGTTTCATATCCCTCCATGGCCTCGCCCCTCCCTTTCACTGTAATCTCCTCCAACCCTACAACCCTCCGGGCTCTCTGCACTCCTCCAATTCCGGCCCCTTGCGCATCCCCAATTTTTATTGCTTCACCATTGGCAGTTGTGCCTTCAGCTGCCTAGGCCCTAAGCTCTGGAATTCCCTCCCTAAAACTCTCTGCCTCTCTCTCCTCCTTTAAGACACTCCTGAAAACCTACCTCTTTGACCAAGCTCGCTGTGCCATTTCCTTGTTGAAGATTAGTGCCTAGATACATTTCTATACTTTGATAGTGTCAGCCTGCTCATCTATCACATCATTTGGCCATGTTCTTTGCCTGCCTCTTGCTCTATTACCATGAACCTTTCCAGATGCTAACAGCCCCAACTTTTCTTGTGACTCATGAATAATGTTCCCTCTGTATGTCATTTATTTTAAGCTAATCAGCCTCATCATCTATCCTTCCTTTTGCCAGTTCAAGGATGGTCTTATTGTTCTTCATGTCTAATTTTCTGTGTAGTTCTACAGCACCATAACTCAAACACCTCTAGTCTTACTTCAGCATTCAAGGTCCAATTTGTACGTACCGTTGACTACAAGTAATACTTGAACATTTCTTCTACTTTTTAATCACCAACTTGAGTTTACGATTGCATGTAAACATCTCCATGATATTAAATGTGTCTTCTGCAATTCTTCTCCTCTGTTTAACGTCTTTGTTATTTCATCCAACTGATGTTACTAGGCCCACCAAGTAAACCATTTTATCTACTTGCTCCACTTTCAGCTGTTTATTCGATGGTTAATTTTTGGGAGAATTTTCTTCATTCGTGATTACCATCGACTTAACCTTAGCATCTATTAGCAATCAATATTCCAACTGTCTGATTTAGCTTCTCAAGTACCTCTTTCTGTATCTGCAATCATGTACTGTACCATTGGTATACCTTCGGCTGTTTAACCATTTCCCATTGATTGCAGACCCAATTTCTAAGTCATTCAGAGCAATATATCGAAAAGATTGGGTGATATTACATCTCTTTGGCACATTGTTCTTCTGACTTCCATCCACTTTGTGAACTCATTATAAATTCTCACTGCTGATTGTTGGTCATAAAGTCCTTTGGGGGAAAAATTAATTTGCGACCATTTTGTGTCGCTAACATCGCCTGGTCACTAAATTTAGTGCCCCGACGATCGCTAAATTCAGTTTTTAGCGCCTCAAGAGGGAGGTGGAGCATTAATTCAAGTGCTCCACTTCCTTCTTAGAGCGCTAACCCAGAATATCGGGGTGGTGTGATCTGCAGCGCTACGCACTGAGCCACGTAGCACTGCCGCATGGAAGGGCTCTTCTCCTCATTAAAGGGGAGGGCCCAAGCCCACAAATCTGCGGGGCCCTACCTGGACCACCGGGGAGCGGGGTGCCGTGCCAGCAGCCCAGCACACAAGAGGAGTGCCGGGCTGCCAGATCGCGGCACGGACCCCGCGTTCAAAGACGCAATGGGCCGCGACAAGTAAGTCGGTCAATTTATTGTCCCCTGCCCGCCACCTCCCCTTTACTTAGCGCCCCGCGAGCCTCCTGCCGCTCCGTTCCCGCCCCCTGAATTGGTCGCTGTCATTGCCCAGCGCAGATTCAAGGGGCGCGAACCAATTTTGCAGGCGGAGCGAAAACAGGGTGCTGTGCACGGTCGTCATCACCTGCACAGCGGAGCGGGGCGCTACCGGCTACCGCCGCCGCTAAACTCCCACTAAATTTAGCGGGAGTCGTTAGCGGTGCCGTGCCCAGGCAAAAAGTCGTTTGCGCCCCTTTAGCGCCACCCCCCCCCCGAGTCGCTAACGGGAGGTGCAAATGCACCAAATTTCTAGCCCTTTGTCTTTCCAATCAATTCCCAGGCATCTCTTAATATTTCACAATTTACCCTGCAAATGTATGAAGCATTGCTACTTATCTCCATTTCTTCTGCTTGTTCAGCAGCATTAAAATACTACAGTTTTGATTTCATGAAATTGGACTATAAGCTTTTGAAATGGCAACCATGTAACACATTGGCCCAGAAATTCGGGTCTCCACGGGTGAGTACGCACGGGGTACTCACCCGTAAGCCCAATGGAAGTGCCGGTTTCCTGCACGCACTGCGCATGCACGGGAAAACGGCACTTCCGTTCCCCTGAAAGCAGGGGTTCAGAGGTCAAAAGCGTGCACGGGAGAGGCTGCGTGTGCGCATCGAACTTAGTTTTTTTTTTACAGGTTTTCCCGGGAAGGTAAGTCTCCAGAAGTTAGACATGCAAAAAGCAGTCGTAAGGCCTGCTTTTTACAAGGCGAGTGGTGAATTAATTAAAATTAAAACATTTTTTCACAGGTTTATTATTTTTAAATACTTTAAAGAAAGGTAAGTTTATTTTTAGCCGTTAGACAATAAAATTATTTTTTCAAAAATCTAAATTATTGTTTAAAATAGTTATTTCATGTAATTTATAGTTTATTTTAAAAATGTGATGTTTTAAAAAAATTATTTGAAGATTTAGTGCTGTTTTGGGGCCGTAGTATTTATAAGTCTTGACAGCTCTTCCTGTCAATCTTATGAATGAAGCTTCGATTGGCTCCCTGTGGCCCACGTGATCCCAGGGGATGCATCGAACTAACTACGCCCCTGGGATACGCAAGCACTGTGCGAAGGCAGCTGGACCAGGCCCCGGATCGGAATTCCACGGGGGTCCACAGCTCAACGGCCGGCGCGCTAGGTAAGTGCAGGTCGGGGGCTTGCACCCGCGGGAAGCCCCCGACCCGAATTTCTGGGCCTATGTGACTAAAGCATATTCTGTCCCTTCTGCTCTGTAACTTGAATTGTGGGAAATAGATCAAGAAATAGATTACTGGTAAATTATATTTATGAAGAATGAACCAGATAATTCTGATCGTGGAATGCAGAACATTTTCCCAGGGCCAGTACCTCTCTTCATCCCCACCTCCCCCATTCAAATATTAAACACATCATTGTTGCCACGTTACGTGCTGGAAATCCTAGTTGATGCCTGCTTTGAAGGCTCATCTGTCCATTGAGTTCTGCCCTAGGGCAGATCCTAACTCAAGTTTCACACATGCAACTCTTCTCCGAGATGTACTGCAACTAAGGTTAAAGAGCCTGACGTAAGAAAACTACTAGGCACTTGGTCTAAGCATTAAACAAAGCTTTAATCAACTGTTTTACAACATGGAGGTCTAGTTGTGTCCTTCACTAGTTCCTGTTAAGAATGTCCTCCGCAAGCTGGGCCCATGCCCGAGTATTTATACTCTCCCTGGACAGCGCCACTCGCAGGCCGCTCAGTATTATTTTATAAGTCTTTCTTTCATGAATGACTGATTCATGTCAGAGCCCTTACGCTGGAGGGCAGGGGATACCACCCTCGGCCATTGGATGCAAGTATCCCCACGTGATGCCAATCCAGTATCCAGGGCTGGTGCTGGGGCTGTCTGGAGTGGATTCCGACCCTAACCCTTCTGACTCAGAGGCAGGAAGACTACGACTGAGCCAGGATTTAGAGACCATATTCTAATCTTCACTCCCCAGGACGGTGTGAGGTGGGGCTCGAACCCTTCACCTTCTGACTTCAAACGGGGAATGCTACCACCCTGCCAAAGGCTCACTCTGCTTTCAAGGTAATAATGACTAAAAAAGGCTCCCGATTTGAATCTGCTTGAATAAAACTGATTTGTCACAATCTAAGATCTGAAAACAAGGAAGGAGAGGTTTTCTGTTCCAACTTTCTTGGCATGCCTGCCAGGAGCATATATGGAGAAATTGTGCATCCTTTAATGGACTGACAACCCCAGGCTGGGGCTGCACATTCTGCCAATATGTGCCCCCGGGAGAGCACAGTTCCATGCCAGGAGCACTGGAGTGGAAATCTTCCCTATGGTTTTTATAAAGCAGCAGAAAAATAATTGCACAGTGTTCAGTTCCATTCGCCACTCCTCAGATAATGAGGCAGTCCATGCCCACATCCACCAAGACCTGGACAACATTCAGGCTTGGGCTGATAAGTGGCAAGTAACATTCATGCCACAAAAGTGCCAGGCAATGAGCATCTCCAACAGAAGAAAGTCTAACCACTTCTCATTGACATTCAGTGGCATTACTATCGTCGAATTCCCCACTATCAATATCCTTGGGGTAACCATTGACCAGAAACTTAACTGGACCAGCCACATAAATACTGTGGCTACAAGAGCTGGGTATTCTGTGGCGAGTGTCTCACCTGCTGACTTCCCAAAGCTTTTCCACTATCTACAAGGCACAAGTCAGGAGTGTAATGGAATACTCTCCACTTGCCTGGATGAGTGCAGCTCCAACAACACTCAAGAAGCTCGACACCATCCAGGACAAAGCAGCCCGCTTGACTGGCACCCCTACCAGCACCTTTAACATTCACTCCCTCCACCACTGACGTACCGTGTCTGCAGTGTGTGCCATCGACAAGATGCACTGCAGAAACTCACCAAGGCTTCTTCGACAGCACCTCCCAAACCCACGACCTCTTCCACCTAGAAGGACAAGGGCAGCAGGCGCATGGGAACACCGCCAACTCCAAGTTCCCCTCCAAGTCACACACCAACCTGACTTGGAAATATATCGCCGTTCCTTCATTGTCACTGGGTCAAAATCCTGGAACTCCCTCCATAACAGCACTGTGGGAGTACCTTCACCACACAGACTGCAGTGGTTCAAGCAGGCAGCTCACCACCACCTTCTCAAGGGCAATTAGGGATGGGCAATAAATGTTGGTCTTGCCAGCGACACCCACATCCCATGAATTACTTAAAAAAAAGGTCTAGTGTCAGGACCTTTTTTTCTCACTCTGTACTAATTTGCACTCCTCTGAAAGCATTGACTCGTTGTAAGGGTATGGTTTAATGAGAGACAGTCACTCTCCAGTACCCAGGCAGCTATTGTTTATGTGTGAGCTTTGATATCAGCAGGCTATTTGATTACATAACATGGTTGGGCATAACAGATAAGAGAGAGAACGAGAGCTATATATATATAATAGATAGCAATATATCTAATATATATATAGCATCACAGCTATCTAAACGGACAGACAGCAGAGATGAGGGATAAAACCTGGGATCTTTCTGCTCTATAAGGCTCAACTATTCATAGGATGAATGCATTGAGCCTTGGGTAGAGTCGGGTTTGTTTAAACCATGCCATTCCATTCCATTGTCGAACTTGATATGATTTTCTGATGTTCCAAATAGAAACTGGTAGATCCTGTTCCAAAAATAAATGAATTTCTAAGAGCAAACCAGGAGTTGTTTTTGCAAAGTTTGAACCCATTTATCCTTTTCTGTTTCCCATGGACTCTGTTGAATGAAAATTATGGTATTGTATGTTGGTGAATAACCCATGTTGATTCTGTCACCAGCTTCTGCCAATTGGGGTTTGTCTATTACTGCACATATTGATTTAACTTTGTATTTGTAAGTGTTCTGACATTTGATTGATACTCAAAATAAAACTCATTTGATCAATAATATGGTTTTGGACATGGTTTAAACAAATCAACATTGGAAAGTGAAGCTGCTCTGTGTGATAATCCATGCCTGGGGGAGTGTGTATTTTATTGTGAGTCTAGTGCCAGCTCCGTACTTCGAGCTAAGGTTTCTAATGCAAAGACCTATAAAATGGTAATTTCCTTTGAATTCTTTATAAAGCTCGCATCAAATGCCTCTTCTCCAGGGAGAATTCTGCATTGACAGAAGAAAGATAGCAGCTTAAAGCTCTTACAAAGGAAAATCCTTTAAACAATAAGTTTGTTTGTTCTTGCCACAGAATTGTGCAGTCTAGTATTGCTGCAACAGTAACCCCGTTGGCACTCAAGTTGCAGACTTGCCTTATTTGTGCAGATTTGCGGTCAATGTTCAGGTTAAAATGGTGCGGGGATATCTGTTGCAGTCATAGATTGGGGTACAAGCTCTTACCCACTTACCTTGGAGTCAGCCTAAAGGTGAAGTGACCCTGACTGACATAATACTTGATGCAGAGCTCCTGCTGGAGAATCAGCACATGCATTGTGCCCTTGAACAGGTCATTCAATACTTTGTATTGGAGGAACTGAATTAGGACAGGCCCTAACTGAAACCCCAGAGGGAGTCACATTCAGTGTTGATAATTCTGATGCAGATCTCAACACAGTCTCTATGGGGCTGTAAGTATAAAAAGGGTATAGTAATTGATGAAAGACTGAGGTAGATTCATTAGACTGATCTAGATATAGATTCTGATAAGCCTCATATATCTGTAACAGCAACAAGAAATGAAACTGATGCAGGCTCTGTAAAGTGCTATCATGGCAGTAGTCTACCTTCCACTTTTTAATATAGGATGTGAAGAGGCAGCAAATCTGCTTCCCGATTATCACATTGGCAGTACAGCTCTCCTGATTACTTGAAACAAAAACAGAAAATGCTGGAAATACTCAGCAGGTCAGGCAGCATCAGTGGAGAAAGAAACAGAGTTAAGAACCGGAATTTCCCAAGGATGTCAGCGGGCAGAATCGGTGGCAGGTCGAGTGGGAAATTTGATTTTTTTTGACAGCGGGTCAGGACCCCGCTGTTAACCTGCCACAATCTGTCTTTCCCAATGACACATGTGTGATCTCCGATCTGACCCGCATAGCCGGGTGACCCAATTAAACCAATAATGCTTTTAATTTTACCTTGTAGCTTTAGCTGCTCACCCACGGGGTCCATGCTGCTCAGGGACCACATCTGTGAACCTGAGGTGGGAGTTGAATGGCCATTGCTTCAGCTGAATACTTGACAGCTTCGAATGTACAGTAAAAGTTCCTGCCTGACAGATCATCAATTTCCTCAGCCACAAGCTGTTTCTCAGACAATTTCCAGCACAGATTCTGCAGGCTTTCCACTTTCCACTCTCCATCCACTCTTACCTCATTGGAAGAACTCTCTCACCATTGACAGAATGCTTCTGTCATCTCTACTTCACCTGCCATCTATTCCATCAATATGGGTGCCCTTTATACTCTCTCACCTTGGTCCTCAGAATCCGACCAAGATCAGCCCCAACACCAGCAGCATCAGGCACACCAGCAGCACCAACAACAACACCAACCTTCTCCACAATCACCTGATGCTGCACAGGACAGAGGACAGCGATGGCCTCACCATGACCAGATTTACTTCACTTGACACTGTACACCCTGGCTGCCACATGATGCGCTCGGTTGACACCATCTCACACCAACACCATAAAGCATCCCTATAATGCCCAAGCCATTCCTTTCACACTCACCACCATTATGTCTCACCATTCACTGCAACTTCTTCTTCTTTTGTATGGCAGTAGCAAAGCAAATCAAATGTCAATATCTAAGTCAGATATCCAGGCCAAAGCGTCCAGTGTAACAGCGTGGATATCTTGTAGGCTGCCTGCGAATTTCCTCTGAGGGCTGTGCTCAATGATGTGCTCCAGGGTCTGATTAGGAGCTCCACAGTTACATGATGTGGATGCTTTAATCTTCCATCTATGGAAAAGGTGGCAGCATCTACCATGACCGGTTCTGAGGCGGTTGATGGTTGTCCACTGTTTGCGAGGAAGTTTTGATCCTTCAGTTTTACTGTGGGGTCCTCTATAAGGAATCCATTCCTTAGTTAATAGTCATAGTTCTTCCAAGCATTTCACCATCGGTCATCAAGGCTGAGGGGAGATCACTGAAGGGCTTCAGCGACAGTCCAAAATGACCTTCTAGATTTGAGATGGGTTGGTGGTAGATTGTTCATGTCGGCCTGGATCGGCATGTCTTTGCTGGTGTAGCGGTTGTATTCTCTGGAGACTGCGTTTCATGGCGTCGGTGTGGTGGTACGATGTTTGGAAGCACAGGCAGCCAAGGTGTTTGTGTCGATAAAAGCGTACCGGTGATAATTCTCATAGTAGAATTCAGCTGGACATCAACGGATTTGACATGCGGACTTGATAGCCATGCCGGAGAGCAGTACTCTGCTGTGGAGTACACCAGGGTGAATGCTGCTGTACGGAGGGTTTGAGCGCCTGCTCCCCATGTGGATCCAGCGAGGTTCTGGATCAAGTTGACCCTACTCTTTAGTTTCTTCAAACTGCAACTCACTAAGCCATTTCAAAAGGTGTGCACAAATCTGCCCAAGAATGGAAAGTGTTGAAAATAAAGGTTTCAATGTTTGACAGCACATTAACAGAAACTTTACATGAACATTGGATAAAACATCCAAGTGGCTACCCTTGTGTTTTGTTAGTCGGTATGATTGGACTAGGATGAGGGTGAGTGTGAGGGGTGGCTAGTGAGATAGGGATGTGATAGTGTAAATAGAGAGGGATGGGTGGAGGTGCAAGGTAAGTTGGTGTGAGAAAGGATGTGCAGGAGTAGGGTAGGGAAGGCAGAGTGATGTGGATGTGATGAGAGGCACAGCAGGATGAGGTTGAGTGTAGCTTTGTACTAATGTTTCGTGATCTACTGAGATCATTGAAAGGTTTGCGCCACTGCAGCCTGGTCCTCCTGACCACATCCCTGCTTGTGCCCTCCTGTGCAATGTGCAACCAGGATGTTTTGTTCTCCTGGGGAGGTCTCTTCCGCCCATCAGAAGGGAAGAGGCCCTCCCTGCGTGCTCTGACTCTCTCCATAAGCATATGGAGGGTGTCATGGGAGAGCCTGGGTGCAGCCCTGCACCTTTGTGCAGTGCTTGTCAGTGTTTGCAGCACCTCAATGCTGTAGAACAGTGACAGCACAAATGTCAAATGAAAGTTGGCCATGGTCCCTTTAAGGAAATCAGCTGATGACGCGTTATGAATGGCATTACCAGTCCTGCTTCCTCTAATCGGACCGGGAAGCGCGCTGGGCGGGCTTAACAAGCCCCATCAATGTAAATTCATTTTCCAGAGTGGGCTGGAGCCAGGAGCGGGGCCATGACCCGCCACCAACATCGCCCGCACCGGACCCACCGAGGTAAAGAAAATCCCGGCCAATGTTTCAGGTCGATGAACTTTCGGTTCTGATAAAGGTCATTGACCTGAAACGTTAACTCTGTTTCTCTCTCCACAGATGCTGCCTGACCTGCTGAGTATTTCCAGCATTTTCTGTTTTTATTTCAGATTCACAGCATCTACAGTATTTTGCTTTTGTCTCCTGATTAGTTATTGGTCCCAATTTTAAATGGGGGATGGGTACGGTACACATAGGCCCCTGAAGTGGGCGGGGAGTCAGGGGAAGTGGATGCCCGGCACCACTACCATAAATTTAACTGGAGTCACATCTGAACACAACGAGATCCACTACCTGGCTGGGGGGCGGGAGCGGGAACTTGGCGACAGGAGGCCGCAGCCAGGGGCCCGTGAGAACGGTCTCCGTCAGTCAGTTGAGGGACTGGGGGTTTTCTCTGGAGGCGAGCGGGGGGAGGAGGAGGGGCTATCTGACCATGATCGGCGAGGGTGGCGGAGGAGAGGGTATAGCAAGAGAGGGCCAAGGTTTCTTCATGTGACCTAAAGGAGCACTCCTGCTCCTCTTGGCCCACAAGGAAACCTAAAAATTAAATTTTCAAACTTACCTGCTGGGCCTCTTCTAGCCCGGGGTCCGGTTCCCGGCAGGTGTGGCCTGGTGGGGAAGCTGTCATTGCAAACCTCTCACCCCTCCCCCGCTATTCGAAAAAGGACCCCACTTCCTTCCTGTTGGTGTCCCGCTCACCTGTTCAAAAGGACAGGTTAATATCGGGACATGGTGGGAAGGCAGCGGGAGCAGAAGGGATGAATGACGGCCCTCATTTTAACTGCCACCCGCCCGGTTTCTGCCAGGCCTGGGGGTGGTGGAGGGGGGGCCGAGGGATGCGGTTAAAATTGGGTCAGTGAGTTTATCCAGTCTGTGCTGACCTAGCTAATCTCAACCACAATGTCAATAAGTGTCCTATAGTTTGCCTTGCCGGGGGTGGGGTGGGAGGGGCGGTGGGTGGAGTGGGCTTGGATTAGGAAAGGGAAAATCAGTCAGGTTTCTTGCTCCCGCTTGCCATCCCACGTCCCCTACTGGAAGTGTGCATGTGGATGGCAGCTGCGGAGCAAATTGGCTGAGGGCCTTTAGCTCCCTTCCCCATTGGTTGAGAAGATTGCTGACACTCGCTATCAAGGCTAACACATTTAGAGTGGCCTATTTTTATGAACTAGTGAAGGGTGGCTGATAGCCATGGGTCCATAACCCCAGCAAACGTCAATACATTTAGGAGTGGAGAGCAGAGGAAATGGTAGGGGAATCAAACTCTCTGGTTATGTTGTTCCTTGGACAAATATGCCTTCACTTAAAACATTTAATTTTATCCAATTCAAAACATTTTTTAGCATTACTGTTCAAAGGTATCTTAATTACATGTTATAGTTAATTGAAGTGGTGCATTGGCCTTGCTGTGTGAATACACAGTGATTATGGCAAAGGAGAGCATAGCTGCCTCTGGAATGTTCTAGGAATGCCCTGTAAACAGATATCTGCAGTGTAATTCTTAAAGGGACAGTGCATTCAGCAAATGATAATTGGCAGATTTTGTGTTTGTTTCTTGATGCGCAACGCAATGATGTAATTCATGTTGAAACCTGTCATTGCACCATACAGGCATGGCATTGCCATAACAAGATCAAACATGACTTTCTGATTCCTCACCCTCCCCAAACAAAAAAAGAGGTTAGATAGATAATTTAAAAAAAAAAAAATGCTTCTTTACACCGGCACAGATCAGGTGGACCAAAATGTTGCTTTTAAATGTACATGGTGACGGTCAAATGATCTTCCTGGGTTACGGGGGGTAACATTTCTCATTGATGTCCAGTGAATCCTGCTGGATGTGCAAGTGTAAGGGTGTCAGGTGAGGATAGGATTGTGTTAGCTAGGATGCCCCACGGGGGAATAGCCTGCTGACACTCACTGTCGATGATAAAGAAAGCACACGAAGAGTGCTAAGTTGCTTGAAGGCATACAATTAAGGAACACAAATAGCATGGAGAAGCAGTTGTTTGTAGATCAACTCAGGCCACACAACTTCATATGAGTGATCAGATTCAATTTTTAAAACCTTCAAAAATGATCTTTATAGGGATTATGAACTACTCTTAAAATCCCACAGGTCAGAGGCTACCTCATTCTGCCACATATCGGCAATGAAGTGATTCTGAGGACCTATGTCACTTGGAATTCCATGCTCACAAAGTCATGGTTGACTATGTGCAATGAGGTGCATGCAGCCTAATTTGAGAACAAGCTTGCTAAAATGCTGTAGGCATCAGAAACTCACTTAGCAACAGTGATAGACACTGCACTTCATCTTTCGGTAGGCTACGGAAAACCATCCACATCCTGGAGTTATCAAGGTAAACAAACATATTTGACTAAAGTCCAAAAGCATCAAATTCAAACTGATTTATTCTGAGTGCATAAATTGGCCCATGGGCTGGGCAAGCACATCTGGGCCCACATCCATGCCAGTGTCAATTCAATCAAATCCATGTGCTTCAGTGAGGTGAAAGGTCATGCGACCCGGAATAGCTATACACTGTTAATATGCACAACCTTGTGCAAGAGTCTGATGCCGAAGTGTTTGCTAAACTCTAGTCTAATTACATTAGACATGCCATCTCAAATGCATTTTAGGAGCTGTATGTGCTTATAGATGTTTGACCAAGCGTTTCATCACTGATACAGGAAATTATTCAAATACACCCACCTCTTCAGTTACAAGCGAGAGTGAATGACCTTGACAAGTCTGACCTGAGCAGTGTCTCCTTTGATTTGTCTGAAACTGTCGAGATGAGGCGAATTAAATCAGTAAAATGAGCAGCAAAGGCAACCCACGCATTCTACTTGTGCAGTTGTTGCACATAATTCTGTATTGTTTAAAATGTAATTTTACATGTATGCTATCAATATGTACCGACAAAACAAAAGCGAGACTATGTTGACAGCAGAATGCTATTATTAAAATACAGTATTCACTGTTAATGCGGGGGAGGGTTATGCTAATAGCTCAGTTACACAATTGGGTGTGCGTTTAAGGGGAATCTTGTATTGCACAAGATTTAACAAGACACTAATAGTAAAAGATAAAAGACTTGCATTTATATAGCACTTTTCCCGACATCGCAAAGCACTTTACAGCCAATGAAGGACTTTTGAAGTGTAGTCACTGTTGTAATGTAGGAAACATGGCAGCCAATTTGCACACAGCGAGGTCCCACAAACAGGAAGGTGAGAACTCCCATGCTCTTCTTTGGAATAGTCCCATGGGATCTTTTATGGCCAGATGAAACCTCAATTCAATGTCTCATCTGAAAGACAGCAGCTCCGACAGTGCAGCAGTACTGCACATGAATGTCAGCCTAGATTTTGTGCTCAAGTGCTGGATTTTGTGAATGGAGACGTGCTGGAGGCGGGACTGCTGCTTGTCGGGTCTCAGTCCCACCTCCATCAGCCTCTGGCCAACCAGCGGGATTTTCCCCTGATTGACCTTGTTAAGCCCGCTCTGCGGGCTCAGTAGACCAATTAGGGGGAAGTCACTGACAGAGCACGTCAATGTCTGACGTGTCATCTGTCAAGACTTCTTGAAAGAATAAATGTCAGCGTTTGACAGCTCTGTGAAGCTGTCAAACACTGACTTTCTGTGTAGTTTGATGAGCTCTTGTGTTCAGGACTCATCAAACTTTTCTAGTTTGTAGAAATCAGATGACTGTTGTTTCGGAGGATCCAACAGCCAGTCTGTGAAATCTACAACGAAGATGTCGGGACTCTGGAACTACCGTGACTGAAGGCTGTAGGCAGAAACGAAGGTAAGTGAACATTTTATAACACTTTACACTCACCTCATATACTTACCACTCCACACTTGCACCCATCACTCACCTCTGCATTGCACTTTCAGACCCCTCTGACCCCCACAGACCTCCTACTCGACTCCTCCACCCCGGCGGGGTTCTCCACGGTCGGGAAGCCTACACTTGAAAAGGTAAAATGGGACTAATCCTTTTTCTGCCTGTTAACTACCTGTTAACAGTCAGTTAAAAGGATTTAATCCCTTTCCCACCTCGAGGAGACAGGACCCGGGGCAGGACGGCTTCCCGCCTCCTGGCAAAAGGGCACGGAGGTGGGATGGGGGTGGCTTTGCCATCTGCCCCCACTTTCTGCAACTTTACCGGCAGTCCTGCCTCCATACCCGCCTCCTCAGGGCTGAGAAAATCCAGCCCACTGTCTCTGGAGGCGGACTTGAACCCTTGACCTTCTGACTTGGGGGTGGGAATGCTACCTCTGAATCACGGTTGACTCCACATTAGCTGGCTTGGTTATCACTGTGCCAACATGCAGTACCACAGAGCAGTGAGAACCAGGTTCAATTACCCCTCCCCCACCAAATGCCCGATCTCAGCCATGTTGCGTGATGTATGAGGATACACGTCCTCATAGGCACATGGCTGCCATGAATCGCTTCTGTCCTCAGCGATGCTTCTGAATGTTCCACAGCTAATTCTTTTTACTGCTATGTCCTTTAAACCACAGGTGAAGGACATTTAAATCAGGCTGGCAGCCTCACCGTCAACTGTTCAAGTTTAATCCAATTGGGTCTGGGTTGATGACAATGACCTTGCAGACCTCGCTGATTTAATGCTGATGCTTAACATTTGCCCTCCGTAGGGGACAAAGACTAGCAAACCATTGAAAAATATTTTGCTCTCCCCTAATGGCTCAGCTGGTTAAGCCAGTGTGTAGCAGACCCAGGAAGATCCCAGGTTTGATTGGAAGTCTATGCTTAGCTCAGTGATCTTAGCGAGGTGCAGCAGTCGGGCTACTCCAATTGGCCTCATCCCGGATGCTTCTCCTCCATTTTGTGTGGTCTTGGGTCAGGGATTCCCAGGTGGGCAGAAGAGACGCTTCAAGGACACCCTCAAAGCCTCCTTGAAAAAGTGTAACATCCCCACCGACACCTGGGAATCCCTGGCCCAAGACCGCACAAAGTGGAGGGGAAGCATCCGGGGAGGCGCCAAACACCTCGAGTCTCTTCGCTGGGAGCAAGTGGAAGCCAAGTGCAGGCAGTGCAAGGAGCGCACGTCAACCCAAGCACTCCACCCACCCGCCCCTTCAACTACTGTCTGCCCCACCTGTGACAGAAACTGTAGGTCCCACATTGGACTCATCAGTCACCTGAGAACTCATTTTTAACGTGAAAGCAAGTCATCCTCGGTTCCGAGGGACTGCCTAAGAAGAAGAAGGATGCTTAGCTCAGGGATCTTAGCGAGGTGCAGCAGAAGGGCTACTCCACTTGGCCTCATCCCTCAGTTGGAAAGTGAAAAATTGACCAGGAGTCCCACTCCAGCGGATGTACCCATTACTGGAAATCAGGTGAGGACTAGGCTCAACTTTGATGCTTCCTATAGTCATATAGACTGCCAGCACTGTCTAGGCATTGCACATGAAGAATAGTTACTTGGTTGAGTTACTGGAGAGTGTCTATCGAGCCATTCAGGCTCAGATGTGAGGTTCCCTATGACTGAATAGCCACCTGCCACTCATTATTTAGGTTCACATATGAGGTACTGAAGTGTTCCCAGTGCCCAAGGAACTGTAGCTCAGCAAGACATCAACTCTTTCAGGAGAGGAAGGGAAGAAATTTCTTACCAGCATATTGGCCGGAATTTTCTGGGGTCCATGCAGGTGCGATTGGAGACGAGTTGTGGGGGTAATTTGAAAAAACTTGGAGTGGGTCAGGTATCTGCCGTCATCCCACCTTTCCCTTGGGCACGTTTGCCAGTGCAGCAGTGACCCGAACGGCAGAGACGGCTTGTAAAGGAATAGCCATATTTTAGAAAAATACACCATCCTCTGAACAGAATTCTGACTTTATTAAAACAAGAAAACTGGGTTTAAAAATCTAAAAGCCTCAATGACACAAGCTGTAAACAGAAATACAGGCTTTTGAGATAAGATCAGTTGTTAACACAAAGCTGTAAACACCATACAAGCTTTTGAAATGAGAATTGGTTGTTAAAACTAAAACAATGGCCCTATTGAAGCAGCAATTTGCAGCTTCCAAGAAGTCTGCAGTTTGGGAGAAACACAATACCATTACCCAATTTAAAGTGTTATAAGCTAACACTTCGAACAGAAACTCAGAACATTAAAGAACCATATGCCTCCATAAATATCACATCAAATGAAAGACAGGAGACATAATTCTTAATACAACCAATTGAAGTAGCTAAGAAATGCATAGAACACCCTAGTTGAAGTGTTTTCAATTTACATGTTGTAAAAGGTATAAACAGAAGACTTTGTAAATATTACATCAATAGAAGCACCAAGTAATCACATGGTTTTTGTATTGACCTTGGAATGCAAAGGAGTCATGAAGTCTACTTACAACCAGCTAGGTGATTTAAGAATTGAATGGAAGTACTTTGTAAGAATGGCATCAAATAAATACATCTGTTATAACCATTTTTTATCATAAGCTTCAAACACCTACATAGCAAACAGAATTCTGCAAGCTAACATCTGAATTGACAGTAAGAGTAGAAAAAAAGTCAACAGAGAAATGACTAGAGATAATTAGCTTACATCAGCAGAAAACTTCAAAGGATATACCACTGCAAAAAGGTTATAAAATATGGAACTTTCAGATAGGAAGTCAGAAGTCACTGAAAGGGGCAAGCGATTCTCTCACTCTTCAGAGGCAGGCTCTGTAAGTTTTTAACTCTTTGAGTCTCGGGGATTAAAAGGGTATTTTTATTTGATTTTGGTGGATATTCTGGATTAGAAATAAGTAAGAAATGTAAAAATGTAACAAAGTTAAGATTTGAGAATAAGAATTGTAAGCTAATTGTTTTTAGAACTGTTAATGTTGCGACTGAAATCACCAGCTGTTAAATACATGTTGGTTCTTTAATAAATCTATATTTTTTTAGAATTGTCTCACAGAGTACTTCTGTATCAAACTTGTGAACTCAATCTCTGTACACATTTTGGTGAGGAATTTCCAGAATTCTGGGGGAGTATTCCAGACCCTCATAATATCCGGAAGGTTACAGTCTAGTTAAACTTATTAAAAGTGCTATCTGGAAGACGGTAACATCTTCAAGTCATTCCTTTCCTTTAGAGAGAGATAGCCTGGACCTTTAGACCCAATTAAGCATCTTATAGGATTCGGCTATCTCTAACTTTAGTTGAAGGTGAATAACTGGGGAATATGCCTGAGCTGGGGTAGCCCGAAAAGGGCTAGGACTAGTAATTATCCCTTCAGTTGGTGCCCAACATGTGTGTTAACAAGTTGATACAGAACCTATACTTATATTTATATCTACATCATCTTGTAGATTGTTAAGTATAGAAGGAGTGTTTTACTGACAGTGGTACTAAGACCCAGATTTAAGTCTCTAGAGATGACAAGACCCTGATCAGGCCTTGTAGAACTTAAAATGAACTCCCTCAATATACCATTGAGGTCTAGAAATTTCTTATAAAGTTCATATTAAACCCTAACCGAGGTTAGGTCCTGACGAAATGGCAAGCGCTGTCGGAATTGGCCAAGTCTTTTTATTAGGAAATTCAAACGATTGGTTTATTAGGGGAAATAATCCTATGCCTGTACCTCCACAAAACCAAGTGATAATTTTTGAAATAGAAGGCATTGATGCCAAAGGAGCCGTTAGAACTCATGGCACAATTATTGTTGATCACCAGAACCAGGGGATACAGAGTATCCTGTGGGATAATCAAACAAATTCTCCAAATCCAGTAAATTCCTTAATGATAAGGTGCACACCTGCACAATGGGGAGGCCTAATGAATGGTGCCCAACAAGGTGGTGGCAATGATGGCTGAACAGCAGGACCCGGAGCAGCCTATGCTCCTGGGGGCCATGGATTCCGGTTAAGGTGGCAAGCTCATGATGAAATAAATGACCAGAATCTTCGAGAAAACTATAGACAGCTTAATCAATGCCGACTGGCACTAGCTCAATCTTATTTAAATGCTGGAAGTGCAATGATTAATGGTACAGTAAGCCAACCCCAGCAACCACAAATTGCACCCTAGGTCAAGTACTATCTACACAATGTGTGGTAGACTGGGAAACACCAGCCAGGAAAAAACCTGCTGGATTGGAACTACCTTGATAAATTGGAAACCTGTTCCCAAGATTGGAATGCTCAACACCTGATGCAACTACTGCAAAGGATATTAAATTCAGACTTAATACCCCCATTAAACCAGTGTAACAACTGGGTTCAACTATACGCTTAAGTTCTCACGGCAACTCAGGGAGGGCATGTAATGGGTTCCATCAAGGAAATACTCACTAATACAGCCACAACTAAAGGGCTGGTAGCTGCCTACAGAATAGGCAAAGTACTTACACAGGATAACTGGGACATAGTCCATGGTTGCCTGGCAAATCAATATCAAAATAGAGCCCTCAAACTTGCCTGTGAGGGTGCTCTAAATGATTATAGAGATAGAAACATAGAAACATAGAAGATAGGCACAGGAGTAGGCCATTCGGCCCCTCGAGCCTGCTCCGCCATTCAATGCGATCATGGCGGATCATCCAAATTCAGTACCCTGCCCCTGCTTTCTCCCCATATCCCTTGATCCCTTCAGCCTTAAGAAATATATCCAACTCCTTCTTGAATATATTTAATGAATTGGCCTCTACTGCCTTCTGTGGTAGAGAATTCCACAGGTTCACCACTCTCTGGGCGAATAAATTCCTCCTCATCTCTGTCCTAAATGGCTTACCCCTTATCCTTAGACTGTGACCCCTGGTTCTGGACTGCCCGACCATCGGGAACATCCATCCTGCATCTAATCTGTCTAGTCCTGTTAGAATTTTATAAGTTTCAATGAGATCCCTCTCATTCTTCTAAACTCCAGCGAGTACAAGCCCAATCGATCCAATCTCTCCTCATACGTCATTCCTGCCATCCCACATATCAGCCTGGTGAATCTTCGCTGCACTCCTTCCATGGCAAGAACATCCTTCCTCAGATAAGGCGACCAAAACTGCACACAATACTCAAGATGTGGTCTCACCAAGGCCCTGTCTGCAGCAAGACATCCTTGTTCCTGTACTCGAACCCTCTCACTACGAAGGCCAACATACCATTTGCCTTCTTAACTGCCTGCTGCACCTGCATGCTTATCTTCAGTGACTGGTGCACAAGGACGCCCATGTCACATTGCACTTCCCCTTCTCCCAATCTATTGCCATTCAGATAATAATCTGCCTTCTTGTTTTTGACACCAAAGTGGATAACCTCGCATTTATCCATGTTATATTGCATCTGCCATGCTTCTGCCAATTCACCCAACCTGTCCGAAGCATACTGGAGTACCTCGGCATCCTCCTCACAGCACACACGCCCACCCAGCTTTGTGTCGTCTGCAAACTTGGAGATATTACATCTAGTTCCATCGTCCAGATCATTAATATATATTGTGAATAGCTGGGGTCCAAGGACCGATCCCTGCCATACTCCACTAGTCACTGCCTTCCACTCGGAAAAAGAGCCGTTTATTCCAACTCTTTGCTTTCTGTCTGCCAACCAGTTCTCTATCCAAGTCAGTACCTTGCCCCCAATCCCATGTGCCTTAACTTTACATGCTAATCTCTTATGCGGGACCTTATCGAAAGTCTTTTGAAAGTCCAAATACACCACATCCACTGGTTCTCCCTTATCTATTTTACCAGTAACATCCTCAAAATATTCCAGTAGATTAGTCAAGCACGATTTACCTTTTGTAAATCCATGTTGACTTTGTCCGATCCGGTCACTGTTTTCCAAGTGCTCTGCTATTACATCTTTTATAATGGACTCTAGCATTTTCCCCACTACCAATGTCAGGCTTACCGGTCTGTAATTCCCCATTTTCTCTCTACTGTGGCGGAGCCACCAAGAAACACTGAACAATAATCATTCCTTTAACTACTCTGTAGTGCAGTTGAGGACTGCACCTTTAAGCTGTGTGTAGTTTCTTGTATTTCCGCGTCATGACGTCATGACGCCGATCACGTGACCCCCAGTTGGCGCGGAGAACGTGATGACGTCATGACGTCGGGTTCCAGTATTTAGTGGCAGTCTTGGAGAGGCTGTGGTACTGGACAGACCTGCTTACATCTGTTCTTGTAGTTTTATTAGTTAAAGTTATTTGTATATTAAAGCTTGATTATTTCGTTTCACTGCGTTGGACTTCATTATTCGGATAGGAACCTCCGTTCCTACATTGGTGACCCCGAGCTCGTTGGACAACTTTCTTCGAGATACTTACAATGAACACGAACGCTGTTGCCCTTAAATTGCCGCAGTTCTGGGAACAGCAACCAGCAGCATGGTTTTTCCAGGCAGAAGCCCAGTTTGCTATCCGGGACATTACAGCTGATTTAACCCGTTATTATTACGTGGTTTCCACTCTGGACAGCGCCACGGCTTCACGGGTCGTCAGCATCCTGGGGAATCCACCGGCAGAGGGCAAGTATGAAGCTTTAAAAGATCGTTTACTACAGGTGTTTGGTTTAACTAAGTCGGAGCGTGCACACAGGCTTATCGCTATGCCCAGTCTTGGGGACTCAAAACCATCAGAATTGATGAGCCAAATGCTCACGTTTTTGGGTTCGGAGCCCCAATGTTTTTTATTTCGAGAGCTCTTCCGCTGCCAGCTACCCGAGCCAGTTCAGGCAGTCTTGGCCAGTTCTACGATTACGGACTGTGCCGAGCTGGCTGCAGAGGCAGATAAGACTTTTATGGTCACACAGCAGAGTTGCGCAGCCACGAGGCGTCTTTCCCCTATGCGAGCAAAGTCCAGCCCTCCTCCAACAGGCTGGTGTGTGTATCACGCCCGTTTTGGTGCCAAGGCTCGACGCTGCCGTCCTCCCTGCAGTTTTGTTGAAAAAAAACCTCCAGCAGGCTCACAAACTTCGATGAAGAAGACAGGGGCTGACAAATACACCCAGTTCACCATGGCAGTCGGTTCAGCAGGAAAACTCCTCTATATTACTGATTCCAGAACAGGGCAATGATTCTTGTGTGATACTGGTTCTCAGTGCAGTATTTTGCCAGTTTCAAAGCTAGATCTACAATCCGGCGGTCACGGCCCTTCCCTCGAGGCAGCCAATGGTGCGGCCATTCGCACGTTCGGTAAACGGACAGTTAATTTAACTCTTGGAGGTCAACGTTTTGTATGGGAATTTATAACGGCTAAAGTATCACAGGCCATCCTGGGGGCTGATTTTTTCTGTGCCTATGGTTTTCTGGTCGACGTCCAACATTGTCGACTCATTAATGCGTCTACTTTCCATGCGGTGCCTTGTCACCGCAGTACTGCTGTCTCCTGGTCGGTTGCCTGTGCGGTTCCATCGCAGGAAGGGTTTAGGCGCCTACTTGGCGAGTTCCCGGGGCTCACCAGGCCTACATTCTCGGCAGCAGTCGCGAAGCACGGTGTGGTGCATTATATCACCACAACGGGATCGCCTGTTTACGCTCGGGCACGAAGATTGGAACCCGGAAAGCTTATAGCCGCAAAGGCAGAGTTTCAGATTATGGAGCGCCTTGGGATTGTCCGACGCTCCGATAGTCCTTGGTCTTCCCCACTACACATTGTACCTAAACCAGGTGGCGGATGGAGGCCTTGTGGGGATTACAGACGCCTTAACGAAGCCACTATGCCGGATAGGTATCCAATACCGCATATACAAGATTTTTCGGCTCATTTGGCTGGCAACTCAATATTTTCCAAAGTAGATCTCGTTCGTGGATATCACCAAGTTCCTGTGCACCCTCAAGACACCCCCAAAACGGCGGTCATCACACCGTTTGACCTTTTTGAGTTCCTTTGCATGCCGTTTGGATTGAAAAATGCAGCTCAGGCTTTTCAGCGACTTATGGACTCTGTGTTACGGGACCTTCCTTTCATTTTCATTTACTTGGATGATATTCTCATTGCTAGTAAGGATAAGGAAGAGCACATGGCTCATTTACGTACACTCTTTGCCCGTCTCAGCCAACATGGCCTCATCATAAATCTAGCCAAATGCCAGTTTGGGTTAACCAGCATTGACTTTCTGGGGCATAGGATCACCTCAGAAGGCGCCGTCCCACTGGCCACTAAGGTAGAGGCAGTTACGGCATTCCCGCGGCCTCATATACTTAAATCTCTTCAGGAGTTCCTGGGGATGGTAAATTTTTATCATCATTTTGTCCCCAAGGCAGCCCAATTAATGCAGCCACTGTACGAAGCGCTTAAAGGGAAGTCGGGTAAAGATGTTATCATTTGGACACCACAGATGGACCAGGCATTCCTGGACACCAAGGCGGCATTGGCAGATGCAACTATGCTTGCACACCCACTCCCGGGCGCGACCATCGCCCTTACTACCGATGCCTCCGATTACGCCATCGGGGCAGTTCAGGAACAATGGGTTGACGGGACTTGGCAGCCATTGGCCTTTTTTAGCTGCCAACTGCATAAAAATGAGCGAAAATATAGCACTTTTGATAGGGAGTTGCTGGCCTTGTTTTTGGCCATCCGGCATTTTCGTTTTCTCCTAGAAGGGCGTCCGTTTACTGTATTTGTGGACCATAAACCGCTCACTTTTGCAATGGCCAAAACGGCGGAGCCGTGGTCAGCCCGGCAACAGCGCCACCTTACATTTATATCTGAATTTACGACGGATTTACGACATGTGTCTGGCAAAGATAATCTTGTGGCTGATTGCCTTTCGCGTGCCCCAGTCCAGGCAATTCACCTGGGAATCGATTTCGTCGGGTTGGCGAAAGAACAGCTGGCGGATCCTGAAGTTCAGGCATATCGGACCATGCCTTCCAGCTTGCAGGTAGCCGATGTTATGTTCCAATCAGCAGGAACCACGCTCTTGTGTGACATATCCATGGGAGTGACCCGGCCCATTGTGCCAGTCGAATGGCGTAAGAAGATTTTTCAGGTTATACATGGCTTATCACACCCGGGGATGCGAGCTTCACAACGACTTATGTCCCATAAATTTGTTTGGAAGGGAATGCATTTAGACATTCGGGACTGGACAAACAATTGCGTGGACTGTCAAAAATCAAAGATCCACCGTCACGTTAAGGCTCCAGTGGCCATTTTTCCAGTGCCTGAACGCCGGTTTGACCATGTACATGTGGACTTAGTGGGCCCCCTCCCCATTTCGCGGGGTTTTATGCATCTCCTGACAATAGTGGACCGTACTACCAGGTGGCCAGAGGCGATTCCCTTGGTTGCTACTACTACAGCGGACGTATCCAGGGCGTTCATTTCGTCGTGGGTGGCCCGGTTTGGAGTGCCATCTGATATCTCCTCTGACCGAGGTCCACAATTTACGTCAGAGTTGTGGAATGCAGTTGCACAGGGCTTGGGTACCAAGCTGCACCGTACCACCGCTTACCATCCGCAAGCAAATGGCTTATGTGAGAGGTTTCATCGGTCTCTAAAGGCGTCCCTCCGTGCCAGCTTGCGTGGTTCCAACTGGGTGGATAGACTCCCTTGGGTGATGCTAGGCCTTCGTACAGCCCCCAAAGATGACCTCCAGGCTTCATCGGCTGAGTTAGTCTACGGTCAAGCACTTCGAGTACCAGGGGATTTCCTCCCTCCACATACAGAATCGTGGTTGCCTGCTCAGCAGCTCCTTCAGCATCAGGAGGTGGCAAAGAATTTCCTGCCTATTCCAACCTCGCATCACAACCTACAGAGGCCTCATGTTCCGGCAGAACTTATGAGTTCCGATTATGTTTTTATTCGGCAGGATGCTCATAGAGATACACTCAGACCACCTTATGCTGGACCATTTCATGTCATCGCTGCGGGAGAGAAATATTTTACAGTCGAAGTAGGAGGTAAGTCTGATACCATCTCCATCGACCGACTTAAACCAGCCCATCTGGATCGGAGTGAACCAGTGGTTGTTGCTCAGCCACCTCGTCGTGGATGACCACCGTTGGCTGCTAGACCAATTATGCAGCAGTCTACTATTAAATTGACTGCTTCAGCTTCATCCTTGTCTACACCTCCTGCTACTGTTTCCTCCACCCCAGATGTACCGCTTCAGACACAACCAAGTATTGGCTCATCTTCCAACGTTCCATCATCTGAAGTTCGTAGTCGTTCGGGCAGAATCATTAAACCTCCTGCTCGTTTGACGCTGTCTGTTAAAGAGAATTCTGGGGGGGCGCCTGTGGCGGAGCCACCAAGAGACACTGAACAATAATCATTCCTTTAACTACTCTGTAGTGCAGTTGAGGACTGCACCTTTAAGCTGTGTGTAGTTTCTTGTATTTCCGCGTGATGACGTCATGACGCCGATCACGTGACCCCCAGTTGGCACGGAGAACGTGATGACGTCATGACGTCGGGTTCCAGTATTTAGTGGCAGTCTTGGAGAGGCTGTGGTACTGGACAGACCTGCTTACATCTGCTCTTGTAGTTTTATTAGTTAAAGTTATTTGTATATTAAAGCTTGATTATTTCGTTTCACTGCGTTGGACTTCATTATTCGGATAGGAACCTCCGTTCCTACACTACCACCTTTTTTGAACAGTGGGGTAACATTAGCTACCCACCAATCCATGGGTACTGTTCCAGAGTCTATCGAATTTTGGAAGATCTACTATTTCTAGGGCCACTTCCTTAAGTACCCTAGGATGTAGATTATCAGGCCCTGGGGATTTATCGGCCTTCAATCCCATCAATTTCTCTAACACCATTTCCCTACAAATAATGATTTCTATCAGTTCCTCCCTTTCATTAGACCCTATGTTCCCTGACATCTCTGGGAGGTTATTTGTGTCCTCCTTTGTGAAGACAGAACGAAAGTATGTATTTAATTGGTCTGCCATTTCTTTGTTCCCCAACAAAGATGGGATAATGTCAATCGCATTATCCAATTAAATCATGACCTCTTAGGTCTACCCCAAACTAAACCTATAATGAGATCAGAAACTAGGGATAAAAAAACTGGGGAAGGTACCTTTGGTACTCAAAAAGAAGGACTTTATAGTCCCAAGTCTCAAGTCCACCCCACCCAGACACAAACTCATGGCTCGGGACCCCCAAGAGGGTATTCCAGAAGGTTTACACCCCCAACTCGCCCACAATACAAGAAAGAATTCTCCCCAGAAAGATGGGATAGACGAGGGGCTAGACCTCGAAAGGAAAGTGAAGGACAGTGGACTCCCTATGGGGATAGCTTTTACACTGGCCAAAACTATCAGAGAGCCATGGGAGGGTACAGAGATAACCGAAATTGGTTCAAAAAGATTCCCGGCAGAACCAACATCCACCTCAACAGGAGGATCGTCATGATAATAAACGGTCCGACAAACCCCCTCAGGGATCTGGAAAACATGAAACCCCCAAGAGGGAGGAACAAAAATCAGTTAAAATAATTAAAGACAAAGCAGCAAATGAAACTCAGCATCCTGAGGATGAACAATTCCAGGATTGGAGGCCTGGCACCCAGCCAGGGCCGCTTGAATTCCCCTATGCCCTCGCAACCTTGCCCACAAACACACAAGTGAAGACCCTGTTTGATATGGGAGCTGATTACACTGTAATAGATCCTGCAATTATAAAAACTAAGTGGACAGATTTGGGAAGCCCAATTTGTAAAAAATCATTAGGGGGATTCACACAAGACAAAACCAAAATAGTTAATTTTTATAAAATACCCATTACTATATATGGAATCACGGTGACTCTAGATGTAGGACTGGTACCACAATTGGCCTGTTCCCTCATTATAGGACAACCAGACATGAAACATTACCTTAAAATTTCAACCAGACCTGTAGAAGCATCCACAGACCAGGATGACAGGGAAAAACATGTTCGAATACAGCTTGATCGAACTTGCCTAGAGGGGGGAGGCAAAGACCTCCTTGAGAAACTCATTAATAGATACTACTCTTATCTACAACGCCATCCAAGTCAATGTGGAAAGATAGAGCATCTCCCCATCATGGAGGATGATGATACGGAGAAGGGAATCAGACAAATACCTATCAGGCCGCTTACAGAAAACCATCAAGTTATTTACTGTGATGGATCGTCAATGACGATTAAAAAAGGGACATCCCAACAATCCTCAGCTGGGATGGGGAAAGTAGTTGGGACTTTTTGAGATTCCTACTCTTTTTATCCAGAAGAATTACTGTCTATACCCCTTGGCCATAAGACAGCGCAATATGCTGAAGCCGCAGCATTACAGTATGCTTTAGAGAAGGCAGACCTTATTAAACCCACACTAATCTGCATGGATAGTGACTATTGTAAAAGAGGATATAACCAAGATCTAGTTTTCTGGGAACAAACAAATTTTACCAATCATAAGGGTAAACCCATAAAACATAAGTCATTGTGGGAAGATATTCTCCGTTCGAGAAGGGAGAAACAGAATTGTCAGGTGATTCATGTAAACGGGCATACCACTGGGATAGTACACCCAAAAGGAAACAGCCTTGCAGATGAACAAGCGAAACGTTCGGTCTGCATAACACCCCCTCGAGAGGGGCCTGCCAATGTTAGTGTAATCACTAGGGCAGAACGGGCAGTTAATCAGGATGAGGAACTGATTCAGCTATTAGACCCAACAAAAGAGAATCCACCAGGATATCCACCAAAGTAATTTTACTTGGAATCCCCTACGGGTATTGTACTAGTTAAGTTGCCCAAGGGAAGCCGAGAAGTACCCCCGAGACACAAACGAGAACAGCTTGTAAAAGAAGCTCACGAGGGTATAAGTCATGCACATTGTGGTGCCAGAACAACATTCTGTTAATTGACCCCCTTATATAGGTGGCCAGGCATGCTTAAAGGCTGTAAAACATATGTGGCAAATTGTGAGCCATGCTATTTAACCAATAAGTCATCACTAATTAAGCCACCACCATTGGCTCCTGTGAAAGCTGATGAGCCAATGGGAAAATACTTTATTGACTTTATTGGACCACTTCCCCCGTCTTTGGGATACAGACATGTATTCGTTTGTGTAGATGGATGTACTTCCTTCTGCTGGCTGGTCCCCACAAAAACTGTTTCAGAAAACGCACTTGCCAGGCCTATTTCTGATATAATTACTGTAGCTGGTGCACCCAAAATCTTACACTCTGATCAAGGCGGAGCCTTTGTATCTAAAGTCTTCAAAGACTACTGCGAACAAAGGGGGATTGGGTTAGAACACAACACGCCACATCATCTGCAATCAGCGGGGCTGGTGGAACGTAAAAACCAGGAAGTAAAAAAGCTATTGGTCAAACTGTTGAGAATCAGGGGGAATAAGTGGAGCACCATCATTCCGGAGGTGCAGCTGTCACTCAATAATGTGCTCACATCTGCATCAGGGAAAGTGTCCCCTAAAACTCCATATTATCTGATGTATGGGGTTGAGATGCATACACCACTTACCCATAGTTCTTTTATTGCCTCTACACACCCTGAGTCTTTGACCCGACAGCGACAGTTAGATTTAAAAAAAGAAGTAACAGAGGAGATTCATCGAATTGATCAGAGGATAAGGGCAGCAAATAGGCAGAAAAAATTGACAAATAACACATGGCAACCCATAGTAGGAGAATGGGTACAGGAAAAAAAGTTCGAGCAAAAACCTAGCCTAAGACTGAAGTGGAAAAAACCTGTTCAAATACATTCTGTTATTAACAAAAGAACAGTTCAAATACATATTAACCAGCTGAATGGCAAGCATATTCTTAAAACTGTCTCCATAGAAAATATCAAAAGATGTCCTGCGGGATACCAAAAAGGAGGAACAATACAAGGTGCAGTCGTACACTGTCTTTCAAGACCCAGCTTGGAGCACGACACAGGAAATGGATGCGATCGAATTACTGACGACGGTCAGTCAGACGGTGTCGCCAGCTCTTCCACACAATGCTTGGCAACGAATCAGGAATTGGATTCGCAAAAAGCAACAACCGAAACAAGGAAAGATCAATGAGTTACTTCAACGAAGGAGGAAGACACAGTGGATGAAGAAGGAATTAACTGAGTGCCTGGCAAGGCCTTTACGAAAACACGCATCTGTACATGGATCGAAGGAACAGCGTGTCAAGCTTCAACTAGTTTCAAATGACGTCTCCTTGACTCCTATGAATAATTCACCTCTACAGAACGTACATCTGCTGAATGGACATTCTAAGTACATGTTGTTTCACTAATTGCATGACTATGTACTTATCATCCTTTTAAATTGTGTTCAATTTAAAATAAGGCAAAATATTGTCCTAGGATGACTTAAAAGGAATTTTCATGTAGCACATGATTGTGCGTCTTGTGAAATTAATATGCTATTGTAACCTTATGAGGAATATTGACCTAACTCTGTCTAGATGTTCCAGCTCATTTTTTGTTCAAGAGGGAGGTGTAAAGGAATAGCCATATTTCAGAAAATAACACCATCCTATGAACAGAATTCTGACTGTATCAAAATATGAAAACTGGGCTTAAAAATCTAAAATCCTCAATGACACAAGCTGTAAACAGAAATACAGGCTTTTGAGATAAGATCAGTTGTTAACACAAAGCTGTAAACACCATACAAGCTTTTGACATGGGAATTGGTTGTTAAAACTAAAGCAATGGCCCTATTGAAGTAGCAAGTTGTTCCTTCCAAGAAGTCTGCAGTTTGGGAGAAACACAATACCATTACCCAGTTTAAAGTGTTATAAGCTAACATTTCGAACAGAAACTCAGAACATGAAAGAACCATATGCCTTCATAAATATCACATCAAATGAAAGACAGGAGACATACAACCAATTGAAGTAGCTAAGAAATGCATAGAAAACCCTGGTTGAAGTGTTTTCAATTTACATGTTGTAAAAGGTATAGAAACATAGAAACATAGAAGATAGGAGCAGGAGTAGGCCATTCGGCCCTTCGAGCCTGCTCCGCCATTCAATGAGATCATGGCTGATCATCCAAATTCAGTACCCGGTCCCTGCCTTCTCCCCATATCCCTTGATCCCTTTAGCCTTAAGAAATATATCCAACTCTTTTTTGAATATATTTAATGAACTGGACTCCACCGCCCTCTGTGGCAGAGAATTCCACAGGTTCACCACTCTCTGGGTGAAGAAATTCCTCCTCATTTCAGTCCTAAATGGCTTACCCCTTATCCTTAGGCTATGACCCATGGTTCTGGACTCCCCGGCCATCATAAACATCCTTCCTGCATCTAGTCTGTCCAGGCCTGACAGAATATTATAGGTTTCGATGAGATCCCCTCTCAATCTTCTAAATTCCAGTGAGTATAAGCCCAATCGACACAATCTCTCCTCATACGTCATTCCTGCCATCCCAGGTATCAGCCTGGTGAATCTTCGCTGCACTCCTTCCATGGCAAGAACGTTCTTCCTCAGGTAAGCCAACTAAAATTGCACACAATACTCAAGGTGCGGTCTCACCAAGGCCCTGTACAACTGTAGCAAGACATCCTTGTTCCTGTACTCGAACCCTCTTGCTACGAAGGCCAACATACCATTTGACATCTTAACAGCCTGCTGCACCTGCATGCTTACCTTCAGTGACTGGTGCACAAGAACACCCAGGTCTCTTTGCACTTCCCCTTCTCCCAATCTATTACCATTCAAATCATAATCTGCCTTCCTGTTTTTGCCACCAAAGTGGATAACCTCACATTTATCCACATTATAGTGCATTTGCCATGTTTCTGCCCAATCACCCAATCTGTCCAAATCGTACTGGAGTTTCACGACATCCTCCTCACAGCTTACCCTCCCACCCAGCTTTGTGTCGTCTGCAAATTTGGAGATATTACATCCAATTCCCTCGTCCAGATCATTAAAATATATTGTGAACAGCTGGGGTCCTAGGACTGATCCTTGCGATACCCCACTAGTCACTGCCTGCCACTCGGAAAATGACCCGTTTATTCCAACTCTTTGCTTTCTGTCCGCCAACCAGTTCTCTATCCAAGTCAATACCTTGCCCCCATCCCATGTGCCTTAATTTTGCACGCTAAACTCTTATGTGGGACCTTATCAAAAGCCTTCTGAAAGTCCAAATACACCACATCCACTGGTTCTCCCTTATCTATTTTACCAGTTACATCCTCAAAAAATTCCAGTAGATTAGTCAAGCATGATTTACCAATGTTGACTTTGTCCGATCCTGTCACTGCTTACCAAGTGCTCTGCTGTTACAGCTTTTATAATAGATTCTAGCATTTTCCCCACTACCGATGTCAGGCTTACCGGTCTATAATTCCCCGCTTTTTCTCTACCACCTTTTTTGAATAGTGGAGTAACATTAGCTACCCTCCAATCCATGGGTACTGTTCCAGAGTCTATCGAGTTCTGGAAGATGACCAGCAATGCATCTACTATTTCTAGGGCCACTTCCTTAAGTACCCTGGGATGTAGATTATCAGGCCCTGGGGATTTATCGGCCTTCAGTCCCATCAATTTTCCTAACACCATTTCCCTACAAATACTGATTTCTTTCAGTTCCACCCTTTCATCAGGCCCTATGTTCCCCGGCATCTCTGGGAGGTTATTTGTGTCCTCCTTTGTGAAGACAGAACCAAAGTATCAATTTAGTTGGTCTGCCATTTCTTTGTTTCCCATGATAAATTCCCCTGATTCTGACTGCAAGGGACCTATGCTTGACTTCACCAATCTTTTTCTCTTCACATATCTATAAAAGCTTTTACAGTCAGTTTTTATGTTCCCTGCAAGCTTACTCTCATATTCTATTTTCCCTTTCTTAATTAATCCCTTTGTCCTCCTTTGTTGAATCCTAAACTGCTCCCAATCCTCAGGATTATTACTTTTTCTGGCCAATTTATATGACGTCTCCTTGAATCTTATGCTATCCCTAATTTCCCTTGTTAGCCACGGTTGAGTCACCTTTTTTGTTTTATTTTTATGCCAAACTGGGATGAACAAATTCTGTAGCTCATCCATTCGGTCTTTGAATGTTTGCCATTGCCTATCCACCGTCAACCCTTTGAGTGCCATTCCCCAATCAATCCTACCCAACTCGCTCCTCAGACCATCGTAGTTTCCTTTATTTAAATTCAGGACCCTAGTCTCTGAGTCAACTATTTCATTCTCCATCTTAATGAAGAATTCGAACATATTCTGATCGCTCCGACCCAAGGGGCCTCGTACAACAAGATTGCTAATTAATCCTTTCTCGTTACATAATACCCAGTCTAAGATGGCCTGATCTCTGGTTGGTTCCTCGACATATTGGTCCAGGACACCATCCCATAAACACTCCAGGAATTCCTCCTCCACAGTATTGTTACTAATTTGGTTGGCCCAATCTATATGTAGATTTAAGTTAGCCATGATGACTGCTGTGCCCTTATTGCACGCTTCTTTAATTTCCCTTTTCATGCCATCCCCAACCACTGCCTTACTGTTTGGAGGTCTATATACCACTCCCACTAATTTTTTTTTCCTCTTAGTGTTTCTCAATTCTACCCATACAGATTCCACATCATCAGAGCTAATATCCTTCATTACAATTGTATTAATCCCTTCTTTAACCAGTAATGCTACCCCACCTCCCTTTCCTTTTTGCCTATCTTTCCTGAATATCGATAACCCTGGATGTTGAGTTCCCAGTCTTGGCCATCCTTGAGCCACGTTTCCGTAATCCCAACCAAATCATATTCGTTTACCTCTATTTGCGCAGCCAATTCGTCCACCTTATTACAAATGCTCCTTGCATTAAGACACAAAGCCTTCAGGCTTGTTTTTTAAACGTTCATAGACCTATTAGAATTGTTATTTACTGTGGCCATGTTTGATTTAAACCGTTGATTTCTCTGACTGCCACTTTTGTTTTTCTCCTTCCTATCTTTTGCTTTTATCCCTGTTTCCCTTTCCTCTGTCTCCCTGCTCAGGTTCCCAACCCCCTGCCATTTTAGTTTAAACCCCCCCGAACAGTGCTAGCAAACCTCCCCGCAAGGATATTTGTCCCGCTCTGGTTCAGGTGCAACCCGTCCGACTTGTACAAGTCCCACCTTCCCCAGAAGCAGGCCCAGTGATCCAGCAAACTAAAGCCCTCCCTCCTGCACCAACTCTTTAGCTACGCATTCATCTGCTCTATCCTGCTATTCCTATACTCACTAGCACGTGGCACCGGGAGTAATCCAGAGATTACAATCTTTGAGGTCCTGCTCTTTAATCTGCTACCTAGCTCCCTAAATTCTTGCTGCAGGACCTCATCCCTCTTCCTACCCATGTCATTGGTCCCAATGTGAACCACGACCTCTGACTGTTCACCCTCCCCCTTCAGAATGCCCTGCAGCCATTCAGTGACATCCTTGACCCTGGCACCAGGGAGGCAACAAACCATCCTGGAGTCACGTCTACGGCCACAGAAACACCTATCTGTTCCCCTTACGATAGAATCCCCTACTACTATTGCTCTCCCACTCCTTTTCCTCCCTTCCTGAGCAGCAGATCACCCCTGGTGCCGGGAAGTTGGCTGCTGCTGCCTTCCTCTGGTAAGTCATCCCCCTCAACAGTATCCAAATCGGTATACCTGTTTGAGAGGGGTTGGACACAGGGGTCCCCTGCACTACCTGCCTGCCTCTACTGCTCTGCCTTATGATCACCCATTTCCCTTCTGCCTGTGCAGCCCTTAACTGCGGGGTGACCACCTCATCAAACGTGTTATCCATGACCCTCTCAGCATCGTGAATGCTCCAAAGCCCATCCATCCACAGCTCCAGTGCCTCCATGCGGTCTGCTAGTAGCCGCAGCTGGATGCATTTCTGGCACACGTGGTCATCAGGGACACAAGCAGCGTCCCTGAATTCCCACATAGAGCAAGAGGAGCATAATACGGGGCTGGGCTCTCCTGGCATGACTTACCCTTTAATTAATTTAAATTAATTCACTATCACCAATTAAAGATAAACTCTAAGGCGCTTGTGTGGTTCACCAACAGTCCCCGCTACACCAGAAAAGACCTTAGCAACTATAAACAACAGAGTTAATGTTTAAAAAAGAGAAATACTCACCAACCAATCACTTACCAGCTCCCTGGTGATGTCACACTCTGATTACTTTTTACCTCTTTCCCCGCTGCTGAGTTTGTAAGCCTCGCTGCACCCTGGTCCGAACTGGTCGGGCCTCGGTACTCGCGTCGGTTTTTATACCGGGCTCCTCCTCGCCTCGCTGCTCCCTGGTCTGAACTGGTCGGGCCTCAGTACTCGCGCCGGTTTTTATACTGGGCTGCTCCTCGCCTCGCTGCTCCCTGGTCCGAACTGGTCGGGCCTCGGTACTCGCACTGGTTTTTATACCGGGCTCCTCCTCGCCTCGCTGCTCCCTGGTCCGAACTGGTCAGGCCTCGGTACTCGCGCCGGTTTTTTTACTGGGCTCCTCCTCGCCTCGCTGCTCCCTGGTCTGAACTGGTCAGGCCTCGGTACTCACGCCGGTTTTTATACCGGGCTCCTCCTCGCCTCGCTGCTCCCTGGTCCGAAAAGAAGACTTTGTAAATATGACATCAATAGATGCACCAAGTAATCACATGGTTTTTGTATTGAAATTGGAACACAAAGGAGTCATGAAGTCTACTTACAACCAGCTAGGTGTTTTAAGATTTGAATGGAAGTACTTCACAAGAATAGCATCAAATAAATGAACTTGAGGATGAGTTCATTGAGTGTATTAGGGATGGGTTTCTTGAGCAGTATGTAACTGAACCGACCAGGGGGCAAGCAACCTTAGATCTGGTCCTTTGTAATGAGACAGGATTAATTAAAAATGTCCTAGTAAAGGATCCCCTTGGAATGAGTGACCATAACATGGTTGAATTCCATATTCAATTAGAGGGTGAGAAGGTTGGATTTCAAACAAGCGTGCTAAGCTTGAATAAAGGAGACTATGAAGGTATGAGAGCGGAATTGAGTAGAGTGGATTGGGAAAATAGATTAAAGGGTAAGATGATACATGATCAGTGGTGTACATTTAAGGAGTTATTTTACAACTTCCAAAAAATATATATTCCACTGAGAAGAAAAGGGTGTAAAAGAAAAGACAGACATCCGTGGCTAAGTAAAGAAATTAAGGATAGTATTCGACTAAAAACAAGGGCATATAAGGTAGCCAAATCTAGTGGGAGGATAGAGGATTGGAAAAACTTTAAAAGACAGCAAAAAATAACAAAGATTGATTAAGAAAGGGAAGATAGATTATGAAAGTAAATTAGCAAAAAATATAAAAACAGATAGTAAGAGTTTTTATAGTAATATAAAAAGAAAAAGGGTGGCTAAAGTAAATGTTGGTCCCTTAGAGGATGAGACCGGGAAATTAATGCTGGGAAATATGGAGATGGCAAAAACACTGAATGAATATTTTGTATCAGTCTTTACAGTAGAGGACACTAAGAATATCCCAACACTGGACAAACAGGGGGCTATAGGGGGGGAGGAGCTAAACACGATCAAAATCACTAAGGAAGTGGTACTCGGTAAAATAATGGGACTCAAGGCGGATAAATCACCTGGACCTGATGGCTTACACCCTAGGGTCTTGAGGGAAGTGGCGGTAGGGATTGTGGATGCATTGGTAATAATTTTCCAAAACTCCCTGGACTCAGCAAAGGTCCTGGCAGACTGGAAAACTGCTAATGTAACACCCTTATTTAAAAAGGGCAGTAGACAGAAGGCTGGAAACTACAGATCGGTTAACCTAACATCTGTGGTAGGTAAAATTTTGGAGCCCATTATTAAGGAGACAGTAACAGGACATTTGGATAATCATAATTTAATAGGACAAAGTCAGCATGGTTTTATGAAGGGGAAGTCATGTTTGACAAATTTGCTGGAGTTCTTTGAGGAAGTAACATATAGGGTGGATAAAGGGGAACCAGTGGACGTAGTGTATTTAGACTTCCAAAAGGCATTTGACAAGGTGCCACACAAAAGATTATTGCTTAAGATAAAAAATCACGGGATTGGGGGTAATATTCTGGCATGGATAGAGGATTGGCTATCTAACAGAAGGCAGAGAGTTGGGATAAATGGTTCATTCTCAGACTGGCAATCAGTAACTAGTGGTGTTCCGCAGGGGTCAGTGCTGGGTCCCCAACTCTTTACAAACTATATTAACGATTTGGAGGAGGGGACCGAGTGTAACATATCAAAGTTTGCAGATGATACTAAGATGGGAGGGAAAGTAGTGAGTGAGGAGGACATAAAAAACCTGCAAGGGGACATAGACAGGCTAAGTAAGTGGGCAGAGATTTGGCAGATGGAATACAATACTGGAAAGTGTGAGGTTATGCACTTTGGCTGGAAAAATCGTCGAGCAAGTTATTATCTTAATGGCAAGAAACTGGAAAGTACTGAAGTACAAAGGGATCTGGGGGTCCTGGTGCACGAAACTCAAAACGTTAGTATGCAGGTGCAGCAAGTGATTAAGAAGGCCAATGGAATGTTGGCTTTCATTGCTAGGGGGATAGAATATAAAAATAGGGAGGTATTGCTTCAGTTGTACAAGGTATTGGTGAGACTGCACCTGGAATACTGCGTACAGTTTTGGTGTCCATACTTAAGAAAGGACATACTTGCTCTCGAGTCAGCACAAAGAAGGTTCACTCAGTTAATCCTGGGGATGAGGGGATGGACATATGAGGAGAGGTTGAGTAGATTGGGACTCTACTCATTGGAGTTCAGAAGAATGAGAGGCGATCTTATTGAAACATATAAGATTGTGAAGGGGTTGGATCGGGTGGATGCGGGGAGGATGTTCCCGATGATGGGTGAAACTAGGACTAGGGGGCATAGTCTTAGAATAAGGGGCTGCTTTTTCAAAACTGAGATGAGGAGGAACTAGTTCACTCAGAGGGTGGTAGGTACATGGAATATGCTGCCCCAAAAAGCTGTAGAAGCTACATCATTACATAAATTTAAAACAGAAATAGACATTTTCCTAGAAGTAAAGGGAATTAAGGGTTACGGGGAGCAGGCAGGAATTTGGACATGCGTCTAGATTCGGATCGGTCATGGCCCTGTTGGTAGCGGAGCGGGCCCAGGGGCCGTGTAGCCTGATCCTGCTCCTATTTCGTGTGTCTAATTCTGTTAGATTCAGGAGATGGTTCTGTGATAGTAGATTGGCGGTTAGGATCAGATCAGCCATGATCTTATTGAATGGCGGAGCAGGCTCGAGGGGCCGATTGGCCTACTCCTGCTCCTATTTCTTATGTTCTTATGTTCTTATGTTCTTAAATACATTGAATTAACGGGTAATTCATGGCAGGACAGCTCGGCCCAATGGCATGCTCTTCCTGCACTATGTGGGAAATCAGGGACACTTCCTGTGTCCCTGACGACCATGTGTGCGGGAAGTATATCCAGCTGCAGCTACTGACAGACCGCATTGTGGTGCTGGAGCTGCAAATGGATACATACTGGAGCATTCGTGATGCTGAGGACATCGTGGATAGCACGTTTAGGGAGTTGGTCACACCGCAGATAAAGGCTGCACAGGCAGGAAGGGAATGGGTCACCACCAGGCAGAATAGTAGGTGCAGGCAGGTAGTGCAGGGGTCCCATGTGGCCATCCCCCTTTCAAACAGATATACCACTTTGGATATTGTTGAGGGAGGTGGCTTATCAGGGAAAGAAGGCAGCAGCCAACTTCCTGGCACCCATGGGTGGTCCTGCTGCACAGGATGGGAGGAAAAAGAATGGGAGAGCTATAGTGATACAGGATTCTATTGTAAGGGGAATAGATAGGTGTTTCTGCGGCTGCAAACAAGACTCCAGGATAGTATGTTGGCTCCCTGGTGCAAGGGTCAAGGATGTCTCGGGGCGGCTGCAGGGCATTCTGGAGGGGGAGGGTGAACAGCCAGTTGTCATGGTGCATATAGGTACCAACGATATAGGTAAAAAATGGGGCGAGGTCCTAAAAACTGAATATAGGGAGTTAGGAGGTAAATTAAAAATTAGATCCTCAAAGGTAGTAATCTCAGGATTGCTACCAGTGCCACGTGCTAGTCAGAGTAGAAATAGAAGGATATTTCAGATGAATACGTGGCTAGAGGAATGGTGCAAGGGGGAGGGATTCAAATTCCTGGGACATTGGAACCTGTTCTGGGGGAGGTGGGACCAGTATAAACTGGATGGTTTGCACCTGGACGGGACCGGAACTGATGTCCTAGGGGGAGTATTTGCTAATGCTGTTGGGGAGGGTTTAAACTAAAATGGCAGGGGGTTGGAAACCTGTGCAAGGAGACAGAGGAATGGGAAGCAAGGATAGAAACAAAAGACAGGAAGGAGAAAAGCAAAAGTGGAAGGCAGAGAAATCAAGGGTGTAATTCAAACAGGGCCACAGTAAATAATAATTCTAAAAAGACTTCAGAGTGTTCAAAAAAGAAGCCTGAAGGCTTTGTGTCTTAATGCAAGGAGCATTTGTAATAAGGTGGATGAATTAGCTGCGCAAATAGATGTAAACGGATATCATATAATTGGGATTTCGGAGACATGGCTCCAGGGTGACCAAGACTGGGAATTTAACATCCAGGGGTACTCAATATTCAGGAAGGACAGGAAAAAGGAAAAGGAGGAGGGGTAGCATTGCTGGTTAAAGAGGAGATTAACACAATAGTAATGAAGGATATTAGCTCTGATGATGTGGAATCTGTATGGGCAGAGCTGAGAAATACCAAGGGGCAGAAAACATTAGTGGGAGTTGTATACAGACACCCAAACAATAATGCTGAGGTTGGGGATGGCATTAAATGGGAAATTAGAGATGCGTGCAATAAGGGCACAGTAGTTATCATGGGTGACTTTAATCTACATATAGATTGGGCTAACCAAATTAGTAACAATACTGTGGAGGAGGAATTCCTAGACTGTATACGGGATGGTTTCCTGGACCAATATGTTGAGGAACCAACTAGAGATTGGGTATTATGTAATGAGAAAGGATTAATTAGCAATCTTATTGTGCGAGGCCCCTTGGGGAGGAGTGATCATAATATGACAGAATTCTTCATTTAAATGGAGAGTGAAGTAGTTGACTCAGAGACTATGGTCCTGAATTTAAATAAAGGAAACTACAATGGTATGAGGCACAAGTTGGCTAGGATGGATTGGGGAACGTTACTTAAAGGGTTGATGGTTGATAGCCAATGGCAAACATTTAAAGATCGCATGGATGAACTACAGCATTTCTTCATCCCTGTTTGGCATAAAAATGAAACAAAAAAGATGACTCAACCATGGCTAACAAGGGAAATTAGGGATAGCATAAGATCCAAGGAGCAGTCATATAATTGGGCCAGAAAAAGCAGCAAACCTGAGGATTGGGAGCAGTTTAAGATTCAGCAAAGGAGGACAAAGGGATTAATTAAGAGGGGGAAAATAGAATATGAGAGTAAGCTTGCAGGGAACATAAAAACTGACTGTAAAAGCTTCTATAGATATGTGAAGAGAAAAAGATTGGTGAAGTCAAGCGTAGGTCTCTTGCAGTCAGAATCAGGGGAATTTATCATGGGAAACAAAGAAATGGCAGACCAACTAAATTGATACTTTGGTTCTGTCTTCACAAAGGAGGACACAAATAACCTCCCAGAGATGTTGGGGAACATAAGGTCCAGTGAGAGGGAGGGTTGGAGGATAGCTAATGTAATCCTACTATTTAAAAAGAGTGGTAGAGAAAAAATGGGGAATTATAGACCGATTAGCCTGGCATCGGTAGTGGGGAAAATGCTAGAGTCCATTATAAAACATGTAATAGCAGAGCACTTGGAAAACAGTGACAGGATCGGACAAAGTCAACATGGATTTACAAAAGGTAAATCGTGCTTGACTAATCTGGAATTTTTTGAGGATGTAACTGGTAGAATAGATAAGGGAGAACCAGTGGATGTGGTGTATTTGGACTTTCAACAGGCTTTCGATAAGGTCCCGCATAAGAGATTAGCATGTAAAATTAAAGCACATGGGATTGGGGGTAAGATATTGTCTTGGATAGAGAACTGGTTAGCAGACAGGAAGCAAAGAGTTGGAATAAACGGGTCTTTTTCCGAGTGGAAGGCACTGACTAGTGGGGTACCACAGGGATCGGTGCTAGGACCCCAGCTATTCACAATATATATTAATGATCTAGACGCGTGAACTAGATGTAATATCTCCAAGTTTGCAGATGACACAAAGCTGGGTGGGCGTGTGTGCTGTGAGGAGGATGCAGTGAAACTCCAGTATAATTTGGACAGGTTGGCTGATTGGGCAGATGCATGGCAAATGCAGTATAATGTGGATAAATGCGAGGTTATCCACTTCAGTGGCAAAAACAGGAAGACAGATTATTATCTGAATGGCAATAGATTGGGAAAAGGGGAAGTGCAACGAGACCTCGGTGTCCTTATGCACCAGTCGCTGAAGGTAAGCATGCAGGTGCAGCAGGCGGTTAAGAAGGCAAATGGTATGTTGGCCTTCATAGTGAGAGGATTCGAGTACAGGAGCAAGGATGTCTTGCTGCAGTTGTATAGGGCCTTGGTGAGACCACACCTTGAGTATTGTGTGCAGTTTTGTTCACCTTATCTGAGGAGGGATGGTCTTGCCATGGAGAGAGTGCAGCGAAGATTCACCAGACTGATACCTGGGATGGCAGGAATGACGTATGAGGAGAGATTGGGTCGATTAGGGTTATACTTGCCAGAGTTTAGAAGAATGAAAGGGGATCTCATTGAAACTTATAAAATTCTAACAGGACTAGAGAGACTAGATGCAGGAAGGATGTTCCCAATGGCGGGGGAGTCCCGAACCAGGGGACACAGTCTAAGGATAAGGGGTAAGCCATTTAGGACTGAGATGAGGGGGAATTTCTTCACCCAGAGAGTGGTGAACCTATGGAATTCTCTGCTACATGGGGCAGTTGAGGCCAATCCATTAAATATATTCAGGAAGGAGTTGGATATATGTCTTGAGGCTAAAGGGATCAAGCGATATGGGGAGAAAGCAGGGACAGGGTACTGAATTTGGATGATCAGCCATGATCTCATTAAATGGCACAGTGGGCTCAAGGGGCAGAATGGCCTTCTCCTGCTCCTATCTTCTATGTTTCTATGTTTCTATCTGTTATAACCGTTTTTTATGATAAGCTTTGAACACCTACATAGCAGACAGAATTCTGCAATCTAACAGCTGATTTGACAGTAAGAGTAGAAAAAAAGTCAACAGAGAAATGACTAGAGATAATTAGCGTACATCAGCAGAAAACTTCAAAGGATATACCACTGCAAAAAAGTTATAAAATATGGAACTTTCAGATAGGAAGTCAGAAGTCACTGAAAGGGGCAAGCGATTCTCTCACTCTTCAGAGGCAGGCTCTGTAAATTTTTAACTCTTTGAGTCTCAGGGATCAAAAGGGTACTTTTATTTGATTTTGGTGGATATCCTGGATTAGAAATAAGTAAGAAATGTAAAAATGTAACGAAGTTAAGATTTGAGAATAAGAATTGTAAGCTAATTGTTTTTGGAACTGTTAATGTTGCGACTGAAATCACCAGCTGTTAAATACATGTTGGTTCCTTAATAAATCTCTATTTTTTTAGAATTGTCTCACAGAGTACTTCTGTATCAAACTCGCAAACTCAATCTCTGTACACTCTTTGGTGAGGAGTTACAGAATTCTGGGGGAGTATTCCAGACCCTCATAATATCTGGAAGATTACAGTCTAGTTAAACTTATTAAAAGTGCTATCAGGAGGATGGTAACATCTTCAAGTCATTCCTTTCCTTTAGAAAGAGATAGCCTGGACCTTCAGACCCAATTAAGCATCTTATAGGATTTGGCTATCTCTAACTTTAGTTGAAGGTGAACGTCTGGGGAATATGCCTGATCTGGGTTAGCCCGAAAAGGGCTAGGCCTAGTAATTATCCCTTCAGGCTGAGGTAATTGAGATCATTATGAGGTACTTGTCAGACCCTTAAACTTCTTTTTAAACTTACCTTTCAAATTTCCCTAAAGCAAATGCTGTTGCTAAGTGCATTGTCAGCACAGATTTAGCTTTCTAGAGGTTGCAAGTGTTTCCATCAAAGTCAGGATCCACTGTCACCTCATTGGTAGAACCTATCACACCATTGACATATTGCTTCTGTCATCTCTACTTGACCTGCCATCTATTACATCAGAATGCGTGCCGTTTATACTCTCTCACCTTGGTCCTCAGAATCGGACCACGATGAGCCCCGACACCCGCAGCACCAAGCACACCAGCAACAACAACAACAACACCACCAACCTTTGCCTCAACCACCTGATGCTGCACAGGACAAAGGGCATCAGCGCAGGACTGCACCGCACAGGAGGCAATACCCCCAACACAGTCTATACAGGCAAAGGATGAGCTTCCTCAACATGACTGAGCAGCAGAGCTAAAGGAGGCTCAGGCTATCATGCCAGGTTGTTGCAGACATTTTCAGATTGCTGGCCAGAGGAGGGGGTTGACACACCTTACCAGTGGCTGTCAAAGTCACCAGCGCCCTCAACTTCTTTGCCTCAGGCTCCTTCCAAGGATCTGCAGCAGACACTTGCAGCATCTCACAGTTGGCCGCTCACAGATGCATCACACAGGTCACTGATGCCCTGTTTGACAAGTCAGCCAATTATATCAACATTGCCACTGATAAAGCCAATGTTACTGAGTGGGCGCTGGGCTTTGCTACGCTGGCTGGCTTCCCACGGGTGCAGGGTATAATCAGCTGCACACATGTGACCATCAGGGCACCCCATCATCACCCAGGAGTCTTTGTCAATGTACTGGTCTCGCTAGACGTACTCCTATCTAGTTATCCAGCAAGTTAAACACTTATTCAAATAATTCCTCGAGAAGCCGGTTTGCTGTTTTGAAGCTTTACTTGAACAAATTTGTGAAACTGTAAACAAAGACAAAGTATGTTTTGTACATAGAACTGAGTACTGTACATTAGATGTTACATAAGATATAAACATATTTATAACAATAGAATAGACTAATTGTATAACTAACTAACATTTGAGCTAGACTTCTGTAAATACCAACTATTACTTCTTATAAGCATAGTATTGTCAAATACTACACTGACAAAGTTGCTATCATGTTAACAAAGAAGGATACTCACAGATATTGCGTCTGGCCTAGCATATGAGATGAGATGGCATAAGATTGAGATTCTCACATGGAATTCTCCATTACTCAGTAAGTAGCTTCTTTCTGGCAAACTACTTCCGGGGTCAAACAGGAAGAAAGGTCAAATGACCTCTGCTGTATACTAACACTGCTATACAATAGCTACCACCAGAGGGTGCTATCTGCATGTAATAAGTCCAGAACAGTCAACCACAAGGGCTTCCACTCCCTCAATGTGTAGCTCGTCTGCAACCATAGTAAGGTCATCAAGCATGTGTGCGCCAAATTCCCTGGCAGCTGCCATGACTCTTTCGTCCTTCGCCGGTCCACCCTCCCTCAGCTCTTCGCTCCTCCAAACAGACTTTCTGGCTGGCTGCTTGGAGCATGGTCTATCCACTGAAGACATGGCTCATGAAACCCTTGAGGAGGCCAAGTACTGAGGCTGAGGAGAGATATAATGAAAGCTACATTTCCACCAGATGTGTCATAGCGCAGGCAATAGGCTTGCTATAAATGTGCTTCAGATGCCTTGACAGATCTGGAGAAGCCCTTCAGTACGCACCAGCCAGGGTTTCCAGAATCATCGTGGTCTGCTGCACCCTGCACAACATAGTGCAGCAACGAGGATCAGCGCTGCATGAGAAGCAAGGCTTGAGCACACAGCCTCTTTGGAGGAGGAGCAGGAGGAACCTGCGGTCCAGATGTCACCAACACCCAAGCACATTGCTGCCCGGGAGGCCAGGCATGGGCTCATCATGGCCAGTTTTACTTAACTTCAGGCATTACACACATATGGCTACCACATGCTGTGCCAGGTTCAAACCACTCGACAGCAACTCCATAAAGCATCCCTACAATGACCAAGCCATTCCTTTCACACTGACTACCATTGCTGGAAGTAACGTTATGTCTCACCATTCACTCCAACTCACTAAGCCACTTCCAAAGTTGCACACAAATTTGTTCATGACTGGAAAGTGGTGAAAATAAATAGTTTTATCTGTGACATTACAGTAACAGAAACTTTACAGAAACATTTATTAAAACACCCAAGTGGCTGCCCTTATGCATTTACTTGTGTTTTATCTTTCTCTTATGCGTGCTTCTATGCGGTGCTACCCCTGTGGCTTCAGCAGAGGTAGAGGCAACCTGCTCACATCCTTGCTGCGACTGTATAGACACTTTTGGTGGGCGTCCTCTGGGTTTTGGAGCCTGTGATGGCCCTGCCAAAGTCTGCTCCTCCTGCGACTGTGCAGGGGCAGACTCGGCCATCGCGATCCGAGGAGCCATCTGGGGCTCTGACTGAGGAGTTGTCAATGGGGGAGAACTGTGAGCGCTTTGAGAGGAGTCCCCACTTCCATGTCCGCTCTCACCATCATCCCTCTCATGAGCAACCTGCACTGCCCTGCTAGCAAGGAGCTGGAGAGCACCTTGCTGCACAGCAGTGGGGCCATGAGGACCCACGTCTATGCTGACACCCCTCCTAGAGAGAAGGTCTATGAGCCTCTGCCATCTATTCTCTATAGATAGCCATCTATTCTCCATAGATTCCATGCAAGTGGTGCATTAGCTGCTCCATGCAGGTGGCCATCCTTCCAATGGAAGAGCCTACAGTCGCCATCGCCTGCGACACGGTGGTGCTCATGTTGGAGATGGACTCTTCCATTCTCTGCACATTTTCAGACATCGCAGTCTCAAAACCTGTCAAAGCCTCCTGCACTTCTTGCTGCACTCCAGGATTGCCCTCTTTCTGAATCACCCCCGAGGCTCAGCATGCAGCTGAGCAGAGCTAGGAGCGTCCTGTGCCCTCCGGCGAGGAGTCTCCACTGCTGTCCCTGCCTCCACCATCTCCTCTTGCTCACTTGTGAGTTGTGAAACACCAGGTGACAACACTACTCTATCTCACGTTGCATCCACCAAGGTATGCGTATCTGCGCTGGTGCTGGATGCGCTTGGGTCTGGTGACCGTGCACCCTCAGAGAGAGGAGTCATCTTGCGCTTCCTCCCGACTGTGGTGGGGGGGAGCGGCTCTTGATGGACCTGTGGGAGAGTAAAGAGATGAGTTAGATATGTCATATCAAGAATGGTACAGATACCATTATGCACATGATGGACATTCACTGGCTTCTGACATCAGTCCCCATATGAGTGATTGCTGTATGTCATGAGTCTATATGAAATGTAATTCTGTCACCAGGCTGCTGAGATGTCCTCCTCTCTCCATCTCCTACCTCCAGCTGCTCTGCGACTCCAGACACTTCCAAGGCAACCTCCTCTGCTGCTGTTAAGGTGGTGAATGATGAAGGACCATTTCTGGTACTCTCGCTCCCTCTTATTGTGGACTCTCTTCTCCTGCAAGGAGCCAAAGAAGAGAATTTGAGTGAGAGTGATGGAATGAGTGTAAGAAATGGATGGGTTACATCTTTAGAGGGTGACTATGATGGAGTGGGGTGCCAATGCCAAGTGGCCTCCTTGTGTGTTGTTAGTTCGTATGATTGCATTAGGTTGAGGGTGAGTGTGAGGGGTGGTTATTAAGATGGGGATGTGATAATGTAGTTAGAGGGAGAGGGATGGGTGGACGTGCAAGGTATGTTGGTGTGAGTAAGGACGTGCAGGAGTAGGCTTGGGAAGGCAAAGTGATGGGGATGTGATGACAGGCACAGCAGGATAAAGTTGAGTGTGGCTTTGCACTCACCTTTCCTGATCTAATGAGATTATTGAAACTTTTCCAGCACTGCACCCAGGTCCTCCTCATAACATCCCTGCTGTTGACCTCCTCTGCTATTTGGAGCCAGGCTCCTTTGGTCTGCTGGGGAGGTCTCTTCTGCCCATCAGAAAGGGAAGAGGACCTCCCTGCGTGCTCTCACTTCCTCCACAAGCATATTGTTAGATCCGTGGTTCAGTGGATAAATAATCACACGGATGCTGTACATTAACAAATAACAGGTCTTTACTGGAGGAGGGTAATCTCTAGACTGGGGTACAGAGGCATGCGCACAGCTTATATACCGGTGTGGTCACTGCCGGTACTACAGAATACAGGAGCTGTAACAAGTAGTTCTGACTTAAAGGCACATACACTACAATTCCTCCCTTTTTAGATTAATAATAACCCCTTAATATTCAAATAACAATGACATTTTTACATGTACATTCAATAACAAAAGTCCATTTATAGATTCAGTCTTTGGGGCGGCTTCCTGACCCTTTCGGGATAGCGCCTTTCCAGAGGTTCTTGTTCTTGGTGCAGAGGCGATTCTGACCCCTTTTCATCGGGTAGTTCATCGGGTTCCACTGCTACTGGGTCTGAAGTAGATGCTACCGGTATGTCGGGTTCATCCCCAGGTACTCAAGACATGGGGTTGACGCATTCCTTTGATGCTAAGATCTGATCGACGTGGCGTCTCACAATGTTCTCCCCGACATCCACTGTGTACGTTAATGGCCCCTGCCTTGTACATATCGTTCCAGGTTGCCACTTCTCTGTTCGATAGTCCCGGGCCAAGACTGGTTGCCCTACATTGAAGCTCCTTGTCAGCTTCTCGTTGATGTGCTGGAATTGTTTGTCCTCAACATTTCTTCGCACATTTGGTCTGAGCAAGTCCAGACGAGATCTCAACCTTCAGTTAAAGAACATCATGGCCGGGGTCTGGTTGGTAACTGCATGTGTTGCGTTTCGGTAGGCTAATAAGAAATTGTCCAGCTTATGCTGTAGTGGAATTTCCTCGTCGCACATGGCCTTTATCGCCTTCTTAAAGGTTTGTACGAACCTCTCAGCCAATCCATTGGTGGCTGGATGATACAGGGCGGATGTGTAACGCCTTACCCCATTCCTTTTCATGAATATTTGGAACTCGTCGGACACAAACTGTGGTCCATTATCAGAGCAGATCTGCTCTGGCAAACGGTTTCTGGCAAATATGGTCTGTAGGACTGCAATCGTTTTCTCTGTAGTGGTTGAAGACATCTTTATTCCCCATACTAGGCTGAGGGCCTCCCTGTCAATCTGGGTGTAGTTGCGTTCGGCTGAGGTTAGTGACCGAGACGCAAAGGCTACTGGCCTCTCCAACCCGTTTGGGAATTTGTGCGACAGCACCGCTCCAATGCCGTAGGGTGATGCATCACATGCCAAACGAATTGGTAGTGCTGGGTTGAAATGGGCCCAAACCTCTTTTAATGTGATCAATTCTTTACACTTCTGGAAAGCTCGTCTACGTTTGTCATCCCACTTCCATGGTACCCCTGTTTGCAGTAGGGCGTTCAGTGGGTGTAATGCCGTAGACAAATTTGGTAAGAACTTGTGGTAATAGTTTACCAGCCCGAGGAACAACCTCAGTTGTGACACATTTTCCGGTGCTGGAGCCTTGACTACTGCCTCAATCTTGTCAGGGGACTTATGTAACCACTCTTCATCAATGACGTGGCCGCAATACGAGATCTGTTTCTGGAAAAACTCGCACTTGTGGCGATTAGCTCGTAGACCATATTCCTTTAATCTGGCGAGCACCTTCTCCAAGTTAGCGAGGTGATCACCGTCATTTTCGCCCGTGACCAAGATGTCGTCCAAATAACACTGGGTCCCTGGAATCCCTTGCAGGACCTGATCCATCGCCCTTTGCCAGATAGCCGGAGCCGAGGCTACTCCAAACACCAGCCGGTTGTATTGATAGAGACCTTTATGGGTGTTGATCGTAAGGTAATGTTTCGAAGCTTCTTCTACCTCCATTTGCAAGTACGCCTGGGCTAGATCAATTTTGGTGAAGCATTTACCACCAGATAGCGAGGCAAAAATATCCTCAATTCGTGGAAGCGGATATTGCACCGTGTGAAGGACTGGGTTCACTGTCACCTTAAAATCCCCACAGATGCGGACCTTCTTTGGTTCCCCAGGCATATAACTCAACGACCTCTTCATTACAGGAGCGATGGGTGTAGCCCACTCGCTCCAGTCCACTTTGGACAGTACTCCTGAACGTTCCAACCCTTCCAGCTCTGCTTCAACCGCTGGTCTGATCGCATAAGGCACTGGTCTGGCCTTCAGAAACTTTGGGCTTGCATTTTCCTCTATTTTAATTGTTGCTGTTATTCCTTTTAGTGTTCCTAGTCCCTCCTGGAACACTTCTTTTGCGTCAGTTAGCATTTTTGACAGTCGTCCAGGTGTGACGTCGTCATCCTTTTTGGCCTCAACCTTCAGTGCCTGTATGGAATGCCAATCTAATTGTATCTTTCGGATCCATTCACGTCCTAGCAGTGGTGGTCCTCCATTTGGCAATACATATATATCCATTTTAGGTATTTCCTGACCTTTATATGTCACTTTCACCCTTATTTTCCCTTTGGAGTAGACTTTTTGCCCCGTATACGTCTTCAAGACAATCTCTGTAGCTTTCAAGGGTATGTGTGAAAATAGCCGCTTGTAGTCTCTTTGATTTATGACTGTTAGAGCTGACCCTGTGCCCAATTCCATTTCCACTTGGACTCCGTTTATCTTGAGTGTAACCCAGATAGTCTGGTGATCCTCCATTTCGGTTACCTTATGTAGTTTCAGACAACCCAGCTCCTTGCTTCCGGAGTCTGTGTCACTTTTCTGTTCGTCTGAACCACTGTCCATCACCTGGTGTACCTTTTTGTACTTCTCCTGTGGAGATTTCTTACTGTTGGTTTTCTTCCCAGACCTGCAGACTCTTGCCTCTTGCTATGTGTCCTGCTTTCCCACACTGTCTGCACACTTGGTCCTTGAACCAACAATCTTTCTGGTCATGTGTTGTTCTGCCGCAGCGATAGCACTTCCCTGTTCCATAGGTCATTTCGTTGGTGCCATATTCTTGCGGTCTCCGTTGTATCTCTGCAGCGCCCCTTGCGGCTGCTTCGTGTGATACTGCCATACTGAAAGCTTTGTCCAGCGTAAGGTCCTTTTCTGATAGAAGCCGTTTCTGGGTTCCTTCACTTTGTAGCCCACACACAAACTTGTCCCTTAACGTGTCTGCTAGTTCCGCTCCAAACTGGCAGTATTTCGATAGCTTGTGCAGTTCCGTTAGGTACTCAGCTTTGCTTTCGTCTTTGTGTTGGTTCCTTTTATGGAACTTAAATCGTTCTGCTATCGGCAGTGGTGTGGGGTTTAAGTGGTCCTGTAGGATTTCTACTATGCTTTCAAAATTCTTGTTTACCGGCTTCTCCGGGGTTATTAGGTTTCGCAGTAACCCATAAGTTTTTGCACCCATGGAATTTAACAGAACCAGTGCTTTATTAGCATCTGGCACTTCATTCGCCCTGCAGTACACCTCAATACATTCAGCATATGTCGCCCAATCTTCGACTTCATTGTCGAACGTAGAGATACTGCCACTCTTCGGCATCCTTGGTTGTGCATTAACTATCACCAATGGCGCCTCCTGCGCCTCCCCTTCTTCTCCGCTGGCACAAAATGGCGTCTCCCGCGCTTTCCTTCCTTCCCGCGCTCACCCGTCTTCTCCGCTGCTGCTTCGCAAAATGGCATCTCCCGTGCTCTTCCTTCTTCTCCGTGGCTCAATGGCGCCTCCCGCGCTCTCCCTGCTTCTCCGCAGCTCAATGGCGTCTCCCGCGCTCTCCCTGTTTCTACGCGGCTCAATGGCGTCTCCCCTTGCTTCGCTCCGCGGACCCTGATCAGCCCGTGATCCCTGGCTGTGCTCTGTGCGTTCTTCTCTTGATATTTGTCGACGCCGCTCAGTCTAGAACCCGGCTGTTTCTTACCCTCTCTCTCTCCGGTTTGCAGTATTTTTCCTCGACGCCGCTCGGTGATCAACCCCCGGCTGCGCCCTGCTCTTTTCACCCTCTTTCTTACCCCATCGACGCTGCTCGGCTCTCTCTCTGCCGTCGGTCGGATTCAGCCGCCTCTGCTCGGGAAGGGTCTGCTCTGGACCTGTCGTCGGTCTCTTACTACTCGTTGTGGCTGGGGAACCAAGCCCGGCTCTCCACAGCCTCCCCAGCGAAGTTGGATCTCTGCCTGACTGTTGGGCGGTTGCTCGCGGTCGATGCCCGTGTTCCTGGACGCGACTATTTTTTTTTTTATGTTGCAGGTAGATTCGAATCGACACTCGTCGCCACTGTTAGATCCGTGGTTCAGTGGATAAATAATCACACGGATGCTGTACATTAACAAATAACAGGTCTTTACTGGAGGAGGGTAATCTCTAGACTGGGGTACAGAGGCATGCGCACAGCCGGTACTACAGTATACAGGAGCTGTAAAAAGTAGTTCTGACTTAAAGGCACATACACTACACATATGGAGGGAGTCATCTGAGAAAATGGGTGCAGCCTTCTGTCTCTGTGCAGTCATGTTTGCCACTCTTTGCAACACTCCAATGGTGCAGTGTAGTGCCTGCACTATCCTAGATGAACTTTCAAATGCAATGTGGCCAAGGCTCCTTTAAATATCCCGGCTGAAAACGCATCATCGATGACGTCATCAGACCCGCACCATTAAATACGGCCGGGTAATGCTGAGCTGCCTTAATAGGCCCCATTAATGGAAAGTCGATCTCAGGAGCGGAATGTTATGAAGAACAGGGTCACGACCCGGCCAGGTACAGAAAATTCAGGCCATTGGACAGAATCCGCATTAGTTATAACATTCTAGACTTAACCTTGCAATAAGTTACAGACTGAACAGATAGGCCATCAATGCAGTAGGTGGGGAGGAAAAAAATCACAATTCAGAAGCTGTCTCCTCTTTACAAAAGGTTGTTTTATTTATGCATTGTTCATATCAACATGAAAGCACACAGGACACAACTGGGAATGAAATATGTTTAAAACATGAATAATTGAAAATGCTCAGTAATATGTAATCGGCTTTTTAGAAGCAGGAAAAAGAACAGCATTAGTAAGAATAGTAAGTCTTGTTGCTTTGCTGATGGCATCGCCCTAAACTGCAATTTAAAAGTTAAAACTCCACACCTTGTGTTGTGTATTTTGAGAAATTTGTTGAGATAGTCTAAGTTTTTCCGACTACATTATTCAAGTTGTCACTAATGAGTGTTTCTCTGACCAGGAGGTCCGATGCTGATTAGTGCTTTATCTGGGCTAATCGATTTTTGTACTTGCTCAACTCAATCCCCCCTAGAATTTACCTGGAATTGAACCATGTACTTGCATCTTGAATACGACTTTTGGGTTTCCTTAAGAATTCAGCTCACATAAAGAGGAAATAGGAGAAAATAATAGCATTTCAAGTGACCTGAATTCTAAAGAAATTGGACCTTTTGTGTCCATCTCCCACTGCATGATCCAGCCAGACGTTGATTGCTCGTGCATCCCACCTACACTCCGCATGCAGAGCGAATCTCCCAACAACACTCTGCCAAGCCAGCAGGCATCAAATCAATAAAAAGCCATTCGGCAAGCACCCTGCTACCAAGACATCATTGTGTACTAATCACCTGCTGCTACAGAACAAGTCCCTGAGTTAAGTTTCATGTAATACCGTAGGGCAATTCAGGATTGTATCTGCCTTCCTCAGTAGGATGCCTCCTCTGAGTTTCTTGATACAACTTTAGACTGAAACCGCAGGCCTATTCTATTCTCTCCAGCTTCCTTCACATCTGGAATACACACATGCACTACAAGTCATGTCTCCATTTCTACTTTTCACATGAGCAGAATGACTTTCCCACAGTAGTGACACGTGGTGAGGTGACTTTTACACTGCTGTGGATTATGGGAACATAAAACATAAGAACATAAGAAATAGGAGCAGGAATAGGCCAATCGGCCCCTCGAGCCCGCTCCGCCATTCAATAAGATCATGGCTGATCTGATCCTAACCTCAAATCTACTATCACTCTCCATCCCACCCAAACCCATGTGATCTCCCGGGAGAGGCGAAAAATCAGATAAAAAACCCAATGGCTAATTTGGGAGAAAAAAATCAGGGAAATTCCTCTCCAACCCATCTAGGCAATCGAAACTCGTCCAGGAGATCACTCTGTCCCTGTATTTTCTACAGTACTTACCTTCTGTAAAGGCGATCTCCACCCCAGCCAGGAACAGGAATAAAACCATCTCCTGAAATCTAACACAGAATTAGAACACAAGAAGTAGGAGCAGAACCAGGCTACAGGGCCCCTGGGCCCGCTCCACTACCCACAGGGCCATGACCATTCCGAACCTAGACTCATGTCCAATTTCCTGCCCGCTCCCCATAACCCTTAATTCCCTTTACTTCTAGGAAACTATCTATTTCTGCTTTAAATTTATTTAATGATGTAGCTTCCACAGCTTTCTGGGGCAGCAAATTCCACAAACCTACCACCCTCTGAGTGAAGAAGTTTCTCCTCATCTCAATTTTGAAAGAGCAGCCCCTTATTCTAAGATTATGCCACCTAGTTCTAGTTTCACCCATCATTGGGAACATCCTCACCGCATCCACCCGATCAAGCCCCTTCACAATCTTATATGTTTCAATAAGATCGCCTCTCATTCTTCTGAACTCCAATGAGTAGAGTCCCAATCTACTCAACCTCTCCTCATATGACCACCCCCTCATCCCTGGGATTAACCGAGTGAACCTTCTTTGTACTGACTCGAGAGCAAGTATGTCTTTTCTTAAGTATGGACACCAAAACTGTATGCAGTATTCCAGGTGCGGTCTCACCAATACTTTGTACAACTGCAGCAATACCTCCCTGTTTTTATATTCTATCCCCCTAGCAATAAAAGCCAACATTCCATTGGCCTTCTTGATCATTTGCTGCACCTGCATACTAACTTTTTGAGTTTCATGCACCAGGACCCCCAGGTCCCTTTGTATTACAGTACTTTCCAGTTTCTTGCCATTAAGATAATAACTTGCTCTATGATTTTTCCTGCCAAAGTGCATAACCTCACACTTTCCAGTATTGTATTCCATCTGCCAAATCTCTGCCCACTTACTTAGCCTGTCTATGTCCCTTTGCAGGTTTTTATGTCCTCCTCACTCACTACTTTCCCTCCCATCTTTGTATCATCTGCAAACTTTGATATGTTACACTCGGTCCCCTCCTCCAAATCGTTAATATAGATTGTAAAGAGTTGGGGACCCAGCACTGACCCCTGCGGAACACCACTAGTTACTGATTGCCAGTCTGAGAACGAACCATTTATCCCAACTCTCTGCTTTCTGTTAGAGAGCCAATCCTCCACCCACACCAGAATATTACCCCCAATCCCGTGATTTTTTATCTTGAGCAATAATCTTTCATGTGGCACCTTGTCAAATGCCTTTTGGAAGTCTAAATACACTACGTCCACTGGTTCCCCTTTATCCACCCTGTATGTTACTTCCTCGAAGAACTCAAGCAAACTTCTCAAGCAAATTATGTTTATCCAAATGTCCCGTTACTGTCTCCTTAATAATGGACTCTAACATTTTACCAACCACAGATGTTAGGCTAACAGGTCTATAGTTTCCAGCCTTCTGCCTACTACCCGTTTTAAATAAGGGTGTTACATTAGCAGTTTTCCAATCTGCCGGGACCTTTGCTGAGTCCAGGGAGTTTTGGAAAATTATTACCAATGCATCCACAATCCCTAATGCCACTTCCCTCAAGACCCTAGGATGTAAGCCATCAGGTCCAGGGGATTTATCTGCCTTGAGTCTCATTATTTTACCAAGTACCACTTCCTTAGTGATTTTAATCATATTTAGCTCCTCCCCCCCTCGAGCCCCCTGTTTGTCCAGTGTTGGGATATTCTTAGTGTCCTCTACCGTAAAGACTGATACAAAGTATTTGTTCAGCGTTTTTGCCATCTCCATGTTTCCCACCATTAATTTCCCGGTCTCATCCTCTAAGGGACCAACATTTACTTTAGCCACCCTTTTTCTTTTTATATAACTATAGAAACTTTTGCTATCTGTTTTTATATTTTTTGCTAATTTACTTTCATAATCTATCTTCCCTTTCTTAATCAATCTTTTAGTTATTTTTTGCTGTCTTTTAAAGACTTCCCAATCTTCTATCCTCCCACTAGATTTGGCTACCTTATATGCCCTTGTTTTTAGCCGGATACTATCCTTAATTACTTTACTTAGCCACGGATGGCTATCTTTTCTTTTACACCCTTTTTTCCTCAGTGGAATATATTTTTTTTGGAAGTTGTAAAATAACTCCTTAAATGTACACCACTGATCATGTACCGTCTTACCCTTTAATCTACTTTCCCAGTCCACTCTAATCAATTCTGCTCTCATACCTTCATAGTCTCCTTTATTCAAGCTCAGCACGCTTGTTTGAGATCCAACCTTCTCACCCTCTAATTGAATATGGAATTCAACCATGTTATGGTCACTCATTCCAATGGGATCCTTTACCAGGACATTTTTAATTAATCCTGTCTCATTACACAGGACCAAATCTAAGGTTGCTTGCCCCCTGGTCAGTTCAGTTATGTACTGCTCAAGAAATCCATCCCTAATACACTCAATGAACTCATCCTCAAGGCTGCTCTGCCCAATTTGATTTGTCCAAATAATATGATAGTTAAAATCCCCCATAATTATAGCTGTTCCCTTATTACAAGCCTCAACTATTTCCTGATTAATACTCTGTCCAACAGAGTTGCAACTGTTCGGAGGCCTATAGACTACGCCCACTAGTGTTTTTTCCCCTTATTATTCCTTATCTCCACCCAAACTGTTTCACTATCCTGCTCCTTTTACCCAATATCATTTCTCTGTATTATAGTGATTCCTTCCTTTATTAACATAGCCACCCCACCTCTCCTCCCTTCCTGCCTGTCCTTCCTGATTGTTAAATAACCTGGTATGTTTAATTCCCAGTCATGTTCACCCTGCAGCCATGTTTCTGTAATGGCTACAAGATCATACCCATATGTAGTTATTTGTGCCGTTAACTCATTCATTTTGTTACGAATGCTACGTGCATACAGATAAAGAACTTTCAAATATGTTTTGTGACACTTAGTTCCTGTTTTTTCACCTTTTAGTACTTTACCTTTTACTCCATACCTTCTGTCCCTTCCTGACACGTTCTGTATTTTTATTCCCCCACTGCTACCTAAGTCTATGACCTTCTCCGTTGTCATTTCTGTTATTTGCTCTCTAGAAACCTCCCCCCCACTAATTAGTTTAAAGCCCTCTCTACAGCTCTAGTTATACGATTTGCCAGGGCTCTAGTCCCAGCACTGGCCAAGTGGAGTCCATCCCAATGGAACAGCTCCTTCCTGTCCCAGTACTGGTGCCAGTGTCCCAAGAAGCAAAACCCATTTCTCCCACACCAGTCTTTGAGCCACTCCTTTAACAGAACCGCCTTCCTTGTCCTATCTACGTTGTTTGTACCAACATGGACTATGACAACTGGATCCTCCCCCTCCCACTCCAAGTTTCTTTCCAGCCCAGAAGAGATGTCCTTAACCCTGGCAGGCAACACAGCCTTCGGGACTCCCGCTCTTGACTGCAGAGAACCCTATCTATCCCCCTAATGATACTATCACCTACCACTACAACATTTCTTTTTACTCCCTCCACTTGAATGGCCCCCTGTACCACGGTGCTGTGGCCAGGTTGCTCATCCTCCCTGCAGTCCCCGCTCCCGCCCTCACAGGGAGTAAGAACCTCAATCCTGCTTGACAAGAGCAAGGGCTGCGGCTCCTTCAACACTTCCTCCTGGATCCCTGTACCTGCCTCACTCGTAGTCACACCGTCCTGTCCCTGACATGGACTACATCTGCATTAATTAATTTCATAGTTGTGACCACCTCCTGAAACATAGAGTCCAGGAACTTCTCCCCCTCCCTGATGTGTTGCAGTGTCTGAAGCTCGGTCTCAAGCTCTTTATCATGGAGCTTGAGTTCCTCTAGCAGCAAACACTTATCGCAAATGTAATCACCATGAGCCTCAATGGGGTCCACCAGCTCCCACATTTTGCAACAGTGACACATCACCTGTTCACCCATATCTATGTAATTAATTAAATTTCTTATTAGTTATGAAGACCCTCTGCCCTGATATAGATAATATTACACCACTATTCAATAGGACTTACCAACTTAAAGGTATAAAAGAGAAGGAAGAAAACCAACCAACCAGCTGATTGTCAACCTCCTCCTTGAATACTGTCTGTGGGGCCTGTTTGGTTGACTCGTCTCATTGCTCCGCCTCCGCAGTGCTACAAGAAGGAAAGAATTTGCATTTACAGGAAACTTTTTTATCCGGCACCGACGGGACCGGCGTGCTGCCGGTTTATCAAAAAGTCCGGATTACAGAGAGGTGTAGTAAAAGGTATGAGAGCCCCATACACAGCAACAGATCCAGGCTTCCCTGCTGCTTAGCAGCAGGTGCAGGAACCCCGGCCACAAGATACAGGCGTCCCTGTTGCTTAGCAACAGGTGCAGGAACCCCGGCCACAAGATACAGGCGTCCCTGTTGCTTAGCAACAGGTGCAGGAACCCCAGTTACACAGCCACAGATGGGGGAACTGCCACTAATATGAAATAAAACTTACCTGAACCTACTCTTGAATTTTGCCGGTTAACAGAGATTTCCGGTTATTTAGTTGCCGGTAAATCGAGAGTTTCCTGTATAAAGTGCCTTCCATGACCTCATTATGTCCCAAAGCACTTCACAGCCAATGAAGTACTTTTGAAGTTTAGTCACTATTGTAATATAAGAAATGCAGCATTCAATTTCAACAAACAGCAATGAGTTAAATGACCAATTAAACTGTTTGAGTGATGTTGATTGAGGGATAAATATTGACCAGGACACCTGGACAATTGCACTACTCGTCTTCAGATAATGCCATGGGATCCTTTGCCACCTGAGAGAGCAGACAGGGTCTTAGTTTAACATCTCATCCAAAAGAGAACACGTTCGACAGTGCAGCACTCCCTCAGCACTGTACTAGTGTCAGTCTGGATCATGCGCTCAAGTGTCAGGAAAGGGGCTTAAAACCCAGAACTTCTTGACTCAGAGATGAGAGTGTTGCCACTGAGCCAAGCTGACACTTATCTCTATTTATATTCACCCCTAAACTATGTTAACTTTCTCCATTCTTTCTTACATTTCATATATATAATATATTTACATTTCTGGTAGTCTAGGCTTTAATATTAACATGTTTGCCTCTACACAGGATATTTAACCCTCAAATGTAAAGACGTCTTACTGCAATTATATAGGGCCCTGGTGAGACCGCACCTGGAGTATTGTGCACAGTTTTGGTCTCCTTACCTAAGGAAGGATATACTTGCCATAGAAGGAGTGCAACGAAGGTTCACCAGGCTGGTTCCTGGGATGTGGGGATTGTCCTATGAGGAGAGATTAAGTAGACTAGGCCTATATTCTCTAGAGTTTAGAAGAATGAGAGGTGATCTCATTGAAACATACAACATTCTTACAGGGCTTGACAGGGTAGATAAAGGGAGGATGTTTCCTCTGGCTGGGGAGTCTAGAACCAGGGGTCACAGTCTCAGAATAAGGGATCGGCCATTTAGGACAGAGATGAGGAGAAATTTCTTCACTCAGAGGGTGGTGAATCTTTGGAATTCTCTACCCCAGAGGGCTGTGGAGGCTCAGTGATTGAGTATATTCAAGATAGAGATCGATAGATTTTTGAATATTAAGGGAATCAAGGGATATGAGGATAGTGCAGGAAAGTGGAGATGAGGTAAAAGATCAGCCATGATCTTATTGAATGGTGGAGCAGGCTTGTAGTGCCAAATGGCCTACTCCTGCTCCTATTTATTATGATCGTATGATCAAACCACACCACTAAAATAGTTTAATTTGTATCCTTTCAATTTTTATTTGACAACTGTCCTCTCATTCAAAATTATTGCCCATTTTATTCCCCCCATTTTGACCAAACATCAAATTTAATTTTCTGACATCTCTGGTGACATGCTCCAATAGTTCTGCCGTGCTACAGTTGGTCACTCAACACATTATCCGGGGCAGTAGCCTGGGGCCTGCTGTGCTTCTGTAGCACAGAGAGGAATGTCGTGCGGTGGGGAGGCACTCGGAGGTTGAGAGTTTGTGCACTAGTGATGAGCAAGCCTCGTTAAGGCCCCAGGTTTCATACAAAAATGTTTTAGAGAGCAGATCTCGTCACAATGTGGTATTTGTGGCAGCTTTCCTTTTTTTTTTCACAATGCCCATTTAGAATGGGAGCAAGTCAAGCTCCACGGGCACAGGACCTCTTCATGTGGCAAAAGGTTTGTTTCTTTCAAGGTTTATAGTACAGGAAACTCTTTTTTATCCGGCACCGATGGGACCGGCATGGTGCCGGTTTATCAAAATGTCCGGATTACAGAGAGGTATAGTAAAAGGTACGAGAGCCCCGTACACGGCCACAGATCCAGGCGTCCCTGTTGCATGGTAACAGGTGCAGGAACCCCGGCCACAGATCCAGGCGTCCCTGTTACATAGGAACAGGTGCAGGAACCTGCACGGCCACAGATCCAGGAACGGCCACTAATATGAAGTAAAACTTACCTGAACCTACCCCTAAATTTTGCCGGTTAACAGAGATTTCCGGTTATTTAGGTGCCGGTAAATCGAGTTTCCTGTATTCTTTTCAGTACGATGTTGGTATTATTACAGATTTTCCACATATTTTTGATAGATTGTGCATTCTAGATTATAACAACGCACTGCATAAAAACATTCTTCCTCAGCTTCCCCCAGTACTTTTGCCAATTAGCTTAAATCTGTGTCCTCTGGCTCCAGATCCTCCTGCCAGTGGAAACAGTTTCGCCTTATCTACGCTATCAAAACCCTTCATAATTTTGACCATGACTATTAAATCTCCCCATAACCTTCTAAGGCTCTGAAAGTAATTTCATCTTGTCAAGTTCCGGGGCTGGGCAAACCAAATTTGCAGAAATATTGCAGAGGAAGAGTTCATGGAAAGCATTCAAGATAATTTTCTAGATCAGTATGTCAAGGAACCTATGAGGGAATTGGCTATTTTAGATCGTGTACTGTGTAATGAGACAGGGTTATTAATAACCTTGTAGTAAAGGAGCCTCTGGAGAGCAGTGATCATAATATGATAGATTTCATGTTGAGTTTGAGAGTGATTTAGTTAAGTCCGAAACTAGGGTCCTAAACCTGAACAAAGCAAACTACATAGGTATGAGAGGCGAGTTGGCTAATGTGGGTTGTGAAACTAGATTAAAAGATATGACATTAGAAAAGCAATGACAAACATTTAAAGAAATAATTCATAATTCACAACGAGTATACATTCCCTTAAGGAATAAAAACACCACAGGAAAAATGGTCCAACCATGGCTAACAAGAGAAGTTAAAGATAATATTCAATCAAAGGAAGAGGCTTATAATGTTGTCAAAAAGAATAGTACGCCTGAGGATTGGGAGGATTTTAGAATTCAGCAAAGGAGGACCAAGAAATTGATAAAGAAAGGGAAATTAGAATATGAGAGTAAACTAGCAAGAGACATAAAAACAGACTGTAAAAGCTTCAATAGTATGTAAAAAGGAAAAGATTAGTGAAAGTAAGCATGGGTCCCTTACAGGCTGAGACAGGAGAAATTATAATGGGGAATAAGGAAATGGCAGAGAAATTAAACAAATACGTTGGCTGCGATTTTGCTGGTACTCAGAGTGCGGGTTTGGAGGCGGGTCCGCTATCAAAATTGCAATGATTGTCGGCGGGTTTGAAACCCGCTACAAACCCGCCTCCATGTAAGTTTCCAAAGTGTCAGGTCTGCGATTTCAGAACAGACCTGACACTCGGGGGTGTGGCAAAAAGTCAGAATGATACCAATTGACTGCAACTTGTCTGCCCATTCTGCTAGGCTTTCTATGTCCTGTTGCAGTCAATTGGTATCATCCTCACTGTTTGCCACACCCCCAAGTTTGGTGTCATCAGCAAAATTAGAAATCCTACTTTGTATTCCAATATCCAGGTCATTTATATATATCAAAAAAAGCAGTGGCCTCAGTACTAACCCTTGGGGAACACCACTGTCTACCATCCTCCTATCTGGAAAAACAGCCATTTACCACAGCACGCTGTTTTCTGTCCTTAAGCCAATTCCCTATCCAAGCTGCCACTGACCCACCTATTCCATGAGCCTCAATTTTGTTAACCAGCCTTTTATGTGGTACTTTGTCAAACGCCTTCCTAAAATCTATGTAGACAACATCCATTGCATTCCCTTTATCGATCCTCCCTGTTACTTCATCAAAAAATTCAATTAGATTAGTCAAGCATGATCTGCCTTTTACAAATCCATGTTGGCTCTCCTTAATTGGCTTGAACCTCTCCAAGTGCCCATTAATTTTTTCCTTGATTATTGTTTCTAAAAATTTACCCACCACTGATGTTAAACTGACCGGCCTGTAGTTACTAGGATTGTCCTTACACCCTTTCTTGAATAATGGTGTCACATTTGCCACTTTACAATCCTCAGGCATCTCCCCTGCATCTAGGGAAGATTAGAAAATTATGGCAAGCCCTTCCACTATCTCCTCCCCCAATTCCCTTAGCAATCTGGGATGCAAGCCATCTGGACCAGGCGACTTATCCACGCTAAACATATCCAGCCTTTCTAGTACATCCTGTCTATCAATTTCCACCCCTTCCATTGCTTCTACCTTTTCCACTGCTACCGATATTTTGTCAGCATCCACCTCCTTAGTACAAACCGATACAAAGTACTCATTGAGTATTCTAGCCTTGTCCTGCGCCTCTATGCATATATCACCTACTTTGTCGCTAATAGGTCCCACCCCTTGTAGGGGGGGGGGGCTTCTTTTCACAGGTTTAAGGTAATTTTCCTGGTCTTGCAGCCTTTGCCTGCAATCTGACCAATTCCAAATAAACCAATTTTAAAACAGCGGTTTCGAATCGCTACCCCACCTTCCAGTTCTGACTGCAGGACTTATAATTAATGATATTAAAACAGACACGTGGTTTGGATGAGAGAAAAATCAAGCTTTATTAACTAAAAGAAACTATAATCAAAATATCAAACTATACCACACGAACACAGTAATTACAGTAAAATTGCTTAAATGGGGGAATGCAGATGGCAAAAACGAGGGGTAAGTGACTACAATGTTAATTAAACAATCTTAGCATCCCCCCAACTCCTTACCAGGTTGCTTTGCTGAGGAGTCAGAAACTCTGCTCACACGTGGTCCAGCGAAGTGAGAGAGAGAGAGAGGCTCACCTGTGGTCCAGCGAAGTGAGAGAGAGAGAGAGAGAGAGAGAGGTTCACCTGTGGTCCCAGGAAGTAAAGAGAGTGATAGCTTCTCAGGAGCTATCATATATACCTGGTGAGGCCCCCTGCTGTTTGCCTGACTGGAAAATTCGCGCCCAAAAAAGTTCCAATTCACAAGAGAAAAGCTGTGATTGGCTAGCTCAAAGTGGTTGGACTGGGTTAGTGTGTCTGCACTGTGGGGCCGAAATGATCCTGCCCACATCCGGAGTTTACCTGGGCTGAAACAAAAGGGAATACTACTGCTCTATTGTCCAGAATGAGTGATTCAAAAACCCATTCAGTTCTTAAACGGTTGCAGATCAAAAGTCCATTTCAGGGTTTCAGTCTCTCATTGTCTGTGAGGGCGCTCTGAATGGCTGTGTAAACAGAAGCAGTTTCAAATCGATTGTCCTGCGGTTTTCTCAAGTGGGCTAATCTCTTAAGCAAATAAACAACTTCAAGTGCTTCTGAAGGGAACCTCCCTTTGATTGGCAGGTCTGACTCACAGCCACTGCTAGATCCTCCCACTTTATACACACAGGCAACTCGAGCTGCTTGTCCTTTTGCCATGCTTTCTGTGGCCATTTTAAAACCTTTTGTGATAGCCCAAACTCCAGGGAACAACTTTATTAAGATGTACTGTCTCAAGGTGTGTGAATGTTTTCCACCAATTCCTCAATTCCATTGTTGTCCATGCCATTTTCAGGCCCCTCTGCAATTTGCACAGTTTGAAACTCAAAAGGTACCATTTTAATCTTAAAGTCCTCGTGTTGAGACAATTCAGGTCACGCAATTCTTCATCAACGATGTGGACCAATATTTTCAATCTTCAGGGAAAATAGGGGAAATTTGCAAAACCCCTACACCCTCCTCTTACTACCTGCTTACTGTTTACATTCCGGTAGAAGACATTTGTGTTCTCTTTTATGTTAACCGCCATTCTACTCTCATATTCTCTCTTTGCCAATCTTATTTTCATCTTCACTTCCCCTCTCAACTTATTGTATTTGGTCTGGTTCTCCCTTGGAGAATTCACCTGACACGCATCAAACACCCTCTTTTTTTGTTTCATAATCTTCTCTATCTCCCTCGTCATCCAAGGAGCCCTTGCTTTGGTTCCCTTACCCTTCCCTCTTGTTGGAATGTGCCTAGCCTGCACTTGGAACATCTCCTCCTTAAAGATCACCCATTGTTCCGTTACAGTTCTTCCTGTCAATCTTTGGTTCCGTTTTACCCTGGCTAGATCCTTTTGCATCCCATTGAAGTTAGCCCTATTCCAGTTTACAAGTTCCACTCCAGATTGTTCCTTGCTCCTCTCCATTGCTAATCTAAATCTTATGATATGATGATCACTCATACCCAAGTGTTCTCCCACAGACACTTGGTCGACCTTGCCCACCTCATTCCCCAGCACCAGATCCAGCAATGCCTCCTTCCTAGTTGGGCCAAGAATATACCAGTCAAGGAAATTCTCCTGAACACATTTCAGAAATTCCTCCCCCTCCTTTCCCTTTACCCTAATATTATCCCAATAAATATTTGGGTAATTAAAGTCCCCCAATATCACCACTCTATAGCTCTTGCATATCTCTGCGATTTCCCTGCAGATTTGCTCCTCTACCTCCCTCTCACTAATTGGAGGCCTATAGAATACCCCCAAAAGCATGATCATACCCTTTTTGCTCCTCAACTCTAACCAAATGGATTCTGTCCTTGTCCCCTCAAGAATATCCTCCCTTTCCAACACTACAATGTCTTCCTTAATCAGCACTGTCACCTCACCTCCCTTTTTTCCTTCCCTATCTTTTCTGAACACCTTTTACCCTTGAATATTAAGTGCCCAGTCCTCACCATTTTTAAGCCATTTTTCTGTTATTGCCACAAAATCAGCAGCAGACATTAGTGGCATCTCCCAGTTGGCCACCCACAGATGCATCACGCAGGTCACTGATGCCCTCTTTGACAAGTCCACCAATTACATCCACTTTTCCACTACTGAAGCCAGTGTCACCGAGCGGGCGCTCAGCTTTGTCAATCTGGCTGGCTTCCCACGGGTGCAGGGTGTCATCGACTGCACACAGGTGGCCATCAGGGCACCCCATCAGAACCCAGCAGTATTTGTCAACCGCAAGGGCTTCCACTCCCTTAACGTGCAGCTGGTCTGCAACCATAGGCAGAGCATCAGGCATGTGTGCGCCAAGTTCCCTGGCAGCTGCCATGACTTTTACATCCTGTGCCAGTCCACTGTTCCCCTGCTCTTTGCACCGCCAAATGAACATTCTGGATGGCTCCTTGGCGAGAAGGGCTGTCCCCTGAAGACGTGGCTAATGACACTGTCGAGGAGCCCATCGAACGAGTGTCAGGAGTGTTACAATCAAAGCCACATTTCCACCTGAAGTCTCATAGAGCAAACAATAGGGTTGCTCAAAATGCTAACTTTTTCTGGGCGTTAAAAGTAGTGCCCCGGAGAAGTTAGCACCCCAAAGGGGACGCCACAGAATTATTCCCCCTTCGAAAATAATAATAGGATTGGGCAGAGTCAACACGGATTTATGAAAGGGAAATCATGTTTGACAAATCTGTTTGAGTATTTTGAGGTTGTAACTAGCAGAATAGATAAGGGGGAACCAGTGGATGTGGTGTATTTGGATTTTCAGAAGGCATTCGATAAGGTGCCACACAAGAGATTATTAAACAAATTTAGGGCTCATGGGATTGGGGGTAATATACTAGCATGGATTGAGGATTGGTTAACAGACAGAACACAGAGAGTAGGAATAAACTGGTCATTTTTGGGTTGGCAGGCTGTAACTAGTGGGGTACCGCAAGGATCAGTGCTTGGGCCTCAGTTATTCATAATCTATATCAATGATTTGGATGAGGGGGCCAAATGTAATATATCCAAGTTTGCTGATGATACAAAGCTAGGTGCGAATGTAAGTTGTGAGGAGGATGCAAAGAGGCTTCAAGGGGGTATAGACAAGCTAAGTGAGTGGGCAAGAACATGGCAAATGGAACATAATGTGGAGAAATGTGAAGTTATTCACTTTGGTAGGAAAAATAGAAAAGCAGAGTATTTTTTAAATGGTGAGAGATTGGGAAATGTTGGTGTTCAGAGGGACATGAGTGTCCTTGTACACAAATCACTGAAAGTTAACATGCAGGTACAGCAAGCAATTAGGAAAGCAAATAGTATGTTGGTCTTTATTACAAGAGGATTTGAGTATAAGAGTAAAGACGTCTTACTGCAATTATATAGGGCCCTGGTGAGACCACACCTGGGGTATTTTGTACAGTTTTGGTCTCCTTACCTAATGAAGGATATACGTGCCATAGAGGGAGTGCAATGAAGGTTCACCAGACTGGTTCCTGGGATGGAGGGATTGTCCTATGAGGAGAGATTGAGTAGACTAGGCCTATATTCTCTAGAGTTTAGAAGAATGAGAGGTGATCTCATTGAAACATACAAAATTCTTACAGGGCTTGACAGGGTAGATGCAGGGAGGATGTTTTGCCTGGCTGAGGAGTCTAGAACCAACGGTCATAGTCTCAGAATAAGGGGTCAGCCATTTAGGACTGAGATGAGGAGGAATGTCTTCACACAGAATGTGGTGAATCTTTGGAATTCCCCACCCCAGAGGGCTGTGGAGGCTCAGTCATTGAGTATATTCAAGACAGAGATCGATAGATTTTTGCATATTAAGGGAATCAAGGGATATGGGGATAATGCAGGAAAGTGGAGATGAGGTAGAAGATCAGCCATGATCCTATTGAATGGCAGAGCAGGCTCCTATTTCTTATGTTCTTATATTCACTCTCTTCAAGCAGTAACACGCCCACTTGGCAAGGCATCAAATGGAAGGCCGTGGTTTACACTGCTCCATCACTTGCCACAGACTATATATTGTTCCTCAACATTGAGTTGCTTTTGTCCTGCCACTTTTTGCCAACCCCCTCATTGAGCCTTTGAAAAGGCTGACAAATATACTTTTAAACATTTTCTCCTCCTTTAACAACCCTTTCCCCCAAAAATGGTTTCCCAGCATGCTGTGTGCTGGGTGTTGGGAGTGCACAGAAACTATTAGAATAGTTAACCTCACATCATACCACAAGGTTAGCTCTTTGCCTCACAGACCAGGCCACTGCCCAACTACAGCAGTCCCAGCGTTAGTGCATCGGCACTTAGATTATTCATGTCATTTTACTGTTTTTATTAACCTGGCTTAATATATAAAATCGAATAGCCTGATAATCGTCAGTGTTCAAGTGTTCCTCTACTGTCACATTTTCATCATCCCCGGCTCACTATTAAATACTATCTGAAGTCAAGTCTCTTCCCAGTCCTGCATCAGTTTCAGCAACTCACCTGCCAGTTTTGAAAGACCATTACACTATTCAATTGTAAATTAAAGTAATTAAAATCCTTCAGATTGATTAACCTCTCTCTCCCAGATGCCAATTACTTTGTTCGGATAATTAAGTATTAGTTTCCTCCCCTCACCCTGGGTGGTCTTTGAGATCTCTCAATCATTCCACTCCCTCCTGGGCAATACACATTTCAAACCAAACTGACTTGGGTCGCATATGGTCCGAAGTTTAACCACAGGAATTGACAGAGAAATATTTACACCTTGTTGTCTGATCTTTTTCCCACCTCTTGTCAGCAGCCTCTTTCTCTCTTTCACAGCTTCCTTCTCTTGCTCTTTTACATTAATTGCATTCACATGCTGATGTCACTCACTTTGAAAAGAAATGGTAGTGTGAGACGAGCAGAAAATGAGACAACAGCCAAATCACAACCCTGACTGACTCCAACCAGACCAGCCTAGGGTGTGAGGACACCTCAGGCACCTGCATGGACTTATCAGTCACTAAGACTTGCATTTATATAGCGCCGTTCATGAGCTCAGGACATCCCAATGCGCTTTACAACCAATTAAGTACTTTTGAAGTGTAGTCAACTGTTGTAATGTAGGAAACGCAGCAGCTGATTTCTGCACAGCAAGCTCCCACAAACAGCAATGTGCTAATGACCAGATAATCTGTTTTTTTAGTGATTTGGGTCAGGACACCTATCCCCAGCTCTTCTTTGAAATAGTGGGATCTTCCAGTGCAGATGAGAAGACACTCCAGACAATCTGAGAAACTCCTTGTTCCTTTAGCTCTGTCACCACTTTGTTTAGCCCCACTGCAGCGCCAGCAGCATTTCAATCAGGACCAATGGCGGGCTCCTCGTTAGTTCCGGGAATCCTGCGGGGAGCCCGCCATGATATTTCCTTCCCTACGTCTCTCCTCTCGCCTCCCTCTTCCCCTCTCCCCTCCTCCCCTCGCCCCCTCTCCTCTCCCCATAGGCAATGTCACAGGAGATCAACTAGTAATTTTATAAAATTCAAGCTGAACATCCGCAGAAAATCAGAGGAATTTACCGTAAAAGATCAGGATAGTTTACAAGTCAAAGGCCTTGGATGTTCTAAATAATAGCACAAGAATGATCAGGAAAGGTTATTATAAAAATGAGATAACAATAACCAATTGGATTTTTATTACGGTTAGAAACATAGAAACATAGAAGACAGGAGCAGGAGTAGGCCATTCGGCCCCTCGAGCCTGCTCTGCCATTCAATGAGATCATGGCTGATCATCCAAGTTCAGTACCCTGTCCCTGCTTTCTCCCCATATCCCTTGATCCCTTTAGCCCTACGAAATACATCTAACTCCTTCTTGAATATATTTAATGAATTGGCCTCAACTGCCTTCTGTGGTAGAGAATTCCACAGGTTCACTACTCTCTGGGTGAAGAAATTCCTCCTCATCTCTGTCCTAAATGGCTTACCCCTTATCCTTAGACTGTGACCCCTGGTTCTGGACTCCCCGGCCATCGGGAACATCCTTCCTGCATCTAGTCTGTCCAGTCCTATCAGAATTTTATGAGTTTCAATGAGATCCCCTCTCATTCTTCTAAACTCCAGCGAGTATAAGCCCAATCGACCCAATCTCTCCACATACGACATTCCTGCCATCCCAGGTATCAGTCTGGTGAATCTTCGCTGCACTCCCTCCATGGCAAGAACATCCTTCCTCAGATAAGGCGAGCAAAACTGCACACAATACTCAAGATGTGGTCTCACCAAGGCCCTGTACAACTGCAGCAAGACATCCTTGCTCCTGCACTCGAATCCTCTCGCTATGAAGGCCAACATAACATTTGCCTTCTTAAATGCCTGTTGCACCTGCATGCTTACTGTAGTGTATGTGCCTTTAAGACAGAACTACTTTTACAGCTCCTGTATACTGTAGTACCGGCAGTGACCACACCTGTATATAAGCTTTGCGCATGCCTCTGTACCCCCAGTCTTGAGACTACCTTCCTCCAGTAAAGACCTGTTTATCGTTAAGTTACAGCATCCGTGTGGTTATTGAATAACAGCATACCCTCAGAATCACGGATCTAACAGTGGCGACGAGTGTCAATTCGAATCTAACTGCAACTAAAAAAAAAAGTCGAGGCCAGGAACACGGGCGTCGACCACGAGCAACCGCCCAGTCATCAGGCAGAGAGTGAACATCGCAGGGGAGTTTGTGGAGAGCCGGGCTTGGTTACCCAGCCACGACGATCAGCAAGAGACTGACGACAGGCCCAGCGCAGACCCTTCCCGGGCAGTGGCGGCTGGAGCCGACCGACGGCGGAGAGAAAGCCGAGCAGCATCGACGGGGTAAGACAGAGGGTGAAGCCCACAGGGCGCAGCCGGGGGTTGAACACCGAGTGGCGTCGAGAAAAAAACAAACAAACCGGAGAGAGAGAGGGTAAAGAAACAGCCGGGTTCAAGACCGAGCGGCGTCGAATCAAAAAAAAAATAAAAAGAAGAAAGCGCAGAGCACAGCCAGGGCTCACGGGCTGAACAGGGTCTGCGGGGAGAAGAAGGGAGAGCGCGGGAGACGCCATTGAGCCACGGAGAAGAAGGAAGAGCGCGGGAGATGCCATTTTTAGAAGCCGCAGCGGAGAAGAAGGGCGAGTGCGGGAAGGAAGGAAATCGCGGGAGACACCATTTTGTGCCAGCGGAGAAGAAGGGGAAGTGCGGGAGGCGCCATTTTTGACAGTTAACTCACACCCAGGGATGCCGAAGAGTGGCAGTATCTCTATGTTCAACAATGAAGTCGAAGATTGGGCGACATATGTGGAACGTACTGAGGTGTACTGCAGGACGAATGAAGTGCCAGATGCTAATAAAGCACTGGTTTTGTTAAATTCCATGGGTGCCAAAACTTATGGGTTACTGCGAAATCTAATAACCCCAGAGAAGCCGGTGAACAAGAATTTCAAAAGCATAGTAGAAATCCTACAGGACCACTTAAACCCCACACCGCTGCTGATAGCAGAACGATTTAAGTTCCATAAAAGGAACCAACACAAAGATGAAAGCAATGCTGAGTACCTAACGGAACTGCGCAAGCTATCGAAACACTGCCAGTTTGGAGCGGGTCTAGCAGATACGTTAAGGGACAAGTTTGTGTGTGGGCTACAAAGTGAAGGAACCCAGAAACGGCTTCTATCAGAAAAGGATCTTACGCTGGACAAAACTTTCAGTATGGCAGTATCACACGAAGCAGCCGCAAGGGGCGCTGCAGAGATACAACGGAGACCACAAGAATATGGCGCCAATGAAATGTCCTATGGAACAGGGAAGTGCTATCGCTGCGGCAGAACAACACATGACCAGAAGGATTGTTGGTTCAAGGACCAAGTGTGCAGACAGTGTGGGAAAGCAGGACACATAGCAAGAGTCTGCAGGTCTGGGAAGAAAACCAACAGTAAGAAATCTCCACAGGAGAAGTACAAAAAGGTACACCAGGTGATGGACAGTGGTTCAGACGAACAGAAAAGTGACACAGACTCCGGAAGCAAGGAGCTGGGTTGTCTGAAACTACATAAGGTAACCGAAATGGAGGATCACCAGACTATCTGAATTACACTCAAGATAGACGGAGTCCAAGTGAAAATGGAATTGGACACAGGATCAGTCCTAACAGTCATAAACCAAAGGGACTACAAGCGGCTATTTTCGCATATACCCTTAAAAGCTACAGAGATTGTCTTGAAGACGTATACGGGGCAAAAAGTCTACCCCAAAGGAAAAATAAGGGTGAAAGTGATATATAAAGGCCAGGAAATACCTAAAATGGATATATATGTATTGCCAGATGGAGGACCACCACTGCTAGGACGTGAATGGATCCGGAAGATACAATTAGATTGGCATTCCATACAGGCACTGAAGGTTGAGGCCAAAAAGGATGACGACGTCACACCTGGACGACTGTCAAAAATGCTAACTGACGCAAAAGAAGTGTTCCAGGGGGGACTAGGAACACTAAAAGGCATAACAGCAATGATTAAAATAGAGGAAAAGGCAAGCCCAAAGTTTCTTAAGGCCAGACCAGTGCCTTATGCGATCAGACCAGCTGTTGAAGCAGAGCTGGAAGGGTTGGAACGTTCAGGAGTACTGTCCAAAGTGGACTGGAGTGAGTGGGCTACACCCATCATTCCTGTAATGAAGAGGTCGTTGAGTAATACGCCTGGGGAACCAAAGAAGGTCCGCATCTGTGGGGATTTTAAGGTGACAGTGAACCCAATCCTTCACACGGTACAATATCCGCTTCCACGAATTGAGGATATTTTCGCCTCGCTATCTGGAGGTAAACGCTTCACCAAAATTGATCTAGCCCAGGCGTACTTGCAAATGGAGGTAGAAGAAGCTTCGAAAAAATACCTTACGATTAACACTCATAAAGGTCTCTATCAATACAACCGGCTGGTGTTCGGAGTAGCCTCGGCTCCGGCTATCTGGCAAAGGGCGATGGATCAGGTCCTGCAAGGGATTCCAAGGACTCAGTGTTATTTGGACGACATCTTGGTCACGGGCGAAAATGACAGTGATCACCTCGCCAACTTGGAGAAGGTGCTCGCCAGATTAAAGGAGTATGGGCTACGAGCTAATTGCCACACGTGCGAGTTTTTCCAGAAACAGATCTCGTATTGTGGCCACATCATCGATGAAGAGGGGTTACCTAAGTCCCCTGACAAGATTGAGGCAATAGTCAAGGCTCCAGCACCGGAAAATGTGTCACAACTGAGGTTGTTCCTCGGGCTGGTAAACTACTACCACAAGTTCTTACCAAATTTGTCCACGGTATTACACCCACTGAACACCCTACTGCAAAAAGGGGTACCATGGAAGTGGGATGACGAACGTAGACGAGCTTTCCAGAAGTGTAAAGAATTGATCACATCAAAAGAGGTGTTGGCCCATTTCAACCCGGCACTACCAATTCGTTTGGCATGTGATGCATCACCTTATGGTATTGGAGCGGTGCTGTCGCACAAATTCCCAGACGGGTTGGAGAGGCCAGTAGCCTTTGCGTCTCGGTCACTAACCTCAGCCGAGCGCAACTACGCCCAGATTGACAGGGAGGCCCTCAGCCTAGTATGGGGAGTAAAAAAATTCAACCACTATCTGCATGGGCAGACGTTCACCTTGCTAACTGACCACCAACCACTTGTCTCCATCTTTAATCCTAAGAAGGGCATTCCAGTGATGACTGCACAACGGTTACAAAGATGGTCCCTGTTTCTAGGGGCGAATCAATATGAAATAGAATATAAAGGCACGAAACAGTATGGGAACGCTGATGGGCTATCGCACCTGCCACTGCCTACTGTGGAGGAAGCACCAGCAGTGGACCCCATCGAGATATTTTATTCGTCAATAATTGAACGATTGCCAGTAACGAACGCGGATATAGAGAAGGAGACGCGCAATGATCCAACGCTGTCTCGGGTATATGATTTGACGGTGAGGGGATGGCCAACACATGGCGACTCACTGTTGCCAGCATTCTCATCCAGAAGAGAACAGCTGTCAGTATGCCAGGGGACAGTGATGTGTGGATCCAGAGTGGTGATTCCACCCAAGTTAAGGGAGAGAGTGCTAAATGAGCTACATGAAGGTCATCTGGGGGGAGTGAAAATGAAAAGCCTTGCTAGGGCTTATGTGTGGTGGCCGGGAATCGATCAACAAATCGAAGACCTAACTAAGAGCTGCTTAGGATGCCAGAAGGTCCAAAATGCACCACATGCCCCTCTACACCCATGGGAGTGGCCCTCCTCTCCATGGCAACGGGTGCATATTGATTTCGCTGGTCCATTCATGGACTCAATGTTCTTAATAGCAGTGGATGCTCATTCAAAGTGGCCTGAGGTGATAAAGATGTCTTCAACCACTACAGAGAAAATGATTGCAGTCCTACGGACCATATTTGCCAGAAACAGTTTGCCAGAGCAGATTTGCTCTGATAATGGACCATAGTTTGTGTCCGACGAGTTTCAAAAATTTATGAGAAGGAATGGGGTAAGGCATTACACATCCGCCCCGTATCACCCAGCCACCAATGGATTGGCTGAGAGGTTCGTACAAACCTTTAAGAAGGCGATAAAGGCCATGTGCGATGATGAAATTCCACTACAGCATAAGATGGACAATTTCTTATTAGCCTACCGAAACGCGACACATGCCGTTACCAACCAGACCCCGGCCATGCTGTTCTTTAACCGAAGGTTGAGATCTCGTCTGGACTTGCTCAGACCAAATGTGCGAAGAAATGTTGAGGACAAACAATTCCAGCATGTCAATGAGAAGCTGACAAGGAGCTTCAATGTAGGGCAACCAGTCTTGGCCCGTGACTATCGAACAAAGAAATGGCAACCCGGAATTATATGCACGAGGCAGAGGCCATTAATGTACACAGTGGATGTCGGGGAGAACATTGTGAGACGCCACGTCGATCAGATCTTAGCGTCACAGGAACGCGTCAACCCCATGTCTCGAGTACCTAGGGATGAACCCGACATACCGGTAGCATCTACCTCAGAACCAGTAGCAATGGAACCCGATGAACTACCCGATGAAAAGGGGTCAGAATTGCCTCTGCACCAAGAACAAGAACCTCAGGAAAGGCGCTATCCCGAAAGGGTCAGGAAGCCGCCCCAAAGACTGAATCTATAAATGGACAATTGTTGTTTAATGTACATGTTAAAGTGTTAATTGTTATTTGAATATTAGGGGTACTACTAATCTAAAAGGGGAGGAATTGTAGTGTATGTGCCTTTAAGACAGAACTACTTTTACAGCTCCTGTATACTGTAGTACTGGCACTGACCACACCTGTATATAAGCTTTGCGCATGCCTCTGTACCCCCAGCCTTGAGACTACCCTCCTCCAGTAAAGACCTGTTTATCGTTAAGTTACAGCATCCGTGTGGTTATTGAATAACACCATACCTTCAGAATCACGGATCTAACACTTAATTTCAGCAACTGCCGCACAAGGACACCCAGGTCTCGTTGCACTTCCCCTTTTCCCAATCTATTGGCGTTCAGATAATAATCTGCCTTCCTGTTTTTGCCACCGAAGTGGATAACCTTGCATTTATCCACACTATACTGCATTTGACATGCATCTGCCCAATCATCCAACCTGTCCAAATCATACTGGAGTTTCTCTGCATCCTCCTCACAGCACACATGCCCACCCAGCTTTGTGTCATCTGCAAACTTGGAGATATTACATCTAGTTCCCTCGTCTAGATCATTTATATATATTGTGAATAGCTGGGGTCCTAGCACCGATCCCTGCGGTACCCCACTAGTCATTGCCTGCCACTCGGAAAAAGACCCATTTATTCCAACTCTTTGCTTCCTGTCTACCAACCAGTTCTGGAGCTGCGAATGGACTCACTCTGGAGCATACGCGATGCTGAGGATGTTGTGGATAGCACATTCAGTGAGTTGGTCACACCGCAGGTAAAGGCTAGCTCAGACAGTAAATGGGTGACCAAAAGGCAGGGTAAAGGCAGGAAGGTAGTGCAGGAGTCACCTGCGGTCATCTCCCTCCAAAACAGGTTTACCGTTTTGGGTACTGTTGGGGGAGATGACTTATCAGGGGAAGGCACCAGCAGCCAGGTTCAGGGCACCATGACTGGCTCTGCTGCACAGAAGGGCGGGAAAAAGAGGGATAGGGCTATAGTGATAGGGGATTCAATTGTAAGGGGGATAGATAGGAGTTTCTGTGGCCGAGACCGAGACTCCAAGATGGTATGTTGCCTCCCTGGTGCAAGGGTCAAGGATGTCTCGGAGCGGGTGCAGAGCATTCTGAAGGGGGAGGGGGATCAGCCAGTTGTCGTGGTACATGTAGGTACCAACGATGTAGGTAAAAAGAGGGAGGAGGTCCTACAAGCTGAATTTAGGGAGTTAGGAGCTAAATTGAAAAGTAGGACCTCAAAGGTAGTAATCTCTGGATTGCTACCAGTGCCACGAGCTAATAAGTTTAGAGAGAGTAAGATAGATAAGCTAAATACGTGGCTTGAGCAGTGGTGCAAGGGAGAGGGATTTAAATTCTTGAGGCATTGGAACCAGTTCTTGGGGAGGAGTGACCTGTACCAAGGGGAGGGTCTACACCTGAACTGTGAGGGAGCCGATGTCCTCGGGGTAATATTTTCTAGGGCGGTTCGGGAGGATTTAAACTAATTTGGCAGGGGGATGGGAACCTAGGTAGTGGAAAAGAGGGAAGTCATATGAAGTTAGAAATAGATGGTAGAAAGGTGAGAAGCAATAAGCAAAGGAGAGAAACACAAAGGGCCAAACTAATTCATAATGAGAGTGTGAAAAAAGCAAGCCTGAAGGCTTTGTATCTTAATGCTAGAAGCATTAGGAACAAGGTGGATGAATTAGTTGTGGAAATAGAGGTAAACAAGTATGATTTGATTGGGATTACAGAAACGTGGCTGCAGGGTGGGCAAGGCTGGGAACTTAACATCCAGGGATATACAATATTTAGGAAGGATCGGCAAAAAGGTAGGGGAGGTGGGGTAGCATTGCTGGTAAAGGAGGGGATTAATGCAATGGAAAGGAAGGATATTAACTCGGATGAAACGGAATCTGTATGGGTAGAAATGAGAAATAGCAAGGGGAGGAAAACGTTAGTGGGTGTGATATATAGGCCTCCAAATAGTAATATGGAGGTGAGGGAAGGCATAAAAAGGGAAATTAGAGAAGCGTGCGATAAGAGCACAGCTGTCATCATGGGTGACTTTAATTTACATATTGATTGGACTACCCAAATTAGTAAAAATTCTGAGGAGGAGGAATTCCTGGAATGTTTTCGGGACGGTTATCTGGACCAATATGTCGAGGAGCCGACTCGAGATCAGGCCATTTTAGACTGGGTATTGTGCAATGAGAAGGGACTTATCAGCAATCTTCTTGTACGAGGCCCCTTGGGTCAGAGCGATCATAATATGATCGAGCTCTCAGTCGAGATGGAGAGTGAGGAAATTGAATCAGAGACTAAGGTCCAGAACTTAAATAAAGGGAATTACGAGGGTATGAGACGGGAATTGGGTAAGATTGATTGGGTGGTGTTTCTGGGGGGATTGACAGTGGATAGACAATGGCAAGCATTCAAAGATAGAATGGAAGAATTCCAGAACATGTTTATACGGGTTTGGCATAAAAATAAACCTAAAAAGGTGACTCAACCGTGGATAATGAGGGAAATTAGGGACAGCATAAAATCAAAAAAAAGGGCATATCAACTGGCAAAAAAAAGCACCAGACCGGAAGATTGGGGGCAGTACAGGATACAGCAAAAGAGGACAAAGGGATTAATCAGGAAGGGGAAAATAGAATACGAAAGTAAACTTGCAGCAAACATAAAGACAGACTGCAAAAGCTTTTATCGGTATATCAGGAGGAAAAGACTGGTAAAATCCCAAGTCGGTCCCTTGCAGTCCGATTCGGGAGAATATATAATGGAGAATAAGGAAATGGCAGACCAATTAAACTCATACTTTGGTTCTGTATTCACAAAGGAGGACACAAATAACCTCCCAGGAATATCGACAAACATAGGGACTAATGAGAGGGAGGAGCTGACAGAAATTAGTATCTCTCGGGATATGGTGTTGGGTAAGTTGAGGGGACTGAAGGCCGACAAATCCCCGGGGCCTGATAAACTACATCCTAGGGTACTTAAGGAGGTGGCCCTGGAGATAGCAGATGCTCTAAGGATCATCTTCCGGAACTCCATTGACTCGGGAACAGTACCCGTGGATTGGAGGGTAGCTAATGTTACCCCAATATTTAAAAAGGGGGGTAGAGAGAAAGCAGGGAATTATAGACCAGTAAGCCTTACATCGGTTGTGGGCAAAATGCTAGAGTCCATTATTAAGGATAAAATAGCGGAGCACTTGACAAATGGGGAAAGGATCGGACAGAGTCAACATGGATTTACAAAGGGTAAATCGTGTTTGACTAATCTGCTGGAATTTTTTGAGGAAGTAACTGGTAAAATAGATGGGGGAGAGCCAGTGGATGTGGTGTACCTTGACTTCCAGAAAGCCTTCGATAAGGTTCCACACAAAAGATTATCATGCAAAATTAAGGCTCATGGGATTGGGGGCAAAGTATTAACGTGGATAGAGAACTGGCTGGCGGATAGAAAACAGAGAGTTGGAATAAACGGCTCGTTTTCGGAGTGGCAGGCAGTGACCAGCGGGGTGCCGCAAGGATCTGTCCTGGGACCCCAGCTGTTCACAATATATATAAATGATCTGGATCAGGGAATTGGATGCAATATTTCCAAATTCGCTGACGACACTAAACTAGGAGGAGGGGTGGGCTCTGATGAGGATGTCAGGAGGCTACAGTGCGATTTGGACAGGTTGGGGGAATGGGCGGATACGTGGCAGATGCACTATAATGTGGATAAATGCGAGGTTATCCACTTTGGGGGTAAAAACAGGAGGGTGGATTATTATCTAAATGGCAATAGATTGGGAGATGGGGAAGTGCAGAGGGACCTGGGTGTTCTTGTGCACCAGTCACTGAAGGAGAGCATGCAGGTGCAACAGGCGATTAAGAAGGCAAATGGTATGTTGGCCTTCATATCAAGGGGGTTCGAGTATAGGAATAGGGATACCTTACTACAGCTGTACAAGGTGCTGGTGAGACCGCATCTGGAGTATTGTGTACAGTTTTGGTCGCCCCATCTGCGGAAGGATGTTCTTGCCATGGAAAGAGTGCAGCGGCGATTCACCAGGCTGATACCTGGAATGGCGGGAATGACCTACGAGGAGAGATTGAATAGTTTGGGCTTGTACTCACTGGAGTTTAGAAGATTGAGAGGGGATCTCATCGAAACATATAAAATTATGGCAGGCCTGGACAGGCTGAATTCAGAGAGAATGTTTCCAATGGCAGGGGAGCACAGAACCAGGGGCCACAGTCTAAAAATAGCGGGCAAATCATTTAAAACAGAGATGAGGAAGAATTTCTTCACTCAAAGAGTGGTGAGCCTGTGGAATTCCCTGCCACAGAGGGCTGTGAAGGCTAATTCAATAAATATTTTCAAGAGAGAATTGGATATATTTCTGAAGGCTAAGGGGATTAAGGGTTACGGAGAAAAGGCGGGGACGGGGTACTGAACTGGTAAGATCAGCTATGATCTCAGACGAAGATCAGCCATGATCTCATTGAATGGCGGAGCAGGCTCGAAGGGCCGAATGGCCTACTCCTGTTCCTATCTCTATGTTTCTCTATCCAAGTCAGTACTTTGCCCCAATCCCACGTGCCTTAACTTTACATGCTAATGTCTTATGCGGGACCTTATCAAAAGCCTTCTGAAAGTCCAAATACACCACATCCACTGGTTCTCCCTGTAGGGGGGCATCTTTTACCTGGTTTACGGTAATTTACCTACCTTTACCTGGTCAAGCAGCCTTTTGCTGCTGCACTCTGACCAATCCCAAACAGCGGTTTTGAATTGCTAAACCCACCCTTCCAGTTCTGACTGGAGGAACTTATAATTAATGATATATTAAAACGGACAAATGATCTGGATGTGAGAAAGTCAAATTTTATTAAACTAAATAAACTGCACCACACGGTTTTAGTACAACAGTTAAAATTGCATAACAGGGGAAGGCAGATGGCAAAAACAAGGGATAAATGGCTACAATGTTAACCATACAATCTTAGCAACATTTCCCTTAAATTACCACCCTTTACTTCTCACTAGGTTACCTTGTTGAGGAGTCAGAAACCTGCTCACCTGCAGTCCAAGGAATGAGAGAGAGATATGCTTCTGAGAAGCTATCTTTATATCCTGGGAGCTCCTGCTGTTTTGGCGCTGAAAAGGTTTCTGTGCAAATTCGCGCTGAAAAGTTCGAATACACAAGAGAAAGGCCATGATTGGCTGATTCAAACGGGCTATTTCCCAGTGGCCAAACTGCTCCCATTGTCTGGAATGGGTTTTGAATAAAGCTTGGAGTGGTTTGAATCTGTCTTCATTCTGGGGCCGAAATGTTCCCGCCCAAATCCAAGTTCATCTGGCTAAAACAAAAGGGATCCAACTGCCCTATTGTCTAGTAATGGGTGATTCAAACCCATTAATTCTTAAACTGTTCCTTTTCTTAGTTTAAAAAGTCTCTTCCGTAGTTTCGGTGTGTTCTCATTGTGTGCTGGGCTTTGAATGGAGTTGGATTACTAGGTAAACAGAAGCCCCTTTGTCCTGCGGTCACTGAAACCGCAGCCTAAGTGGATAATTCTTTGTGTCAACATCCTTGCAGCAGTTTCGGTAAACAATCATCGATTGCCTCTGAAGGGAGGGGAAACTCCCCTTTTTGATTGACAGAATCTGACTGCCACTGCTTCAATCCTCCTCCTTTTCACAGACATCCACGAGCTGCTTCCAAGCCTCTTTGTCCTTGGCCATGCTTTTCTGACGGCCATTTTTAAACCCCTTTGCAATTTACCAAACTCAAGGGTACAAATTTTAATAAAATTTACTGTCTTAAAATGTGCGACTTTTTCCACAAAGTTCTCTGATTCCGGTGTCCAAGTGCTGCTTTGCCCACGGGCTCCTTAACGCAGCCTTTTGTGGTTCTGGGCACATTTTAAAAACATTGTCCAACCCAGAGACAATTTAAATCACGCAAAGTCTTCGTCCACGATGTGGATTAATATTTCCCGATCTTCGGGGACTGAGGGGATTTTGCGAACCCCTACATCCCTTATCTATTTTACCAGTTACATCCTCAAAAAATTCCAGTAGATTAGTCAAGCACGATTTACCTTTTGTAAATCCATGTTGACTTTGTCCGATCCTGTCACTGTTTTCCAAGTGCTCTGCTATTACATCTTTAGTTTGTACTGCTGAAATTGAATAATGTTTCTTGAAGAAATATATTCTGAAATGTTAGTGGTGCAGCATTCCATTCATCATAACTTGAATACCACGATGCTATTTGAACTGATATTTTACAGAGGATGTTTCAAATGTGGCGTTTATCATTTGCTGTATCAATCGCTAACTGAAAAGCTCCAATGGCTTGAAACTCTGTTCATTTAATAAACTATGCCCTGGCCATTGCTTGTATTCCCCAGAAATAAAACAATATAAAACAGCGTCGGAACTGATATTGCTACCAAAATCATCTTTTATCAATAATGCATTTGAACTCCTCTGCACAGATGGCCCAGTGAGTCCATTTACACAACAAGGTAGCCACAGAACTATATTTGAATGACAGTTTAGGTAATATGCCTCTGCAACTTGTGAAGGACCATGGCTGGTTTCACTCCATATCAACTGATGAATGTGGCTATATGTGACACAAGAATGACCAGCACAAATTATACCATAAATAAGAGTTATAATTCAGGATTTGTTTTTTTCCACTAAATTCATCCGTGCTGCAAGACCCAGCAGTTTAATTGGACTTGTTACTTCAGTTTTATGTTTTTATATTATAATGCCATACCTTGTGCGAAGTTGGAACTGTATTATGAGACTATGAGGCCACAACTAAGAGGAGCCTATCACAATGCTCAGACTTTCCAGGTGATCTACAGTGTAGGGATTCCTGAATGGCACAAAAGAAAGAGGAAATTATGGAGTAAGTGACTTATTAGTTTTATGCCACTCCATATTTTCCTGGGACTTTTACGCTGCTCTGCCGAAAACAGCTAGAAGGTAACGATCATAGCTCCGGCTCCATTAAAATCAATCACAATCACAATCTTCCTGCAATAAAGCCAGTTTTCACTCCACTGCCATTTAGAATTAAAAAATAATGACACTGGAGACCTGGCAGCACCGTGATTAATTGGCTTTGAATGCATTCTCTGATTGCATTTAAATTATGTGCTAATCGGGACATCGCTGTGTTTGCTGATCCAGATGTGACGCGCTAATGGCCCAGAATTTGCTAACAAAATAAGTTAACACCGAGTTTAATGGCACTCGCTGCTATTAATGCGTAAATCGTCCAGCAACTTGTGGTGAGGAAGAGACACCCGGTGAATTGCAAATCGCCACAAGTTGCTGGGCGATCTGGGCCACTCTGCCATTAGCCTTGCGAAAATGGCAGCTCACCCTTAACCTCCACATTATTTTTAAGAACTTGCTGGATTTGACCATTAAAGTCGAATTAAACACACCGCAGAAAGTTAGGGCTCTTACTTAACAGCGTAAGTACCCTTTTAATGATGTGATCATTGTTACTGCAATGCCAATCAACCTCTCCGCTAGATGACAAAATTTACAGTGTATGTCGCCGATCTCACCATTGCAGGACAATCTGGGCCACAATCACAACACATTGACCAACACCATGAAAAAGCAAACAGTGCCAGTTAGGATTATTATAAACCCTCTTCTAATTATTCCTTGCCCTCTCTGAGACTTCCCTGATGTTTATTAATTTTTCCATCCTGAATAATGGCATTACGTACTCCTCTCCTTTCCCTCAGTACCAAATTTGGAAGCATTTGGATATGTGCTGACCCACTAAGAAACAGTAATGGCTTTTTTCAAACTTGGAGATTTCAAACTTGCTTAAATATGCCACTCGAATACTTTGAGAAAACTGGGAAACACTGGGATCTAAGTATTTTTTTCTCCCTCCTGTTCCCCCTCATCAGGAGGCTGTGACTTATGCTGGAGAACAGTTCCACAGATTCCAAATCCTCATCCAATGGGTTTAAATATCAAGCATCAACAGGCTGTTCAGGAGGAATGGGCAGCATCACAGCTGAGCTTGTGTTGTCCTCACCCAGATTTCAAAGATTCTCATTTCCCAACAGAGGGTCGCAGGATAAAGTTCAATAGTGGAACCGTTGGCTGATTTTTTTCTTCTCTTCCTTAGGCTAGGGTCGTTGAAGCTACTTATAAAAGTCCCACCACCACCCTGGTGTTTATCATGAGACATGGTATAAGGTTTTAAGCCTCATAAAGTATTCAACCACATGTAATACTTTTAATTGGAAAGTGCTGTCTGCACTCCCGACTACAGCAGATTTCAATTCAGGATCTACACTGTGGGACTGTCACAGAAAGGCCAACCTGTGCAAACAAGTTTCTTGATGATCTTAATTCTCTAAGCCTTAATTCTGCAGTAGCTAGAAACAACAGGATGTCACAGCCATAGGCATTGAATATAACCAGCAGGTTGGTACTGACAAACCGGTCTGACCAGATGTTGATGGAATATGTCTAAATTAAGCAAGGCCTGCAAGGATTTCAATAGATTATGTGGTACTAAAATTAAAATTCAGTGGTTTTACCGGAGGCCATAATCATAACAAATTATATGCCTGTGATATCTCAGCTTTCAAAAGAAATCTAAGACAAGTCCTCCTTACATATCTTTTAACCTGCATGTTTAGGCATGGAGAGTTCTTATGTAAATTAAACATAGCAGGTTAGTTAATGCAAAAGAAAAAAGACTTGCATTTATATAGCGTCTTTCACGACCACCGGACGTCTCAAAACGATTTACAGCCAATGAAGTACTTTTGAAGCAGAGTCACTGTTGTAATGCAACATAATAATGGTCTACAGTTTGTATCATGCAATATGCTAGAGATGAAAAAGATTGTGGTTATTTATAGTTTCCATATTCACTAATGAAGAGCCAGTAAAATCTTGCCATTTTATTAACAATTTATTTCTGCTTCACACTGATGCAAACATTGCAGTATAACTGCAGAGCTGATCATGACCTGATGGACCCCCAGAGAAGGCAGTCTCATGTCGCTTGAGTGTACCCTTCACGCAGCATAATGCCAAACCAGCTTTAGAAAGTCCCAGCGAAACATTACACCTCCTGCACACTTCATGAATTTACCCAGAACATATCTTCATGTGCTAGCAGATCTCCCCTGGCATTGATCATGATGAGTCAGAACTCAGAAGGTGATTGGGGCAAGGGCGATGCACATATCCACCGAAAGAATTTGGAAATCAGTGCTGGGGTGTGGACGTGCTGGAGGGATGCAAGTCTCTAGAATGAAGAAAGATGTTTATTAGAGATCTCCTCAGAGGGACAATACAGTAAGTTTTGATTGGCTCCTGCAAAATAAAACAAATATACACAAACTTAAGGAAAGATTAGACTTATTTGTTTTATTCCAATTCCCTACATCATAATAGTGACTATACTTCAAAAGTACTTAATTGACTGTAAAGCACTTTACGATGTCCGAGGTCATGAAAGGCGCTATACAAATGCAAGTTCATAATTTCTCCACCCAATATTTCTGCAACAGCAAGTGATGTCATTAGAAGGTTCTGCTTAAATAAACATGTTTAAATTCAGGAATTTTATTCAGGACATCCTTTCAAACTTCCACTGTTCCTATTAATCAAGTTTTTTTCTGGTTGTTTTTGTGGCCTTTCAGAGATAAACATGAATAAAAGAAATGTAACATTTATAATATATTGCAGAATATAAACATCAAACAGTATCACATTTTACCAAGCGCAAAAATTCATTTTTCACAGATATAACAAGCTATGCTAGCAAATAAACCATCCCTTAAGTATAGTAACCTTGTTTGATCAGGATAGTTCATGCTTTACCTTGCTTTGATGCCAATCATAAAAGAAGAATTCTCGGGAATTGCCACCCACCTTGTTGAGTGTCTCCAACTGATAGCCCTGAAGACAGAGAAGCACTCGAGTGCGATGGAGAACATTAGTATTTTATACATAGAAATTCCTGCTAACTAGGCAAGTTTAACCATTCTCTAGTACATTTTGTATTTTTACATCCTTCTTATGTTATTTATTTTATTTTATTTCTAGTGTTAAGACCTCAGCTTAGTGCACAAAGCAAGAGGACAGTTGAACATATATTTAGAAAGTATTTGTTGTGATTTCTTGCCGTTTGCTGACTGTCGATTTCAATGTTGAAATTACTTAGAATCATACAGCACCAAAGGAGGCCATTTGGCCCATCGTGTCTGTGAAAGAACTGTCCAGTTAATCCCTTTCCCTAGAGCCCTGCATTTTTTCCCCTTCAAGTATATATCCAATTCCCCTTTGAAAGTTAATATTGAATCTGCTTCCACAATCCTTTCAGCCAGTAGATTCAAGATCATAAGAGCTCGCTGTGCAAAACAAATTCTCCTTATTTTCCCCAGGATTTTTTTGTTAATGATATTATTGATGGTTTACTTCTCAGTTTGCTATTTATTGGATGGCATTTTCTATACCTGCTTTGATTTGTTGCTGTTTATAAACTTTCAACCGATCAAGTAGAAGCGTGACTCAGAAATTTGCATGAATCATGGTACTGAGTTGCTGGTGCTCCCAAAGAACAACATCATTTTTTTTAAGCAAAGTTTTTACTATCCGGTGCTTGCACAATGCCAGTCGTACTACTTCAGAAGATCAATTCACATCCTTCACCAGCAAACAGCAAAGCCAAGATTCACATCTTTACCCAGAGAGTGGTTAGAATGTGGAACTTGCTACCACAAGGAGTACGATAGCAAAATACTGCAGATGTTGGAAATCCGAAATAACAACAGAAAATGCTGGAAAAACTCAGCAGGTCAGGCAACATCCGTGGAGAGAAATTTGAGTTGACGTTTCGGGTTTGAAGAAGGGTCAAACCCGAAACGTCAACTCAAATTTCTCTCCACGGATGTTGCCTGACCTGCTGAGTTTTTCCAGCATTTTCTGTTGTTACCACAAGGAGTAGTTGAGGCGAATAGCAGAGATGCATTTAAGGGGAAGCTAAACATGTGAGGGAGCAAGGAATAGAAGGATATGCTGATAGGGTTGGGTGAAGAGGGGTGGAAGGGGGCTCATGTGGAGCATAAACACCGGCATGGACCAGTTGGGCCGAATGGCCTGTTTATGTGCTGTACATTCTATGTAATTCTATGTAAATCTGAACTCAGCTGATATCTTTAAAAGCAGATAATGGCACAAGTTACTGCTTTCAAGGCAGCTGGAATAAGACATTTATATCGGGTGTTGCTGGAATATTTTTTAGCAAGTCTTTGCTACAGCATTCAAAAATCTAAAGTAATATGTTTTGGCAAAGGACATTATCATCCAAAGATATGGAGAAAAATAACCGTCGTACAGTAAAGCACTGAAGTGGACCTCAGTGTTTGAGAAACTTATTGGGAGATAAAGACGTATCCTCGCATCAAAGTGTTCCACAACAATGTCATAAAAGAAAAACTCCAATAAGACACCAATTAGCTGGTCCTGATAAAGGCAGCACAATGAGAGACAAAACAAGTGAATATAAACACAAACACAATTTAATGAAATTCTAATCTCTTCAGTGACTCGCTGAGTAAGATTTAACGTGTGTGTGTCTTTTTTGACAGTTAGTTTTTGACCTTGTACACTCCAGAGAGAGTTTCTCAGCAAACAGCAAGACCAATCATTAACAGCTGGCAGGATCTCCAGTCTCATGATTGCAATTCACATTGAAATGGATGGAAGATAAGCTGTGGCACAGAAGCAATGATCAAGGGCAGGGGCACAGCATGGCTACTTTAAGCGAAGATCATCACAGGCAATAAAAGTCTCTGTCAGCATATTTCAGGACTAAACCTATTAACATGTTCAACGTACATCCCAATGGTTTTCAAACTCTTGTGTGTGGGGACCCCTTGCGCATATTAATACACTCCTAGGAACCCCCTGTAATTCCTGTCACGCTGCCATGTGATTCTTGGAAATAGTTTAGACATCTCGGGGGCTCCCTGCAGAGGCTGGCATACGGTCAGTGACAACCTATCCTACCATCTGAAGGATAGTGCCCGCTCCCTAAAGGAACACTGTGCTATCACTGCAGAAAATGTTTTTAACCAGTACATACACAGCAACAGAAAAAATGGGCTTCATTGTAACACCACCACCCCCCAACTCCCAATGGGCGGGCGAGGGTCGGTGGGGTGAAAATATCAGGATCGAGCAGTTCGACACCAACTTGACCCCACTCCCGGCCCTTTAAATTTTAACAAACAGAAATCAGGACATCGACGAGGCTCCTGCAAAAGGCAGGCGGGGGCATAATTAACATTCCAAAGTCATGGCCTGATGACATCATCATGAGTGAGGGGGTAGGCCTGAGCTGTCGGCTGCCCAGCAACAGATCCAAGGCAGGAGGAGCTGACTGGCCAAGGTGATTGCTAAAGGTCAGCTCCTTTTAGCGTTCCTTGTGGGCCAGGAGAAGCTGTAGGGCTCCCACCAGGCCTCACAAGAAAGCCTTCGGCCTCCCCCAACCCCGATCATGGCCCAGAGACTTCTGCTCCACCCCCCACCCCCACCACCTCCCCAGGCCCCGATCACTGACCACCACCCTCCCCACTCCCGATGGCAGCCCGAAGCTGCTGGTACCTTCTGACTGCGGGGGACCGTCCCCATAGCTCCCTGGCTGTGGCCTCCTGCCGCTTGTTTGTGCGCCCACTCACCAGCCAGGCTGTCAATTTGGCCGGTTGTCGGGCGGGAGTCTGCAGCAGATTATTTAAATGAGCAATAAAAACAGAAAATGCTGGAAATACTCAGCAGGTCAGGCAGCATCTGTGGAGAAAGAGTTAACATTTCAGGTCGATGGCCTTTCATCAGAACTGACGAAAGGTCATCGACCTGAAACATTAACTCGGTTTTTCTCTCCACAGATGCTGCCTGACCTGCTGAGTATCTCCAGCATTTTCTGCTTTTATTTCAGATTTCCAGCATCTGCAGTATTCTGCTTTTTTATTTAAATGAGGCCCTGCTGTAAAGATTAGCAGGGCCTCCAAGTGGCCGGCTTTGTCGGGTTTTCCACGCGCTTCCATGCTCCACCGCACCCTCCCCACTAATATCAGGCCAATGTGGTATTGTCTGTGTTTGCTGACTTAACATATTTCATAGAATCATAGAGCACAGAAGGAGGCCATTCGGCCCATCGTGCCTCTGCCAGCTCTTTGAAAGCATTATCCAGGAACTGCTTCCATCACCCTCTCAGGCAGTTAATTCCAGATCATCATAACTTGCCGTGTAAAAAAATTCTCCTCATCTCCTGGCTTTTTTGACAATTATCTTAAATCTGTGTCCTCTGGTTACCGACCCTCCTGCCAGTGGAAACAGTTTCTCCCTATCTACTCTATCAAAACCCCTCATAATTTTGAACACCTATTAAATCTCCCCTTAAACTACTTAATACAGAATTTTCGAGACACTCTTGCTCTCAGTACTTGATATGGCCCTCCCAGACAAAGCAAAATCCCATTGCCCTTGCTGACCCCCTAGGGTTCATAGACCTCCTATGAAAACCTATGCTCTGGCCAGCCAACTGAAACACTGGTAATGCACAGTGATAAGAACTGGGCTTACTGAATGAAAGACTTGTTTTATTTAACTTAAGGTTTTATTTGCAGGGAATTAAGTGTTTTTATAAAAAAACACAATTTCCAAATAGTTATGGAGTGCATAACGAGGAAAATTTAAAAAAAAAGACATTTGTGATTTACAACTTAGCTCTCTCCATAATTACAAACCCAACATCACAAAATAAGAAGAGTGTATTGTCAACATCAGGACAATCAGCACTTGTACTGCTCGTGTACACAGCTTCCAACAATAGATCTTACAAACTTCAGATATTCAATGTATAACAGCTAGCTGCAGTTAATATACAGCAAAATACGGTACATTAGCTAGTCCTTACTATTCCCTATGCACGTCACATGTCACAGACTCCATTTTTAAGCTTTCTTCAAACCCATGGATTAGGGATCACATGTTCCGGCGCAATTTGATTTATACATAAAGGGACAACACTGTTTTTACTAACTCACGCCGAATGGATGAAAACCATCCCAAATTATATTCTCCTCGTCTACAACCATGTTTCACAGTTTTGCGTGTGTTACATTGCAACTCTGGGGACCAACAGTCAGTCCAACCGTCTCATTAACAGGCTTGCTTGCAATACTTAGGAACAGCGGTATACAGTTTCAAAGGTGTTTTGATAAGTCTGGGCTACAATGGCAGTGTCATTCCATCGAGTTTGTTTCCTAAGGATGCTGAAACATGGTGAAAAGGGACACTTGTCCACGATTATGGGGCTTTGTTTCCCATCAAAGTAAGAGGCACCAAGTTTTTCAACAGTGTGTTGCCACTGAGGTGTAGGTGGACATCTCCCGCCGTATTGTGCTGAACGGAGAGAGCTCAAGTTCTGTGGTAAATTCATTGTCGTTGTCGTCACTTGCGACAGTGGACGACTTTGGGCCGCATTCCTCACAACAGCAGCAGCAGCAGTCCAAGAAGGCGCGGCTGAACGGCTTGCAGAGGCAGAAAAGGACCACTGGGGTCACGCAAGACTTGAAGAACAAAAGGAACTGACTGATGAGCTGAAGAAGATCTACCGTCTGCTGGGAGACCCCAGTGGCCATGTAGGCAGTCACAATGTTGCAGATGTTTTCGGGGATGATACAGAACCCATAGAGAATGGTCAAGGCCACCACCGTGCAGTTCATCTGGCCTTCGAGCTGAATCTGGCGTTTATTCCCTCTGGCGCAGGACTTCTCCGCCTTTCTGATTTTTCTAGCGGTTACGATGGAGCTGCCGATTGTGAAGAGGGTGGGCAAACAGAAGTAGCAGCCAAAGTACCACCACATCCTGGCGCTGTCGTAAGTAAGTACCAGCACGTAAAGAGAGTCCGGTAACTTAGGAGATATCTTCACAACACACCGGTCTGCTGCCAAATCGGAGGCCGCTACCTCCTCTGTTATCAACTGCCGAAGAGCAATCTCGGGAAGCGCCAGCAACATGGCCCCCACCCAGATGACGGCCAGCTTGGCCGTTGTCGATGAGCAGTTCTCAATCATCTCGTAGTACATCTGCACATTGGTGGCCGCTCGGAACCTGTCAATGCACAGCGCGCACAAAGTGAAGGTGGTGACTCCGAGGGAAGCAACCTGTCGGAGAAAAGGTCAAGAGAAAAACGTTACAGGCGCAATATTATTTATTATGGCACGAGGAAAAGTTCATGAGTGAGAATCAACATCCACCATTAGTTGATGCTATTTTTATTTCTGTTTTTTTACGGTTATATTTGACTTTATTTAGCAATATTTTAACAATATTGTTCAGTACTGTGGGCAGGCAGAAACATTTAGTGCTGGCCAGATCAGTTTGGTGGATGAGTGCAAGAAACTCTTTGACTAGGCACTTTTACAGCAGTTGCCTGATTAACAATGTGAGTGTGCTCCCTACACACTCAAACACTGAAGAATGCAGATCATAGAATCATACAGCACAGAAAGAGACCATTCGGCCCATCGTGCCTTTGCCGGCTCTTTGAACGAGCGATCCAATTAGTCCCACTCCCCCGCTCTTTCCGCATAGACCAGCAATTTTTTTCCCTTCAACTATTTATCTAATTCTCTTTTTGAAAGTTACTATTGAATCTGCTTCCACCACCCTTTCAGGCAGTGCATTCCAGATCACAACAACTCGCTGTGTAAAAAAATGTTTCCTCATGTCGCCTCTGGTTCTTTTGCCAATCACCTTAAATCTGTGCCCTCTGGTTACTGACCCTTCTGCCACTCTAAACAGTTTGTCCTTATTTACTCAAGCAAATCCCTTCTTGATTTTGAATGCCTCTATCAAATCTCCTCTTAACCTTCTTTGCTCTAAGGAGACCAACCCCAGCTTCTCCAGTCTCTCCACATAACTGAAGTCCTCATCCCTGGTACCATTGGAACATATAGTCTATATAGATATATTTATTTTGCTAGGTATTATTAATAAATTTGACAGTTCCTACCAAAATTTAATGCTCATAATTTACACGTAAATCAGACTTTACTAATTTAATATATATTACTTTATCTCAGTGTAGTTTTCTCTTTTTTTTTAAAAACTTAGCAAGTATTTATGAATATAGTTTTAAGCAAAAATGTTTGGGGGATAATCCTCAATTATAATATGTGTTATCTCCTAGAATGGAAGAATGCTCTTCCCATTTCCTTTATCCCAGTCCCTCGCTGCTATCAAGGGGAAGCTAGATAAGCACAAGGGAGAAAGGTATAGAAGGATATGTTGATGGGGTGAGATGAAGAGGGTGGGAAAAGGCTCGTGTGGAGCCTAAACACCGGCATGGACCTATTGGGCTGAATGGCCTGTTTCTGTGTTGTAAATACTTTGTACGTGTTGAGAGTGCGCACACAGGAGGTGCCTTTATCACACAGAAGGCCCCTTTACTGTCTCCATGCAGGCAAAAAATTAAACAGTCGACTAGTCTGAGCTGGGCTCCTTGAGGAGGAATCAAATGATGTTAAAACTGGACAGGCTGGTTCAGAGTTTTTTCATTCTCAGGGTATGGGCACCGTTGGCAAGGCTGGCATTTATTAAGAAATAAATATATGAATGTGGTAAAATTCCTTTGCTATTTTAATGGAAATATTAACCTGTTTATTGCACACTGTGATTTCACCCCAAAAGGGAATTAAAAAGATACAGTTTTGGGCACGTCGGAAATGTTTAAAAAGGAAAATTCAACATTTTATTGTCTGCAGATTTGACCACTTACAGGTTTTCTAAAGAAAGTTTTACATTTATATAGCACCTTTCACGACCTCAGGACATTCCAAAGCACTTTACAGCCAATTAGGTACATTTGAAGTTTAGTCATGTGATGTAGGAAACGCAGCAGCCAATTTGCACACAGCAAGATCCCACAAACAGCAATGTGATAAATGATCCAATAATCTGTTTTACTGATGCTGTTTAAGGGATGAATGTTGGCCAGGACATCGAGAGAACTCCCTTGCTCTTCTTCAAATAGTGCCATGGGATCTTTTGCATCCACCTGAGAGGGCAGACAGGGCCTCAGTTTAATATCTCATCCGAAAGATGACAGCTCTGACAGTGCAGCACTCCCTCAGTACTGCACTGAGGTGTCAGTCTAGATTATGTGAGCAAGTCTTTGGACGAGATTTGAGCCCACAACCTTCTGACGCTGTGTCAAGGGTGACACCTCTGTGATTTTTTTTCAAAACACCATTACCACAATCCCTTTAAAGTCAAAAAGTTATACCAATTGCCAATCTTGCGTTAAAGCAAAATCATCCTCTAAACTGCCAATCTGGGATGATGACTGAATTTTCCACTCTTCGGGGTTCAAAGTTAACTAATTAATTGCTGAAAATGTAATATTTTCTTTAAAAAGTTCTTGAAGTTCTGAACAGATCAGCTTCAAATTTGGTTTGTGTGTTAATGTGAAGCATAACACACATTATGCATATATCTAATATACAGCCATTGTAAAACTTTCTCAAAGACTTCATTCTATGTAATGCATCCAGTGGCTATTACTGGACCGCTCCAAATCCTTCATTTTGTTTTTTTCCAAAATCTGCATTTTAAAGATCATTGATCTGCAATAGTATTTTATGCTATATGTCATCACAAGCACTGACTTAGATCACAGTTTACCAACACTGCCCATCCACCATCTTAAATAGCAACTCCCTCCACCACTGGCGCACCGTGGCTGTAGTGTGTACCATCTACATGATGCATTGCAGCAACTTGCAAGGTTTCTTCAACAGCACCTCCCAAACCCGTGATCGCCACCATCTAGAAGGACAGGGGCAGTAGGTGCATGGGAACACCACCACCTCCAAGTTCCCCTCCAAGTCACGTACCATCCTGGCTTGGAAATATATCGCCGTTCCTTCATTGTCACTGGGTCAAAATCCTGGAACTCTCTGCCTAACAGCACTGTGGGAGTACCTTCACCACACGAACTGCAGCAGTTAAAGAAGGCGGCTCACCACCACCATTCTCCAGGGCAACTAGGGATGGGCAATAAATGTTGGCCTTGCTCGCGACTCCCATATTCCGTGAATGAATTTAAAAAAATGGAAACACTAAATTTACTAAACTTCAGCAGTCAATTAATTAATCAATACTACAGACCACAAGCACCTCACAGTGTAAAATGGAGAGGAGACATACAAACTTGGACTTCTCTGACAGAACAAGACTGCTCTTTGACCTTTGATCAGTCTTATCTTCAAAAGCATCTTTAACAGCATGTTTTTGTTAATAAAGTAATTTTTAAAATATTCACTCATAAATAACGCTTATTTTCTGCTTCCCAGTAATGTGCTAGAGGCAATAGGTTAGGAACAGGATGGATGTTATTAAACTATACAGCAGTATGATTGGGTATGCGTGGCATTAGGGAACCCCCTCAGCTTCAAAACATCCTTCCATGAGGGAACTTGTTAATTCAACACATGAACAAAGTAAAATTCTTCAACAGACTTAGTTTTTAATACCATGAGAACTGTTAGCCGCACTTTTAAATCAGATGTTTTTCTATATGACAGTACTGCTGTCAGCAGAAATTGGAATATTTCTGCTAATGATGCTTCAAATGTTTCAAAATTCTAGTTTAAAATTCTAGTCTGCTATAATGACAGACTCACTTAATCCAATTAAATAGAACTATCAGTGCAGGTAAACCTTATGATTACAAGGTACTGCATACTGTCAGTATTTACATTGGCTAGACTACAGGTTTTGTATGAGTGATAGAGATACTGCATGTATAAATTGCAAATATCACAATGTTATTCTCCTGCAAATAGTTGTTTTAAAGCAGAGTGTTTTACTTAAGTATTGTCCACTGTGGAGCTTTGAATCATAGCTATGATTTCATTTGCAGGAGCAGGGGGTGGAGGGGAGAAGATTAAACTCCGGCCTCTGTAGGTATTGGCTTCTTTTTCACTATACTGTTTCGTTTTACATGTAGAAGTCATAGTTTAGTTTAAATCCAGCACTTTATTTGAATTTAGACACATTTCTCTGCCTGACTTTAGCGATATGCTCTCACCGTTGCATAAAACCAATTTTGTTAAGTGTCTCTTCACATTATGCACAGCAAGAGGAGGAAAAACAGAAGCTGACCGAAAGCAAGAGGTGGCTCAGATAATATCTAGACTCACACTTTTTCACTAATGTTATTGATAGGGGGAAATTCACCCATACAGAATTTTATGATTATAATTTAAGTAAGCAAGGAAAATTGATTATGCACATTGCCTCTTTAAATTTTCTGTTACTCCTCATTTGTATTTCTTCACTTATAATTAAAGGTATGCAAACTCTAGACACTGTCAGCTGTGGCTCAGTGGGTAGCACACTCGCCTCTGAGTCAGAAAGTTGTGGGTTCACGTCCCACTCCAGGGACTTGAGCACAAAAATCTAGGCTGACCCTGCAGTGCTGAGGGAGTGCTGCACTGTTGGGGGTGCTGTCTTTCGGATGAGACGTTAAACCGCTCTCTCAGGTGGATGTAAAAGATCCCATGGCACCCATTTTGAAGAAGAGCAGGGGAGTTATCCCCGGTGTCCTGGCCAATATTTATCCCTCAACCAACATAACAAAAACAGATTATCTGGCCATTATCACAATGCTGTTTGTGGGACCTTGCTGTGCGTAAATTGGCTGCTGCATTTCCTACATCACAACAGTGACTACACTTCAAAAGTACTACATTGGCTGTAAAGCGCTTTGAGACGTCCAGTGGTCATGAAAGGCGCTGTATAATTGCAAGTCTTTCTTTCTTTACTGGCATTTACTTTGAAAACACTTATGAGACCCTTTGATGTGTTTGTGCATTTAACAACATTCCACCACTCCCTCAATGTTCTCCCTTTTCACTCCTCCTTTCCTGAAAGAACTGATGCATGCTGGGGTACGACTCCATGGGCACTCAATACCCATCAGTACCTCGCCTAAGGGATCATTCTTTGAGTGTGCGTCTAGACAACGGCTGGGGTTTTCTGCTTCTGCACCCGCTAGCCTACGATCTTCTGCCCATTCACTTTAATCACGGGCTGATGAGCTCAAAAGCAGAAAGTCCCTGTCAATGAGGGTTAGCAAGCTAATCAGCAGTCAAGTGTATTATAGCCATGTCTGATCTTATCCTCACCTGAAATGATCCACATTATTAGATTGCAACCAAGAGCAGGAACCCTGGCTCATTGTTCCCCTCCCTGGATCCAAACAATTTGTTGGCTGAGATCAACTGATTCATCACAGGGCAGAGATCAAACCTGGCACCTTTTGGCCTTAAACCTGGCACCTTTTGGCCTGTACGGTATTTAACTAATTTCAAAGTGTAACATATGTAGAAATATAATGACCATGTTATTGTAGAAGTTCACTTTTGCTTTTGCTGCTAATTAGTCACTTACAAAGTCCAGATACTGCAAAAAAGCTATTTTAAAAAGTGAATAGAATGCTGGGATATCTAACCAGAACATTACAATATACGTCTGCTCTATGCTAAGGCTTTACAATGCGTGGGCCAGACCTCACTTAGAGCGTGTGCTCAATTTTGATCAATATGCTACAAAAAGAGCTTGCATCAGAAGGGTTACAGAGAAGAGCAAGACTGATCCCCTGTGCAAAGGAATGAACTATGGGGGAAAATTAATTATTATATTATATTACACTCTTATATATGTTTTCATTGTATTAGTATAAGAAAAGATTATGAGCAGCTTAAGTTTTCCAGTCTAGAAAGGAGTCAGCTAATGGCGGGTGGGCCTCAAGGGAGCACATTCATTATCAAATGGTATAAATAAGATGAACCCAGGTTATTACTTTAATGTACATCAGGATAAAGTGCATAATTGCAAATTAGTGAAAAGTAAATTCAGAACTGATATCAGAAAGAACTTCTTAACCCAAAAATAGATCAATTCTGCTAGACAAGATAGAGGTACAAAAACATTCGGGTCATTGAGAATACAATTAGATGCCAGAATGACAGAATTTATGTACTGGAGCGATGAATTGCAATGGGTCAAATGGTATTTTCTCATCCCTGCCTTTTCTTATGTTGTTCTGCATGTTAGAAATGATGTTTCAACTGAAGTGCACAGATATTCACCTGAAGTTATCTACCTTACAACATGTTAGAACTAGTAGGACAATCATCATGTGCTTATCTGGCTGAAAGATACCAGGCTATAGTCAAGACCTTTTTGTGCCATATTGGCTTGTGATAAACCTTCCACTCAATGTTAATATTGTATTTGTCCAGTAAATTATAATGTGCATATTTTCATTTTAAAAGCACATTAATTTGGTAGGCAAATTAAAAGCACGCTGAACATTTCTATGAATACGTTTGCACTTTTTCCAACGTGGCAGATGTGTACCAGTTTGTCAATCTCATTTATATACTTTGTGCACCGATTTAATTCATGTCATTTTGTATTTTTTATGCTGTGGGTTGTACCGCGTGATATTGTGAGATGAATGTTGGGACAAGCGGATTGGACTCCACGGGCTTATGTTTGTACTGTTGAAGTTTGATCTGTGTGTAGTTCAGCGGCAAGTATGGGGGTGGCCCGTAGTGGGCTTATTATGGCGGGTGCATGAAGGAGGATCAGGCAACTTCTGTTTGGACTGGCATTCCATGACAGGAAATGATCGGTTCTGGTGCAATATGATCTGACATGTAATCTTGAACGTCTTAAGCACTACTGCCTTTGCAATGGAATGAAGCATTTCCTTGAGTGCCCGTGCAATATTAGTAAAGCTCATACATAGAAACATAGAAACATAGAAGATAGGAGCAGGAGTAGGCCATTCTGCCCTTCGAGCCTGCTCCGCCATTCAACGAGATCATGGCTGATCATCCAAACCCTAGCACCCGGTCCCTACACCGACAGCCATCCCACCCAAGCCCTATCCCCGTAACCCCGTAACCCCACGTATTTAATCTCCCCTAACACTAAGGGTCAATTTTTATCATGGCCAATCAACCTAACCCGCACATCTTTGGACTGTGGGAGGAAACCGGAGCACCCGGAGAAAACCCACGCAAACACGGGGAGAATGTGCAAACTCCACACAGACAGTCACCCGAGGCCGGATTTGAACCTGGGTCCCTGGCGCTGTGAGGCAACAGTGCTAACCACTATGCCACCGTGCTGCCCCAAAGAAGCCCCAAATACCAAAGAAGCGTTCATTTGTATTAGTGGTGGGAATGAGGAGGACAACCTACACATTGACAGCTATGGCACTCTTGTGTGACCTCGGGCCCATCCAAGTATTACAAATATTAGTTAAAAGACCTTGACCAAAGAGCAATATTTTCGTTTCATCTTTGTAATCAACTGCTGAAACTATTTTGAATGAATTGATTTCGCGATGCAGGGAAGCTTTCTGTGGTGCTGAATTAAGCGATCTCTGCAATTGTATCCCTGCCCTCGGGAGGGGAAGTCAGCCGGGTTCCCACTTCTGGTCACGATGCATTCACCCCCCCCCGTTAGAAAATGCAGGAAGGCGCGGACTTCCCAGCTAGGCCTGCCAGTGGGCAAGGTACTGAAGGGCTGATGGTCACGGAACCATATATATCCCAGCACGGGTCACTGCTTTCAGAAAATAAAACTGGATTAAAAAATAAAAATAAACTGCACGTCTCAAACTTTCTGTATTTGAAGGCATTGTGTTAAAAATAAAGTGCATCTGGCAGATAATTCCGAATCTCTAAACCCTGGATGAGGAAGCACATTGATGAGCAATATTGTTGTGTCTGACACACTAATGAAGGCTTGTTAACGTACAACGGTTGAAGTCGTACTGCAGCAGTCTATGGATGGATCCTACATAGAAACTGAAAGAGACGCTGGGGCCCCATTGTTAATAGGGCCGGATTACAAACGCATTGAATTAATTTTCACAGTTGAGCATCACTGAGGCAGGATTACCTTAAAATGATTATCAGTTTCAGCTCAATAAAATACCGACTCATTTAGTCAGTAATTGGCTGGCATCCTTCTGCCATGCCCCGTTATTACCAGTAAAACATATAATTAATTCTGTCTTATTTCACTTCAGGAGTCATTTAACAGGATCGATCAGTGCTGATTGGCGCTTTGTGCTTGGGTGCCTTATCCTGCTGTAATATTACTAACATAAATCAGCCGACAAGAAGCAATCTAACAGCTTATTGGAGTTGCAAAGCATATGCATTTTCATAAATAACCAAAAGGACAGGTGGGACTGAATGTAAGTTTTGTGCTTGCACACTGTTTGTATAAGGCTAATAGACTGCTGTAGCAGAGTGATTAATATGGTAATTATTAATTTAGGTGATAACATTTAGCTTAATGTAACAAGACAGATGAATGGACAAACTATTTTCCCTGTCACGTCGCTACCAAGGAAACTGAGATGAAGCAAGATAATAAACTTTAAGCAGCTATTCACTAATGAAGCGGCCTTCTTTTCAGCTGTAGTACAATATATTGTTTAAACATCAGTTCTGAGTTATGTTCTCCTGAAACATGAAGCTATATTTTTCTTTCAGGAACTGACTGACTTGCTGTGTACTGGGTTTTATTCCAGTGTCCCTGTATTGGTATTGACTTCTCTTTAACAGGTGCACTGGGTATTTGAATTCTGCTGTCCATGGTGATTGTACACCCACACTTTATGGCTGCAGTTCTAATGCAAGTTCAGTGGTGCTGTGAAACTTTACAACATTGCTGCAGTAGCAGTATAGCTCCAGAAGTGGGTCGTGACCCACCCCCACAGGGCAGCGATGAGTGAATGGAGCAGGCAGTCTCACATCACCATATGGTGAATAGCTCCAGTGCGGAGTAGGACCCAGTTTAACAAGTGCTCAGAGGGCCCTGAGATCTCCAGGACACACTCACCTAACAGCACTGTGGGAGCACCTTCACCACACGGACTGCAGCGGTTCAAGAAGGCGGCTCACCACCACCTTCTCAAGGGCAATTAGGGATGGGCAATAAATGCTGGCCTTGCCAGCAATGCCCATATCCCAAGAATGAATCATTTATTTATCATATTTACACACTGATTTAAATGTTATGGGAGTGCAGGTTAGTATCAAAATGTGCGTACAATTCATTCATGACTGGGAAGGTTATTTTTATTCCTCACCTCAAGATAAGGGATCACCTTGCAGGAAAAATCTCCAAGCAGCCACTTTTTAGTCAGCTCATGAAATATGACCAGAGGCAGACAGAAAAAGATGATGAGAAAGTCCCAGAAAGCCAGATTGGCCAATAGTGAGTTGGAGATACTTCTCATGTAATAGTTGTGGCAGACAATGCACATGATAGATAGGTTTGCCATAATCCCAATCACAAATATGACAATGGAGAGACACATGACAGCGTAGGCCCCATAGGAGTCCTCGGTCACAGGGTAGAAAGGGTTCTTCAGCTGGCGTCTCCTCCCTGGTGCTTGTACAGGTAGCACTGCCGGAACACCCTCCAAGATAAAGGCGCTGGAGGTGTTGTGGAATCCTTCTGCTCTGCTCTGTGGGTTGGAGCGATCTGCCGATGTATTGAGAAAGAGCGGAGCAGCTTCCTGCTCCTGGGGATACTGGGACTCGCTTGACCCAGTGGAGTTATGAATATGAGAATGTTTACCCTTCTCTCTCTTACTTTTGACTCTTGTTCGGTCATTGTTTTCAATGCCATTTGTTCCCCTTTTAAACCTTCCAGTCGTGCTTATTTGGAAAAGCCCATCCTGTCGCCTTCTCACGTCCCGTGACTGGCTATATCCCGTTGTTCTGGTTTCCATGACAGCAGATGTCTCAGGATCAAACTTTCCATGGTGAGATTCCCTGTGTCTGGTGCCACGTTTCCCCACAAATCCTTGCAAATTTGCCCCACTTTCCCCGGGAACGTTCTCGCGGAGGTACTTGGAGAACTTTGGCATTTCCCACCGGTGCTCGCCATTGACCGACGTCTCATTGAAACGCAACCAAGCAGGATCCCTTCCCTTTTCCTTTATTAACACGCGAAGGTTACTCGGTGAGTTGTACTCACGCCTCAGCGCAGGGCCTGCAGCACCTCCACCTCCACCTCCCTGCCGAGGCACAGACCCAGTAACTTCCAGCTTCGATGCAGTTGGCTCAGGAGAAACCCCGATTATTTCATCTTCCTCAGTCTCCTCAGTCCAAGTGCTGTTTAGCTGGACTTGTTTGGGGCTGGCTGAGGCAACCCAAACTCCACAGAGTGCAAGGGCGAGCACCGAGCCCCGCATCTTCAGACTGCCGCTCAGCCAACAGGGGCGAAATCAAAGGACAGGACAATATTTAGAAAGGCACCTGGGCCTCTCCCATCTCACAAGAGCTCAATACTCGGTACCGTCGGGGCCGCTTGCATGGATGAAGACATCGGTAGGTTGCAGCTTCGTGCTGGCAGTGTTAAAACATTGTCAGAAGTATTCTGCCCGTTAACTCGAGGCTTCTTGGGAGCCCAGCGGGGGACCCGGCATCAACAAGGTACAAGTTTGAGCATCACTGAGGAGCAACAGGGTCAGACCCTGCTCCGGTCCCTCTCCACCCCCACTTACAGCGCTCTCTGGGTTTGATCTTCTGGCAGATTGTCCCTCGGTGTTGGCCAGCTCTGCGCCTCACCGTAACTCGCCTCTCGCTGCTTCCAATCTCCGCTTAGTTTCCACGTAGCAACCGGAACGGTTTCGTTTCTGAACCCTATTTGACTGGGGTTTTTTTTGGTGGGGGGTGGGGGGGGGGGGTCCGGCACACGGAGCTTTCAAACTTCTTTCCCCCACTTGGGTTTGAGGGGGAGGACCCGAGCAGATGAAACAGCCAGAGAGTTGGGGTCCGCAAACACTTTGGGGAAGAGGGTCCAAGGAGCGAGCGAGCGAGCGAGCGCCGGTCCGGGTGTGCGGAGTGTGTTCTGCGGAGGTTGATGTGTTCCCCTGGCGGCTGGAATCTCCCCAGTCCTGATCTGTCAGAAGAGATCCATCAGGAGCCGATCCGCACCCCAACAGCTGGGGTCAGTCAAGGGGGGGGGGGGGGGGGAGGCGGCGGGGATGGTCCTTTCACTTATCTCGGGAGAACCCTCCAACCAGCAGAACGATCGCACGGCTATTTCACCGTCTTCACTCTTGTCGCTTCGATCAGTTCTTTTCACTTAAAACCACAACATTTTACAAGGTGGCCGAACATTAGAATGGAAGATCACTATTTTCAAGCAAGGCTTCTCCCCTTTGCTCATGCCACACGTTTCACCCCAGACCCTATATCGGTGTAAATAAATGACTTAACTTCCCCCCTTTGAATGGGGAGCGTTGACCACGGATTCCCATCACTGCAGCGTCTCTCATATTCCACCTGTCAGAAGAACTGGCCACAAGTCCGGCCACCCACCTGGCTCTTCTGTATCCACCTGGAGCACAGACAGTCCTCGGGCACACACACACACACACACACACACACTCGTCTCAAAACATCACCAAGACACTGTTCCACCCGAATAATATGCCAACAGCTCCCTCCTGTGAAAGGAAGTCATTGCAACAGAAGCGAACACACTACCACAGCCTGATTTGAGCTTAACATTGCCCTTCTCCAGCTCTGCTCCTTAAAGAGACACTGCCTTTCTTGGAAAATTAAAATACAGAAGAGAGAGAAAAAATGTTTGCCAAGGTCTTGACCCAGAGGTGTCACAATGTGTCAAGTATTGGAGGAGGGAAACTTCACAGACAATTCAGGGACTTGGCAGTACTTGTACACATGGTGACTGAGAATTCACATAGAACATGCAGTGTCTCATTGCACCACTTGCGCGGAACATCACCACAATTGGTGTGATCTAACCACACAGGCTACACCGAAGAACCTTCCATCTAACTCTGCAACTGAATCAAATACATCTTTTGGGCTAGAAATTTGGTGCCTTAGTGCCTCCTGTTATCGCCTCCGGTGGGCAATAACGGGGCGCTGAGGCCTTATCGCCCAGGTGTGGCGATGCTACCACCGCCCGCGAAATTTGTGGTGGCGGTAACCCCTATTGCCACGCCCGCCTGCGGCCGGAGATCATGATGTCATCCGGCTGCACATCGCCCTGGTAACGCCCTGGACCCGAAACTCATTTCTGCCCCCTGAAGCATCGCTGGGTGAAAACAACGCCAGCTTCAGGGAACGTGCATCTGGGGCGATACCTTGGCCATCTCGCCTTTAAGTAAGTAAAAAAAAACGTACCTTTTTTGATCCGCTTTTTTTCACGGGTTCCTGCCTGCGATCGATCAGCCCAGCACTCTGAGTGAGTGCCGGGCTGATTGTGCGAGTTCGCCGCTCCCTTGGTGGTCCAGGTAGGCGCCATTTCTTTTATAGAGCCTGCAGCTATGGCCCTTCCCTTTAAGGGAGGCACGGAGCCTTCCAACAATGATTTAGTGCTCCACCTCCCTCTTGGAGCGAGGAAACCGAATTTGTTAAAAGTTAGAAAAACTTAGCGCCTGGCACTAATTTTCCAAACTTTTAAAAGTTATCGCCCCAAATCCAATTTCACCCCCTTAGAGTTCCAATCTGGTTTGCACAAAGTGTAATGAAAACTATTAAGCATTCATTTATTATTTTCTCTCCTCTCTTTCTAAATTTGCTATTAATGATTCTGATAGTGTTTCGAATTGTAGGTATTTTCACTATCTACATATATATATAATATATACACGTTAGTTTTGAATTCAGCGTAGAAACGTGTAATTACTGCTTTGTGATATATATGAATTCATAAAACCAATATGATTGTCAGCTTTGATGAATTGGTAGCAGTATCTGAATCAGAAAGTTGTAGGTTTAAAGCCCACTCTAGGACTTCTGTATATAATTTAAGATGACACTTTAGTGCAGTATTGAGGGAGTGCTGCACTGTCGGAGGGACGGTACTTTTGATGAGTTATTACACCAAGGCCATGCCTGCCTGTTAACATGGCTGTAAAAGACCATGTGTCACTATTTCAAGAGCACAGATTTCTTCTGATATTCTGATCAACATTATTTCCTCAATCAAAGACAGATTATCTGGTCATTTATCTAATTTGTTTTTTGCTGTGTGAAAATTAGCTATTGGAGTTGCTGACATAGCAATGACTACACTTCAAAAAGTCATTCATTGGTTGTGAAGCACTTTGAGACATCCTACAACAACAACAACAACTTGCATTTATACAGCGCTTTTAACATAGTAGAATGTCCCAAGATGCTTTACAAGAGTGTTATCAGACAAAGTTTGACAACGAGCCATATAAGGAAAAAGTAGGACAGGTGACCAAAGGTTTGGTCAAAGAGGTAGGTTTTAAGAAGCATCTTGGAGGAGGAGAGGTAGAGAGGTGGAGAGGTTTAGGGAGGGAATTCCAGAGTCTAGGGTCTAGACAGCTGAAGACACGGTCGCCAATGTTGGAACTATGAAAATCGGGGGATGCACAAAAGACCAGAATTGGAGGAGCGCAGAGATCTCGGAGGGTTGTAGAGTTGAAGGAGGTTACAGAGATATGGAGGGGCGAGGCTATGTAGGGATTTGAAAACAAGGATGAGAATTTTAAAATGGAGGCATCGCCGGACCGGGATCCAATGTAAGTCAGTGAGTATAGGTGTGATGGGCGAACGGGACTTGGTGTGAGTTAGGATACGGACAACAGAGTTTTGGATGAGCTCAAGTTCATGGAGTGTGGAAGATGGGAGGCCGTCCAGGAGAGCATTGGAATAGTCGAGTCTAAAGGTAACAAAAGTATGGAAGAGGGTTTCAGCAGCAGCTGGGCCAAGACGGGGGTTGAGACAAATGATATGGAGACGTAATTAGGCAGTCTTGGTGATGGAGCGGATATGGGGTCGGCAGATCATCTTAGGGTCAAATAGAAGGCCAAGATTGCAAACGGTCTGGTTCAGCCTCAGAGAGTGGCCAGGGAGAGGTGTCTAGGGAATGGAGTTTGTGGTGGGTACCAAAGACAATGGTTTCAGCCTTCCCAATATTTAGTTGGAGGAAATTTCTGCAGGAAATCCTAGGGAAATGATGAACCACTGTGCGAAAGCTGGCAATTCTAAACTACGCTACAGACATTCTGTAAAACAAAAGGTTAATCTTTGAACGTTGCAAACTGAAACTCAAAGGACTGTATCAATCCTGGTGTTACCAACGGTCAAAGGAGATGTTGTCTGCTTGGCCAGATCGGAGCAAGGCTTCTCAAGACTGAGTAGTGCGTTATGGATCTTGAAACAAAAGGACTAAAAAGAGGAGGAAGAGCCTTGGAACAATTGGAATTCGAGCCTCAGTGTCCTGGTCATGAACCGAGCACCAGAAAAGAGAAGTGCAATACCTGGCATTCATCAAACTAATTGGCATCAGCCAATCATAGTTTCTGACACATCTGTCCAGTTGAATAACCTTGGATTAGAGCGATGCAACAGAGATAATCCTTTTGAATTGTCAATAATGTTTTGGTACTGTAAGTGGAAATTTCTTGGTAAAAATTTAGGTATAAAGGCATATTTTTCCCCACTACTAAAGGGGAGAAGTGTAGGAGAAATGCCTTAAGAATTGCCTTAAATGTGTCCTCAAATGGAGTAAGTAGCCGATTTTAATTTATTTTTATTTTCAGCATCCATGCTGCGATCGCTCAGCCCAGCATTCTGCTCGAGTGCCCGGCTCCCTTGTGGCCCAGAAATCTACAATGAAACCTGCAGAGCTCGCAGCGTGGGGCCCTTCCCTTTAACGCATGGTGCTGCTGAGCACATCGCCCCAGATCGGGACATTCCCCGCCTCTTGTGCTCCATGAGGTAACTGGAGTGCTTGATTTTGCACTCCACTTCCCTCTTGGAGCAAAATCAGGGAAGTTAACAAATGTTTGAAAAGGTTAACACCTGTTGGACAAGTAGTGTGACAGCATGTAGATGAGAAATAGTAAATGGCCAAGGATAGATTGTTGGGGGACTCCAAAGGTAACAGTGTGGGAGCAGGAAGAGAAGCCATTGCAGGTGATTCTCTGGCTACGACTGGATCAGAATGGCAAGGGCCGTCCCACCCAGCTGGACAACAGAGGAGAGACGTTGGAGGAGGATGGTGTGGTTAACCATGTCAAAGGCTGCAGACTGGATGGAAAGGATGAGGAGGGATAGTTTACCATGGTCACAATCACATAGGATGTCATTTGTTACTTTGATAAGGGCCGTTTCAGTGTTGTGGCAGGGATAGAAACCTGATTGGATGGGTTCAAGCATGGATTTGTGGGGAAGATGGGCACAGATTTGGGAGGCGACAACAGTGATAACTCAAACCCAAGAAAGGCTGAGATACTGCAACACGCTTAAACATTTGTGGCTGTAATGATTTAGACTCTGTCAATTAATAATATATACTCAAGTACTTTCTGTACTCCTTAATGCTTAATCATATGCTGGTGTTCAGTGCATTCAATGCATTATCATAGATGTTGTTAAATAATGTGGTGCTATTTAATACATTTCTCAAAAATGTATTAACGAGAGAGGGTTTCCTTGCTCTGTGTTGAGTTGATTATTTTTTTCTGCACTCCCTCCCTTTGTTACATCCACAGCTGAACAGGAAGGGCCATATCTTTCACCTCTGGTGTGAATGCATGTTGGGAGCCCCCGAGGATGAGATAAAGGGGGTGATTTTCATTCAGAAGTCAGGAAGGAGGCGGGACTACAACTTTCGGGGTTGTAGTCCTGTCTCCATTGACATGCGGCCAATCCACGCGATTTTAACTTGATTGACCTTGTTGAGCCCGCCCAGCGGTGACGTCACAGACTGAAATTTCATCTGTCAAGACGTTTTGACAGATGAAATATCAGTGTTTCACAGCTGTTTGAAGCTGTCAAACACTGACAGTCTTACTTCTAACCTGAGTCCTTCTACACAGACTCAGTTAGAAATCTCACCGGCACAGAAAGCTGCAGGCTGTCACTTTTGACAGTTCGCAGCTGTTCTGCCTTCTGTGCCGGTGAGATGAGGGACTCCCCGAAACTAAAGGAAGGAAGGCTGTAAAGGTAAGTACAGGTAATTTAAACTTCTTTACACACTTTAGACACACCAAACACACTTACCTTTGCACTCATGCATACATCACTCACCTGAACACCGACATCTCGACCCCTCCAAGTCCTTCAACCCGACGGCCCGACTCCTCTAACTTAGCATGGTTTGGAGCCATCGGGAATCGCATACTTCAAGCTTTAAAATAGGGATTAGGCTAAATACTGCCTGTTAACTACCTGTTAACAGGCAGTTAATTGGCACTAATCCCTTCCCGCCTTGGGTAGGCGGGTCCCAGTGCGGGGCGGGTACTCGCCTCCTTTGAAACTTACATGGAGGCGGGTTGGGGGTGGGATGGTGTCGGGACCCCCGAATTCGGGACTTTAACTCCCCGCACGCCTCCAATCCCGACTCCACGAGTCAATGAAAATCGACCCCAAAGACTCCTCTATTATTCTTGATCATCCTGGGCAACTGTATCGATGTCTAGCTGTAATATAGGTTCTCCCAATTACATAAGAGCAAGGGAGTGGGAATAATTGGATAGCTCTTGCAAAGAGCTGGCACAGGATACTTCTGTGTTGTATCATTCTATATGCCTAAAGCCTGTGGCCCTTTTTTAAAAACCTGCACAAATTCATTTTGTTTTAAAGCCCAACACTTAAAAGTAACCCTCTTTTCTCCTTTCTGTGGAAAAATGTTCAAAAAATTCCAAAATGTGACAAACATATACTAGTTCTTACCTTAAAGTCAAACATACTCAAACAGCATACTACGGAAAAGACATTGATTTCCTGATTGGGTCTGAGGGGTTGGGTACCATAACTCAGATTCTTTCTTGGAGGCGGTGGCTTCCATTATTCACACCCTCCATCCCAGGAAAACACTGCTGCAGGGTCCACCTCTTCAGTTCACTTTACATGGCTCTTACCATTAGAGACACCATGCCAGAAAAAGTGCAAAGTGTAATAAAACACATCTATAATAAATGGTTCTGTGTAAAATTACTGAACGGTTTTGCGGGCACCATGTGGGAAGTTTCCTGCAGGTTGTTACGTGGGGAGAACACTATCCACATTGGTGATGGCCAGCTCTCTATGGAGTTCCAAATACCCAAACCCTGAAATTCCTCCATTCTGGGTGGGCCTGTCAGTGATGTCACGTCTGTCAGCGCTGAGCAGACCCACCAGGCAGCGGCAGGCAACCAATTCAGGTAATTTGTGGCTTGTTTAGAGCCACTTAATAATGATTTTCAGCTTAACTTTTGCATTTGACAGCTCGCCCATGGGGTCCACGCTGGCCGTGGACCATGTCTTGTCAAGCTGAGGTGAGAGTCCAGTGGCCATTGAATTAGCTGATGAGTTGACAGCTTCAAATGTAAAGTAAAAGCTCCCACCTTACAGAGATACCTTCCCTCAGCCACAAGCTCTTCCTCACTGCATTTCCACAACAGATTCACCATGCTGCAAGTCTTTACACAAGTCTCCATCCAGTCTGACCTCATTGCCTCTTTCACCATTGACAGATCACTTCTGTCATCTCTACTTCACCTGCCATCTATTCCATCAGCATGGGTGCCCTTTGTACTCTCTCACCGTGGTCCTCAGAATCCCACCACGATCAGTCCCAACACCAGCAGCACTAACAACACCACTAACCTTCTCTGCAATCAACTGATACTGCACAGGACAGAGGGCATCAGCACCTGACCACATTACTGCCCGGGAGGCCAGGGACGGCCTCACCATGGCCAGATTTACTTCACTTGACTCTGTAAACTCTGGCTGCCACATGATGCGCCAGGTTGGCACCACCCCACACCAACACCATATAAAGCAGCCTCACAATGACCAAGCTGACATGAATCTTGACATTCATGTGGAAATGACTTATGAAGTAATACTGGGTGGCCTGCTGGTGGCGTTGTCCAGGGAGAGTATAAATACTCGGGCATGGGCCCAGCTTGCTCAGGACATTCTTTAACAGGAACTAGTGAAGGACACAACTAGATCTCCATATTGAAAAACAGTTGATTAAAGCCTTGTTTAATACTTAGACCAAGTGCCTAGTAGTTTTCTTATGTCACAAGCCATTCCTTTCACACTCATCACCATTGCGGGGGGGGGGGAGGGACGTTATGTCTCACCATTCACTGCAACTCACTAAGCCACTTCCAAAAGTGCTCACAAATCTGTCCAAGAACGCAAAGTGTTGAAAATAAAGGTTTCAATATTTGACACCACATTAACAGAAACTTTACATTGCTAAAACACCCAAGTGCCTACTCTTGTTAGTTGGTATGATTGCACTAGGATGAGGGTGTGAGGGATGACTGGTGAGATGGCGATGTGATAATATACAGAGAGGGATGGATGGCGGTCCAAGGTAAGTTGTTGTGAATAAGGATGTGCAGGAGTAGGGTAGGGAAGGCAGAGTGATGGGGATGTGATGAGAGGCACAGCAGGATGAGGTTGAGCGTGGCTTTGCACTAACGTTTCGTGATCTACTGAGATCATTGACACATTTGCGACACTACACCCAGGTCCTCCTTACCACATCCCTGCTTGTGCCCTCCTCTGCAATGTAAAACCAGGCTGTGTTGATCTCCTGGGGAGGGCTCTTCCACCCATGGGAAGGGAAGAGGACCTCCCTGTGTGCTGTGACTCCCTCCCTAAGCATAGGGAGGGAGTCATGGGAGAGCCTGGGTGCAGCCCTGTGCCTTTGTGCAGTCATTCTCAATGTTTGCAGCACCTCAACGCTGCAGAACACTGACAGCACAAATGTCAACATAAATTAGAACATGGTCTATTTAAGGAAACCGGCTGATGACGCGTCATCAAATGATGTCATCAGCCCCGTTTCCTCTAATTGGCCAGGAAACGCGCTGGGCAGGCTTAACAAGCCCAATCAAGGGAAATTAATTTCACAGAACGGGATGGAGCCAGCAGCGGGACGGGTCCCGCCACGGACCTGCCGAGGTGAGCAAAATCCCGGTCATAGAATCTTGCAGCACAGAAGGAGGCCATTTGGCCGATCATGCCTGTGGTGGCTCTTTGAGAGAGCTAGCCAATTAGTCGCACTCCCCCGCTCTTTCCCCATAGCCCTGCAATTTTTTTCCATTTCAAGAATTTATTCAATTTCCTTTTGAACGTTACTATTGAATCTGGTTCCAACGCCCCTTCAGGCAGTGCATTCCAGGTCATAACAATTCGCTGTGTTAAAAAATAAATTAATCTCTCCCTGATACTTTTGCCAATTATCTTTAATCTGAGTACTCTGGTTAATGAACCTCCTGCCAGTGGAAACAAATTTTCCCGATCTACTCTGTCAAAATCCTTCATATTTTGAACACCTCTATTAAATCTCCCTGTAGGGTTCTCAAAATTCCCACATTCCCCGAAAGTTATGGATAAAGGGACCCTGTATGGACAAGTTATTAAAAAGGGTACCCAAAATGGCTTCTGAGACCTCATGACCAAGGCTTGCAGGATTTTAAAAGCAAGGCCCTGCAGATGGCAGGCCCTTTCAAAACCTGAAACGAAACTGCATGGATCTGTGAAAGACTTTGTCCTTTCTAAAGCCAGACAGCTAGGTAAACACATAGGCCTAGAAATTCAGTATAGCCACTTTTGGGGCGGTAAAGTCGGGCGGTCGCTAAAGTTAGCGCCCGCCGGAAACTGCAGGTCACTTCGCCGAAATTCAGTAGATCTGGCCAAGAGTTTGGGCAAGCGCTGAAACTGGCGTTGCACTCCTATCTTCAGGCGCTAAGCCGGCGGTGCGGACTGATAACGCCGAGGCCGGGCGCAGCGCAGGTGCGGTCATGTTTTGATTGACAGCAGACACCCTGACGCCGGCCAGCTCTTAAAGGGGGAAGGGTCGACTTGGTCTGCAGCCACGCCCTGGATAGTGGAGCCCTGCAGCTAGGCCTGAACACTGCTGGTGGACCCAAATAGCGCCTGAAGCCATGGAGAAGGCCCGTGAACGAGCGCAGCGCTTCTCCCAGCATGCTTTGAGGGTGCTGGTTAGGGGGTTGGAAAGGTACAAAGAGATCTTGTGCCCGGACAGTGGCAAGAAGGCTCCCAGGAGGCAGTACAGGAGAGCCTGGAGGAAAATCGCCCACAGGGTGTCAGTCAACAGCGATGTCCCCAGGACTGGTGACCAATGCCGCAAGAAGTACAACGACCTCACTCGGATGGTCAAGGTGAGTACCCTTTGCAGTGTCCTCCTCATCCTTGCATGTGCACCTCACATTATGGGCAAAGGGACCTCAAAGGCCTAGTGGCCAGCCCTCCTCCCGCAGCTATGGCGCTGGCATGATCCTCAATAGCACTTTCTGCACTTAACACACTGGCCAAGCTATTCGACCATGGGAGGCAGTGCACACAACAACAGGGCACCACACTGGCCAAGCTATTCCACCATGGGAGGCAGTGCACACAACAACAGGCCACCACAATGTACTTAGAGGCCGTCCTTTCTCTTGCAGGCCAAGATGGCCCGGAACTTGAAGAGCCAGAATGTCACCGGGGGAGGCCGTGCCCAGTTCCAGGAGCTCAGTGAGCTGGAGGAGAGCGTGGCTCGACTCATGCGTGGCCGGGTGGTTGGCCCTGTTGCCATTGGAGATGCCGACCCTGTGCTGCGACCCAATGGTAAGGACATGACCGTTTGGACCTCTCTCGTTCCCCTAGCGCATCAGATCTACATCCTTTGCCACTGTCCGACCAATGCGCTGAATGCCACCACTCATGCCTCCCTCGCTGACGCCCTGTCCTCACTCTAAAGCTACTCTTGTGCCTTCCTGCTTTCAGCTGGTGAGGAGGAGGTCCCTGAAGCAGAGAGTGCCAGACCCTCAGAAGAGGAGCACGACGAGGACCAACAGGAAGGCGGCACATCGGGGGAAGCATCATCTGCGCCAGGGGATGGCAATGGAGGGGACACGTCTTGCCTGGAGGAGAGCCAGGGGGAAGTGTTGCAGGGGGGTGTAGCTCCTGGGCCCAGTGCCATCCAGGCACGCGGGAAGGGTCGGGCAGAACGGCGGCCTTCTCCCCAGAGGGGAGAAGTGTTGCAGGGGAGGGCAGTTGCTGGGCCCAGTGGCATCCAGGCACGCGGGAAGGGTCGGCCAGCTCGGCGGCCTTCTCCCCAGAGGGAGAGTCCGGCCTCCAGTCCGGAGACGGACCTCGCCCAGGAGGTGCGCCTCCTTGATCAAATGTCGGCGGATTCGGAGCGGCGCCACAAGGAGTTCATGGGGGTTGTGGGACAGTTGCCTCAGGCCATTGAGTCCCTGGCTCATAGTGTGGCCGCTTTCGGGGAATCACAGGCCAGGGGTGTTGAGCAACTCGCGGCAGCACACGCCAGGGGTGTTGACCAACTCGCGGCAGCACAGGACAGGGTTGTCGAGCAACTCGCGGCAGCACAGGACAGGGGTGTCCACCAACTCGCGGCAGCGCAGGACAGGGGTGTCCACCAACTCGCGGCAGCACAGGACAGGGGTGTCCACCAACTCGCGGCAGCGCAGGACGCGAGTCGCGAGTTCATGAGTGGTGCCGTGCAGACACTCACTGATCTGATGCGGGCACAGACCAGGGCAGTTCGGGCACTCACTTCTGCCACACTCGCTGTGTCGCGGAAGCATCGCCAGGGCACCCGCCGCCCTGCTGCAGCACAGCGGTCTGGCCTCCACCAGATTGCTGCGCTTGCTGCACTGCCAGCCCGGCCGAGTGCCAGTGTCTCTGGCGAACAGCGAGCGCATGCCATCAGGCAGCTTGCCCCCATTGCTGCAGCCGCCACTGCAACTCCCCCAGCCAAGGTGCGACGAGCTGCTGCAGAGACTGATGCTGCGCAGCCACAGCTGCAGCAGTCAGCAGCCGGCCCCTCCAGGACCGGACCTCGTCTAGGCCAACCCCCAAGGGCATCTGCCGTCATGCATTCTGCCCCTCAGGAGCCTTCCCCCAGCCTTGCAACACCCACAGGGCCCAGGTTGAGGCGGAGCAACAGGTCGGGCAGGGGCCGCACAAGGCTGCACAAGGACTCGCCCTCTCGGCACACCCAGTAGAGTATGGTGGCAACGGTGTTTTTTATATGGGGGTGTTTGTGTTGTGGGGGGGCCTTCTTTTGGTAAGGCCGAGGATGAAGGCCAATGGTTTTTTATATGGGGGTGTTTGTGTTCTGTTGTGGGGGGGGCTTCTTTTGGTAAGGCCGAGGAGGAAGGCCAATTGGATGGGCAAGTTTTGTTATTCCTCCCCAGGTTGTGGGAGTGAGATAATCTTTTCACAGTTTTTTGGGGGGTGTTGTCTGTTTTTCTGTTTCATGTGGGAAGGGCCCTGAGTTTGTTAAATAAAGCTTTTTATTTATTCAGCTTGTCCAGGTGTCATGTTTCCAGTGGTTGTTGCGTTAAGCGGCTGAGGGCTTGCGGAGCGGCTGCATTCAGGTGCGTTCATTGCCACAAGCCATTCCCTGACAGGGGGCCTAGAAGTGTCGTTCAATAAGCCGCCGGCGGACAGCCCTTGGACCTTGTGGCTCCCTCCTGGCCTGGTACTCCTCCTCCTCCTCCTCCTCCTCCTCCTCATGGTCCTCCTGAGGTGGTGGTGCTACGTCAGGTGGCAGTGCCTGAGTCCTGCGGATAGCCAGGTTGTGCAGCATGCAGCAAACGACGACGAACTGGGAGACTCTATCCGGCGAATACTGTAGAGATCCGCCGGAGCGATCCAGGCAGCGGAACCGTTGCTTGAGGACGCCAATCGTTTGCTCTATGATGTTCCTTGTGGCTTGATGGCTTTCATTGTATGCCTCCTCCGCAGGGGTCCTGGGCACACGGAGCGGGGTCATGAGCCATGTACACAAAGGGTAGCCCTTGTCCCCAATAAGCCATCCCCTTGGTGGAGGCTGTGCCTGGAACATGTCAGCCACAGTAGTCTGGTGCAGGATAAATGCATCGTGGCTGCTTCCTGGAAAGCGGGCATTGACAGCTAGGATGCGCTGCCTGTGGTCACACACCAGCTGTACATTGAGGGAATGGTAGCCCTTCCGGTTGCGGTAATCCTCAGCATTGTCGATAGGTGCCCGCATAGCCACATGCGTGCAGTCAATGGCGCCCTGCACCATGGGGAAGTCCGCGATCCTGCCAAATCCGACTGCACGCTGCTCCTGCCTCTCTAGGGTCATGGGGAAGGAGATGAATTGGTGTCTCCTCGCGAAAAGGGCATCAGTGACCTGCCGGATGCAGCGATGCGCGGCGAACTGGGAGATGTTCGCTATGTCCCCAGCAGCGGCTTGGAAGGAGCCGCTTGCATAAAAGTTCAGAGCCACCGTGACCTTCACTTCCACCGAGAGAGACGTCCTGCACATCAGCTGCGGACGCAGATCTCGGTGAAGCAGCTGGCAGATCTCTGCAACCACCGCCCTTCTGAAGCGCAGCCTCTTAACACACTGCGCGGCAGTCATGGTGAGATAGGACACCTGCTGCCGGTATTCCCTGAGTGGGTAAGGCCTACGTTGCCGACGCCTGATGACCCCTCTGCGTCTAGGCATGGCTGGCCCTCTCACACAGCGTCTGCGAGCCCTTCGCACATAATGCTGCAACTGAGGGTTGCCACCCCATACAGCCCCCATAATAAACTTGCAAACAGTGAAATCACAATGAATCAAATTTCCAAGCTCTGGCCAGAAGCCAAAAATACCTCTCCTATGTTGTCCCAAATCAGTAAGCTCTGTTCCTTGGTCTCTGTCCAGAAATCCAAAGCACTAAAGACATTGCAGCAAAATGTCTGGGCTTTATAGGTCAGTGTAAGTGCCCTTTAATTAGTGCTCCCCGAGGCCCGCAGGGCCTCTGTTGCGTTCCACTTCACAGTTCTTAACAGCGCCACGCCCACATTGGGCGGGCGCCACTGAATTTCCGGTTTGGGGCGCACAAACAGCGTTGCATGACGAAATGACGTCATAAGCTGCGCGCGCAGCTGAGCGGGCGCAAACACTTTGCGCCGGCGCTAAATGACAACTGAAGTTGGGCATAGGCGCAGTTCGTTCTGCGCCCGGGCGCTAAGTGCCTAGCGCTGGAAATCTACCCCTCTTATGGCGTTAACGGCTGGCGAACGCAACTGAATTTCTAGGCCATAATATGCATTCTTCACCTTGGGACAGATCAAGTCAGGATGACCCTAATCTGAAGGCCATTAACTTCTCGCATAAATAATCAGTAACAGCTCACAGGTAGCTGCCAAGCCAGGAAAGACGATTAAATGTAGAAACATAGAAGATAGGAGCAGGAGTAGGCCATTCGGCCTTTCGAGCCTGCTCCGCCATTCAATGAGATCATGGCTGATCATCCAAATTCAGTACCCTGTCCCTGCCTTCTCCCCATATCCCTTGATCCCTTTAGCCTCAAGAAATATATCCAACTCTTGAATATATTTAATGAACTGGCCTCCACCGCCCTCTGTGGCAGAGAATTCCACAGGTTCACCACTCTCTGGGTGAAGAAATTCCTCCTCATTTCAGTCCTAAATGTCCTACCCCTTATCCTTAGACTATGACCCCTGGTTCTGGACTCCCCGACCATCGGGAACATCCTTCCAGCATCTAGTCTGTCTAGGCCTGACAGAATTTTATAGGTTTCGATGAGATCCCCTCTCAATCTTCTAAACTCCAGTGAGTATAAACCCAATCGACACAATCTCTCCTCATACGTCATTCCTGCCATCCCAGGTATCAGCCTGGTGAATCTTTGCTGCACTCCTTCCATGGCAAGAACGTCCTTCCTCAGATAAGGCGACCAAAACTGCACACAATACTCAAGGTGCGGTCTCACCAAGGCCCTGTACAACTGTGGCAAGACATCCTTGTTCCTGTACTCGAACCCTCTTGCTACGAAGGCCAACATACCATTTGCCTTCTTAACCGCCTGCTGCACCTGCATGCTTACCTTCAGCGACAGGTGCACAATAACACCCAGGTCTCCTTGCACTTCCCCTTCTCCCAATCTATTGCCATTCAAATAATAATCTGCCTTCCTGTTTTTGCCACCAAAGTGGATAACCTCACATTTATCCACATTATAGTGCATTTGCCATGTTTCTGCCCAAATCGTACTGGAGTTTCATGACATCCTCCTCACAGCATACCCTCCCACCCAGCTTTGTGTCGTCTGCAAATTTGGAGATATTACATCCAATTCCCTCGTCCAGATCATTAATATATATTGTGAACAGCTGGGGTCCTAGGACCGATTCTTGCGGTAACCCACTAGTCACTGCCTGCCACTTGGAAAATGACCCGTTTATTCCTACTCTTTGCTTTCTGTCCGCCAACCAGTTCTCTATCCAAGTCAATACCTTGCCCCCAATCCCATGTGCCTTAATTTTGCACGCTAATCTCTTATGCGGGACCTTATCGAAAGCCTTCTGAAAGTCCAAATACACCACATCCACTGGTTCTCCCTTATCTATTTTACCAGTTACATCCTCAAAAAATTCCAGTAGATTAGTCAAGCATGATTTACCTTTTGTAAATCCATGTTGACTTTGTCCGATCCTGTCACTGCTTTCCAAGTGCTCTGCTATTACATCTTTTATAGTGGACTCGAGCATTTCCCCCACTACCGATGTCAGGCTTACTGGTCTATAATTCCCCGCTTTTTCTCTACCACCTTTTTTGAATAGTGGGGTAACATTAGCTACCCTCCAATCCATGGGTACTGTTCCAGAGTCTATCGAGTTCTGGAAGATGACCAGCAATGCATCTACTATTTCTAGGGCCACTTCCTTAAGTATCCTGGGATGTAGATTATCAGGCCCCGGGGATTTATCGGCCTTCAGTCCCATCAATTTTCCTAACACCATTTCCCTACAAATACTGATTTCTTTCAGTTCCACCCTTTCATCAGACCCTATGTTCCCTGGTATTTCTGGGAGGTTATTTGCATAAATAACAAATAGCCAGGATATCGAAGCCATTATGCAAGGAGACAACCACCCCAGGAGTCATTAAAGTAAATGGCTGTAATCATTTTAGACGAGCCTGCCAAAAGTTAGACAAAGAATTGACCTGATTTGGCACGCAGATAAGGGGTGAAGAACCGGGTATAATTGTAGGCCCACCGGTAGCTCTCGCTCTCTTGCCTCCTGCTCTCACTTCGTGACTCGTTGCGGGCTCTCTTCTCCCTCCCCACACTGCTCGACACCAAGGACGCCCATTACTACACCGGGGGCCAAACGCAGGAGGAGAACGAGACCCGAATCGAAAACGCACAGGACATACGGGGCCACGAACAGATGAGATGAGACGAGGAAAACGGTAAAACCGGTAAAGGCAGAGAAGGGCAGCGGAAAGATGCATTGGGGGACAAACGGCCTAGTTATAAGCTGGCGTTTGATGAATAAGTTGGCGTTCGAAGCATGGATAGTGAAATCAAGACAAACGGCCTAGTTATAAGCTGGCGTTTGATGCTTGGACAGTAAAACCCAGTTAAGAATAAACTGGCATTCGAAGCTTGGGTAGAAAAATCACATTAACGGTAAAAACCGCCAACCGAGCCCCAACCGCAGCCAAACCGTCGGCGACTGAACCGCCCGAAGGCCCATCGCGACAAAGTACTCAACGAAGACGTTAACGGAGGAAAAGGAGGGTGTCTCGCAAACAACTCCATCACCGCGCCCTGTGACCACATGGCAACGATGAACCCCAAAGGACAAGAGTGAACCTCAAAACCCACCATCAGTTAAATCAACAGGTTTCGAATTGGTGAGCATGAATTCCTGGCTCCTCGTAGCTTAATCTAGTTAGGTATTGGGGGTAGGATAAGGGGATTTTTAATGTAATTGTTTTCCTCGATGTGCCTTGTGTTCCCCATTCCCAAATAAGTGTAATTTCATATGCCTGTAATTATTTCAGTAATTCTCAGTAAGATTGTGTTTTATTGTGCCTTTAATAAAAATTGCGGTTTTCTTGCACCAAACCACTTGTCTACTTGATTTTCTGTATCGCCGCCTGTACCTAAGTCCGGTGTCTAGAAACCAGGGGTGTGGGAGCGATTCGAACCGCTCAGAGACAGTCAGAGGCAGAGCTGACTGGGCACACGCCACCCCCTACACTCCCCATAATCTTTTCTTCGCTAAAGAGAACAATTCCTACTTCTCTAGACACTCCACATAACTGAAGTCTCTCAGCCCTCTTATTCTAGTAAATCTCGCGTTTTAAAAAAATTATTCCTTCATGTGGTGTGGGTGTCACTGGCAAGGCCAGTATTTATTGCCCATCCCTAGTTGCCCTCGAGAAGGTGGGGGTGAGCCACCTTTTTGAACCGCTGCAGTCCGTGTGGTGAAGGTACTCCCACAGTGTTTTAGGGAGTTCCAGGATTTTGACCCAGCGACGATGACGGAATTTGGTAGCGGTTTGGTACAACTGAGTGGCTTGCTGGGGCAGTTAAGAGTCAACCACATTGCAGTGGATCTGGAGTCACATGTAGGCCAAACGGTAGATTTCTTTCTCGAAAGGACATTAGTGAACCAGATGGGTTTTTAAAACAATCCGGTAGTTTCATGGTCACCATTACTGATACTAGTTTTTTATTCCAGATTATATTTAATTAACTGAATTTAAATTCCCCAGCTGCCGTGGTAGGATTTGAACTCACGTCTCTGGATCATTAGTCCAGTAACATAACCACTATGCTACCATACCCTCGCCGAGGCCTTCACATCCTTACTAAAGTGTTGTGCCCAGAATACAACACAAAACTCCAGCTGAGGCCTACTAGTGATTTATAAAGGTATAGCGTAACTTTTGTGTTTTTGTACCCTATGCCTGTTTATAAAGCCAAGGATCCCATATGCTTTTTTTTTTTTAACAGCCTTCTCAACTTGTCCTACCACCTTCAAAGATTTGAGTATGAAGGGCATTTCCATTTATTTTGGTTATTTTCACGATACTGGGACAATGGGTTTCCCAATGGGAATTCCCCCTTTTGTTTTGTGGACGAGGAGGAATGGAGGCTAGACAGGCAGGTCAGGCTGCACCCACTTCCCACCCACATTTACAGGCAGATGAGCAGTAACCTGACAATGACAGTGAAGAACCATCAATACAGGCTCCAGGTCAGCAGACAATAAGATGCAGAGCTGTGCCAATGGCTACAAAAATATCAGAAGCTATCACGAACCATTGGCTGCAGCTTCTAGTCCTCTTGCTCTGGCCTACTTCCAGTCATGCTGCAATTCTGTCCTATGGAGACAGTGCCCAGGAATGAAAAGCATATATAACATAAGAAATAGGAGCAGGAGTAGGCCATTCAGCCCTTTGAGCCTGCTCCGCCATTCAAGAAGATTATGGCTCATCTTCTACCTCAACTCCACCTTGCCGCACTATCCCCTTTTCCCGATTCCCTTAGTATCCAAAAATCTATCGATCTCTGTCTTGAATATGCTCAACAACTGAGCCTCCATAGCCCTCTGGGGTAGAGAATTCCAAAGATCCACCCTCCGAGTGAAAAAAAAATTCTCATCTCAGTCCTAAATAGCCGACCCCTTATTCTGAGACTGTGACCCCTAGTTCTAGATTCCACAGCCAGAAGAAACATCCTCCAAGCATCTACCCTGTCGAGACCCTTAAGAATTTTATACATTTTAATGAGATCACCTCTCATTCTTCTGAACTTTAGGGAATATAGGCCTAGGCTACTCAATTTCTCCTGATAGGACAATCCCCCCATCCCAGGAATCTGTCTAGTGAATTTTCTTGCACTCACTCTAAGGCAAGTACATCCTTCCTTAGGTAAGGAGACCAAAACTGTACACAGTTCATACTGTACATACTTCTTGCTCCTGCATCATTGTGTACCACCCCAACACCAGCAGCCATCAAATAATGGGTTGGAATGATGAATCACACATTTGCCACAGACTCAGGTTCCTGCCTCCACATTTATTGCACCAGCCAAACAAGTTTTGCAAAGGTTGAAATATACATTATAAACATTAGCAGCCTTTCTAATTGCTGCCAAAATTATTATTCTCATATGTGACCACTCACCTTTACTAAATGCGTAAATGAAAATGACTCCACAAAATCATGAAGATTCTGTACATTAGGGCTGGATTTTCATTGGGCCGTGGAGTCGGGATTGGAGGCGTGTGGGGGTTTAAAATCCTGAAATCGGGGGTCCCGGCCCCATCCCGCCTCCCGACCCCATCCCGCCTCCATGCCAGTTTCAAAGGAGGCAAGTACCCACCCCACACTGGGACCCGCCTCCTCGAGGCGGGAAGGGGGATTAGTGCCAATTAACAGGCAGTTTTTAGCCTAATCCCTATTTTTATTGTTGAAATGTGGGATTCCAGCCGGCTCCAAACCACGCCAAGTTAGCGAGGCGGGCTGTCGGGATGAAGGGCTTGGAGGGGTCGAGATGTCCGGTGTTCAGGTGAGTAATGGGTGCATGAGTGCAGAGGTAAGTGTGTTTGGTCTGTGTAAAGTGTTTAAAGAAGTTCTACTAACCTTTACATCCTTCCTTCCTTCAGGTTTTAGGAGTCCTTCATCTCACCGGCACAGAAAGCAGAATGGCTGCCAGCTGTCAAAATCTGCAGCCTCTTCTGTCTGTTCCGGGGAGATCTCTAAATCATCCTGAGAGGAAGGAATTAACCTGGAGTACAGATTGTCAGTGTTTGACAGCTTCAAACAGCTGTGAAACGCTGATATTTCATCTGTCAAAAGGTCTTGACAGATTAAATTTTAATCTGTGATGTCACCTGTTGCCGAGTGGCCCTTAATTGGCCTGCTGGGTGGGCTCAACAAGGTCAATCAAGTCAAAATCGTGTGTGTTGGCTAGAACTCGATGGAGGTGGGACTACAACCCCGAAAGTTGTATTCCCGCCTTCTACCCGCCTCCTCAATGAAAATCCAGCCCTTGGACAAGTGCTAATAACTCTGTCCAACGAACATCTGATGGGAAAGCCTGCCCACCTTTGCTGAAGTGGAATCAGGCTTCAAGATATGCAGAAAGAGTATTTTAAACACTCGAGTGCAAGATGATCAGTGTAACACTTGAGACATGAGCAGACCACTCAAGACAAACTATTTGACATTGATGATCGTTTGGGATAAGGGCCGAGTTGGCCTGGACACTGTCAAGATTTGCCAAGTAATTTCAGTGGTGGATTTTTTGGGGGGGATGTGTAGGGCTGCTAGTAAGGCTAAGGCAATATTCCTGTGGCAAAGCCAACTTAGTTTAACTTAATATTTGCTTTGGAGAGAGCATTGTGGTTCAAGTGCAGATTTGTTAGCAAGCGTACAGACAACCTCGATGAGGAATCGTGGGCTGAAGTTAGCTCCTAAAGTTTCCGAAAGATCAGCCCAGGCTGTCTTCAATAGTGATGGCTTGTCTCTCATATTCTCCACAACATGAGCATTCTATTTGGTACATAGAGAGACTGGGATAATGAATGTAAATCAGCTGTGCTGTAATCAGTGCTCATCGATGGCTTCACTCTACCCAACAGCTTGTCCATAATCTTGCTGAGGAGTAAAGTTGCCATTCTTTCCACCATTTTAGCAAGCGTAATGTACAGAATCAAGTGGGTCCATAGTTAACCTACCACTAAATCTGGATGTTTGAGTTCATGACAGGCTGTTACGGTACGGGCTTTCTTCCAAAGCTATTGCAGTGCTCAGGACAGAAAGGCCGTTTCCATAAACAGAGCGAGTCTCTTGTGACCCAAATGTTTGCCCTTTACCATGCTGCGAGTGGGCTAGCTTGCAAATAAAAATGACCCTTTATAGGCAAAGGTGTCAGCTCTGGCATAGCAGTAGCACTGTCATCTCTGAGTCATAAGGTCACGAGTTCAAGCGCCACTCCAGAGATTTGTGCTGATTAGTTTAGTTTAGTACTGAGGGAGGGCTGCACTGTCGAAGGTGCCGTCTTTTGGATGAAATATTAAACCAAGCCTTTATCTGCCTTCTCAGGTTAATGTAAAAGATCCCATGGCACTATTCAAAGAGTAGGGTAGTTCCCCTAGTGTCCTGGCCAATACGTTTGACTGCTGTGTTTCCCTATATAACAGTGCTTACACTTCAAAAGTAAGTCTGCTTCTTTCCCACTCTCCCCTTCTTTTCAGGTCACTTTCTCTCTCTATATATCTCACTCATTCTCTTTCTCTTTATAGTTGTCACATATATTTCTTTGGTGTTTATATCACTGGCTCTCTGTCTCAGTGTTTCTGTCTTACTCTTTCTGTAAGACTCTCATCCCCTCTCTATTGTATGCATGTAATGTTTCTGTATGGCGCTTATGCATGTTCCTTTACTGATGTCTCAATGTCTATCTTTTTAAGGTTTAGGATATGCAGAGATGGGAAGCAATGTATACCAGGTTGGACGTAGGGCTGGGGTGAAGCTGTCAGAAATGTGCTACAATATGAGCAGTTCACAGAAACGGTGGGACTGAGTCAGACAAAAGTGACTGAGGCAAACTATGGTTGGGAGAAGAAGCAGGTTGGGATTGGAACATGGGTGAGAACAGGTGGAGAGGCTGTGGTCTGCGACGGCTAGACTTGAGAATAATTGTGGGCAATGGGCTTTGAGAGTTCTGGGAAGACTTGGCGGGATTGAGGTCTGGGGCCCGAGAGGGCTTTGAGGGAGGTTGGGCTCTGACAGCACTCTTGGGGGTCAAGGACAAATGGTACACGGTGGCTCATTCTGGATTTGAATCTGTGAACTCTCACATTTTAATCAGTGACATTTCCTAAGTAAGAATCATACTTCTAGGCTAATGAGCCAGATTGATATAATACACTTATTATGATGCTGTAACACACAGCTCTATATACGGTGCTCTAGCACACGACTATTATACTGTAACACATGGTTCTATATATGGTACTCTAACACATGACTATGTGATACAATAACACAGCTCTATGTACAGCCCCAAACGTCACCTGAAGTTACTATAGTTCATCACTGCGTTGCCAAGGTAACCTACCTTCTAAAGAAATTCGAAAGCTTACCAAGTTGCTTAACAAATCCACTGCTAGAAAATGCTATAGATTTCTCCATTTCACTCCACTGAAAGTAGGTTGCATGAAATGTGCGCATCTCTTTTAACCATATAAGTTCACAAAGGACTCAGAGACAGAAAAATAAAACAAAACACTGACCGGATAATAGTTTTCAAATGCACTTTTATTCAGCCAAAAAGGAACAATCTTTATAAACTAAAGAATCCAACACAAAAGACATCTGTAAATGATAGCTACCGGTAAAGAGAAAAAAATAACAATACAGCTGTTAATAATAAGGAAGTAAAGGGAGAAAACTCAAAGCAAATTACATGAGAAAAAAACATAACCGCCTATGATTAATAACAAACTGAGTAACATTTGTCTAAATTGAACATGAAGTATTTACTTAGCTAAGCAGCAATGCAGCTACTTATAAGGCTTAAATGCAATGAATATAATTGAGCTTTATGATGAAAAGTAGCCTTCTTCATTACCTCCTTGTCTTTAGGTATTCCATAAAAAAATACATTTCTAGTGATAGTTGGTGGTGAATAATACTGCACTTGTCAGGGGAAAAGACCCAACCACAAGGACATACTTTAAGTCTATGTATCAGCAGTGCTGTGGAGGGGTTATAAAGCCAGTTTCTTCACAGAAGTATGAGTGTTTGGTTTTCATTCCTGCATCTTGTTATAGATATGAAACTTGGACTGAATATTCCACCCAAAGTTTTGTAGTTGTGTTTTTTTAAAAATTGTCTTTGGTTCATTAAAAAAATGTTGAAATACAATGAGACTTATTCTTGGTAAGGTTGAGTTATTATCATGGACGTGAAATGTTAAATGCCCTCAGCTCCTGCAATGACAGTGTCGAATAATTGGTAGCATATCTTCTGCTCTGAACCTTCCTTGACATAATAGGACTTGATGCAGCATTCCAGCCAGGGGCAGCCATCTGTGGGCACATGGATAACAAAGAACCTTTAGTATGCTCAAAACAGATTTGATAGAACTCCCTTGCCAAAATAATAGGACAGAACTCAGTTTTCTTGCTTACCAATCAGAATTTTTTTTAATTTTTTTTTTTAAACTGTCCTTTAATTTCTGGAGGCATCTTTTCTTCTTCAGGGAGGGAGAGGAGGGAACGGGCAAGGGGGGAGAAGGATAGGGGAGTGGAGAGGGAGTGTGAGAGGAGAGGAGGGAGTGGGAGCGAAGGGGAGGGAGTGGGAGAGGAGGGGAGGGAATGGGAGAGGAGGGAGTGGGAGAGGAGAGGAGAGGGAGTGAGAGAGGAGAGGAAGGGAGGTAGTGAGAGAGGAGGGGAAGGAGTGGGAGAGGAGGGGAAGGAGTGGGAGAGGAGGGGAAGGAATGGGTGAGGAGGGGAAGGAATGGGTGAGGAGGGGAAGGGATGGGAGAGGAGGGGAGGGAGTGGGAGAGGAGGGGAGGGAGTGGGAGAGGAGGGAGTGGGAGAGGCGGGGAGGGAGTGGGAGAGGTGGGGAGGGAGTGGGAGAGGAGGGAGTGGGAGAGGAGGGAGTGGGAATGGTAGGGAGTGGGAGAGCTGGGGAGGGGAGTGGGAGAGCTGGGGAGGGGAGTGGGAGAGCTGGGGAGGGGAGTGGGAGAGCTGGGGAGGGGAGTGGGAGAGCTGGGGAGGGGAGTGGGAGAGGTGGGGAGGGGTGTGGGAGAGGTGGGGAGGGGAGTGGGAGAGGAGTGGAAAATATCAGGGCATCAGAGAGAATTTCTATCAAAAATTCTCACAAATATGCCCTGAATTCAGAAATCTGACTGACAACCAAAAACTCCCATTCCTACTGGGGGAGGAGAGAAGCTGTGTAACACTGGCGGCACACTATGTTACAGCTTGCCATGAACAGAGGGACAACCAGTAAACTAAGACAAGAGTATATATAAACAAGGCGAAAATATATTTATAAACTCAGGGATATACCTGTTTATACACTGTATGAATGGAACCGCGTTTATGTGTTCAACCATAAATGTATTTTGATGCTTTGGCAACATAAGATGTACCTTATCATGCCAATAAAGCGATTTGTATTGTATTGTATTGTATTGTATTGAGTGGGAGAGGAGGGGAGGGAGTGGGAGAGGTGGGGAGGGAATGGGAATGGTAGGGAGTGGGAGAGGTGGGGAGGGAGTGGGAGAGCTGGGGAGGGGAGTGGGAGAGCTGGGGAGGGGAGTGGGAGAGCTGGGGAGGGGAGTGGGAGAGCTGGGGAGGGGAGTGGGAGAGCTGGGGAGGGGAGTGGGAGAGGTGGGGAGGGGTGTGGGAGAGGTGGGGAGGGGAGGGAGAGGTGGGGAGGGGAGTGGGAGTGGTGGGGAGGGGAGTGGGAGTGGTGGGGAGGGGAGTGGGAGTGGTGGGGAGGGGAGTGGGAGTGGGAGTGGTGGGGAGGGGAGTGGGAGAGGTGGGGAGGGGAGTGGGAGAGGTGGGGAGGGGAGTGGGAGAGGTGGGGAGGGGAGTGGGAGAGGTGGGGAGGGGAGTGGGAGAGGTGGGGAGGGGAGTGGGAGAGGTGGGGAGGGGAGTGGGAGAGGTGGGGAGGGGAGTGGGAGAGGTGGGGAGGGGAGTGGGAGAGGTGGGGAGGGGAGTGGGAGGGGTGGGGAGGGGAGGGGAGGGAGAGGTGGGAGGGGAGTGGGAGAGGGGAAGAGGTGGGGAGGGAGTGGGAGAGGAGGGGAGGGAGTGGGAGAGGTGGGGAGGGAGTGGGAGAGGTGGGGAGGGAGAGGGAGAGGAGGGGAGGGAGTGGGAGAGGAGGGGAGGGAGTGGGAGAGGTGGGGAGGGAGTGGGAGAGGAGGGGAGGGAGTGGGAGAGGTGGGGAGGGAGTGGGAGAGGTGGGGAGGGGAGGGGAGGGAGAGGTGGGGAGGGGAGGGGAGGGAGAGGTGGGGAGGGGAGAGGTGGGGAGGGGAGAGGTGGGGAGGGGAGTGGGAGAGGAGGGGAGGGGAAGAGGAGGGGAGGGGAAGAGGAGGGGAGGGAGTGGGAGAGGAGGGGAGGGAGTGGGAGAGGAGGGGAGGGAGTGGGAGAGGTGGGGAGGGAGTGGGAGAGGAGGGGAGGGAGTGGGAGAGGTGGGGAGGGAGTGGGAGAGGTGGTGAGGGAGTGGGAGAGGAGGGGAGGGAGTGGGAGAGGAGGGGAGGGAGTGGGAGAGGTGGGGAGAGAGTGGGAGAGGTGGGGAGGGAGTGGGAGAGGTGGGGAGGGAGTGGGAGAGGTGGGGAGGGGAGTGGGAGAGGAGGGGAGGGGAAGAGGAGGGGAGGGAGTGGGAGAGGTGGGGAGGGAGTGGGAGAGGAGGGGAGGGAGTGGGAGAGGTGGGGAGGGAGTGGGAGAGGTGGGGAGGGAGTGGGAGAGGAGGGGAGGGAGTGGGAGAGGAGGGGAGGGAGTGGGAGAGGAGGGGAGGGAGTGAGTGGTCATGCCAATAAAACGATTTGAATTGAATTGAATTGAATTGAATTGAGTGGGAGAGGAGGGGAGAGAGTGGGAGAGGAAGGGCAAAGAGGAGAGTGGGTAGGAAAGGAATGACTAAGACATTTGTATAATATTCCTCTGGCCATTATTTATTTTAATGAGAGACAGAAGAATGTCACACAAATTAATATCGCCAGCAGGAATTTCTAAGCTTCGATGTTCAATGCTGATACAAGACCAATACAGAAACACTTACATTACATGAATTAAAATATACTTTTCAACAGCTTATGCACTCGGGGTGACCCAGAACTATAATGATTTAAATGCTGGTGTAGGATTGCAACACTGCTGCCTTGGGTCCAGTCACGCTGCCCATTCCTGTCCAAAATTACATACTGTCCGGTGAGGCCATTGCAGCCAACGGTTTACGCTGGTCTTCTTGATGAAACCAGGAATGCAAGATTCTTACTACCAGAAGAGGATTTTGGAATAGTGTTTAGGTTGCACTGATAGTTTTCATTGTTTAATTTAAGCATGATTTGAAAGGTTTTTCAATGTGTGATGTAATTGTGTACAGTGGTTGATGATCTGACAATTACAATTGACATAGTATATCTGAAATGGCATCCCAGAAGTGCCGGTGTAATTAGCCCTGAACTATACTGTTACTAAGGTTCTGTAAATCCACACACAAGTGTTAAAAACTCTGCTGAGAGCGCTGACGGCAAGATGTGTGACATGCTGGATTGTAACCATTCCCCAAAACACCTTCATTACAATGGAGATCATTTACTGAACAATGTGTCTCCATCTTTCAGACTATCAAAGTTTGATAGGGTAGACTTAGAGAAGATGTTTCCACTTGTGGGTGGGACCAGAACTAGGGGCCATAAATATAAGATAGTTACCAATAAATGTAATAGGAAACTCAGGAGAGGCTTCTTTACCCAGAGAGTGGTTAGAATGTGGAATCGCTACCACAGGGAGTAGTTGAGTCGAGTAGCATTGATGCATTTAAGGGGAAGCTAGATAAGCACATGAGGGAGAAAGGAATAGAAGGGTATGTTGATGGGGTTAGATAAAGAGGGGTGGGAGGAGGCTCGTGTGGAGAATAAACACCTGCAGACACTTGTTGGGCCGAATGGCCTGTTTCTGTGTTGTAAATAACTTTGTAATACAGTTGATTTCCCATTTTGCTCTACTCTTTACTTTTCAGACTACTGATAGTTGAGTTCCCATTTTCAGATCACCACATGCCAGTTCGCACTGGATTTCTCTCCTTCCTTCCTGCAGACGTTGACTCCAATCCTGGAGTGCAGTTCCAGAGGTCGGCAGGTTGCCTCTGGAATTCATTATTTACGTGTGACCTGTAAATGCGAGTGTGGACTGCTATTTGATTGCAGGAGGCATCACGGCGGAGGCCAATCCCGTTCTGATGTAACAGCCACACACAGGAGTTGGAACTGGGGAGTGGAGGCCAATTACAACAGTCCTACCACCATCCTAAGAAAACAAACTCAGCATAGACTGGGGGTTCTTCCTGGTACATGGGACTCAGATAAACTTGCTGAGTTGTTGGAGGAAACCCAAATGTTACTAACTTTATGAGGCATTTGATCCCCTTCCTCACCATTCTGTCACATAATCTTATTTGCTGCTCTTTCACGTTTTACTCTGCCAGCCCAAGGCAAGAAGATAGGCAGATGACCTAATCCCAGACCTCTGCCAGTTGGGATGAACATTGGTGCAGCATGCCGCTCCTACCTTATTGCCTTTCAATGCCTTCCGCCCCCCGAGCTGGCTCTCAGCAGGGAGGTTCAGGCAGTCAGGGCTGAGGGCTTTGTACAGCAAGGGTCAATCGTACTTCATATTCAACCGATACGACGCATGCAGCTCATCCCCTGCCTGATTGTTTTCCTCAAAGGGAGCTGTCTGTTACCATGACACCAAGTACCTGGCAACCTGCTGCGAAACAGTACGACTCACCCACAGAGGGCAACTGGGTTTGAATGATTATCAAAGACAGGATTTCAACCTGGGCACTTAAAAAAAAAGTATCCACTTCTTCTCCTCCACCTTTTTACTGACATTGATGCCTTCTGACTCTTGAATTCACCAGCAGAGTCGCTCCCTCTAATACTTCAGGCTTTATTAGCTGTCTAATTTGCTCACTGTTCTGCACAGTGTATCTTTCATCTGCTCTCCTTCTTTCTCACACCATTTCCCTTGGAGAAGTTCCTTCAGATTTTCTGTCAGTTTGGTCAAAGGCACTCTCCACCTGCCTCCTTTCCATCTCATTCCTCCGTTGTACTGGAAAAACAGTAGTGACTGACAAAGAATCAACCAGTGTGAGATTGTACCCAGTGGAGGTATACAGAGAGCAGCCACAAGTGTTTGCATCATGTTTAATCAGTGATTAAAGAAATCACCTTTCTTGCCAGACACTTGCTTTATATAAAATCTTCAGGCGCGACAAATTATGGAGCATAGCAGCTTTGACGTGGCTATTTTATTTGATTAAGGAAGGCAAGGAGATGGACTATACCCTTCGCGAATAAGCCGTGAGCTGTTCAAAATGGTGGCACACTGCGAGCTCACTGCAGTATTTTCAGTTATCTTTCCAATTATCACATTCACATCTCTGTGTAAAGCACAGTTCAAACACCTCAAACGGTACCTTAGGTAAGGAGTTTACAGAGAATGCTACCAGCCACCATCGCAGACAATCCAAAATGTACTCATCGAGAGCAGCTGAGTTTTAATGGCAGTCACAACTTCAGGTTCCAGCTTTGGATTCAAGTTTCTTTGGAAATTGTGGCATGACGGGCACCATTTTAAGGTAGAAACTCTAGGCAGCGACATAGGGGGGTGATTTTAACCCTCTTGCCCAGCAGAAACCTAGCGGGTGGCTCTTCCCTGTCCGAAAGCCACCATGATCGCAACATCTGCAATTTTAACCTGCTCTCCTGAGCAGGCAGGAAGGACACCCGCCTGGAGCCAACAGGGTCCTTCTTTGCATATGCATGTTGCCGCCCAATGACATCATTGATACCCGATTGTAATGTTAACTCAGGCCTGAGGGGGGAATCCACCTGGAGTTAAAATCGGAACCAATTGTGTCAGCAATCCTTTCACCAGTATTCAAGTGTTGGTTAAATTATTAACCATTTATATATTGCCTTTAATGTAGTAAAACATCCCAAGGCGCTTCACAAGAGCATCATCAGACAAAAATTGACACCAAGCCAAAGAAGGAGACAATAGGACAGGTGACCAAAAGCTTGGTCAAAGAGGTAGGTTTTAAGGAACATCTTAAAGGAGAGAGAGATGGAGAGGCAGAGAGGTTTAGGGAGGGAATTTCAGAGCTTATTCTAAGTTATAGGGCCGGGGCAGTTGAAGGCACGGCCGCCAATGGTGGGGTGAAGGAATTAGGGGTTGGACAAAAGGCCAGAATTGGAGGAACGCAGAGTTCTCGGAGAGTTGTAGGAGGGTACAGAGATAGGGAGGGATGAGGCCATGGAGTGATTTGAACACAAAGATGAGAATTTTAAAATCGAGGCAATCGGAAGCCAGCATAGGTCAGCGAGCACAGAGGTGATGGGTGAATGGGACCTGTCAATATTAAAAGGGCATAGAGCATTGAAAAGGCCGTCAAGTAATCTAATGGATTCTGTTTTTAGTCAGTATATTTTTTCTGTAGCTGGATCCTGTCAGGGGAGATGTGCAGAGCCATGATGCTCCATGAAGTTGATGGTAATGTCCCCATCGAATTATTAATGATTACGGTGTAGAGTGCATGCTCATCAAGCTACAACTCATAATGAATCACCAGGAACCATCAGTGTAATTCTAACACTTTAAATTGGATTTTGCTGAAATGCTACATCCTAAGTGCCGAGTGTCTCTAGCAAAAACACATGCAAATCACACCAGAAAACGCCCAGTTTTCCCTCGTGCGCAGATTATATGATATGCACATACTCTGTAGCCTGTTACCTGGATCTGTCCTTGGAGGACTCAATGTGTCCATTATTCTTGTTAGCTTATTCTGAAGTGCATCGTTGATCACAACGTCAGCTGCAGAAATCTCAAAGAATCTTTCCTGCAGGGATGAATGAACCAGAATTAATTGGACTCCTGCTACCTGCTGAGTCCTCCGTTTAATTATCAACAAAATTAGATTAAAAAAAAACACATGACTTCTATCTCAATGCTGCCATCTATCAGCTCTTAATTGTCCAGTTTCTGCAATAGCCAAAACACACACGGAAGCCACAGATGTTTGAAGCTGTCATTTATCGTTGCTGATTGACTTTCAGGGAGCAGCAGAATTTGTTAATAACCAGCAAGTAAAGAGCAGAATGGTCTGAGTTGAAAGTCCTGCAGTTTCAAACAAGATGTCTGAATCTAAGGCTTTGCCTGTTTCCTCGGAAGCATGAACATGTTTATTTTTCCCCCCCAGAAAAAAATGTAACTTTCTTTATTAAATGTCTTGAGGAAACTAGCTAAACTGTCGAGACAGTGTGATTATTCATTGAGTAGCTGAACCATGCAGAACAGAAAAGTGTCAAGTTCGAATCTCAGTCTGTGCAGAGTTGACCTTAATTATTGTGACAGGAGGTGTGATACAAATGGCTGCAGTGCCTCGATTATGGAGGGCAAAGTCTTCTCGAGGACCTGCTCCTGATTGCTATCTGGTGACCCCTGGAGGAAGGATGTGGGTGAGGAAAGCATCAGGTCAGCTGTGAGGCATTTTTCCATCAAATATCTTGCCAACACTTGCCTTGCCTCACATGTAAAATAATGGTCAATTGGGGAAGATACTGGAGTGTGACGAGGTCCCAAGGGGGTGCAGGATCAGAGAGACCTGGTGAGGCGGGGGTGTATGTACACAAATCTTTGAAGGTGGCAGGACAAGTTGAGAAGGCTGTTAAAAAAGCATACGGGATCCATGGCTTTATTAATAGAGGCATAGGGGGGGGATTTTAACTCAGGTGCGGGATGGTGTCGTGTTATCCGAATTTCGTGTTTCCCACACAAATCTAAATGGATGTGGGAGATTGATGCAATTTTAATTTAATTGGCCAATTGAATTCCAACGTGTGGGAAGCCTTTGCAAATGGTTTTTTCATGACTGAAAGTCCCCTCCAATGACATCATCATTGCTGCTGCATTTAAGGTCCACAGCAAGCCTTGCTTCTTCTGCAGACTGCCAAGCTTCCTGACTGTGCAGTGTGAGGGAGCTGCAGCAAATATGACAAGCGGGAGGGCCAGATCAGCTCCTCGCTTTGACGAGGTGGCACTGCAGGCATTAGTGGATGGGGCTAGGGCCAACAGGGAGGTGCTCTTCCCTTCCTCAGGGAGGAAGAGGCCTCCCACTCAGACCAAGGCTGTGTGGATGCAGGTGGCTGAGGAGGTCAACACCTTGGGAGTCACCCGCAGAACCTGGATACAGTGCAGGAAAAGATTTCATGACCTTCAGCGCACTGGAAAAGTGAGTATGAATTTCCCATCACCCTCAATCTGATCCCCATTGCCTTTCCTCACCAGCACTCAGCTTTAGCAATCTTTTCCTCCACATCCCACTTGACACTCACATCCATGCACCCTTACCCATTCCCTCTCTCTCTATGCTCACATTCACATAACTATTCTACCATGCAGCCCTCACACTCCCTATCACTCTGATGCTTTCAACACAACTGACAACACACAGGGAGGGCCCTTGGTCTTGCAACCTCACTCCATCTTTGTCTCCTTCTAAGTATCTATGCTATGCAATCTCTACACTCACTCCTTCATTCTCACTCAACCTCCACTTGTCTCCCTCATTGCAGGAAAAGAGAGCTCAGAACAAAAGAGAGCGAGCCAGGACAGGAGGAGGACCACCCTCAATAGCCCACCTGACCCCCTGGGAGGAGGCCGTCCTGAAAATTATGGGGATAGAGGATGATTCGCGCGTGGGGGACGGACAGATGGGTGTAACACAGCAAGCTGGTGACAGAAAAGTTTCCCATCTCTCTCTTTGACATTGCATGAGTCACTGATAATGATTGTGAAGCTGTAACAGATGGACTTATGAGCATCTGCAAAAAGCTATGTGCATGTAGCCTTTGCATCACATCTCTGACTCGTTCCTTTACTCCATCACAGGACCATCACAAGCATCCGTCCCCCCTAGCCAGGAAGAGGAGGCTGAGCAGCCAGACTCCTCAGAGGAAGCTGCAACCTCTGAGGGCACAGCGTCAGCAGAATTCAGCGCACCCAGCACCAACGCAGACACTCACAACTCGGTGGGACTTTCGGGACATAGAGTAGTGTTGTCACCTGGTGTATCACAGCTCACAAGTGAGCATCAGCAGATTGTGGAAACAGGGACAGCAGTGGAGAGTCCTAGTCGGAGGGCGCAGGACTCTGCCAGCTCAGCTCAGCAGCATGTCGACCCTCTGCCTCTGGGTCCATCCATAAGATCAGAGGTGATGGAACTCCAGGCACAGATGCAGGAGTCTCTGGCAGGTTTTGTCTCTAGGGTCGCTGCGAGTGTGGAGCGAATGGAGGAGTCCATAGCGAACATGAGCAGAGCCTTTGTGGAGTCATTGGCGCATGAACGCATCACCACGGAAAGGACGGCTACCTCCATGGAAAGGATTGCTACCTCCATGGTAAGGCTGGCTACCGTAGAGAGGATGGCTACGGTAGAGGAGAGGATGGCTACGGCCATGGAGGAGCTTAGTCGCCAGGGTATGGAAAACATGGTCATTGTTCAGAATAGGATGGCATCTCTTGAGGAGCGATGGGCATCTATTGAACAGAGAAACCAGACCTTCATGGAAGTCCTTCTGAGTAGGACTGCCATTGCAGATACGGGTCCCCATCGCCTCCCTGATGTGCAGCAAGGTGCTCTCCAGCCACTTGCAGGCGCTGAGGGGGACCTGACCCATGAGAGGGAGGTTGGTGGCAGACCGCAAGGAAGTGGGGGCTCCTCTCCAAGCGCTCACACTTCCATGCCACTGCAGAGCCCTCGGTCAGAGTCCCACCGGGGTCCACACCCAAGTGAGATAGACGTCTCAACCCCTGCACAGCCGCAGGAGCAGCAGACTGTTGACGAGCCCTCACAGGCTCGCAACCCCAGAGGACGCCCGCCAAAGGTGTCGAGACAGGAGCAGCAGGAAAGTGAGCAAGGGGCCTCCACATCTGCTGAAGCCACAGGGGAGGCACCACGTAGGAGCACGCGTAAGAGGAAAATTCTGCACAAATAGTCACAAGGATAGTCACTTGGGTGCAATTTTGTGTTTATTGTAAAAATGCCATCACGTCGTTATTGAACATAAAAATTCTGATGGCAAATGTTGCAGTTGTGGCGTCTGTCATTTCACTATTGGGACTCCCACATTGAGGCCTTAGGAATACTTGCAACTGTCAGTATGGTGGTCAGAGTGCTAGGAATCCTCTGGTTCTTGGCCATTGTCAAAGCTCTGGTAAGAAGCAGCGAGGCAAAAATGATTGATTGACTAGGCTAAGCAAATCTGGCCAAGATGAGTGCGTTCCTTGCATCCTGGGCAGCAATGTTCTCGCGTAATGCTGCCGCTGGTTGATGGGCCTCTGCAGGATGTTCGTTTTTGCACTCCTCCTCCTCCTCTGAGGAGGAGATGTGAGGAGCTACTTGTTCCTCAGGAATCTGCAAGCCACGACGCTGTGCCATGTTGTGAAGTGCACAGCAAGCCACGACGATTCTGGAGACCCTGGCTGCTGAGTACTGTAGGGTTCCACCTGATCTATCCAGGCATCTGAAGCGCATCTTCAGCAAACCGATGGTTTGCTCGATAATGGATCTGGTGGAAATGTGGTTGGAGTTGTAGCGCTCCTCAGCTTCGTTGGCTGGCCTCCTCAACGGCGTCATTAGCCACGTCCTCAGGGGATAGCCCTTGTCTACAAATAGCCATCCGTTAAGTTGGTCTGGCGGACTGAATAGCGGAGGCACACTAGACTGGCGCAGTATGAAGGAGTCATGGCAACTGCCAGGGTACATGGCACAAACATGCAAAATTTCCTTCTTGTGGTCACACACCAGCTGAACGTTGAGGGAGTGGAAGCCCTTGCGGTTGACAAAAATACCTGGATTGCGATGGGGTGCCCGAAGGGCCACATGTGTGCAGTCAACGATGCCCTGCACCCTTGGAAAGCCTGCCAGATTAGCTAATCCAACCGCTCGCGCCGTGACACTTGCTTGATCCTTGGAGAAATGGATGTGATTGTGCGCGAGGGCAAAGAGGGCATCGGTTACCTGCATGATGCAAGTGTGCGCGGCCGCCTGGGAGATGCCGCTGATGTCTGCTGCTGATCCCTGAAATGAGCCTGAGGCAAAAAAGTTGATTGCGGTGGTGACTTTGATGGCCACTGGTAATGCTTGTCCACCTGGTCCTCTGGGCTGCAGGTCTTGCTGTAGCAATGCGCAGATGTCAGTCACTACCTCTCGCGAAAGTCGGAGCCGCCTTTGGCACTGCTGCTCAGACATGTTGAGGTAGCTGACCCTGCGTCTGTAGAACCTGTTTGGGGGGTATCTCCTGCGCCGACGGGCTTCCAGGTGCTGGCCCCCTTCTGGCCTGTGCAGCTTCAGGTGGGTGAGCAGCAGCCTGGCGCTCCTGCTGCTGCTGCTGGTGCTCGAACTCCTCTAATGCCCAGATGGGGAGGAAGTAGATGGCTCCCATGCTTCTGGTATATGCCTCAGTTGAGGAAGCGCTGAGGGAAGGTGGCGAGAGGGGTTTCCCAGGAGGCCGCACTGGAGATGGGTGTGAGGCTCCAACCTTCCACAGGTGTGGTTAAGTGTTCTAAAAGTTGCCCCAGACCTGAGACCACTAAGTCCTGCCACCTGCAAATCATGGCTGATCAAATCTCCTCTTTAATGGTTGACCTGCAGTTGATAGTCAGCAATCCAATAGTGCTCCCGCCAGGTTTCACATTCGTGTTTCCCACCAGGGATGTTTCACGTGGGAAAAGGGTGAGATTCGCAAGGGCCTTTCAAAATAGGATTATAGAGGCCATTTAGTGGTTGTTAAGGGCCTTAACGACCAGTCCCGCCTGTTGGATGCGGGATGGAGTCGGGACCATCAGACACGACTGAGTTAAAATTGCTCGGAGTCGGAAACCAGGCCGGGGGGGGGTGGGGGGGGCCCCGGCCGCCAGTTTTTGCGATTTTAACCCCCCGCGCGCCTCCAAGGCTCAATGAAAATCATGGCCATAGAGTACAAAAACTTGGAAGTTATGCTAAACCTTTATAAAACACTGGTTAGGCCTCAGCTGGAGTATTGTGTTCAATTCTGGACACCACACTTTAGGAAGGTTGTTGAGGCCTTGGACAAGGTGCAGAAGAGATTTACTAGAATGCTAACAGGGATGAGGGACTTCAGTTATGTGGAGAGACTGGAGAAGCTGGGGTTGTTCTCCTTAGAGCAGAGAAGGTTAAGAGGAGATTTGATAGAGGTGTTCAAAGTCATGAATAGTGTTGATAGAGTAAATAAGGAGAAATTGTTTCCAGTGGCAGAAAGGTCGGTAACCTGAGGACACAGATTTAAAGTGATTGGCAAAAGAACCAGAGGCGACATGAGGAGACATTTTTTTCACACAGCGAGTTGTTGTGATCTGGAATGCACTGCCTGAAAGGGTGCTGGAAGCAGGTTCAATAATAACATTCAAAAGAGAATTGAATAAATACTTTAAGGGAATAAATTTTCAGTGCTTTGGGGAAAGGGCAGGGGAGTGAGATTAATTAGATAACTCTACCAAAGCACCAGTGAAGGCACAATGGGCTGAATGGCCTCCTTCTGTGCTGCATCATTCCATGATTCTAACTCCACCTCAGCAAGGACACAAGGTCTTCTATTAGAAGGTGAGGGGAGGAAAATGGCCAAAAATAGGAGAAAAACACTTCTTTGAGAAATGCAGCAACATTGTGGCAGCAAATCATAAAAAGAGGCATTTTTTCACTTCAAGACAAATGTGCATGAAGAAATAACTATAGAAGTTTCTAGCAACAGGAGGTGGTAATTCGGCCCATCATTTCTGTGCTGTCTCTTTGCTAGAACAATCAAAAACTAATCCCACTGTCCTGTTCCCTCACCATACCCCTGTATCTTCCTCCCGCTTCAAATATTTATCCAAACATCTGTGTGAAGGAATTTCTGAACCTTTCTCTAAATTTATAGAAAAGCAGCTCTGTAAGCATCACATTTAAAAACTGAACAGGGCTTTCAATGCTCAACAACTTGACATCAGTAATCACTGAAAAATCTCTCTATTAAATTTGCTACATGTCATATGTGATCCTTATTTGGGCATCACTCTCGTGACAGTCAACTGTGCACTTTTGCCATTAGATGGAGCTTCATTAGCGACAGCTCCCCAGACCTATACCTCACTCATCCACTCATGCAATCCGAGGGAAATTCGTATTGTCCTGATTTTCCTTGGACAATGCAGCAGGAGATCACTAGTTGTATAGAATTATGCAGCTAAAACATCATCTGATAACCAGAACTGGATGAGTGCTTTGCAACTCTCTCTCATCCATGATAAGGTGTTAATATTGCAATCTGTCTTTTTTAAACTTTAAGGGAAGTGGGATTTCCAACCCTAAATAGTGTCGATAGTGCAAGTTTCTGTCAGTATTTCAGTAACAGAGAGTCAAAGGTTGACTTACCGCCTCATCCCACAGTAACGCATCAAGTGACCCCGATCCATCATCAAGCGTAAACTTCATGACAAAAACATAACGTAGCAGCTGAATGCCTAAAACTGGTGCAAAGAAAGCAGGTTAACGTATTGTAAAGTTACTGCCACAAGTGCATTCGGCCCCTCAGGACACCCTCTAATTGTGAGTGTGGCCACAACTGGGAAAGGGGAGATGAGGAGAACTCTTTTTAATGCAGCGAGTTGTTGTGATTTGGAATGCACTGCCTGAAAGGGCGGTGGAAGCAGATTCAATAATAACTTTAGTAACTTTCAAAAATGGACATGACTGCTGCCAACGAAGTTGAAGTAGTTGCGCATGCGCAGTCGAAGTGGGTTTTTTTTGGTTGTTCGCTTCGAGACTCAGGGGCTCTTTGGAAAAAAAGCCGGGAAGGGAGCGAGCTCTTTGGAAAAATGGCGGGAAGGGAGCGGGCTCTTTGGAAAAATGGCGGGAAGGGAGCGGGCTCTTTGGAAAAATGGCGGGAAGGGAGCGGGCTCATTAAAAAATCCCAGAAACATCCGATCGTTGGAGCATCCAGATTAATGCACAGTACACTTCTGCACAGCTTCCGGTCATTGACAGCAGTCACTCCGTTCAAAAATAGAATTGGATATTGTAGTGTATGTACTTTGCAGAAGGAACTATATTCTGCAGCCCCTGTATACTGCAGTACCAGTAGTGACCACCCCTGTATATAAGCCTGTGTAGTAACTTTGCATAGTTAGTTCCAGTTTGTCTCCACTCAGTAAAGACCTGTTGTAACCAACTCCTGCAGTCCATGTCTCAATTACACACAGACATAATACTGGCGACGAGCAGCTCCGAACTTACCTACAGTCTGCACCACCTCATGGGGATCCATCCCTGAAGCGAAGTTGTCAGAGGTCGAGGCCAGAAGGAAGAAAAAAATAAATAAATAAAACAAACAGAAGAAACGGGCGTCGACCGTGGGCAACCGCCTCTGATTCATCGGAGTTGAAGATTTGCAGGAGAGGCTGTCAAGAGCAGGGCTTGGTTATCCTGTCGATGGTGTTCCAGTTAATCGGGCTGGTGGCAGGTAGTACACTGATCCTTTCTGGGCTGCGGCGGGCTAGAGCTCGATCGGGTGGCTTTTCAACGGGGCTGAGCAGCATTGTCGGGAAGAGGAGAGAGAGAGAGAGGGTGGAGCACACAGGGCGCGGCCGGTGCTACGAAGCCGGGCAGCGTACAGACCCGAGAAGAGGGAGGAAAGTGTCCCGTAGGGTTGCTCCGACGACGGGGAAATAAAAGAAATTAGAAGCGCAGAAAGCCGCGAGGAGCTGCAGTTTGCCACGGGAACCGCGGAGAGCGGCGTTAGCAGCAGCGCGGGGGGAAGTGCGCGAAGACCATAGGGCGTCGCCATCAAGGCATAAAATGCCAGCAACAGCGCTAGCAGCAGCGGAGAAGACGGAAAGCGCGGGAGGCACCATTTTGTTAAATCGGGGAAGAAGGCAAAGCGCGGGAGGCGCCATCTTAGATTTCCAAGATGCCGAAGACTGGCAATATCACTGCCTTCGATAATGCAATAGAAGGCTGGACCACGTATGTGGAAAGAGTCGAAGTATATTGCGAGGCAAACGAAGTAGCCAATGAGAAAAAGGCATCGGTACTACTAAACTTAATGGGTGCAAGAACGTACGGCCTATTGCGAAACCTGATTACTCCAGACAAACCGATGGCGAAGAGTTTTAACGAAATTGTTGATATCCTACAGGAACACCTAAATCCGACACCGCTGCTGATAGCAGAAAGATTTAAATTCCACAGGAGAAATCAGCATAAAGATGAGAGCAATGCTGATTACCTTACGGAACTACGCAAGCTATCAAAGCACTGCCAGTTCGGAGCAGGACTGACAGATACTCTACGGGACAAATTTGTCTGTGGACTCCTGAGTGAAGGAGCCCAGAAGAGGTTACTCTCAGAGAAAGAGCTGATGCTAGATAAGGCTTTCAGCGTGGCAGTATCGTACGAAGCAGCAGCAAGGGGAGCTGCGGAAATACAGCAAAAGCCACAGGAATACGGCACACACGAAATGACACGGGGATTTGAAAAATGTTATCGCTGCGGTAGAACAACCCATGACCAGAAGGACTGCTGGTCCAAGGACAAAATATGCAGGCAATGCGGAAAGATGGGACACATTGCACGAGTTTGCAGGTCTGGGAAGAAGACTAACGACAACAAAAAAGCTACTAAGGAACAGTACAGGAAAGTACAAAAGATGACGGACAGTAGTTCCGAAGACCAGATGAGCGATAGTGAATCCGGGAACAAGAGACTAAGCTGTCTCAAACTTCACAACGTAATCGCAAAAGAGGATCACCGAACCATTTGGGTCACCCACACGATAGCAAGGTCCCAAGTCAAAATGGAATTGGATACAGGATCAGCCCTGACCGTCATGAATCGACGAAAGTACGAGCGGCTATTCTCACACATACCCTTGAAAGAGACATCCATTGTCTTGAAGACGTATACGGGGCAAAAAGTATACCCCAGAGGGAAAATAAGGGTGCCTGTCGAATACAACGGCAAGGAAATACAGAAATTGTATCTGTACATACTGCAAGATGGTGGACCACCGTTATTGGGACGTGAATGGATCAGAAAGATAAGTTTAGACTGGCACTCCATTCAGGCACTGACGGTGGCTGGTAAAAAGGATGACGACGTCACACCTGGACGATTGTCAAAAATCTTAGCTAACGCCAGAGGTATTTCAACAAGAACTGGGAACGCTTAAAGGCGTAACCGCCTCGATAAAAATAGAAGAGAATGCAATTCCCAAGTTTTTCAAAGCAAGACCAGTACCATATACAATTCGCCCAGCCGTCGAGGCAGAGCTGGAGAATGCAGGCGTGTTATCTAAGGTAGACTAGAGCAAGTGGGCGACACCCATCGTTCCTGTCATGAAGAAAACGTTAAACAATAAGTCTGAGGAGCCAAGGAAGGTTCGCATCTGTGGGGACTTCAAGGTGACGGTGAACCCAGTCCTTCACACTGTACAATATCCTCTCCCGAGGATAGAAGATATTTTCGCCTCACTATCTGGAGGGAAGCGTTTTACAAAAATTGACCTAGCACAAGCATATTTGCAGATGGAGGTTGAAGAATCCTCTAGGAAGTATCTCACGATAAACACTCACAAAGGTCTTTACCAGTATAATCGACTGGTATTCGGAGTAGCATCAGCTCCGGCGATATGGCAAAGAGCGATGGAACAAGTCCTGTAAGGGATTCCGGGGACTCAGTGTTACTTGGACGACATCCTAGTGACAGGTGAAGATGATAGTGAACACCTTGCCAACCTAGAGCAGGTGCTCACTAGACTAAGAGAACATGGGCTACGAGCCAATCGCCCCAAGTGCGAGTTTTTTAAGAAACAGATATCGTATTGTGGCCACGTGATTGATGAAGAGGGGTTACATAAGTCCCCTGACAAAATTGAAGCGGTAGTTAAGGCTCCAGCGCCTGAAAATGTGTCGCAACTGAGGTCATTCCTCGGATTGGTGAATTACTACCATAAGTTTTTACCGAATTTGTCCACAATTCTGCACCCACTGAACGCCCTACTACAAACTGGAGTAGCATGGAAATGGAGTGATGAATGTAAGCGGGCCTTTCAGAAGAGTAAAGACCTAATCACTTCAAGAGAAGTATTGGCTCACTACAACCCATCACTACCGATAAGACTGGCGTGTGATGCGTCTCCCGACGGCATTGGAGCGGTACTGTCACATAAATTCCTTGATGGTTCAGAGAGGCCGATAGCTTTTGCGTCACGCTCGTTAACTTCAGCCGAGTGTAACTACGCCCAGATTGACAGAGAGGCCCTCAGCCTGGTGTGGGGGGTGAAGAAGTTCAATCACTACCTGCACGGTCAGAAATTTACTCTACTAACTGATCATCAACCTCTTGTCTCCATTTTCAACCCTCAGAAGGGCGTCCCGATAATGACAGCACAACGGCTACAGAGGTGGTCCCTTTTCCTAGGGGCACACCAATATGACATCGAGTACAAAGGAACTAAACAGCATGGGAATGCTGATGGATTGTTGCGCCTACCGTTGCCAACGGTGGAAGAAGCACCTGCAGTGGATCCAGTGGAGATATTCCACTCGACCATAGTCGAATGTCTACCTGTGACAAATGCAAACATAGAAAAGGAAACACGAAATGATCCGACACTCTCCTGGGTCTATGATTTAACGGTGAAGGGATGGCCAGCACATGGCGAACCACTGTTGCCAGCATTCTCGCCGAGAAGAGAACAGCTGTCAGTGTGCAGAGGAACCTTGATGTGTGGATCCAGAGTAGTAATTCCACCCAAATTGAAGGATAGAGTGCTCAATGAGCTTCATGAGGGTCATCTGGGAGGGGTAAAAATGAAGAACTTAGCCAGAGCGTATGTGTGGTGGCCGGGAATCGATAGAGAAATCGAAGAGATGACCAAGAGCTGTACAGGATGCCAGAAGGTCCAAAACGCCCCACCACAAGCCCCTCTACATCCATGGGAGTGGCCCTCATCTCCATGGCAAAGGGTGCACATTGATTTTGCTGGTCCATTTATGGACTCAATGTTTTTAATTGCGGTGGATGCACATTCAAAGTGGCCAGAGGTAATAAAAATGTCCTCAACCACCACAGAAAAAACTATCACAGTCTTACGAACCATATTCGCCAGAAATGGGCTGCCTGAACAGATTTGCTCCGACAATGGACCACAGTTTGTGTCTGAACAGTTCCGGAGGTTCTTAAAGAACAATGGTGTTAAACATTACACATCCGCCCCATATCATCCAGCCACCAATGGATTGGCTGAGAGGTTCGTTCAAACATTCAAGAAGGCTATCAAGGCAATGTGTAATGAAGACATACCCCTACAACACAAGGTGGATAACTTCTTGTTTGCCTACCGGAATGCGACACGTGCGTTTACCAACCAAACTCCAGCCATGATGTTCTTCAATCGAAGACTACGATGCCGCTTGGATTTGGTTAAGCCAAACATCAGAAGAGATGTGGAGAACAGGCAGTTTCAGAATATGAATGAAAGGCTGACCAGGAGTTTTAAGATAGGTCAACCAGTTTTGGCCCGGGACTACCGCACAGAGAAATGGCAGCCAGGAACGATCTGTACACGGCAAGGACCTCTAATGTATACCGTGGACGTTGGAGAGAGCATTGTAAGACGCCATGCTGACCAGATTCTAGAGTCACTGGAAAACGTCAATTCCACACCACGATCCGATAGACCTGGTGATGAAACCGAAGTACCAATTGCATCTACCTCAGAATCGGGAATATTGGAAGCAGACGAACCCAACAACGACGTTGATTCCGAATCAACTCTGCCAGAAGAACCTGATACCCCAAAGAGGCGTTATCCAGACAGCATCAGGAAGCCTCCTCAAAGACTGAACTTATAATTGCTTAACTTCAGCTAATGTATATGACAACTGTAATTGTAAATATGTTATTTAATTATGAATCAAATGTTATGTACTGTTTAGCTAAAAGGGGAGGAATTGTAGTGTATGTACTTTGCAGAAGGAACTATATTCTGCAGCCCCTGTATACTGCAGTACCAGTAGTGACCACCCCTGTATATAAGCCTGTGCAGTAACTTTGCATAGTTAGTTCCAGTTTGTCTCCACTCAGTAAAGACCTGTTGTAACCAACTCCTGCAGTCCGTGTCTCAATTACACACGGACATAATAGATATATACTTGAAAAGGAAAAAATTGCAGAGCTATGGGGAAAGAGCAAGGGAGTGGGATTAACTGGATAGCTCTCCCAAACAGCCGGCACAGGCACAATGAGGTGAACAGCCTCCTTCTGTGCTGTAAGATTCTACGATTCTAACTGTCCAAACATAATCTTAATTTCTGAAGGAAGACTTGAAGTTCCAATACTGGAAGAATTCAAATCCACTGTGGTACACCAACTTTAACACAATATATGATCTCTTGCTGCTGAAAAAAGATGCTTCGAACAAATCTAACTCACTGATCCTAGTTAAACTAATGCTAAAACTGAACAACTGCTGGGCAGAGTAAATAAAGCGGAATAGAATCATAGAATGGTTACAGCACAGAAGGAGGCCAAGAGCACTTCAGCTAGCCCCACACCACCGCCCTTTCCCTCTAGCGCTGCAAATTTTTTCCTTCAGGTACTTATCCAATTTCCTTTTGAAAGCTTTGATTGAATCTGCCTCCACCACTCTTTCAGGCAGTGCATTCCATTCATATCTACTCACTGCGTAAAAAAGCTTTTCCACATGTCGCTTTTGGTTCTGCTGCCAATCACCTTAAATCTGTCCCCTCTGGTCCTCCACTCTTCTGCCAATGGGAACATTTTCTCTCTATCTAGACCCCTCATGATTCTGAACACCTCTTTTCTGCCCTCGCAGCGCGTTCCTATGCAGAGCTACACAGATAGCTGACAACTTGATATCTTCCCATAAAAATCACAAGGCTTGACTTTTCTTGTAAAGATTTACTGAAAGATTCTTATTGTAAAACTGAAATACAACACAGAAATGGAAGCACACATTAGTATACAAGCGCATAACTGATATGCATACACAAATTTAGGTACGCCTGAGCAACACAGTACATTTGGCATGTAAATTACCAAACACGTGGAAACACAGCTTACTGTGAATATACATTTAGCAAACTGGAAGGCATTCTCTTTAAATTAGCCCTGTACATAGTGCATCAAAATACAGCTACTAGTTAACCAGCTAGACAGAGAGCGAGCACTTCACGGCTAGCTGTGTAAGTTTGCTTACAGAGAAAAGTTACAAACTAAACATTTTCTGCAACATACAGTGTACACTAATCATCTATAACATTCTCAAGTACTTACAGACAAATAATATCCAAGACTCAGGCATGGGAACAATAGAACTTCTCAGAGCATGTGCCGCTGTAGGTCTGTAGTTTACTTTACTGCACTTACTGTGCTTTACAGCACTTTACTGCACTTTTACTGCAGTTGCTAGGTACCAAATAGCCACTAGGTGGCAGCACACAATGGGAATCGACCCAACTTACTCAAACCCTTGAATTAACTGGAAAACTAACATAAATTGCTACAGAGAGACAGCACAACCTCTATCCAATCTCCTCTCAAACTTTTCTGCTCCAAGGAGAACCACCCCAGCTTTTCCAGTCTATCCACGTAACTGAATATTTCATTCTTTTGCAGTGCCTCCAAACAATGGAACTCCTTGCCTCTCTCAGTCTTTCCTTCCTCTTACAACTACAGGATTTTAAAACTCAAGCATGGTGTCAACAGACCAGTACTTCTTTTTAATCTTGGTCGTGTCCTGCATTATGGGCTTTATATAGTTTTCTCAATGAAAAAAAATGTCTGGAAAACTAGAATATACAGACGTGAGGAGATGACATTTCACGTCTGATACAGTGAGTATCTCATGAGCAGCACGATAACAATAATTTGCATTTATATAGCCCCTTTAATGTGGTAAAATGTCCCAAGGCGCTTCACAGGAGTGTTATCAAATACAATTTGACACCCAGCCACATAAGGAGATATTAGGACAGGTGACCAAAAGCTTGGTTAAAGAGGTATGTTTTAAGGAGCATCCTCAAGGAGGAAAGAGAGGTAGAGAGGCAGGGAAGTTTAAGGGGGGAATTCCAGAGCTTAGGGCCCAGGCAGCTGAAGGCACCGCCGCCAATGTTTAAAATCAGGGATGCTCAAGAGGCCAGGGTCATAGAGTCATAACGGCACAGAAGGAGGCCATTCGGCCCATCAAGTCCGTGCCGGCTCTCTGTAGAGCAATCCAGTCAGTCCCATTCCCCCGCTCTATCACCGTAGCCCTGCAAGTTTATTTCCCTCAAGTGCCTATCCAGTCTCCCCTTGAAAACATTGAGTGTCTCCGCTGCCACCACTTCCGTCGACAGTGTTTTCCAGGTCCTCACCACCTGCTGCGTAAAAAAGTTTTCCCTCACATCTCCCCCCTGTATCTCTTGCCCAAAACCTTAAATCTGTGTCCCCTAGTCCTTGTACCATCAACTAGTGGGAACAGCCTTTCCCCGCCTAGCCTATCCAAACCCGTCATAATCTTGTACACCTCTATCAAATCACCCCTCAACCTCCTTTACGCTAATGAAAACAAATCCAGCTTCTCCAACCTGTCCTTGTAGCTAAGATCCCCCATCCCTGGAACCATTCTGGTAAATCTCCTCTGCACACTCTCAAGTGCCCTCACATCCTTCCTAAAGTGTGGTGACCAGAACTGGATGCAATATTCCAGTTGTGGCCTAACCAGCACTTTATAAAGGTTCAGCATAACTTCTCTACTTTTGTACTCAATACCTCTATTTATGAAGCCCAAGATCTCATCTTCAGGGATCTATGCACATTAACTCCCAGGTCCCTCTGTCCCTGCACACTCTTTAAAACTGTGCCATTAAGTGTATATTGCCTCTCCCTGTTCCTTCTGCCAAAATGCATCACCTCACACTTCTCTGTATTAAATTCCATTTGCCACTTGTCAGAATTGGAGGAGCGCAGAGATCTCGGACGATTGTAGGGTTGGAGAAGATTACAGAGAAAAGGCAGGAACAAGGACATGGAGGGATTTGAAAACAAGGACAAGAATTTTAAAATCGAGGCGTTGCCGGACCGGGAGCCAGTGAGCACAGGGATGATGGGTGAACAGGACTCGGTGCGAGTTAGGAAACGGGCAACGGAGTTTTAGATGAGTTCAAGTTTATGGAGGGTAGAAGATGGGAGGTCGACCAGGAGAGCATTGGAAAGTCAAGTCTGGAGGTAACAAAGGCATGGATGAAGGTTTCAGCAGCAGATGAGCTGAGGGGGCGGAGACGGGCGATGTTAGAGAAATGGAAGTAGGCGGTCTTGGTTATGGTCAGAAAGTCATCTCAGAGTCAAATACGATGCCAAGGTTAGATTCCAAATGGTCTGGTTCAGCCAGGGAGAGGGATGGAGTTGGTGGTTAGGGAATGGAGTTTGTGGTGGGGACCGAAGACAATGGTTTCGATCTTCTCAATATTTAGTTGGAGGAAATTTCTACGCATGTCAGACAAGCAACGTGACAAATCAGAGACAGTGGAGGGGTTGAGAGAGGTGACGGTGATGAGGTAGAGCTGAATGTCATCAGCGTACATGTGGTACGTCGGCGAGGGGTAGCATGTAGATGAGAAATAGAAGGGGGCCAAAGATAGGTCTTTGGGGGACTCCAGGGGTTAATGGTGTAGGAGCGGGAAAAGAAGTCATTGCAGGTGATTCTCTGGCTACAACTGGATACAAAAGAATGGAACCAGGCGAGGGCAGTCCCACCCAGCTGGACAATGGAGGAGAGGCGTTGGAAGACAATGGTGTGGTCAACTGTGTCAAAGGTCGAGGAGGGATAGTTTACCACGGTCACAACCACATAGGATGCAATTTGTTACTTTGATAAGTGCTGTTTCCGTTCTGTGGCGGGGCGGAAACCCGACCAGAGGGGTTCAAACATGGAGTTGCAGGAAAAATGGGCACAGATTTGGGAGGCGCCAACATGTTCAAGGACATTGGAGAGGAACGGGAGGTTAGAGATGGGCCAGTAGTTTGCAAGGACAGAGGGGTCAAGGGTGGGTTTCTCGAGGAGGGGGGTGATGATGGCAGATTTGAAGGGGAGGGGGACAGTACCCGATGAGAGGAAACCGTTAACAATATCAGCTAACGTGGGGGACAAGTAGGGAAGTTGGGTGATCAGCTGTTTGGTGGGATTAGGGTCTAGGGAGCAGGAGGTAGGGCTCATGGACAAGATAAGCTCAGAGAGGGCGTGAGGGGAGATAGGAGAGAAACTAGAGAAAGATGCAAGTTCAGGACTAGGGAAGGGGGGAATTTTGGGGAAAGTTTGGTGAGGCGGGCAACAACAACAACTTGTATTTATATACTGTACTACGGGAAAGGAGGGAAGTAGCAGAAGCAGATGGATGGTCTCAATCTAAGTGACAAAGAAGCCCATGAGCTCCTTGCAACTGTTGTTGTTGGTGAGGGTGGAGGAGGCAGGGGAGAGGGGTTTTAGAAGACGGTTTGTAGTGGAGAAGAAAAGCTGGGGATGATCCTGGACTAGTGAACAGTTTTGGCCGAGGAGAGTAAGGCCCGATAGTGCTTTTTGTGGTCCAGCCAAATCTGGCGCTGAAAGGATAAACCAGTTGTCCGCCATAAACGTTCAAGTCTGTGCCAAATATAAAGGAGACGCAGTTTTGCAGGTTGGAGTAAGTGCTGGAAGTCTTAGGGCGTGATGTGCTTACCTGACCTTTCCCAGTGTGCCGATGGTTGATTCTGCCACACAATTACAACATTATTTGTAGTCCTCGTTCTAAAAACAAATTGCTGTGTAATGTGGTACCTTGTGAACTGACATAGTTCATGAGCTGTCACATTGCGAAATAGTGAAGCTTACCTTTGGCTATTACTGACAACTCCCATGATTCTGCTGGTGACAGGGGTTGAAGAGCATTCACTGGTTGAGGGTTAGAACAATGCTTGCATCTGGAGAAAAAAATAATCACCCTTTAGGAAGCAAGCTGGAAACCAAATTTCCCTTATCCTTAAAAACATATAGATTCATTTGTCATTTAACAACTGTTGACAATTCATTCCTTTAAGTAAATGGCCCAGAAATTCGGGTCGGGGGCTTCCCGCGGGTGCAAGCCCCCGATCTGCACTTACGTAGCGCGCCGGCCGTTGAGCTGTGGGCCCCCGTGGGATTCCGATCCGGGGCCTGGTCCAGCTGCTGGTGCGCAGTGCTTGCGTATCCCAGGGGCGCAGTTAGTTCGATGCGTCCCCTGGGATCACGTGGGCCATGGGGAGCCAATCGGAGCAGGGAATGCTCCATTCATAAGTCTGACAGGAAGAGCTGTCAAGACTTATAAATACTACGGCCCCAAAACAGCACTAAATCTTCATTAAATTTTTTAAAAATCACATTTTTTAAATAAACTATAAATTACATGAAATAACTATTTTAAACAATAAGTTAAATTTTTGAAAAAATTAATTACATTTTCTAATGGGGCTAAAAATAAACTTACCTTGCTTTAAAGTATTTAAAAAGAATAAACCTGTGGAAAAAATATTTTAATTTTAATTAATTCACCACTTACCTTGCAAAAAGCAGGCCTTATGCCTGCTCTTTACATTTCTAACTTCTGGAGACTTACCTTCCCGGGAAAACCTGTAAAAAAAAAAACGAAGTTCGATGCACACGCGCAGCCTCTACTGCGCACGCGTTCGACCTCTTAACCCCTCCTTTCAGGGGAACGGAAGTGCCGGTTTCCCACGCATGCGCAGTGCATGCAGGAAACCGGCACTTCCATTGGGCCTACGGGCGAGTACCCCGTGCGTACTCACCCGTGGAGACCCGAATTTCAGGGCCGATTTCTATTAAGTATTAGAACATAACAAAATAGTTGAATACTACATGACATATTTGACATCTAAATTATATTTAATTATAAGCTAGAACTTAAAAAATCTTAATAACTTAGTATAGTCAACGTTGTATGATCGGACTGTTAGCTTATGGATATTAGCTTATGGATGTGCAATGAGTTCGAAAGACATTCCTTTGCAATTTGAATACCTCTGTTAAAATAGTGGCCAAAGGAACGTGCTGCGTGTTCATACACTAAAATCGCAGTACATATTCACCCTATAGTCTCTTTGGGTTTTTCTACATTCAATGGGTTATACATCTGAATATTAATAGGCACACTTGCCAAGAAATATTCTGCAGATATCTGGATCACTGTAATCTGCAGACAATAATGGACACGTTGTACAACAGCCCATTTAATCTATTAAAGACGTGGATCTACTGTGTAACGAAAGGAAACCGTGAAGTAAGTGAATAGTGATAAAGTGTGAAGTGATTAGTTCCTGGAAAATTTCAGCCAATCACGATAAGTGGATAATGATTGAAGTGTTTTTTAGTTGGTTTAAAATTAGAGCCAATCAGAAAAATGTGACAATTTGTGCTAAGGGCACATTTAACATATGACACTTGCTATTAAGTCTCTCAGATGATGACTTCACTGTTCTGCCCCCCAAAATGGCTTTGTTCCGTACATTGGATGTAGCTGGGCAACCACATAGTGTACCAATCAAAAGTGCGACTTGTTTGAATTATCTAGCGTGAAATGGGTACTGGGTGACATGCCAGTACTTTGCAAGCACGTTTTCTGCCTCTGAATGATAGGACAGTGACTGCAGAACACAAAACATTCAACCACCATCCAATAGCTATTCTGAGAGGGGAAATTTAGGTGAATCACACCTAATGGTGGTTCCCATTGTCGATGCAGCCTACAGAGTAAGTTTTTGCAAAAGGACAAGCGAACCATCATATGGGGCAGCATGCTAATTCATTTGCATCAGGGGACATTCTCTTTCCGTGTCTGTGGGAGTAATGTCATGTTTTAGATGGCCAATTAGTTGGGGCACTCAACCCTTTTGTTGGAGGGAATGGAAATTGTATATCCTGTTGGATAAGGAGCACGACCAGCGCAAGCTGAAAAGGGTTCAGTGTTTTTTTTCTCCCCCCGTGTCAGCCATCTCCTTCTAAAGAACAAAAATAAACTAATGCGATGCGCGAGGAGGTTGAGGTCCATAAAAGTTGGGAAGGGCAAAAGCAAAGTAGCCAAGCTTCAACATGAATTACCCGTAATGCCATTTTCCATCTTGTATCAGGAATGGAATGGAAAGGTCATTCAAAGTCAGGCATTCAGTCCTGGACGTTGTAGGAATGACGCTCCCAAACATCTTGGAGAGTCGGCACAGCTCATTTAGAGATACCCCTTAAAATAAAAGAGGAAAGAAAATGTAACCAGTTCAGAATTCAACACATAGTGCTCATTAAACACAACCTCTACACAACTCAATGCCATGTTTACTGTCCATCTGCGGGAGTGAGTTAATTCAAATATCCATTCCGGACTGGGTAGTTTTTCAGTTTTCTCTTGCATTTAACTTCCTTCATTAAACTAAAACAGTTGTCAGAAAAGCCGATTTTCACTCAAATGCTTAACGCAGTTAAACATTGTGGGATGTCTCCAAAGCAGCATTGTACTACGGGGCATCAATGATTAGTATAAATCACATTAACAGATGGTTGATCTACTGTTGTCCGTTATCAATTCTGTTAATAACACGTGCAAAAATACAGAAATGGCGTAACACTTTTCTCCCAAGAACTAGTAAAAGTGCAATAATACTTGCTATAAACTCATGGTTAATATGCCTGCCATTTGTTTCTTGGGCTTCTGGAATAGTTCCACCCTCTCATAAATGTAACAATAGAGCGCTGCTAGACTTTCATTAAAAAACAATCTTCTTCAGTAATACATTTTGCAAAGTTCAAGCATTGGCTGTAAGAATGGGAAAGGAGGCAGGTGGGAGGTGGGCCAAAACATTTAGCAATGGACTCTAGGCTCTAGTGAGGAGCTCAGGGTTCCTTACTGAAGAGAGTTGCAAATGAAACTCATTTCTTCAGGAAGAGCAATGGGGTCAGCTGTTATGAATTATTGATGGTGATGTCTTGCAGTGTTTTTTCTTATCTGCTATTTTCTTCCCCTTACCTTCTTGCTTATGGCTCTATAGACACTAGCAGCTCGCCAATACCTCACCCGAGTGACAATTCTTAATGCACAGAACTGGATAGTGAGTGTAGGCAGCATGATCAACCATCATTGAAGCCATCACAGCCAAGGACAATCCAATGTCAAGGCGCGTGCACATTCCAGCAGCAGTTAATGGATTTGCGATCAGGATTGGGAACCCTGGCTGATTGTGTTTTCCATGGCTAGGAGCACCAAGGCTAACTGTGCAATTGAATTTACATGTCTACATTCCATGGGTTACACTGCCCGCACAGTGAGATGTAGATATATAGAGCCTTTTGAGAATCGCAACAGCATCCAGGTGTCAAAACAGATTTTACCTGAGGGTTTACATTTGCTTACCAATACCACTCTGCACTTATAGACACAATCAGCACAGCGTACTGTAAGCATTTTACCTTCCACCAGAATTGTGGAGCATTCTGGAGTTCTTTGCACTCTGTCTGTCTTCACAAGATGAACAGTGATCCGGCGCCGTCTTTGATCTTCTACCTCCCATATAGTGGTCTCGTACCACAGAGCTTCATGTGGCTGAGGATCAGGGTCAACAGCTGCAGAATCAGGACTGCAAACATCTTGCAACAAACCGTCGATATGATCATCATCTGGAATCTCCTGCCTGAAAAATGGACCCACAGGAGCATGGATTACCCATAGTTACTCACAGTAAGCAGTCACCATGTTTCAAATAAAGCTTGAAGTCCGTGTGCCACAGGTAAGATAAGCAACAGCAAAATGCCTCCTTTAAAGGGTCTTCAGGAAGGAATTTCAACCCCTTTCCCTTAGTGCATGTATTTATCCCACTTGAGACACATTCAATTCTTTGAACTGGTGAGGGTATCTCAGATTAGAAATCCATGAAGAAGTCTACGCCGTTACTCCTTAGTTTTATAATATTAGAATTACAAATAATTGTAATTTTGGGGATCTAATTAATATTTCTTCTCTTCAGGTTGGTAAGGTAAATATGCCTGAAGTATGACTTGGATTTTTTTTTCATTAACATTATTGTTCTACAACAATCCAATTGTATCAATTAAAAAAATTAAGCCGAACATTTTCAGCCACAGCCATCTTTGTATATAAGCACTTCTTTCTTATCAGCACTTGTAGTCAAGCTATATTATTGATCCATCTCTAAAATAAAAGGACATGTAACAATAGACCAGGAGAAAATAAAAACACACCTGCACCAGGGAATAGTGCACAATGTAGGGTGTAAGGGAAGAAGGTGGGGACAGACATCTCCCCAACTCCCCTGCTGTGGATAGATATCACTCTAATGCTCCTTCCATAGACAGGCATTCACTCCAACTCTCCTTCCATAGACAGCCATTCACTCCAACACGCCTTCCATAGACAGCCATTCACTCCAACACTCCTTCCATAGACAAGCATTCACTCCAACGCTCCTTCCATAGACAAGCATTCACTCCAACGCTCCTTCCATAGACAAGCATTCACTCCAACGCTCCTTCCATAGACAGGCATTCACTCCAACTCTCCTTCCATAGACAGCCATTCACTCCAACACTCCTTCCATAGACAAGCATTCACTCCAACACTCCTTCCATAGACAGGCATTCATTCCAACGCTCCTTCCATAGACAAGCATTCACTCCAACGCTCCTTCCATAGACAGGCATTCACTCCAACTCTCCTTCCATAGACAAGCATTCACTCCAACTCTACTTCCATAGACAGGCATTCACTCCAACTCGCCTTCCTTAGACAGGCATTCACTCCAACACTCCTTCCATAGACAGGCATTCACTCCAACTCTCCTTCCTTAGACAGGCATTCACTCCAAATGCTTCTAGGGATAGACATCCCTCCAACTCTCCTAGTTGGACATTTAATTTTACCCGTTGGAGCATATAGCAGTGCTAATCACTGCCGGCAATGTTATAGCATGAACTCTTAATACACATGTACTATCAAAATTCCGCTTCCTGTTATATTGGTACGGGTGTTAACCCTGTCGGCGATACTGAATGCAAAATGGAAGTTACTACTGTGGGTGCGGGTAACTCAATAAAACCCAACGTGGGAAAACAACTAGAAGGTAATCAGTTGCTGTTAACCAAACATTTCCAAACCTGCACTGCGGTAATAATTCTTTGGACATGGCTGTAAAATGGGTGCAGTAATTGGGCAGGTGATGGTTGTACTATAGGACAGACACCATCCTGTAATGGTTGAGCGCTGACTTCCATTCAGCTTGTGTAAATTTAAATCTGCCTTTGTAATATCAAAGCATGCTGACTGGGGCTGTGGTTAGAAACAGTAACAGCACAAGGGGCGTGCACAGAATGCATCTTCCCTTGACTGAGCACACAGCAGTTAAAGTGGTTAATATGGGATTAATTCCTGCTGAGACAGAGGCTTGAGGGCTAGAGAGATATTAATAGATCCTGTTTGATCAAAAAGGCAAATGGAATGTTGGCATTTATTTCAAGGGGGTTGGAGTATAAAAGCAGGGAAGTCCTGCTACAACTGTACAAGGTATCGGTGAGACCAAACCTTGAGTTCTGCGTACAGTTTTGGTCTCCTTATTTAAGGAAGGATATACTTGCATTGGAGGCAGTTCAGAGATGATTTACTAGGTTAATTCCAGAGATGAGGGGTTTGATTTATGAGGAAAGGTTGAGCAGGCTGGGCCTATACGCATTGGAATTTAGAAGAATGAGAGGTGATCTTATCGAAACATATAAGATACTGAGGGGGCTCGACAGGGTAGATGCAGAGAGGATGTTTCCCCTCATGGGGAAATCTAGAACTTGGGGGCACAGTCTCAGAATGAAGGGTCGCCCTTTTGGAACTGAGATGAGGAGGAACAACTTCTTTCAGAGGGTCATAAATTTGTGGAATTCTCTGCCCCAGAGAGCTGTGGAGGCTGGGTCATTAAATACATTTAAAGTGGAGACAGACAAATTTTTGCAAGATAAGGGAGTGAAGGGTTATGGGGAGCGGGCAGGGAAGTGGCTTTGAGCCCAAGATCAGCCATGGTCTTATTGAATGGTGGAGCAGGCTCGAGGGGCCAAGTGGCCTATTCCTGCTCCTATTTCTTATGTTCTTATGATTCATATGGGCAATAGGAAAAGAGTAGAGAGATCTCGGGGTGGGGCGGGTAGAGTAATCCATGACTGAGGCATCATGTGTAGACTTTGGAAGGAGCAGGCTTGATGGATTGAATGGGAATTTCTTATTTCAAGCTGCTCTTATGTTCCTGTAATGGCAAATTAAAACTCACTCCCCACCAAGCTCCCGCTATGTATCCACTTCACAGTAAACTCATGATTTCAGTTATCATCATAGTCTTAATTTTCCATTCTATTTTTCTGCACTTGTCTAGCCAGAGAGCTGTTGCAACATCCTGTCATGTACTTACAGCAAACGACACTTGGGACAATAAAGTTTCACTGACTGGTAAAGAGCTTTGGGCTCATAATTCACCAGCTTAGCTCGAATACGGTACTTGTGAGGAGGCGTTTGGTCTAAGACTTCTTGGAGTGAGGTTGCTCTGATATGTTGATGAGCTGTGAGCACTGCAACAGAGAGAGTTTTTGAGAGCGTGGTGAATGAAGGTTGAAAAAGTACAATGAAGAAATCGGAAACAAAAAAAGTACAGGAAGATGACAAACCTTCCACCGTGTCATAACCATTTGTTAAGCAGGAACACTGGCAATATTAAGGGTCTTAAAGGGATAGGAAAGTTTGAAATCTTGGCGACTCCTTTCAAAGTACTTCTGCACCTTCTCTCCCCAATTTGTAAGCTGGTGTTTCTCCCGGAATCAGCAACTCAGGCTCAGCTCCCAGGCTAAAGTGCCTCCATCCTCAGCTACTTCTCCACCAAAATGAATTTAGCGAACTCAGGACCCTGCGCCGCGCCACCCCACAACTATAGCAGCTGAGAGTGAAGATAAACCGAAATTACAAGATCACACAATTGAGTTTCAGATAAAAACGGCCTCTGAGCCCATTTGATCTTAGTTATCAAGACAGGCCTAAAAGAGTTGGAACTCTACATTTTAGAGAAGCATAGATTTAGAGGTGATCTGATTGAAGTTTATAAGATAATGAAGGGAATAGATTGTGTTCCAGCTGACAGTTTGTTCCAATTAAGTAGGTTAGGGAGGACCAGTGGTCACAAATTTAAGTTATACAAGGCCAGATCTTGGTTAGATGTCAGGAGGTGGTTCTTTTCCCAGAGAATAGTGGACCTCTGGGACAGGCTGCCGTGTCGTGAGGTGGGTGCTGGTTCACTGAATTCCTTCAAGTGAGAGCTGGATCTGTTTCTGGCTGGGGTGGAGATCACCTCTTACAGAAGGTAGGTGCTGCAGGGAATTCAGGGCCAGAGTGATCTCCTGGACTAGTTTCGATAGCCTAGATGGGTCGGAGATTTTTTCCCCAAATTGGCTTGGTTTTTTGTTATCTGTTTTTTTGCCTCTCCCAGGAGGTCCCCTGGTTTTGGGTGGGGTGGAGGGTATATTGTGATATACACAAGGCGTCATACTTGTGTGAGACAGGCTGGATGGACCAGAGGGTCTTTACCTGTCCGTCATTGTTTGTATGATCTCATTTTTTAAAATTCTCTAGACGTGGATGGCACTGGCAAGGCCAAACTTATTGCCCATTTCTCACGCTGCACTGAGAGGGTGATGAAGACCACTTTATAGTCAACCACATATTATGGGATTGGAGTCATGCGTAAGCCAAACCAGTTAGGGTGTCAGGTTCTTCTCCCTCCGTTGGTGAACATGTTGCTTTTTATGACAATCCGACTGCTTTTATGGTCATTTTTACCAGAATTGATTCCAATTTAATAACTTGGCATTGTGGGATTTGAATTCTTGACCAGTCCCATAACAAGAATGCTACCAGACCCACTTCCTAAATTCCCAGTTGTTTCTAAATTGGCTCGAGTTTCCTGGTCTAAACCAGCCTTCCTGGCAACCCATTCCAGCTGCTGATCACACTCCTTGTAAGGAAATCCTTCCTGAAGTCTGACCAAACCCAGCCCATCAAAACAATTAACTTCTGCCCTCTTCTCCTGCTGCCCTGGCATATCCGAAAGTATTGTTCTGAGTTCACTTTTTTTCTTGTCATGTATCTTATTTACTGCTAAGATTCCCTCTGAGATTTGGTAGCTACCCATAGGACTTCTGTAACTAACACTGTTTTATAAAGGTAAGATATATATATATATATTCACACCTATCTATTTTTAAGCAGATAGGAGAAATACTTTGAACAGAAAATACTCTCCTACACTTTCCTGTTTCTTTAATGATCAATATGAATCACAGGGCCACAGTTCTGAACTACATGGAACCATAACAGCGCCTGTTTGAAAAAGAAAGACTTACATTTATATAGCGCCTTTCACTACCTCAGGACGTCCCAAAGCGATTCACAACCAACTAAGTATTTTTTTTTGAAGTGTAGTCACTGTTGTAATGTAGGAAAGGTGGCAGCCAATTTGTGCACAGCAAGGGCCCACAATGTGATAATGACCAGATAATCTGTGATGTTGGTTGAGGGATAAATATTGACCAGTGCACCGGGGAGATCTCCCCTGCTCTTCTTCGAATAGTGCCATGGGATCTTTTACATCCACCTGAGGGCAGATGGGGCCTCGGTTTAACATTTCTCGGTTTAAGATGTAATATCTCCAAGTTTGCAGATGACACAAAGCTGGGTGGGCGTGTGTGCTGTGAGGAGGATGCAGAGAAACTCCAGTACGATTTGGATAGGTTGGGTGATTATACTGCATTTGCCATGCATCTGCCCAATGTGGATAAATGCAAGGTTATCCACTTCGGTGGCAAAAACAGGAAGACAGATTATTATCTGAATGGCAATAGATTGGGAAAAGGGGAAGTGCAACGAGACCTGGGTGTCCTTGTGCACCAGTCGCTGAAGGTAAGCATGCAGGTGCAGCAGGCGGTTACGAAGGCAAATGGTATGTTGGCCTTCATAGCGAGAGGATTTGAGTACAGGAGCAAGGATGTCTTGCTGCAGTTGTACAGGGCCTTGGTGAGACCACACCTTGAGTATTGTGTGCAGTTTTGGTTGCCTTATCTGAGGAAGGATGTTCTTGCCATGGAAGGAGTTCAGCGAAGATTCACCAGGCTGATACCTGGGATAGCAGGAATGACATATGAGGAGAGATTGGGTTGATTAGGTTTATATTCGTTAGAGTTTAGAAGAATGAGAGGGGATCTCATTGAAACTTATAAAATTCTAACAGGACTAGACAGATTAGATGCAGGAAGGATGTTCCCGATGGCGGGTGAGTCCAGAACCAGGGGTCACAGTCTAAGGATAAGGGGTAAGCCATTTAGGACAGAGATGAGGAGGAATTTCTTCACCCAGAGAGTGGTGAACCTGTGGAATTCTCTGCCACACAGGGCAGTTGAGGCCAGGTCATTAAATATATTCAAGAAGAAGTTGGATATATTTCTTGAGGCTAAAGGGATCAAGGGATATGGGGAGAAAGCAGGGACAGGATACTGAATTTGGATGATCAGCCATGATCTCATTAAATGGCGGAGCGGGGTCGAATGGCCTACTCCTGCTCCTATCTTCTATGTTTCTATATGTTTCATCCGAAAGACGGCACCTCCGACAGTGCAGCACTCCCTCAGTACTGCACTGGAGTGTTAGGCTAGATTATGTGCTCAAGTCTCTGGAGTGGAACTTGAACCCATAACCTTCTGACTCAGAGGGGAGAGTGCTACTGACTGAGCCACAGCTGACACCAAGGAAAAGGACTTTTGAGGCTACAGGCAACAGCTATCCTTTTATGAATGGCATGACTTCTTGTGACGCTGTTAAGAATCGATGCAATTTTCCACAAGGTCCAAAAAACTCCTGTTGATACCAACCTGTTGCAGATTCTTGATGACATCGCTCCACATGAGTTGTTGAGGCTCCTTCAGGTGCTGAAAGATTTGATAACAGTTTAATTAATGAGCTAACTAGCTAACCAACTATCAAACAGGAAACTGGTTCTGTTTGCAAAACATTTTCCTATCTAAACAGAAAATTCACATCATCCTCACGAGCACACATGGGGTGAGCGCTGGGAGAGGAAGGGACAAAGAGGTAATCAGGGTTTTTTAATTTTAACATAAAAGCCACAAAGTGTCTTGTCTTTATAGTGTAGTACCTCCTTTATTCACGTTCAGTCTGATTACAGAACTGAAGGCAGTATTCGACTTGTTAGTACAAATGCAGTGCATGGTAACGTGAAGCCTAAGTAACAAAACAGAGGTTCATCGGGAAAATTACTGAAAAAAGAATTCGCCAGTTCGAAAGTGAATGTCTGTAGAGAGTAGAGACGGTTATAAGAAATAATTGAGGATTACTAAAGCCAATTTTAGAAAGGTTAACAAGGTATTTGATAACAGATTTATGGGCAGTTTTAGTGGCAAGGTTGATTTTTTTCACTTATGTGAAAAGCAATTAAAGACTGCGCTGGTCCTTTGAGGGATTAGCTAGGGCAGTGTAATAAAAATTATGTATTTTCATAAGTTTTGATTTAGTGGCTTAAAACTCAGCCATAACGCATTTAGGGTTTAACAGCCAGCTAGTCAGAAATCTGGTAATAAGCCTGTCCCAATTCAGTGTTGCAAAGCGTGTTGTCATAATTTCCCTGGTAACAGACTCGAAATGGAGTTTAATGTGAATTTCAAATATATATTTGATTAGTTCAGTTTGCATTTGACAGCTCCCATTTCATTTCAATGGCCAGTTATTCAAAATTCGGGATAACGTGGGTAACTGTCTTCCACAATATAAAAGGCAATTTTATTTGAATCGTGACAGCTGGAAGGCTCTCTTAAAGAAGGCAGTAGGTGGTTGGAAGATCCTATAAGGCATGTAGTTGGAGAATCTCATGAGAAGAGGTAACATAAAAACCTAAGAAAAGATAGGTTTATGTTCCTGAAAGATGGAGAAGATATATTGGCCTAGACTTTCCAATTGGGGGCGCATTTCTGGAAGGACGGGACTTCTGTCTCAACCTGCCCCTGGTCAATTTTCTGGTCCCAGGGTCACATGCATCCTGGGGGTGGGCGCCCTGGCCTCTGCCCGTGAACTCCACTGAACTGCAGCCAGAAACTTCCTGTGACAACAGACCTGTCGCAGCGAGAGGAAAAAGCTGCCTGAAAAATTGAAATTCTATGAAATTTTGTTGCAGCTCCTGAGGTCTTTGGATGGCCCCACTCCAAGAAACCCTTCACCTTTGACCCCTCCACTGACCGTTGAATGCTGGATGACACCTCCCACAATGTAACCCTCCCTCAGTACTGCGCTGGAGGCTCAGCCTGGATTATGCACTCAAATCCATGGCACTATTTGAAGAAGAGCAAGGGAGCTCTTCCGGTGTCAGGCCAACATTTATCCCTCAACCAACACCATCTTTGGGATGTCCTGAGGATATATATTTTGTTTCTTCTTTCTAGAGAAACTGGGGTTCTTCTCACTAGAACAGGGAAGGTTAAGAGGGAACCTGATGGAGATGTTCCAAATTAGGAGGGATTTTGAGAAGGTAAAGAGAGAAAAAATATTTCAGTGAGTCTGCAACTAAAGGATATAAATTTAAAGCAAACACCTTGTGTAGCCAACCCTCCAGGATTATCCTGGACTCTCCAGCAATTAAAGATTAATTTCCTGGACACTGTACTGAACAACCAGGCAAAAATCATTGGGAAAATTGTGTGTTTTGTTAATTTTCTTTGAACACTTTTATTTATTAGTTATTAAAATATTGGAGATGGGGAAAACAGCTGTCTGACTTGGCGGGGGCAGTTCGAGGCAGGATGTCGTGTGATAAAACTGCCAGGAATATGGCCAACCAGTGTTGGCAATTCTACCAGCACCATAAGAATGAAAGGATGAGGTCAGGAGAATTTTTTTAAAGCACAGAGAGTTGTTGAGACATGCAATTCTCCACCAGAAGCAGAATCCATGATAGCTTTTAAAAGAGCTGTAGATAAATATTTGAAGAAAAAAACATTTTAGAAGGGCATGAAGAAAGAGCAGGTGAATGGGACTAAGTGGGTAGCTCTTTCAGTGCAGGTGTGATGGGCTGAATGGCCTCCTTTCATGCTATAAAATTCTATGATTTAAGTTGAGGCCATTTCGACTTTCCACAAACCTTTAATCACCAGATCATTAGAGGGCCATCCGTTGGTATCCCAATTCACAAAGGCTATTTGGAAATTAGACTTCCATTAGTCTGAACTATGACCTTCATTTAGTTTTACAAATATAGGTGAGCTTCCCATTTGAACCCATGAGTTCCTGTGATTTAAAATTCTTTTCTTGGAAAACTACATTGCCGGCATCAGTTTCAGTGAGTTACAGGCCCTCATTAGAGACCAACCCAAGCTGATCAGATATTCTTAAGGCTCAACCGAACTTCCTACCCAAGATATCTTCTCAGTGTCATTGAGGACAACAGATGGTTGTTCCAGCATTTTATCCTTCGCATCGTAAGCTGAGATTGGACAGTCGACTCAGATACCCGCAGGGGCCCTTAGCGTTTTATGTCAAAAGCATTGAAATGCTGCTGTAAAATCCAACAAGTACTAATTGAACATGGAATGAAAACCCTGGGTAAGCCATTGAGCAAGTAAAGGATAGCTAAACAGATGGCTGAATGGATCTTCCATCGTGGCCATATTGTGGATAGTGAGCCCAGGGGACAGGTTGAAGGCTATTTTATGACTGCACCCTGGGATCACTTAACCAGGTGCCTATTAATTTTATCTGTAAAGCCGCAACACAGAATGACACTCTGACTTTCAGAAAGCAGTGAGTTTAACTGCTTCCTAGGATTTAACATTTTACACAGATCAGTCCTCTCTGTCAGTGCTGAAACCCCAATGGACAACTCCCACCGCCTCCCCCACCCCCCCCAATCCCCACTACTCTTGTATGTTCCTGCATCGCGTGGAGGATTCGGAGATCTGCAACTGCAAACACCGTCCGCATACTGCACTGTCTCTCATTCATGTCCAAAAGCTCTGCCAGACATCTCCATTCAAGCTGTATCATCCAGCTAAATGCTGTAGTCAGAGCACACTGAACTGACTCTCAGGCACATTGACTTCTTTTTATAGTGAGAACAGCTTGCGTCAACAATGAGGTTGATGACATCACATTCCAAATGACGCGGGACAGACCCCCCACCCCCCGTGGTGTGTGCAGAACCATTGCAATCGGCAAGCGGAGATGACCCCACACCAAGGTGGGTAACCAACTGTTTTCTTATCATTGACTTTTCTTCTATTTTCGAGAAGATCTTGCGGAGGCAGCGTTGGTGGTACCTCGCCAGTGCTTTGAGGTGCCTGGACACCCTCAAAGCCTCCTTGAAAAAGTGTAACATCCCCACCGACACCTGGGAATCCCTGGCCCAAGACCGCACAAAGTGGAGGAGAAGCATCCGGGAGGGCGCCGAACACCTCGAGTCTCTTCACTGGGAGCAAGCGGAAGCCAAGCGCCGGCAGCGCAAGGAGCGCACATCAACCCAAGCACCCCACCCACCCGCCCCTTCAACCACCGTCTGCCCCACCTGTGACAGAGACTCTAGGTCCCGCATTGGACTCATCAGTCACCTGAGAACTCATTTTTAATGTGGAAGCAAGTCATCCTCGGTTCCGAGGGGCTGCCTAAGAAGAAGGATTTGAGAGAGGAAACTCGGCAAAGACCCCCGTGCTCAGCGGACAGGAGGCAGCGCTGTGGCTGCAAGATAGCTGCTGCACAGACTGCACCTGCGACAAGTCTTCAGCAACACCACCATCTAGTGGTCAAGAACTTCCATTTCTCCCGTTGCTCCAAAAGATTTCCTGGAGTCAGCAAAGGAAGAAAGACAAAGCACAAAGTGGCATCAACACAAGAGTGAAGACTTGAGCTGATTGCAACAGCGAGCCCATTGCTGTCACTGCGCTGTGGGCGGACTGCACAGGGGCTGGGTTATTAGTGAAGATGAGCACCGGCTCCCGAAGAAGCAGGTTGGAAAGAAAATGAGGCTAGAAAGAAAATCATATACTACTGTAGCCAAGGCTGCTGTGCTATTACTCCATACATTATTACATGTTATATTTTTGATATCTTTAATGAGGATTTCAATAGAGAAATATGATGTTTATTTCTTGACTCGAGTTAAAGTGGATAAAGGCAAGAGCCCCCCCACTCCTAGACACAATAGGGGTAACCTTCCAGCCTCACACTATTGTTGAAAGCCTAGCCCTCTGGTTGTGGAGATGGGAAAGTGAGGTGTACAGAGCATATGGCCAACTACCAACAGCTGCTGGCAGCTGGCAAGGCACCCAGCCCACAGCGTGCAGTCAGGAAACTACCCCCAGTACTGGTCCAACCAAACGCCACGCGCAAGACATTCCTTTCACTGGAGGAGTATCGCGGCTTCTCGACATGTATCTACTTACAACACCCGTCTCCGGAAACACCTGTGGGTCAAAACATATACTTCCCTTCCTCCAAGTAGGTCATCGTGGATACAGAACGGCGGCTGTCTGGAGGGGTTCTCAATGTACTTTCAATAAATAGCAATGTGCACCATTCTGGACTAGTTTACATCAATGCAATGAATATTCGGGGGAAATCTACCGTTAGGGCAGTGCAATAATCCCCATGATGTATGGAGAGATCTCAGTCCAGCAGACATCATATCATTTAAGTTATTTAACAAACAAGACAATGCAGTCATAGCATCAACTAACCATCAGCACAGATACAGCGATCAAAAAGGTTATGTATTTTGGCAAAAAAAATAACAGCAGTAATTATATTGTGAATGGAAGAAGGCTCGGTGCTGTGGAAGAGCAGAGGGATCTGGGGCTACAGGGTCACAGGACATTAAAGGCAGCACCCACAGATTGATAAGGCTGTAAAAAAAAAAGCGAATAAAATTGTAGGTTTTATCTCAAGGGGTATAGAATGTAAAAGCCAAGAGGTAATGATAGGTAATGAGCCTAGATAATAAGACCACAGTTAGAGAATTGTGTTCAGTAATGGGCTTCACGCTATAGGAAAGATGTTGAGGCTTGAGAGAGGGTCCAACACAGATTCACTCAGACGCTGCCTGGTGTGAGGAAATAAATATGAAGAAAGAATTGAAAAATTGGGGGCTAAAAATTAGTGTGCTTTACTCCACTCGTTACCGTCATAATGTAGCGGAAAGACGGCGGCCGTCGCACTTTCGCCAGTTGGTAGTGGGTCCCGTGGTGTCCGCCATTTTCTGTGGTCCGGCAGCGCTGTTGGTAAGTGCGATGGCCCTGCAAATTTAAATTAGGGAGAAGTGATGAACGTCACCTCAGCGAACTTGGACCTTTGCGCTGAGTTCGGTGCTGGGTCCTAAACTCGCCATGAAAACCCAGTGTGCAGCAGACTGACAGGCGCTGTCAGCACCTCTTAAAGGGACATACACATCTTTTAGCTAAGTTTGCATTTAAGCTTCTGGCCTAGATTTTATTGAAGCAGTGGCTCGCTGCAATACGTTAAAAGTTTTTTTTAAGTGTGCAAGGAGTGCTGCTGGATGCTTGTAAGGCCTCGGATGGTAAAGGAAGGCCTCTGACAAGACAGAACATGCTGCAAATACTCAGCGCGTTAGGCAACATCCGTGGAGAGAGAAACAAGAGTTTACGTCTTAGGTCGAGATGCTGCCTGATCGAGTATTTCCAGCATTTTATGCTTTTATTTCAGATTTCCAGCATCCGCTTGCAGAGGGAAGAGGAAGATGCAGAAGAGGATGACAAGAGGTGCGTGCAAGAAGGAGGATAACGTATGAGGATAGCAGCACCTTGTATCCTTTCATCCCTGCCACTGGCCAAGGGCTCAGCCATGCCCCTGCCAAGAATGGCCAACACCGTCTCCTCCAAGGGGGTGAGGTGAAGCTAGGAATGGGAGGTGTGCCTCATGATTGGTACAGATTGTTGGTAGGTGAGTGATTGGGGGTTGTACATTGAGCAGTGTGAGAGGCTAGCGATGCAGTTGGTAGGAGACGGCTTTTGAAGATGTATTCACTGACCTTGACCAGTGATCTGAGGTCATGAAGCATTTTTGGGCACTGGAGCCAGATAGTGGGGGGCGACACTGCTGGCAGTGATGGCCTCAGTGATGTGGTCCCACATCGTTCTTTCTGGAGTGCCCCCTGTCCCCTGTGGGTAGAGGATCTCTCTTGCAGTGCTGACCCCCCTGCACAAAGCTGGAGTGCTGCGTGCGAGACCCTGGGTGCCTCTTCCCTGGCTTGTTGAGCCATTCGTGTTAGTGCTGAAGCACTTTATCCATTTTTTGAGCTGCGAAGGGAATTCAGCTTTAAGAGCTGAAGACTCCCATTTGGGAATGTTTTTTCAAATGTTAATTTTTTTTAAAGGCAGTAGAGCTGTAAGCTGCATTTTTTTTAACTTCATTTTTATTTTTTATCAGTTCAGAAGGCATTGTCCTTTTAAGCAAACAACAATGCATTGCCCTTTTAATATCCCACAATGCCTAGCAAACTCATAGCTTAGTTTCCAGAGACTGTTGGAAGAATCAATGCCGCTTCTGGACGCCACATTCGGCACTGATGCCTGGAGTAACGCCACCAGGAGGGCATTACACGGTGAGTTTAGCGCTGGGCTAAAAAGTCCCCAGCGCAAATTTTTCTATCCTACCGGTGCGGCCATTTTCAGCGGCCGTTAATCGAAGGCCACAGTGACACCAGCAACTTTCGCGTCGCAGTCCAATTTCTAGGCATGGGAGACTTTTTTCAGTCGAACGACGCAGATTATGGGGCGATCTGATAGAAGTGTTTCAAATTATGAAAGGGTGGGACAGGGTAGATAGAAGTAGACTGTTTCCATTAGTTGAGGGGGTCAAGAACAAAATTAAATGCAAGAGAGTTAGAAACTTCTTTACAGAGAGTTGTGAGGCTGTGGAATTCACTTCCAGGGTTAGTGGTTGAGGCAGAAACAAGGTCAACATTAGATTGGATAGGTGGATGAAGGGAAACGGGTTGAAGGGATATGGGAACAGGAAATGTGATTAAGACTATTTGCTCATGTGGAGGGTAAACACCGACACAGACTGGTCGATTGGCCTGTTTCCGTGTTGTAACTTCTAAGCATTTCTATGTAGCTCCAAATGTCCTTTTATTACCCCTCTCCCCGCCCCAATCTAATCCTCAAATATTAAGTGCATTCCACACTTGGTATCTGACTGCATCTCACCATGAGCGGTGAGCACTTCACAGTTAGACGTCAAGTCAGGAATCTGAGTTAACTGTCACACGCAGTCAGTGCTGGTCCAGCTTTGCTGACCCTGAAACAGTCATGTGTCAAGTGAGCCCGTGGAGATCCAATCAGTCCAAACTTGCTTTCTTTCTTTGGTTTAATGATGCCTGGAACCTTTGACAAGACAGGACTGCAGAGGGTGATGGGGTACAGAAGTATATAACACAATCATCGGCTCTTACCCGAGGGCCTTCTTGAGGTGTTAAACAGCTCCAGCAGTGTAAGATCTCCCATACTATCCTGGTCTGCAGAAAGTGCTGATTCTAAAGATCTGAAAGAAAGCAAATAACCCTGAGAAACTTGCACCAAACACATTCTATAACAGTACCAAAAAAGAGCTGATTATGACTAAAAAAAAGGGTCGAGATGACTTCAGATAACGATGACCTTTGTGCGAACTGCTGACAATCACAAGGTCACCGGAGGTTCCACGACTGTTGCCGATACCATGGATGCCTGCACTGTTTTTGGGTTACATCGCAGTAACTTTGGGGAGTGCAGAATTGTCTGAAAGCTACTGTAAGCAGGAAGTAGCTTGTTGGTGCCACAGCACTAAATTCTTGTGTTAGCCTTTATATTTTAAATGTAAGAAATCACACAACACCAGGTTATAGTCCAACAGCTTTATTTGAAATCACAAGCTTTCGGAGCACTGCTCCTTCTTCAGGTGAAGTGGAGAAATGCATAAAGACACAGCTTATATAGTCAGAGAATCATGTCAGATGTTTACAGGTAACCTTTCCAACTGCCATTTATCGCACCTCGGCAGGGAGATAATCACAGCAGTCAAAGGTGTGAATGGTGTCCAAACAGGTCAGTCAGGGAAACATTACATCAAAGAACAATGAGGTGGGGTCACAAGGGGTCAAATATTGCAGATGCTGGGGTCTGTATGAAAAACAAAAAAACAGACAAAAAACATTTTTTTGGCTGGAAATCACAGCAGGTCCAGCCGCATCTGTGTAGAGAGAACAAGCCAATGTCGACTCGAGTCTGGATGACCCTGCATCAGGTGGGGTTACATGTAGCGTGACATGAACCCAAGATCTCGGTTAAGGCCGTCCTCATGGGTGCGGAACTTGGCTATCAGTTTCTGCTCGACGATTTTGCGTTGTCGTGTGTCTCGAAGGCCACCTTGGAGAATGCTTACCCGAAGATCGGAGGCTGAATGTCCTTGACTGCTGAAGTGTTCCCCGACTGGGAGGGAACACTCCTGCCTGGTGATTGTTGCGCGGTGTCCGTTCATCCGTTGTCGCAGTGTCTGCATGGTCTCGCCGATGTACCATGCTCCGGGGCATCCTTTCCTGCAACGTATGAGGTAGACAATGTTGGCCGAGTCACATGAGTATGTACCATGTACCTGGTGGGTGGTGTCCTCATGTGTGATGATGGTATCTGTGTTGATGATCTGGCATGTCTTGCAGAGGTTGCTGTGGCAGGGTTGTGTGGTGTCGTGGTCGCTGTTCTCCTGGAAGCTGGGTAATTTGCTGCGAACGATGGTCTGTTTGAGGTTAGGCGGCTGTTTGAAAGCGAGTAGTGGAGGCGTGGGGATGGCCTTAGCGAGGTGTTCGTCATCATCGATGACATGTTGAAGGCTGCGAAGAACATGGCGTAGTTTCTCCGCTCCGGGGAAGTACTGGACGACGAAAAGCTCCGAAAGCTTGTGATTTCAAATAAAGCTGTTGGACTATAACCTGGTGTGGTGTGATTTCTTACATTTGTCCACCCCAGTCCAACTCCACACCATTTATATTTTAAGGCAGCACAATTGGGTCTTCAGTGTGGCGGGTGCATTATTAACCCGTGTTTAAAACTACTGTTGTAGCAGAGGTTGCGGACTGGTTGATTGTACTCCACAGGTGCTTTCAGCTGTGGAATTCCCTCCCTAAACCTCTCCTCCTCTCTCTCTTCCTTTTAGACGCTCCTTAAAACCTACCTCTTTGACCAAGCTTTTAGTCGCTTGTCCCAATATCTCATTATCTGGCTCGGTATCAAATTTTGTTTGATTACTTCTCTGGGACATTTTACTACGTTAAAAGCGCTATATAAATGCAAGTTGTTGCTGTTTGTTACACTGGGTTAAGGCTGGTGTTAGCACCGGATTTCACACAGCGAGCAGCAACCCAAATAACACTGCCAGTTTCTCTGAGGTCAGTGACCAGGAAGAACTGTTTTGCAAGGTGGCACACAATGCAATGCAATGCCACCCCCCGCCACTCCCAGAAGTGCCCTATGTAGGAGGCATGGGATCAAACAGCACAGCGAGTTTCTGTTATCTCCAGGACCCGGCAAGGCTTAATAGCAGATCTCAAGAAAGGTGATAAAATAAGTAATATAAGCCGCAAGCACAAGGCATTCCTGATCTGGAAACAGCAATACAACTCGAGTGCAAGAAAGCAGCTCTACAGACGCCTGAAGGCCAAGGTCCAACAAAAACCTCGCGACCTAAAGAACAGATGGTGGGTGGAGAAAGCGCAGGAGATCCAGCAGCTAGCCGACAACCACGACGTGCGTGGATTCTTTAGCGCAGTCAAGACCACTTATGGCCCAAGCACCCAAGCTCCTACCCCACTGCGGGCCAAGAGCGGAGAGGTATTCATCAAGAACAGGGAGGGAGTCAGTGCCCGCTGGAAGGAGCACTTTGAAGATCTCCTTAACCGAGACTCTGTCTTCGATGTGAGTGTCCTGAACTCCATCCCGCAGCATGCTACCCGCCACCATCTCAGCACAAACCCAGCCTGGCATGAGGTTGAAAAGACCATCCGACAACTGAAGAACAACAAGGCCTCAGGAGCAGTTGGAATCCCTGCCGAGGCACTAAAGCATGGTGGAGAAGCACTACTGGCGCGAATTCATGAACTCATTTGTCTTATCTGGAACGAGGAGAGCATGCCAGGGGATCTCAGAGATGCTGTAATTGTGAACATCCTCAAGAAAGGTGACCAGTCCGATTGCGGTAATTACAGAGGAGTTTCCCTGCTGTCTGCCACAGGGAAAGTCATCACAAGAATCCTCCTCAATTGCCTTCTCCCAGCGGCTGAAGAGCTCCTCCCAGAGTCGCAATGCAGATTCCGTCCACTAAGGGGCACAATGGACATGATCTTCACCGCACGTCAATTACAAGAGAAATGCAGGGAACTGCACCAACCGCTGCAGAACTGCACCAACCGCTGCACATGGCCTTCTTTGAACTCACAAAGGCCTTCAACATCGTCAACCATGAGGGATTATGGAGTGTCCTTCTCAAATTCGGCTGCCCTCAAAAGTTTGTCACCATCCTCTGCCTGCTTCACGACAACATGCAAGCTGTGATCCTGACCAACAGTTCCACCACAGACCCAATTCACGTATGGACCGGGGTCAAGCAAGGCTGTGTCATCGCACCAATGCTCTTCTCGATCTTCCTTGCTGCAATGCTACATCTCACCCTCAGTAAGCTCCCCGCTGGAGTGGAGCTAATTTACAGAACAAACGGGAAACTGTTCAACCTCCGTCGCCTCCAGTCCAGATCCAAGGTCTTCCCATCCTCTGTCGTCGAATTACATTATGCAGACGACGCTTGCATCTGCGCACACTCGGAGGTCGAACTCCAAACCATCATCAACACCGTCACCGAAATGTATGCGAGCATGGGCCTTACACTAAACATTCCTAAGACAAAGGTCCTCTACCAACCTGCTCCCGCCACACAGTACTGCCCCCCGATTAGCAAAATCCACGACAAGGCCTTGGATAACGTGGACCACTTTCCATACCTCGGGAGCCTACTGTCAACTGCCAATACCGCCTTCAGTGTGCCAATGCAGCCTTCGGTCACCTGATGAAGAGAGTGTTTGAAGACCAGGACCTCAAAACAAGCACCAAGCTCATGGTCTACAGAGCAGTAGTGATACTCCCCCTCCTGTATGCCTCAGAGACATGGACCTTGTACAACAGGCACCTCAAAGCACTGGAGAGATATCACCAATGCTGCCTCCGCAAGATCCTGCAAATCCATTGGCAGGATAAGCGCACCAACGTCAGTATTCTCGCTCAGGCCAACAACCCCAGCATTGAAGCTTTGACCAGCTCCGATGGACGTGCCACATCGTCCGCATGTCCAATACGAGACTCCTAAAACAAGCGCTCTACTCCAAGCTCCGACACGGCAAGAGAGCCCCAGGTGGGCAGAGAAAATGCTTCAAGGACACCCTCAAAGGCTCCTTGAAAAAGTGCAACATCCCCATTGACACCTGGGAATCCCTGGCCCAAGCCCGCTCAAAGTGGAGGAGAAGCATCCGAGAAGGCGCCAAACACCTCAAGTCTCTTCGCCGGGAGCAAGCGGAAGCCAAGTGCAAGCAGCGCCCGTCAACCCAAGCACCCCACCCACCCGCCCCTTCAACCACCGTCTGCCCCACCTGTGACAGAGACTGTAGGTCCCGCATTGGACTCATCAGCCACCTGAGAACTCATTTTTAATGTGGAAGCAAGTCATCCTCAGTTCAGAAGCAGATAAACTATAAATGTGTCATAGGAAAGGTAGCCTGGTAAAAGTGCTCATCCTTTTCTGCCTCCCAAGCAACCAGTAAGAGGATGTTAGTCAAGGAACCAGAAGACACAGAATTAAAATAATTGGTCAAAGAACCAGAGGGGAGGTGAGAACTTTTTTAATGCAGCGAGTTGGTGTGATCTGGAATGTGCTGCTTGAAAGGGTGGTGGAAGCAGATTCAACAGTAGGTTTCAAAAGGGAATTGAATATATACTTGAAAAGGAAAACATTGTTGGGCTATGAGGACAGAGCAGGAGGGTGGGACTAATTGGTGAGGCCACGTCTGGAGTACTGTGTACAGTTCTGGTATCCTTATCTAAAGAAGGATATACTTGCCTTGGAGGCGGTGCAACGAAGGTTCACTAGATTGATTCCTGGGATGGGAGGGCTGTCCTATGAGGAGAGATTGTGTAGAATGGGCCTATACTCTCTGGAGTTTAGAAGAATGAGAGGTGATCTCATTGAAACATAAAAGATTCTGAAGGGGATTTACAGGATAGGTGCTGAGTGGTTGTTTCCCTGGCTGGAGTGTCTAGAACTAGGGGGCATAGTCTCAGGATAAGGGGTAGGCCATTTAAGACTGAGATGAGGAGGTTTGTGAATCTTTGGAATTCTCTGCCCCAGAGGGCTGTGAATGCTGAGTCTTTGAGTATATTCAAGGCTGAGATAGATTTTTGGACTCTAGGGGAATCAAGGGATATGGAGATCGGGCAGGAAAGTGGAGTTGAGGTCGATGATCAGCCATGATCTTATTGAATGGCGGAGCAGGCTCGAGGAGCAGTATGGCCTTCTCCTGCTCCTATTTGTTATGTTCTTATGTTCTTAATTGGACAGCTCTTTCAAAGAGCAGGCACAGGCACGATGGGCCAAATGGCCTTTTTCTGTACTGTAAGACTCTACAATTTAGATGAAAGGCATTAGAGCTATTTCCACTTAACCATAGAACGGCAGGCACTGAGGAGTTCCTAACTGACCTCTGACTTTCCTGTCAAATTTTCAGCATCGGCTCAAGGAACAGGGCCTGTTCTCACTGCGCTGTAAACACTTGCAACCGAGGGGGAAAGTAATGGGGCGAGGGGCTTCAGATCTTTCAAGTTATGAATCGCTTCTCTTCAAATGCTACTTACTGCTTCAGCTGTTGAACGTCACTGCAGTCCTCTGGCAGCACTGTTATTCCTCGCCCATATGACGTCCCCCCGTGCAGGTGGAATTCCATCTCTGGCACAGTGTCGCGGCTCCCGCTTTGTTTCTCAGTGCTAGATGTCGCTAGCTTTGCATGAACGTTGTGGATTCTCAGGTAAGTTCCCACCTGTAAGTGTTTAAAAAAAAATCACTATCATTACTCTTGCTACTTTGGGAGCGCATCTTCCTGTGTTCAATATTTTTAGTGAAAAAATGTAATGTGAGCATAAAGGGCCCATCACTCCTTTATAATAGAGTCTACTTTGCTGCTAAACTTAGTAAATGGAGCAAAATATAACTTTTGTGTATTACTGGAAGCCACTAACAGGGATATATTAAGGGGAACAGATAGGGTAGACAAAGAGAAACTATTTCCGCTGGTTGGGGAGTCTAGGACTAGGGGGCACAGTCTAAAAATTAGAGCCAGACCTTTCAGGAGTGAAAGGGTGGGAGAAGTTTGGAACTCTCTTCTGTAAACAGCAGTTGATGCTGGGTCAATTGTTAATTTTAAATCTGAGATTGATCGATTTTTTTGTTAACCAAAGATATTAAGGGATATGGGCCAAAGGCGGGTATATGGAGTTAGGTCGCAGATCAGCAATGATCTCATTGAATAGCGGACCAGGCTCGAGGGGCTGAATGGCCTACTCCTGTTCCTGGATATGTGTCTTAGGACAGACGTGAAACTTTATTCCTACTTCTTAAGGAAGATTTTCATCCTTTTATAATCCGAGAACAGAACTTCAAGAAATTTTAATGTCCAACCCTATTGCCTGGTTAAAACAACCACATAAAATGTCTTTGTGCACTATTTTATATTCTTGATGAAATTGGAAATTCTATACACTGACCATGGAGGCTAGAAATCCTGGTTTCTGGATATTTTCTGTAGACTCACTTCCCCAGGTGCCGGCACATGTTTGGTGGAGAGTTTCAGTTACTGCAACATTACCACAGCTCAACAACAAAGGCGTCAATTCTGTGACTGACAGGTTTGCCAAATCTTATCTCACGACCCCACCGCCATCTCTTGCTTAATTCAGAACTTCTTACATGTATACGTGACAGCTATGTTGTGCAAGGAGTGCCTACTCTTCCCACTGCTGACAGCCGACATTTCTGGAACCAATTGGCACAAATGATTAACTTAAAACTCCACAAGTAAAATATGTACAGCAATGAAAAATTCTCACTCTAGTTGTATCTTTTCATTCAGTTAAGAACATAAAAACATGAAAAGGCCATTCAATCGATCAAGCTTGGTCCTTCTACAAACCATGTATAATATGGGTTCGACTCCATCCATTTAAAGTACTGGGTAAATATCCCTGACCCTCAAAGTAAAACTACAGTGCCACATCTCCATTATTTAACCATGGCCAACTGACCGCCAGCTAATAACGCCACTTCCCCTTGTAGTATTATCATCTCAGTCTATAACTATCCCTGTTAACAACCAGTCTCATTCTCAAATGTGTGTTTATCCAGCTCCATTTTAATGAGTTATCCATCTCAGCATCAATTGCTTTTGCTGGGAATCTGCTCCACTAACCTGTGCACAAAAACACTCGAGGCCTTATTAATTAAACCTGTGTGCTTACAGTCCAAGTCCAACTGCCTGCTTACATTTGCGCTTTTCTAGGATCATATCCCCCTAAGTCTTGGAATCATCCTCAAACTGTCATTCTCCTTCATTAGGTAGAAATTAAATCAAATTTTCAATTAAAAAATGAATTCCCTTTTTTCTATCATTTTATTTTGTTCATCTCTCTTTCAGTCACCCTGGGCCACACTGCACTCTCCAGTCAAGTAAGTACTGAACATAAACCACCACTTCCTTGAGTGAGGGAGTGGGAAAGGGAGTGGGAGAGGGGGAGGGAGAGTGAGGGAGGGAGAGGGAGTGAGAATGAGAGAGAGAGAGAGAGAGAGAGAGAGAGAGAGAGAGGGAGAGGGAGAGAGAAAGGGAGAGTGAGAGTGAGAGTGAGGGAGTGAGAGGGAGAGGGAGGGAGAGGAAGAAAGAGAGGGAGAGTGAGAGAGAGAGAGAGGGAGGGAGTGAGAGTGAGGGAGAGGGAGTTAAAGGGGGAGAGTGAGGGAGAGGGAGTTAAAGGGGGAGAGTGAGGGTGAGGGAGTTAAAGGGGGAGAGTGAGGGTGAGGGGTAGAGGGAGAGTGAGGGGTAAAGGGAGAGGGAGGTGGAGGGGGGAGAGGGAGAGGGTGAGGAAGAGAGGGAGAGGGAGGGGGAGAGGGAGGGGGAGGGGGAGGGGGAGAGGGAGGGGGAGGGAGAGAGGGAGAGAGAGAGAGAGTGAAAGGGGGAGTTAGAGGGAGAGTGAGAGTAAGAGTGAGGGAGAGAGAGTGAAAGTGAAAGTGAGAGTGAGAGGGAAGGAGAGTGAAAGTGAAAGGGAGAGGGAGAGGGCGAGAGCGAGAAAGGGGGAGGGGGAGGAGAGGGAGGGAGGGAGGGAGAGAGAGAGAGAGAGAGAGAGAGAGAGGGAGGGAGAGGGAAAGGGAGAGGGAGAGAGTGAGAGTGAAAAGGAGAGGGAGAGAGTGAGAGGGAGGGAGAGAGGGAGAGGGAGAGAGAGTGAAAGTGAAACGGAGAGGGGGAGAGTGAAAGTGAGAGTGAAAGGGAGAGGGAGAGCGAGAGTGAAAGGGAGAGGGAGAGACAGAGGGAGAGTGAAAGGGGGGGAGAGCGAGAGGGGAGTGAGTGAGAGGGAGGGAGAGGGAGAGAAGGATGGATAGATGAAAGATCAGGACGTCTCAAAGCGCTTTACAGCCAATAAAGTACTCTTGAAGTGTAGTCACTGTTGTAATGTAGGAATTTAGAACAAAGGGCAGGAATAACATCTTCACACAGAGAGACGTGGGGCTGTGAAATTCACTTCCAGGGTTAGTGGTTGAGGCAGAAACAAGGTCAACATTAGATTGGATAGGTGGATGAAGGAAAAAAAGGGTGAAGGGATTTGGGAACAGGGCGGGTAAATGTGATTCGAACTATTTGCTCATGTGGAGCAGTGTGCTCTCTAAATTGTCTGTTGTGCACGGCCTGTTTCTTTCAATGCGCGGGTCTTTAGATTTCGGCGCATGTGCGGTGTTTCCAATGGAGAAGCCGGTGAGCGGCCTGCGCGGTACCTTGCAGACTGCTGCACGGCCGAGCACGCAGCTTAGAGCAAACATTGGTGTGGAGTGTAACCACCGACACAGACTGGTTGACTGGCCTGTTTCCGTGTTGTAACTTCTATGTAGCTCCAAATGTCATTTTATTCCCCCGCACCAATCCAATCCTCAAATATTAAATGCATTCCACACTTGGTATCCAACTGTATCCCACCTCGAGAGGTGAACACTTCACAGTTAGACATCAAGTCAGAAATCTGAATTAACTGTCACACACAGTCAGTGCTGCTCCAGCTTTCCTGACCCTGAATCAGCCCATTTTCGCACAGCAAGGTCCCACAGACAGCAATGAAATAACTGACAAGGTGATCTGTTTTAGTAAAGTTGGTTGAGGGATAAATATTGGCCAGGGCTACGGGAGAACTCCCCTACTCTTCTTCGAACGGTGCCAAGGGATGTGCCCCGAGAGGGCTGATGGGACCTCGATTTAACATCTCATCCGAAAGACGGCACCTCCGACAGTGCAACACTGCACTGCAATGTCAGCCTGGACTCTGTGCTCAAGTCTCTGGAGTGTGGCTTGCCCCCACGAGCTTTTGACACAGAGGCGAGAGTGCTACCCACTGAGCCTTAGCTGGCACCTTAAATAATGAAATCTTCTATCTTCCAAAAACGAAAAGGTGTACAAGTGGATGTTGACAGAGGACAGGATCAGACTTGGAGATAATGCCCCCATTACAGTCACTTTGCGCAGGCGCACGTGTGGGAGGAGAGGCCGAGGGCGCCCTGGTCCTGCGGAACTCTACGCCAGCAAGGAGCAACACCTCCGGAAGAGAAGGGAAGGAGAGAATATTGGTGAAACAAATAGCCTGGCTGCCTCAGCGAGTTATTCTCGAAACACTAACTACAGTGCAAGGCAATTTTAATTTAGGGCTTTAACTAACTGATGTGATCACAGCAGAATAGACTGTAATAATAATAATATGGCATCTGCCACTCACTTTCATTACACAACGAACATTTAATCAGAACTGTCCTCCGAGAATATCTGCAGTAAGAGTCAAATACAGTTATCTTTCTAAATTACTCATTAATTCAGCCGGGCTCTTGAAATCAACTGCCTAAGAAAGCTTACTCTAATATAACACATATATATACACTGGGGGGTTACATTAGCTGTTGGTCTCAGGCCCATTTAAAGGGATTACAATTTAATCTGTGGCTGCTGTCATGTTGTGAATTAAATCACCAGTGTTCCCATTATAAAACAAAAAGGAACCCTGCTCTATTTAAAATACAGGTAAGTGTAGGGCACGCGGGAAACTTTTCGCTATGGTTACTTTGAAGAGCTTCTAAACTTTGTAACTGAATAGCAAATGGCCATGCAGTGCTCCTACCCCGGGGGAGATGTGCACTGTGAGCTGGGTGTCGAACGTGAGGCCGGCACCCATTGTACTGAACAGTGTCGGGTGCTGGCTCCCTCTATTATTGGGCCTGAGGTCTCTCATGTGCTCTGCATCCCCTGGCGCTGCCGGCCAGTTCACAGCATGCTGGGAATCTGTCAGAAACAAGTGTCTGCGAGGCTGATTATTTTAATTGGAGCCGCTTTTGATAACATGGCTGTAGTCTGTGAGGAGCACGACAGTCACTCAGTGCCTGCGGACAACGAGCACTGAAGGAGAGATGGTTCTAAATGAATTTATTTAAGTGATACATTTTGGTAGGAATAATGAGAGGAAATATAAACTAAAGGGTACAATCCTAAAGGGGGTGCATGAACAGAGACACCTGGGGGTATGTGTGCATAAATCGCTGAAGGTGGCAGGGCAGGTTGAGAAAGCAGTTAAAAAAGCAGACCAGACCCTGGGCTTCACAAACAGAGGCACAGAGTACAAAAGCAAGGAAGTTAGGATGAACCTGTATAAAACACTGGTTCGGCCAGAGTACAGTAATCCCTCCCCAACCGCGGGGGATACGTCCCTGAAAACCCCCGTGGTTGGTAAAACCGCGGTTGGCAAATATAAGACCTTATGGGAAAAATGGGGTTAGGGGGAACGCGGCCGCATTTACACTCGTCAGAGCCTGTGTAAGTTGCTTTATTTTAAATAACACAATAAAAAAGAACATCAATCGAGGGGGGTGAATGTGGAGAAGCGACATCGTGGCTGGTTGATACAGCTGAGTCATCAACTGGGCGGTTTCTTAAAGAATTCTGCGATGGATGGTTGACTCATTTTTTTCTGAATATCTTTCTGGACCTGCTTGTATGGTCTCATTAAATCCTCCAAACCTCGCTTGAATTTTAAACTATGTTCCAAGAATGGGTCAATCTCCATAAAGAGGTCCGAGAGATTATTGGCAAGGAGCATTGCCTTGCTAAGGTTGGCACTTGTCATCTTCGACTTCTCTACCATATCCTCGTCTTTGTCCTCGTCCTCTGCCTCACTAGAATGCTGTATCAGCTCCTCAAGGTCCTCCTCCGTCAACTCCTCGCCGTGCGACTCAAGGAGCTCCTCGATGTCATCAGGCTGTATGTCGGCCAGCCCCTCGCCTCCCAAACATCGCGCAACCTTTACAATGTGCTGAACTTCACCGTCAACTGTAGGGAAGCCTTGGAAGTCATTCACCGCCTCCCTCCAAAGTTTACCCCAGCAGGCGTTGATTGTCGTCCTCTTCAGTTCATCCATCGATTCCTTTATGTTGGTGATGCAGTCAGCGATGGTGTAATCCTTCCAACAGGTTTTCACCGTCAGTGTTGTGTCATCCTCCATAGCCTCCATCATGCGGTCAAAGCTGCGTCGTATGTAGTATGCCTTGAAGGTGTCTATCACACCTTGGTCCATGGGTTGAAGGAGTGAAGTCGTGTTGGGAGGCAGGAAGACGACGTCAATATTAGGGTGGGTGAATTGGAGTGCCAGCGGGTGGCCGGGGGCATTGTCGAGGATGAGTAGGACCTTGAAGGCCAGATTTTCTCTCGCAAGTTACCTCTCCATGTCATGCACAAAACAGTTATGAAACCAGTCCATGAAGACTGCAGCAGTAACCCACGCCTTGTGGTTAGAACGCCAAAAGACAGGGAGATAGTTTTTATTTTTGCCCTTCAGAGAGCGGTAGAGCAGCATCGGCTTCACTAAACAGTCTCCCTCGGTGTTAGCACAAAGGAGATGGGCCACCCTATCCTTAGCCACCTTGAATCCCGAAGCATGCTTCTCAGCCTTTGCGATGAAAGTTCGGGAAGGCATCCGCTTCCAGAAGAGACCAGTCTCATCCGCATTAAATACCTGCTCCGGCAGGTAACCCTTCTCGGCGATCAACTTCTTCAGCTCCTCTGGGAAGTTGGCAGCGGCCTCGTGATCGGCTGAGGCCGATTCCCCCACAACCTTAAAATTTTCCAACCAGCTCTTACTCGCTTGAAACTTTATGTCATCTACACCTTCCCCGGCAGCCACAGTAAGATGCTTGTAGAAACTAAGGGCCTTCTTACGTGCGGAATTAACATTCGCTTGTTTCTGGTTTTCTCCATTTTTTCAAGCTTATGGTCCTGTGGCATAAACGACACTTTAGCACTTTTCGAAGAGCTACCCGCAATACTAGCCCTTATCGACACCTCACTTTTTTTTATGGTTCTAATCGTGGACTCGTTAACCCCCATTAGCCATCCAACCGACGCTGTACTTTCACCACGGGCAAGTCTGTTAACGACATCTAATTTCCTATCGAAGGTTAGTACATTCCTTGCCCTTTTCGCTATTGATTCACCTTTACCACTGAGATTACGCTTAGGGGCCATGATTAAGGGCTAAACGTTCACACACACACAGAACAGGTACAGTATATCCACGAGTGGAGCGAGACCACACCTGGTAGTAATTATGCTGAAAAGAACGGCGTGGATGAATGCAGTCTCGTGTTTGGAAGCGCGACCTATGAAACTTGCAAATTAAAAACCGCGTATACGCAAAATTCACTGCCGCGGTTGGTAAAAATTATCGCAGAGAGGAAACCATGTATACTTGAAATCCGCGTTGGGGCGGGATTCCTGTATTGTGTCCAATTCTGGGCTTTAGGAAGGATGTGAAGGCCTTAGAGAGGGTGCAGAAAAGATTTACGAGAATGGTTCCAGGGATGAGGGACTTCAGTTACGTGGATAGACTGTAGAAGCTGGGGTTGTTCTCCTTGGAGCAGAGAAGGTTCAGTGGAGATTTGATAGAGGTATTCAAAATCATGAGGGGTCTAGACAGAGTAGATATAGAGCAACTGTTCCCATTGGGGGAAGGGTTGATAACCAGAGGACACAGATTTAAGGTGATTGGCAAAAGAACCAAAGGCATCATTATAACGAGTTGACTATCAGATTACGGGGCGAGGTCAGCTCATTGAGGAGCAGGTGTCCCGGCACCGCACAGCTAGAATCAGACTATCGGCCCATGGTGCCTTCCCCTAGTGCTGATGTTTCTCGCCTGATGGGACACCTCGTGTTGCAAGTAATGCTGGTGAGGCAACACCCAAGTCCCACATATTACAAATAATAGCAGATAGTTTTGATCACTTCTCAGAGTGTGCAGGGCAGTCCTTAGGTTCAAATGACATGTAAATTGAGAAATCCTTGCTCAGGACTCAAAGCCACTTATTAATCTGTAATACCGGAATCATTCTACTTGTGCAATGCGGATCAGGAAACCAGATTAACCGTAAAGTCTGGAATATTGTCCAAGACAGTATCAGCTATTAGGGACAGAGAGCTCATGGTGCTGGTGAGGGGAGGGTCAGTCACAAGCACCAACAGAGCTTGAACATGTATGTGGTTAAGCTGCAAAGTACATTTAAGAGGTAATGTTACGAAGTTAGCAATAGAGGCTTGACATCTGGGGCTGCACATTTCATAAATTCTATCCATTCTTAACGGGAAATGAAAGCAATTACAAACTGGTGCTGATTGTACAGCTGCACTTAGAGGGATGTAAAACTGGGAAACATTTGGGAGTGGTACTACACTCTTCAGTGAAACCGCTGCCCAGCGTGAGAGAACCACTAAAAGCAGAGAAATATTGGTGCTTATCCAGAGGGAAGAATGCCCTCTGTTTGATTGTGTCTCCAATACGCCTGGCACACCTCACAGAGACATTTCCATGGTCCAGAGCAGTCAGTAATTGGTGTATTACAAGAACAGGCTGGGGAAATCAGTGCATTCTGCTTCCTAGAAAAGTTAATGGCCGAGATCTGTGATCAGACTATTTAAAATCATTAAGGTAACAAATGAAATGGAGTGGAGTGTGAAATGTGATCTGTACAGAGGGGCAAAGTTGCAGATTAGGAAATCATTCGCAAAATGAAAATTCACAGAATCACAGAAACCCCACAGTGCAGATAGAGGCCATTTCGGCCCATCGAGCCTGCACCGACACATATCCCACCCAATTCCCCGTAACCCCTACACCAACACATATCCCACCCTATCCCCGTAACCCCACGTATTTAATCCCCCTAACACTAAGGGTCAATTTATCATAGCCAATCAACCTAACCCGCACATCTTTGGACTTTTAGCAAACAATTTTTCAAACAAGATTTTTCGTAAATCAGTTCAACTACGAAGTCATTTGGAAAAAAAAGAGTTTGACAGGCCTTTGAACAAGAAGTAATGGGAGGGATTTAGCCTTGGGTTTAGACCTCGCATATCACGAACTAGGCCTAGATTGCTCGTAGTACAGCAGATAACGCAGCCGCGATAGCTCAATGCCATGGTAACCCATTTAAAATAAGTGGGGGTGAAGCTGGTCTTCGGCAGTACCATGAAATGTGCTCACCGCGAATCAGGAGCCTGCTTCACACCGCAGCGGATTTTCTTTTCCATTGAAGTCAAAACAAACAAAAATTGGGCGAGGTGTAAAACAGGCCCTCAATTTAAACATGGATTAATGTCTCGGCTAAAGCAGAGCTTGTCTGCTACAAGCAGCAACAGTCATTTCTAGGCTACTCGCCCGATTCTGCTACTGCTGCCAAAGGGAGGCAGGAATTAAAATGGAAAGTCAAGCCCTGATGGGGTAATCTGTGAGCAATCTGATTGACAGTTAGGAGTCAATGGACTTCTGAATTCTTCTTAGATACACATCATCACAATCACCAGAGAGAGAGCTTTCTGACTGACTCCCAAACTTTGCTCTTTCTGTGCTGTAAAAATTCTATGGGCTGGATTTTGTCAATGGGGAGCTTTTGGAGGCGGGACTCCCACTTTTTGGGTTGTAGTCCCGCCTCCATCGACTTGTGGCCAACCCACGCTATTTTCCCTTGATTGACCTTGTTAAGCCTGCCCAGCGGGCTCAGCAGGCCAATTAAGGGACACCTGGTTACTGGTGATGTCAGCGATTGACATTTTATCTGTCAAGAGCTTTTGACAGATGAAAAATCAGCGTTTGACAGCTCTGTGAAGCTGTCAATCACTGACAATCTGTCTTCTAACTTGAGTCCTTCTACTCAGATTCAGTTAGAGAGCTCTCCAGACCAGAAAGCAGAGGCTGCAGCTTTTGACAGTTCAGCGGCCATTCTGCTTTCTGTGCCGGTGAGCTGAGGGACTCCCGAGAACTGAAGGAAGGAAGCCTGCAGGAGAAAGTAAAGGTAAGTAAAACTTATTAAAACACTTTACACTTACCTCTGCACACATGCACCCATCACTCACCTGCACAACGGACATCTCGACCCCTCCAACCTCTGCAGACCGACGGCCCACCTCGCTAACTTGGCGTGGTTCGGAGCCGTCAGACAGCCCACACTTCAGGGCTAAAAATAGGGATTAGGCAAAAAACTGCCTGTTAACTACCTGTTAACAGGCAGTTAATTGGCACTAATCCCATTCCCACCTCGGGGAGGTGGCTCCCAGCACAGGTCGGGTACCCGCCTCCTGGGACATTGGCACGGAGGCGGGTTAGGGGCGGGATGGGTTCCTGCCCCCCGATTCTGCAATTTTCCCACCACTCCCGCCTCCAAACCCGCCTCCTCGGGGCTTGGAAAATCGAGCCCATTGACTCTGAAGGGACCCCGCCCTCCTGGTTTAAAGGGACCCTGCCCTACCGGTTTAAAGGGACCCTGCCCTCCCGGTTTAAAGGGACCCTGCTCTGCCCATTTAAAAGGTGCTGTTCCACAAGCAGCATTATACACTTCAATTGGCACTTTCTCCTGAAATCCAATATTTTGCTGCTGAATTCTAAGTGAGACCTCACGATTTCTTGTTAAATATGGGTGTTGTGTATAAAAGAGCATTGCTGTCGACCTGTAGCAAGGCTGCTGTATGGATGACACTATTCTACTACTCACCACATGATCTACCTTTTCTGTCAGGGTCGTATATCAGACCCCAAGTTTCTCTCTATTTTAACCAGTAGCGTTAAACTTTATACCCATCTTTCTCACTCACACCTACTTTTGAATTAAAATTATCGACTGTGAAGCGTAAAAATACTTAACTGGAGGAGGGCTAACTTCAGTGAGTTGTAAAGAGATCTGGCCCAGGTGGATTGGAATCAAAAATTGGTAGGGAAAACAGTAATTGAACAATGGGAGGCCTTCAACGAGGAGACGGTTTGGGTACAGAATAGACACATTCCCATGGGAGGGAAAAGGATGGGCATCCAAAGCTGGAGCTCCCTGGATGACTAAAGATATCGAGATTAAAATGAAACAGAAAAAGGAGGCTTATGACAATTATAAGATTCATAATACAGTAGAGAACCAAGCTGAGTTTAGAAAGTACAGAGGAAACTCAGAAATGTAGTAAACAATGAGGAGAATAGTAACAGACTGCAGAATAAGAGGGGCAAACAGAGAGTATGGGAATAGATTAGTGGCTAACATAAAAGGGAAACAAAAGTCTTTTAGAAACACATAAATAGTAAAAAGGTAGTCAAAGGAAGGGTGGGGCTGATTAGGGACAAAAGGAGATCTTTTTGTGGAGGCAGCGGGCATGGCTGAGGTACTAAATGAGGACTTCACATCTGTCTTCACCAGAGAAGGGAATACTGCCCAGTGTAACAGTAAAGGAGGAGACAGTAGCGATATTGGACAGGATAAAAGTAGATAAAGAGGAGGTACTTAAAAGGTTGGCAGTCCTCAAAGTAGAAAAGACACCCGGTCCAGAAAGGATGCATCCTAGGTTACTGAGGGAAGTAAGGATGGAAATTGCAGAGGCTCTGGCCACCATCTTCCAATCCTCCTTAAATATGGGGGTGGTGCCAGAGGAATGGAGGATTCCAAATGTTACACTGGTTTAAAAAAGGGGAGAGAGATAAACCCGGTAACTTCAGGCCAATCAGCCCAACGTCGGGGCGGTGGGGAAACTTTGAGACAATAATCCGGAACAAAACTAATTGCATTTGGAAAAGTATGGGCTAATAAATGAAAGTCAGCATGGATTTGTTAAAGGCAAATCGTGTTTGGTTAACTTGATCGAATTCTTTGATGAAGTAACGGAGAGGGTTGATGAGGGTAGTGTGGTTGATGTTGCCTATCTAGACTTTCAAAAGGCATTTGACAAAGTACCCCATATTAACTTGTTTAATTAAAGGGGCAGTGGCAACGTGGATACAAAATTGGCTAAGGGACAGAAAACAGAGTAGTGGTGAACGGTTGTTTTTCAGACTGGAGCGAAGTATACAGTGGTGTTCCCCAGGGGTCGGTATTAGGACATACGCTCTCTTTGATATATAATTAATGACCTGGACTTGGGCGTAATTTCAAAGTTTGCAGATGATAAGAAACTCGGAAATGTAGTAAACAATGATGGGGATAGTAACAGACTTCAGGAGGACATAGACAAACTGGGGAAATGGCCATTGAAATTTAGTGGAGAGAAGTGTGAAGTGATACATTTTGGTAGGAAGAATGAGGAGAGGCAATATAAACTAAATGGTACAATTTTAAAGGGGGTGCAGGAACAGAGAGACCCGAGGGTGTGTGTACACAAGTCTTTGAAGGTGGACAAGTTGAGAAGACTTAAAAAAGTATATGGGATCCTTGGATTTATTAATAGAGGGATAGAGTACAAAAGTAAGGAAATTATGCTAAGCCTTTATAAAACACTGATTAGGCCTCAGCTGAAGTTCAATTCTGGGCACCGCACTTCAGGAAGGTTGTTGAAGCCTTGGAGAGGGTGCAGAAGAGATTTACTGGAATGATACCAGGGATGAGGGATTTCAGTTATGTGGAGAGACTGGAGAAGCTGGGGTTGTCCTCCTTAGAGCAGAGAAGGTTAAGAGGAGATTTGATAAAGGTGTTCAAAATCATGATTTTAATAGAGTAAATAAGGAGAAACTGTTTCCAGTAGCAGAAGGGTCGGTAACCAGAGGACACAGATTTAAGGTGATTGGTAAAAGAACCAGAGGCGACATGAGGAAACATTTTTTTAATGTAGCGAGTTGTTATGATCTGGAATTCACTGCCTGAAAATGGAAACAGATTCAACAGTAACATTCAAAAGAGAACTGGATAAATACTCAACAGGGCTGTGGGGAAAGAGCAGGGGAGTGGAATTAATTGGATAGCTCTACCAAAGTGCTGGAACAGACACAATGGGAGAATGGCCTCATTCTGTGCTGTATCATTCTATGCCTCTATGCCCCAGTATTTGGAGGCCTGCGGCTGTTGTTACTGAGCACAAGTTATTTGCTAAGTATGAAAATTGGGACCAACAAAAAAATGCAGAGCAGTACGAGAAGAGAGGATTCATCACCAAAAATAATAGACACAATCAGAACTAAAGTATAACACCAGCAAACTGACAGTCTCCGTGTCCTTATCAAGTCAGGTGAAATAAGAACTCCACTTTCCAGCCCGATCCCCATATCCCTTGACTCCCTTAGTTCCCAAGAATCTATCGAGCTCAGTCTTGAATATACTCAATGACTGAGCATCCACAGCCCTCTGTGGTAGAGAATTCCAAAGATTCACCACCCTCTGTGAAGAAATGTCTCCACATCTCAGTCCTAAATGGCCGACCCCTTATTCTGAGACCCCTAGATTCTAGACCGTCCAGCCAGGGGAAACAAACAGTCTCTCAGCATCTACTCCATTCTGCTCTAAGAATTTTATATGTTTCAATGAGATCACCTCTCATTCTTCTAAACTCCAGAGAGTATAGTCCCAATCTACACAATCTCTCCTCATAGGACAACCATCTTCTCCCAGGAATCAATCTAGTGAACCTTTGTTGCACCACCTCTAAGGCATGTATATCTTTCCTGAGGTTAGGAGAGCAAAACTGTGCACAGTGCTCCAGGTGTGGTCTCACCAAAGCCCTGTATAATTGCAGCAAGATTTCCTTACTTATACTCCAACCCCCTTGCAATAAAGCCTTCTTAATTGCTTGCTGTACCTGTATGTTAACGTTCTGTGACTAGTGAGAAGGACAATCAAATCCCTCTGCCTAGCAACATTTACTAGTTTTACCTTTTAAAAAATATTCTGCTTTTCTATTTTTCCTATCAAAGCGGATAATCTCTCATTTCCCCACACACTCTAGATGGGTCAGTGAGTAGTGACCAGGAGTTCATTTCTCCTATTCCCAGCCAAGGGGTGCTGAGGCCAATTATTGCTCAATAACTGCTGTTGTAGATGAGATCACTTGAACGGAGACCAGGAATTGAACCTGGAACCTACTCTTTATTTATTATATAGGATTACATAGAATATACGGCACAGAAACAGGCCATTCGGCCCATCCAGTCCATGCCGGTGTTTGTGCTCCACTTGAACCTCCTCCCATCCTTCCTCATCTAGCTCTATCAGCATAACCCTCTATCCCCCTTCACCCTCATATGTCATCTAGCCTCCCCTTAAATGCATCTATACTATTCGCTTCAACCACTCCCTGTGACAGCGAGTTCCACATTCTCACCACCGTCTGGGTAAAGAAGTTTCTTCTGAATTCCTTATTTGATTTCTTGGTGACTAGCTTATATTGATGGCCTCTGGTTTTGCTCTTCCCCACAAGTGGAAACATTCTCTCTCTGTCTATTCTATCAAAACCTTCCATAATTTAAAAAAACCTCTATTAAGTCATGCCTCAGCCTTCTCTTTTCAAGAGAAAAGAGACCCAGCCTGTCCATCCTTTCCTGAGAGGTATAACCTCAGTTCTTTACCCTTGAGGGCACTGGGGAAGCTTTTGTTTAGTATCTTCTGATAAATCTCAGCATAAACAAATGCGAGATAGCACATTAAGTGGAACACTGGGCACTGGACGCAATACCTCATCCACCAGCAGAGAGCACTAGAGCTCTACAAATCGACCACAGGTTTTTTTGAATGAACTCTGCCATAAATATTTTTAAGAGACCAAGATTACTGCTGCTTAGCTAATGGAAAACAAGTTACATTCGGGGGGAGGGGGGAAGAAAAACTAGTGTAAAATCCATTTGATGGATTGTGTGGCATCTAATTATCTCAAACACATTCCCAGTTTTGAAGTGTCAGGTTAATGGCCACTTAATTGCAAGAATTTCTTTAGTGAACGAAATCACGGGAAGTGTACTTAGCAACACTCTGAAATAAATTCCATCAGTGCTTCGAGCTGTGCACGTGGCCCATAATCCAAACTAACATGGGAGAATGTCCTCTTCCTTCCAGCTTTTAAGAGCTGCTTATTTACACCTCCAGCTAAGATCCACATTAATGCGGTTCACCCTGCTCAGTATTCTATAATAAATGCTAAGTAAACAGCGTGGCAATTGCATTGATTATCTGTAGCTGGAGGGTTTTTCTTCTATATTTTGCTAACAGGTCTTCATACTTAATGATAACTAGAAGTTTAAAACAATGTGAAGACATTGGAGGGCACGGATAAGGAGATGCATTTAAAACGGGGCTCTCTGCATTTATTGACTGGTTCTCAGCCCCACACCTACAACCAAATTTCAACGGCCGTGTATACAGCTGAAAAAGGCTCGATAGAACATTGCCACTGGGAAGATCTGTCCATCAATGTTTCACAGTGTAGCTCTGATGGTCCCTAGTAATACTGGCCTGTGGTTCTGCTTTAATCAAAGTAGCCAGTATCACATACCAACCAGATACTCCATTAACATATCACCATTTAGAAAAAAAGTACAGCACACAAACCAGATTAGTAGCTTCAATATGTGAAGTCTTTATCTCAGACTGAATATTACCCTCAGGAACAAGGAGCTGAGCAGTGCATCCCGTGTAAGAGGATTGCTGTTAAGCTGGGAGTACAGCATTTAAGCTATCACCAAGTTTGGAACAGAAAATCTAGCAGTAAATTCCCTGAAATCTTGAGCAGCTTTTCCTTTCATAAGTTTCTTTTCAGTTTTGTGAAATGAACTTTACTGCAGTCTATCTTGTTACATGATCGACAGAGGAATATTGCCCCGGGAGGGCCAGGGTGGGAAGGTGAAACAAGTCACTCTCGTGCAGCTCTTCTGAGACTGGGTTTAACACACGTTACTGAGATTGAGTAGCTGGAGGGTGAAGCTGCTTGTTTTCCATGGTATATCTGATACGGGGAGTTGGGTGTTAACACTGTGTGACTCTGAAGTGGGGAGGGATTCCATTCTTTAGTGACAACACCCACACGGAGCAGCAATTTTTTTTTACAAAAATAGAAACATAAATGAGATAAAGCAAGACATCTGGAAGTCTGAAACTGAATATTGTCCAGCGGGTCCTATGCTGGGTATTATTTGTTTACCACAGCTTTCACTGTTTACTAAGCACAGGGCAAGGGAAGAGAGTGATACTGAGGCTAAAAGGGTTCAATTATGAGGACAGGTTGCATAAACTAGGCTTGTATCCCTTGAATATAGAAGAATTAAGGGATGATCTAATTCAGCTGGTTTAAGGTGATGAAAGGAGTTGATAGGGTAGATGGAGAGAAACTGTTTCCTCTGGTGGGTGGGTCCAGAACAAGGGGGCGTAACCTTAAAATTAGAGCTAGACTGTTCAGGGGTGATGTCAGGAAGCACTTCTTCACACAAAGGGTGGTGGAAATCTCTAAATCTCTCCCTCAAAAAGCTGTTGAGGCTAGGGGGTCAATTGAAAATTTCAAAACTGAGATTGAAAGATTTTTCTTAGGCAAGGATATTAAGGGATATGGAGCCAAGGTGGGTAGATGGAGTTAAGCTACAGATCAGCCATGATCTAACTGAATGGCAGAACAGGCTGAAGGGGCGGAATGGCCTACTCCTGTTCCTATGACAATCAGGCCCATCAACGCTTGCTGTGATTGCCAATATTCTCACTTAACAACGCGGAGAACTGCCATTGTGCAGCAACCCCAGCCCCAATCTCGGGACAACAGTGCAGCAGTGCTACAAATGCACCTTTTGTTGTTCAAAAGCCTGTCCGATGTCATTCATGAACAAATCAGACTGTACGGATTGTGGCAATTTAAAAAAATCAACACTGGCTGAATGTGAACAGTCACAGAAACACCTGGGTCGCACCTCATTACTTCCGCAAAGTCAATAGTTTGTGTTTTACGAGGTACAACTGCAGAATTAACATTTACTGTCTACATCAATCTAGCTTGATTCAGTTGGCAGCACTCTCATCTCGGAGTCAGAAGGTGGTGGGCTCAAAGCCTGCATTGTTGGAGGTGCTAGCTCTCGGGTGAGTTGTTAAACCAAGGTCTCTTTTGCCTATTCAGGCGGATGTACCCAGAGGACCTCCCGCACCGTTCTCTCTGGATCAATTCTTGGCCGCCTCCTACTTCTCATCGATGTGCTTGCCCCTCAGTCACATCATCTGAAAATACGATATCAGGTTCCACATGTACGCTGGCGACAACCAGCTGGACCTCACCCCCACCACTCTCGACCCCTCCACCCACTCTGTGCCGTCAGGCTGCTTGTCCAAAATCCAATCCTGGATGAGCCACAATTTCCTCCAATTAAACACTGGGAAGGCCAGAGCCATTATTTTCGGCCCCAAACTTTGATCCCTCACCACTGATTCCAAACCCCTCCCCTGGGCCACTGTGGGAACCAGACTGTTCGCAACCTCGGTGTCCTTCATCGCCCAGAGCCGATCTTCTGACCCCATATCCTCTCCCCTACATCCTCTCCCCTACTTCCATCCCTGTAATATCGCTCGTCTCTTCACCCCTGCCCCAGTCCAGCTGCTGCTGAAACCCTCATCCATGCTGTAAGGTTCGCAAGAATTTCAGAAAATTTCTACAGCCCCCGAAGATTATTTTTGATTAAAAAAAACCTGGGTGGAATATACCTTAAAAACTCAGGGTATCAAAATGGCTGTCAGGCCTCGTGGCAGAAGACAAAGACAGCCTCTCCCATCGTTGGCTGACAAAGGATTTGAAAAAATACCAGCTTGTGTGAATTTGTTGAAGTACTTGAAACTGTCAATCAACTGCAGTTTAGGAAGTTTCACTCACAGGACAAAGGGGTTGTTTGTTTACAAGCCCTCTACAATGTTGACTCAAGGGCTTAAGTACTTAAAGCTGTCAATCAGTTGCGGTTGGGCGGTGACCGCAGGACAATGGATTGTTTACAAACCACTTGTGTGCTGTTGACTGAACACTTAAGGATTCAGTGGGACATTTCAAACTGGTCGCAAACCAGTTAAAATGAATGGGTAACACATTCAAACCCATTAGTCAATGGGGACACTTCGGTCCCTTTTGTATAGCCCAGATACATCCAGATTTGGGCGCGAAGACAACGGCTCCCAATGGGGTATAAAGGTAGCCCCTCAGGAAGCCATTCTCTCTCTCTCTCTCTCTCTCTGCCGCCTCGCCTCCGTGCCCTGCCTACAAGGGGAACAGCTCAACAGCCCACCCAAAGAAGTGGAATACCAGCAGTTACTTTTGAATTACTGGGGTATCTCTACTTCGGGGCGGTGAAGAATCCAAGACAGACCGCAGGGGCACGGAGCAGGCGTTTATTGGTGAGCATAAAACTTTCTGGCGCATTACAAGGCAACCTAGATAGGTATAAGGGGCAGTAATTAAAGGGGAATTTTGTTAAATTGTAATTTTAGTCAATTTTCCCTCGATGTGTCCGTTTCTCCTCCCCTATTAAGTAAAAGTGTGCTGTATTAAGCAAAGGTGTGCTGTATTAAGCAAAGGTGTGCTGTATTAAGCAAGGGTGTGCTGTATTAAGTAAATAGTGCGCTGTATTAAGCAAAAGAGTGCTGTATTTATCATTATTTTCAATTTATTCTTTATTTCAATAAATACTGGTCTTCTTTGCACCCAACCACGAGTCTCGTTTTGTCTACATCGCTACTGAAATAAGTCTGGCGGTCAGAACCAGAAAGGGGAGCGATTCAAAACCGCACGGGGCTCTGGAGCAGCTCAGATGCTTCTGACTGGCCAGAGACAATAACCTCATTACACCAAAAACACCCCCTGTATTTTCTACAATGCTATTGTCGCCTCCAGAATCGACTACTCCAGTGCTCTCCTGGCCGACCTCCCTCCCTCTGTAAACCTGAGCTCATCCAAAACTCTGCTGCCCGTCTCCTAACCCGCTACAGTCAGTTGCCCACCACAAGTGTGGGCAGTGGAAGTGGTGGTGACTGTTCTCAAATTGTAAAGTACGATACATTCTAAAAGAGCAGTATGCCTATCCTGTGCAGGCTGAAGTTAGACCCATTACAATGGCCCAGAAATTCGGGTCTCCACAGGTGAGTACGCACGGGGTACTCACCTGTAAGCCCAATGGAAGTGCCGGTTTCATGCATGCGTGGGAAACCGGCACTTCCGTTTCCCTAAAAGGGGTTCAGAGGTGGAACGCGTGCGCCGGAGAGGCTGCGCGTGCGCATCGAACTTACGTTGTTTTTGCAGGTTTTCCCGGGAGGGTAAGTCTCCAAAAGTTAGACATGTAAAAAGCAGTCGCATGGCCTGCTTTTTACAAGGTAAGTGGTGAATTAATTAAAATTAAAACATTTTTTCCACAGGTTTATTATTTTTAAATACTTTAAAGAAAGGTAAGTTTATTTTTAGCCCCGTTAGAAAATGTAATTAATTTTTTCAAAAATTTAAATTATTGTTTAAAATAGTTATTTCATGTAATTTATAGTTTATTTTAAAAATGTGATTAAAAAAAAAAATTATTTGAAGATTTAGTGATGTTTTGGGGCTTATAGTATTTATAGGTTTGACAGGTCTTCCTGTCAAACTTATGAATGAAGCATTCCCTGCTACCATTGACTCTCCATGGCCCACGTGATCCCAGGGGACGCATCGAACTAACTGCGCCCCTGGGATACGCAAGCACTGCGCGCCGGCAGTTGGAGCAGGCCCAGGATCGGAATCCCACGCGGGCCCACAGCTCAACAGCCGGCGCGGTAGGTAAGTGCAGGTCGGGGGCTTGCACCCGCGGGAAGCCCCCAACCTGAATTTCTGGGCCATTAAGTTTCTCCAAGAGTCCAGTTTTGTGCCGTCACTCTGCCCGAACTATGCGGTACTGACAGCAGGGGGCGACAGAGCTCCATGAATGCACATTGGAAAGGCAGCCACCGACTGCTGCTTGCCAGCCTGGGACCTTTCAACAGCCGGTTCTCTTCAATCGGTGAAATCGCTCCGATGGCTCAGGCGGTCGGAAGCCGGAGAGTGGTAGCTGCTGCCAGTGCAATGTGAAAACTGACAGGAGATCTGTTTCTGGAGGCTGCAGCCCCTTCCGCTGAATCATAGAATCCTATAGCACAGGAGGTGGTCATTTGGCCCATCGTGCCTACATCTGGCCTACATCGGCAACATTACAATGCACGTTTGGCACTGGCACCCCAAAAAGCTGAGCTGTATTAAAGGTTGAATAAGGCACTTCAATGGTACATGAGCTGCATCTTTTTCCATTCGGGTTGCGTTAGGCTGCAGGTTCCACTTCATTATATCGGAGGAACGTAGCACTTACTTGCAAACAATCTACCTCGGCCGTCTGAGGCTGGCAGCCAATGTACATTTGAAGAAATTCAATTTTAAATCTCAATTTAATCACTGCTTCAGATAAAAGGGGAGACAGGAACTATTTGTTACACAGCTAAAGGTGCTGTGGAATCTGCCGTGAGCCCGGCAATTTGCAGAATGGGACGGGGCCAAATCCACAGGCTCTGCTGTCTCCATATCGAACCGTAAAACAAAAAGTGTCTGCACAGAGAGGTTCCGAAGCCCCATTACTGAAATCAGTCTCCCAAAAGACCAACAGACCATGAAAATATACATCAATTCCTGAAACGTGACAGGGGAGCGTGAACGGAACTGCACATTAATCTCTGCAAGCAGGGATTGCTGAGCTGAACTGAAATCAGGCAGCCAGAGTTCCCCACGGTAGCGCAGCGAGTTTAGCAGGCACTGTACTGAACCACAAGGACCAGGAAGCTTCCAGCTTTGATCTCCAATCTGGGTTGAGTTGACTGATGGCAGCCGGGGCGGTGGCAAGATGTCGCAAGGTGACTTAACTCCCCTGGGGAGAATCGGTCAGTGCTTCCACTGCCGGTCACTATCCAGTGACTCCCGCAAGAACTGATGGCAGGTGAGCACAGAAAAGGCTCACAGGTGGCCTGAAGGGGGCAGTGTGGGCAGAAGATAGAGTTCATGAGAGTGACTGTAAAAACACAGCTGTGGGAGCAGGAAGGGGGGCAAGGGAGAGACTGAGAGTAGAGAAGGGCCTAACTATCAACTCAGGATACTAGATTGCATACTAATTAAACAGGCTGGGGCTCTTTTCTCTAGAAAGTAGAAGGTTGAGGAGTGACTTGATACAGGTCTTTAAGATTATAAAAGGGTTTGATGGAGTAGAGAAGCTGTTTCCACTTGTGGGGGAGACCAGAACTTGAGGACATAAATATAAGACATATAAATATAAGACAGTCACTAATAAATCCAACAAGGAATTCAGGAGAAACTTCTTTACCCAGAGAGTCGTTAACCTCGTTACCACATGGAGTAGTTGAGGCGATTAACATAGATGCATTTCAGGGGAAGCTCGATAAACACACAAGGGAGAAAGGAAGAGAAGGTTATGCTGATCGGGTTGGATGACGAGGGGTGGGAGGAGGCTCGTGTGGAGCACAAACAACAGCATAGACCAGTTGGGCCGAATGGCCTGTTTCTGTGCTGTAAATACTATGAAATGTCACAATATAACAGCTGTGACCAAAGAGAAATGGGGCACCAACTTCACTCTCCATTGCACCCCGGGAACGAGGGCGGACTGGGTGTGATGGAGCTTGAAATTGGGAAGAGGTCAGTCCCAACTGCTCTGTACTCCAGTGAAGGTCGCTGCCGGCACTGGTGACGGTGCAAAAGCTTCAATCCCAAACAGGCAGGAGCTTCATTACAACATGGAGGTGGGGAACAGGGTCCATGAGCTCCTGAGTGCAGGGCGTCCAGTCTAAGGCACGTCTGGGAAACCGGGGGTGGGTCTACAATTTGCTCGAGAACGAGGGAGTCATGTGCCTGTCCACTTAAAGGGCAAACCAATACGAATGGAAATAGCCATTTCTGGACTATTTTGGACCTTTTTTTTCTCTTGCTGGCTCTTAGGTTTTAATAAGCCTTTGTGCCAAATTTGGGTGTTCAAATGAGAATCCGTCTATCTGAGTTGAACGGAAGAGGGAGAGAAGGACCTACCGAGGGAGGCCAGACAGATCAGGCTGCACGAGAGATGCTCTGTGCCCATCCCCAGCTATCTGTGCGCCTACACCTGCAGACAGAGGTGAACGCACCTGGCTTTGGCGGCCTATCCGTGGAGGCTCCTGTTTCCGTAGAAACCTAGGACGGAAGAACCAAAGGCAGCATGTGGGTACGGTATGTTATGTTACTGGACCAATAATCCAGAGGCCCGGACTAATGGTTTGGAGACGAGAGTTCAAATTCCACCACGGCAGCTGGGGAATTTAATTCAGTTAATTAATTAAATCTGGAAGAAGCAGCTAATGGCGACTGGTTAACCACATCGACTAAGATCCACATCGAGCAGGCCCAAGTGCGCTTGCTGCCAGCACCCAGGGGCTTGGGACAGCAGAGAGCAGCGGCATCTGCTGCAAGACCACCTACAGCTGCAACATAGCGCCAGTCAAAGTCAGTCGGGAAGTAGGACCACCTCTTTGTGGTAGGTGCTGTAACATTGACCATGTGAGGGTGGTGACGTGGAGCAGCACATCCTCCACTTCAGCAGCCATCAAACAGGGGCTTCTCCACGTGCCTCGAAACGTGACATTCAAAGTAAAGAGACTTTTTGAAAAGTTGTGCGCTTCTAATTTCCTGCAAGGTTGTTTTTTTTTAACATATTTTGTAAAATGCGAGCCAGAGATAATCTGAAATTATGTTTCCAATTGCTCAAACTGACACCAGCTATCCTGATGAATTAACGCTATGTAAGATGGCGCTGTGCTCGATCGGACAGGACTCTATGGACAGCGAGCTAACACAGTGTGACTGCTGGCCTGGGTCACCACCACTCGGGCAAACATCCAGCTATTATCCTTCCCACCACATGCTTTCTGTTGAGTTTGGTTCAGACAATTTGTATAATTTGTTTCAAACTGCTAGCACAATACAAACCCTTGGCTGTAAAAGAAATTAAGAGCCAGATTCACAACAGAAAAAAATTCCCACTCATAAATCATACCCCCATTTTGTCAAAACTAGGAACCACATAAATTTGTGTGTATATCCCTATGTTTTCACTCGTGTGTTTAACACATTTGTTAATTACAGAAGAATTTTTGCTATTGCTGTGTGTGCTCATCAGCCATGCAAAATTCTAGAGCCAATGATGTTATACAGCAGATGTTACCATAGGAACAGGAGTAGGCCATTCAGCCCCTCGAGCCATTCAATCAGATCGTGCTTGATCGCAACTCCATCTACCCACCTTAATTCCATATCCCTTAATATCCTTGCCTAACAAAAATCTATCAATCTCAGTTTTGAAATTTTCAATTGACTTGGTCTCAACAGCTTTTTTTGAGGGAGTTCCAGATTTCCACTAAGCTTTGTGTAAAGAAGTGCTTCCTGACATCACCCCTGAACGGCCTAGCTCTAATTTGAAGGTTATGCCCTCTTGTTCTAGACTCCCCCCTCCAGAGGAAATAGTTTCTCTCTCTCTACCCTATCAACTGCTATGATCATCTTAAACACCTCAATTAGATCACCCCTTCATCTTCTAAATGAAGCCTAGCTTGTGCAACCTGGCCTCATAATTTAACCCTTCTAGCCTCAGTATCATTCTGGTGAATCTGCACGGCACCCCCTCCAAGGCCCATCTATCCGTCCTGAGGTGCGGTGCCCAGTACTGAATGCAGTACTCCAGGTGGGGTCTAACCAGAGCTCTGTGCAGCTGCAACATAACTTCCACCCCTTTGCATTCCAGCCCTCTCGAGATAAAGACCAACTTTCCATTAGCTTTTTAACTTACCTTTTGTACCCATCCACTAGTTTTTAGTGATCCCTGTCCTTGAATCCCTAAATCTCGCTGTTCATCCACAGTTCCTAGCTTGTCTCCATTTGGAAAATACTCTGACCTATCTTTCTCATGTCCAGAGTGGATGACCTCACTCTTTCCTACATTGAACTCCATCTGACACAGTTTTTCTGACTCACTTAATTTATCAATGTCCCTTTGCATCCCGATATCAATGCTTTCTGCAATCAAGCAGAGTCAGCATGGTTTTATGAAAGGGAAATCGTGTTTGACAAATTTACTAGAGTTCTTTGAGGATGTAATGAGCAGGGTGGATAATGGTGAGCCAGTGGATGTGGTGCATTGGGATTTCCAGAAGGCATTCGATAAGGTGCCACATAAAAGGTTACTGCACAAGATAAAAGCTCACAGAGTTGGGGGTAACATATTAGCATGGATAGAGGATTGGCTAACTAACAGAAAACAGAGAGTCATTTTCAGGTTGGCAAACTGTAACTAGTGGGGTGCCACAGGGACTGGGGCCTCAATTATTTACAATCTATATTAACGACTTGGATGAAGGGACCGAGTGTACTGTAGCCAAATTTGCTGATGATACAAAGATAGGTGGGAAAGCAAGTTGTGAGGAGAACACAAAGGGCTGGATTTTCATTCAGAAGTCGGGAAGGAGGCGGGACTACAACTTTCGGGTTGTAGTCTCGCCTCCATCGAGATGCGGCCAATCCACGCGATTTTCACTTGATTGACCTTGTTGAGCCCGCCCAGCGGGCTCAGCAGGCCAATTAAGGGCCACCCGGCAACAGGTGACATCACAGGCTGAAATTTCATCTATCAAGACGTGTTGACAGATGAAATATCAGTGTTTCACAGCTGTTTGAAGCTGTCAAACACTGACAGTCTTACTTCTAACCTGAGTCCTTCTACGCAGACTCATTTAGAAATCTCACCGGCACTGAAAGCTGCAGGCTGTCACTTTTGACAGCTCGCGGCCATTCTGCTTTCTGTGCCGGCTGAATGATGGACTCCCGAAGCCTAGAGGAAGGAAGGCTGTAAAGGTAAGTACAGGTAATTTAAACTTCTTTACACACTTTAGACACACCAAACACACTTACCTTTGCACTCATGCACCCATCACTCACCTGAACACCGACATCTCGACCCCTCCAAGTCCTTCAACCCGACGGCCCGACTCCTCTAACCTGGCGTGGTTTGGAGCCGTCGGGAATCCCATGACAACCTTCAAAATAGGGATTAGGCTAAAAACTGCCTGTTAACAGGCAGTTAATTGGCACTAATCCCTTCCCACCTCGGGTCGGCAGGTCCCAGTGCGGGGCGGGTGCCCGCCTCCTTTGAAACTTACATGGAGGCGGGTTTTGGGCGGGATGGTGTCGGGACCCCCCGAATTCGGGATTTTAGCCCCCCGCACGCCTAAAAGCCCGCCTCATGACACACTGAAAATCGACCCCAAAGAGTCTGCAGAGGGATATAGATAGGTTAAGTGATTATTCTCATCTGCCAGATTTTGGCACAATGTGTGAAAATGTGAGGTTATCCACTTTGGTAGGAAGAATAAAAAAGAAAATTATTTAAATGGAGAGAGACTACAGAATGTTGTGGTACAGAGGGATCTGGGGGTCCTCATACATGAAACACAAAAAGTTAGCGTGCAGGTACCGCAAGTAATTAGGAAGGCAAATGGCATGTTGGCCTTTATTACAAGGGGGGTGGAGTATAAAAATAGGGAAGTCTTGCTATAACTGTACAGGGCGCTAGTGAGACCACATCTGGAGTACTGCGTGCAGTTTTGGTCTCCTTATTTAAAGAGGGATAAAAATGCATTGGAGGCAGTTCAGAGAAGGTTCACGAGGTTGATTCCCGAGATGAAGGGGTTGTCTTATGAAGAAAGGTTGAGCAGGTTGGGCCTATACTCACTGGAGTTTTGAAGAGGGAGAGTTGATCTTATTGAAACATATAAGATTCTGAGGAGGCTTGACAGGGTGGATGCCGGGAGGATGTTTCCCTTCGTGAGGGAATAGTTTCCGAATAAGGGGTCACCCATTTAAAACCGAAATGAGGAGGAATTTCTTCTTTCAGAGGGTTGTGAATCTTTGGAATCTCTACCCAAGAGAGGTGTGGAAGCGGAGTCAGTGAATATATTCAAGGCGGAGATAGACAGATATTTGAGCTACAGGGGAGGCGAGGGTTATGGGGAGCGGGCGGGAGAGCGGAGTTGAGGCCAAGATCAGATTAGTCATGATCTTATCGAATGGCAGAGCAGGCTCGAGGGGCCAAATGGCCGACTCCTGCTCCTATTTCTTATGTTCTTATGCTTACCCACAAACAAGAAAAACTTGTATTAATATAGCGCTTTTAACGTCCCAATGCGATTCACAGGAGTATTATAAGACACCGAGCCACATAAGGAGAAATTAGGGCAGGTGACCAAAGGCTTGGTCAAAGAGGTAGGTTTTAAGGAGCGTCTTAAAGGAGGAAAGAGAGGTAGTGAGGCGGTGAGGTTTAGGCAGGGAATTCCAGAGCTTAGGGCCTAGGCTACAGAAGGCGCGGCCACCAATGGTTGAGCGATTATAATCAGGGATGCTCAAGAGGGCAGAATTAGAGGAGCGCAGATATCTCGGGGGGTTGTGGGGCTGAAGGAGATTACAGAGATAGGGAGGGGCGAGGCAATGGAGGGATTTGAAAACAAGGATGAGAATTTTGAAATCGAGGCATTGCTTAACTGGGAGCACTGGGCTGATGGGAGAATGGGACTTGGTGCGAGTTAGGACACGGGCAGCCGAGTTTTGGATCACCTCAAGTTTACATAGGGTAGAATATGGGAGGCCAGCCAGGAGTGCATTGGAATAGTCAAGTCTAGAGGTAACAAAGGCATGGATGAGGGTTTGAGCAGCGGATGAGCTGAGGCAGGGGCGGAGACGGGTGGTGTTACGGAGGTGGAAGTAGGCGGTCTTTGTCAGGCTGCGGATATGTGGTCAGAAACTCATTTCGGGGTCAAATATGGCACCAAGGTTGCGAACAGTGTGGTTCAGCCTCAGACAGATGTTAGGGAGGGGGATGGAGTCGGTGGCTAGGGAACAGAGTTTGTGGCATGGACTGAAAACAATGGCTTCGGTCTTCCCAATATTTAATTGGAGAAAATTTCTGCTCATCCAGAACTGGATGTCGGACAAGCAGTCTGACAATTTAGAGACCGTGGAGGGGTCGAGAGAAGTGGTGGTGAGGTAGAGCTGGGTGTCGTCAGCGTACATGTGGAAACTGACGCTGTGTTTTCGGATGATGTCGCCAAGGGGCAACATGTAGATGAGAAACAGGAGATTGTTGAACCAGTTAAGGGAAAATGCTTGGGACTTCAAATCAATTGAGCCGAAATCCCATAACGCTGAATGAAAATTCACTGTAAATTAGTCTTTTGATTTAGAACCATAGATGGCGGCCATTTGTGTCTGCGCTGAAACTATCACCACAGCCTACTCTCTTCCACAGCCCTGTATTTTCCTCGACTTCAAATACATATTCACTTTTCCTCAAAGATGCAGTGTGTAAGAATACACCATTCACGGTAAACTGGACTGAAGCTAAAGTGACCAAATCTGATGTACCGACAGGCTTTGATCACTAAGAGACTTCTTGGCTAAACATTTGTAAAATAAATGATGTGCTTGCAAGCTGCTTTATTCCCTCCAAAAGATAAGATCTTGAAAAGTTCTGCGAGAACAAGGAGTCAACAATCCTCAGAGTCAAAAACCAGGACTTTTTCCAACCCCTGACCATCTGGCCTTGGCTAACTAAGTGTCAAAACAGATAGGGAAGCGAGAGAGAGAAAACAACGCTGTTCACACAGTGCGGGACATGATGTGGGGGAGTCGTCAAGTTTTGGGTGTTGAAAGGTGCTGTTTCAAGACACTCGGGGCTGCAGTCAAGGGCGACCTGGTCAGTTGCCAGTTAAAGTCGTACGTCTAGTCACTGCCAAGCTGACCTCTTACTGGCGTTAGTACGTGTGTGGCTGCTTATGATCACTTGAGCTTAAAGTAAATGATTTGAGTAAGAGTTGTTTTACTGTATGATCCATACGTGCTTGCTTGTGATAAGTAAATGATTTGAGTACGGGTTGTATTTTGTGTGCTTACTTGTAACCGCTTGCTGATTTTAAGTAAATAGTTTACCCTGAAAATCCTCGTCTCGAGTTGTCTGTTCCACAGGTCTGAACTCTACAAACCGTCAGACAGAAGTTCAAACCAATCTGAACGTGATCCCTGCCGTAACTACTTCCCATGGCAAAGCATACTGTAACAACTCTACTTTGCTGCAAATTTTCCTACCAGCACAGAAAAAAAATTCAGCGGAAAAAACAATTAAATATTTTAGTGGAGGGTCTGCATGCAAAACCTTAACTTGTCATTTTTCTTTGCATGGACCTGCTGTGCACTTCTACCAATTGCTGTTATTATTGTAGATTGTCTTATAATATGGTCGGCCAAATCATCAATGGATTGTCCAGAGATCTCCCCCTTAACTTGATACTTGTCTAACTTTACGCCTTACTCTCAGTGACCATTTTAAACTGAGGACCCCTTGTCACCAATCAGAGATAATAAGCCTTTCACTGCTCAGTTGGTTAAAGCCCTTTATCATTTCAAAAAACATCTATTAAATTTCCTCTCAGCTTTCTCCGCTCTGGTGGGAATTGTCCCAATATCTCAAGTCTCTTCTCCTAAACCATGTTTCTTATTCCTGGCATTATCCCGGCAAATCTACACTGTAAACTCTTTCTAGTTTAATGTCCTTTCTATAATGGAAAGACCACAGCAGCACACAATACTCTAACTGGGGTCTAACTGTGGCATTGCACCAATTTACCAGAACTCTTTAATTTTGTTCTCTGTGTCCTATTCATAAAACCGAACATGCTGTTGGCCTTTTTTTAATGGCTTTATCTACCCGCATTCCATACTTTAGGTAATTATTTACCTGAACCTCTAGATCTCTACGTTCACCCACACCCTTCAGTGTCTTTCCATTGAGTCTACACCCCATTCCTTGCTTTCTCTCTCAAACCCTCCCACTTCTCCATATTAAAATGGGATCTGCCACTGGTCTGCCCATTCTGTTAAACTGTCTCTGTGTCCTTTTTATTTCCTTTACAAACAATTGAATTCGATGACAATGGCAAGCAGGACTCAGAAGAATTAAGGAGGGCATTTGAAACAGTCAGGACTGGGGATTATTGGCTATTTGACTTTGCAGAGATTTTCAGTTGAAGTCTGCTATAAATGGGAGACATGGTGTGGAGATGCCGGTGTTGGACTGGGGTGGACAAATGTAAGAAGTCACACAACACCAGGTTATAGTCCAACAGTTTTATTTGAAATCACAAGCTTTCGGAGCGCTGGACTTCACCTGACGGAAGGAGCAGCGCTCCGAAAGCTTGTGATTTCAAATAAAACTGTTGGACTATAACCTGGTGTTGTGTGACTTCTTACATAAATGGGAGAGTGATCCGAAACAGAGTGCTTCTAGACAGAGTGCTAAATTGGGAACTTGGAGAGAGTGGGAATTCGGAGCAGATAGGGAACGGGGAGAGAGTGAGAGGAGCAGCTGGAGATAATGGTAGGCCCGAGAGCCCGGAGGGAGTGCGAGCGTCAGGGAGCGATGTAAGTGATGTCAGCACAAGGGAAGGAGCTGAAGAGAAAAAATAAACAAATTGGTGAGTAGCTGGTGATTGTTCTTTTTTAAGTCTTGAGTTTATTTCTGTTAAGTTAGTTAATAATCTATTAAGTAGAGGCATGGCAGGGTACTTCAGTCCCGTGGAATGCACATCTTGTGTCATGTGGGAACTCCAGGACGCTTCCCGTATCCTGGACAACCACGTGTGCAGGAAGTGTGGTCAGCTGGAGGAGCTCAAGCTCTGGGTTTCGGAGCTTGAGCAGCAGCTGGCGTCACTGCGGTGCATTCGTGAGGCAGAGAGCTTCGTGGATAGCACGTTTCAGGAGCTGGCCACTGATGTAATAAAACTCACTACACACTTGGTTTGAGCATAAAGCAAGGCTTTAATCAACTTGTTTCAGAACATGGAGGTCTAGTTGTACTTCACTAGTTCCTTGTCTTACAAAATGTCCCTGACAAGCTGGGCCCACGCCTGAGTATTTACTCCTTGGACGGCGCCACCAGCTGGCCGTCCAGCGTTATTTCATGAGTAGTTTCTTGATAAATGATGAGATTTATAACAGTCACCCCGCACTGTAAGGGTAAGCAGGCAGAGAGGAAATGGGTGACCGTCAGACAGACAAGGAGGACCAGGCAGGTAGTGCAGGAGTCCTCGGAGTGCATCTCGCTCTCCAACCAGGAGGTGAGGGCGATCGTTCCTCTGGGGAATACAGCCAGAACCAAGTCCACGGCACCAAGGGAGACTCAGCTGTACGGGGGGGGGGGGGGGGGGGGGGGGGGAAGCGTATGAGGAGGAAAGTCAGGAAAGCAATAGCGGTAGGAGATTCGATAGTCTGGGGAACAGACAGGCGTTTCTGTGGCCGCAGATGTGACTCCAGGATGGTATGTTGCCTCCCTGGTGCCAGGGTCAAGGATGTCACTGAGCGGCTGCAGAAAATTCTGAGGGGGAAGGGTGAACAGCCAGAGGTCGTGGTCCATACGACATAGGTAGAAAGAGGGATGAGGTCCTGCAGGAAGATTTTAGGGAGCTAGGAAAGAAATTAAAAAGCAGAACCTCAAAGGTAGTAATCTCTGGATTACTCCTGGTTCCACGAGCTAGTGAATATAGAAATAGGAGGATAGAGCAGAAGAATGCATGGCTGGAGAGATGGTGCAAGAGGGAGGGATTCAGATTCCTGGGACATTGGGACCAGTTCTGGGGGAGGTGGGACCTGTACAGGCCAGACGGGTTGCAAACTCAACAGAGCCGGAACCAATGTCCTCGCGGAGAGGTTTGCTGGTGCTGTTGGGGAGGGTTTAAACTAATTTGGCAGGGGTTTGGGCACCAGGATGTAGCATCAGAAAGGAGAAACAAGGCGCACAAAGGATTGAGAGAGACAGAAAGCACTAGAGTAAGAAACAGTACGGTATTAGGTGGGGTCAGACTAAGAGAGAATACAAGGTCTAAGATAGGTTTACAGTGTATGTGTGCAAACGCACGAAGCGTGGTAAATAAGGTTGGTGAGCTACAGGTGGAAATAGCCACATGGGAATATGATGTGGCGAAAACAGAGGCTCAAAAAAGGGCAGGATTGGGTGTTAAATATTCCTGGATATAAGGTGTTCAGGAAAGATAGGGAAGGAAAGAAAGGAGGTGGTTTGGCAGTATTGGTTAAGGAGACTATTACAGTGCTGCAGCGGGAGGATGTCCTGGAGGGGTCAAGGACAGAATCTATTTGGTTAGAGTTGAGAAACAATAGAGGTGCCATTATACTACTAGGTCTATTCTATAGGTCACCAACTAGTGGGAAGGATATAGAGGAGCAAATTTGCAGGGAAATTACAGAGAGGTGCAAGAACTATGGAGTAGTGATAATGGGGGACTTCAATTATCCTAATATGGACTGGGATAGTAATAGTGTAAAGGGCAGTGAGGGGAAGAATTTCTGAAGTATGTTCAGGAGAACTTTCTTGATCAGTATGTTTCTGACTCAACAAGGAAGGAGACATTGCTGGATCTGGTTCTGGGGAATGAGGTGGGTCAAGTGGAGCAAGTGTCAGTGGGGGAACATTTAGGGAACAGTGATGATAGTATCATAAGATTTAGATTAGCTATGGAAAAGGACAGGGAGCAATCTAGAGTAAAAATACTTAATTGAAGGCAATTTTCAGTGGGTTGAGAGCGGATCTGGCCCGGGTAAATTGGAATCAAAGATTGGCAGGCAAAACTGTAATCGAACAATGACTTTGGCAGCATCTTCTTGTAAAGACAGATGCAAAGTACTCATTTAGTACCTCAGCCATGCCCTCTGCCTCCATGCGTAGCTCTCCTTTTTGGTCCCTAATCAGCCCCAACCCTCCTCTTATTACCCGTTTATTAGGCCTTTAAAGGGGAGATGGTTCGAGTACAGTTGAGGTACATTACCACGAGGGGGAAAGGTAGGGCAACTAAAGCCAGAGCTCCCTGGATGAAAAAGAGATAGAGAGTAAGATGAAGCAGAAAAAGACCATGCATGACAGATATCAAGTTGAGAATACAAGTGAGAATCAGGCTGAATATAGAAAGTTCAGAGGGTAAGTGAAAAATAAAATAAGAGGGGCAAAGAGAGAGTATGAGAATAGAATGGCAGCTAACATAAAAGGGAATTCAAAAGTCTTCTATAGGCATATAAATAATAAACGGGTAGTAAGAGGAGGGTTGGGGCTGGTTAGGGACCCAAAAGGAGAGCTACGCATGGAGGCAGAGGGCATGGCTGAGGTACTAAATGAGTACTTTGCATCTGTCTTTACAAGAAGATGCTGCCAAAGTCATTGTGAAAGAGGAGGTAGTGGAGATACTGGATGAGATAAAAATTGATAAAGGAGCTACTAGAAAGGCTGTCTGTACTTAAGGTTGATAAGTCACCAGGACCAGATGGGATGCATCCTAGGATGCTGAGGGAAGTTAAGGAGGAAATTGCGGAGGTACTGGCCATAATATTCCAATCCTCCTTAGATACGGGGGTGGTGCCAGGCGGCTGGAGAATTGCAAATGTTACACCCTTGTTCAAAAAAGGGTGTAAGGATAAACCCAGCAACTACAGGACAGTCAGTTTAACCTCAGTAGTGGGGAGGCTTTTAGAAACGATAATCAGGGACAAAGTTAACAGTCACTTGGACAAGTGTGGATTAATTAAGGAAAGCCAGCACTGATTTGTTAACGGCAAATCATGTTTAACTAACTTGATTGAGTTTTTTGATGAGGTAACAGAGAGGGTTAATGAGGGCAATGCGGCTGACGTGGTGTACATGGACTTCCAAAAGGCTTTGACAAAGTCCCACATAATAGGCTTGCCAACAAAGTTGAAGCCCATGGAATAAAAGGGACAATGGCAGCATGGATATGAAATTGGCTAAGTGACAGGAAACAGAGTAGTGGTGAACGGTTGTTTTTTGGACTGGAGGAAGGTATACAGCGGTGTTCCACTGCTTTTCTTGATATATATTAATGACTTGGACTTGGGTGTACAGAGCACAATTTCAAAATTTGCAGATGACACAAAAGTTGGAAGTATAGTGAACAGTGAGAGGAGAGTGATAGACTTTAAGAGGACAGAGACAGGCTGGTGAAATGGGTGGACACGTGGCAGATGAAATTTAACACAGAAAAGTGCGAAGTGATACATTTTGGTAGGAAGAACAAGGAGAGACAATAAAACTAAAGAGTACAATCCTAAAGGGGGTGCATGAACAGAGAGACCTGGGGGGTATGTGTGCATAAATTGTTGAAGGCGGCAGGACAGGTTAAGAAAGCGGTTAGAAAAGCATACGGGATCCTGGGCTTCATAAATAGAGTCAATGGGCTCGATTTTCCAAGCCCCGAGGAGGCGGGTTTGGAGGCGGGAGTGGTGGGAAAATTGCAGAATCGGGGGGCAGGAACCCATCCCGCCCCCGTGCCAATGTCCCAGGAGGCGGGTACCCGACCTGTGCTGGGAGCCGCCTCCCTGAGGCGGGAAGGGGATTAGTGCCAATTAACTGCCTGTTAACAGGTAGTTAACAGGCAGTTTTTTGCCTAATCCCTATTTTTAGTCCTGAAGTGTGGGCTGTCCGATGGCTCCGAACCACGCCAAGTTAGCGAGGCAGGCCGTGGGTCTGCAGGGGTTGGAGGGGTCGAGATGTCCATTGTGCAGGTGAGTGATGGGTGCATGTGTGCAGAGGTAAGTGTGTGAGGTAAGTGTAAAGGCCTAGAAATTGGGTTGGGGTGCCAAAGTGGCGCAAAAGTCGGCGGAGCGATACCGATCGCCAGAAATTCAGTTTCAGTGCCCCTCGAGGGACACGGGGCGAGGCTCGAGGCGCTCCGCGTCCCTCTTAGGGTGCTGAAACTGATTATCGCAGCGCAACGTGCCGCAGCACCACACGCTGCGGCACGGCACGCTGCGGTACTGCAGGCCTTCCTCCCACTGTTAAGGGGGAGGTGCCTGCAACAGCGCGAGCCCCGATCGCGAGTGTCGGCAAATGAGCCCGGCACCAAGGAGAAGTGCCGAGCTCTCGGGAAACAGCCAGCAATGCCGCGGGGGGAGGGGTTAGGAGGCCGGGGACGGAGGTGCTGGCAGGCGGCCGCCGAAAAAGCGGCCGCCCCGCACCTCCACCTTAACTTGCGCCGCTGCCGGCACAGTAAGGCCCCGTGAACCGGGCGCGGGTAGCGAGCGGCGCAACTGTGGCGTTCGCTACCAAATATCGCGAACGGGGCACGAATGGGGCGCTGCGCACACCGATGACGTCATTGGTGGCGGCGCAGCGCAAATGCCTAACGCCACCATTAGCGCCCCTACTGAATATCACCGCAGACGCAGCCAGTGGCGCTACAGCCACTGACTGCCTCTTTAGGCGCTAACAGGTGGCGCTACTCACCCAATTTCTCCCCCAAAGTGTTTTAATAAGTTTTACTTACCTTTACTTTCTCCTGCAGGCTTCCTTCCTTCAGTTCTCAGGAGTCCCTCAGCTCACCGGTACAGAAAGCAGAATGGCCGCTGAACTGTCAAAAGCTGCAGCCTCAGCTTTCTGGTCTGGAGAGCTCTCTAACTGAGTCTGAGTGGAAGGACTCAAGTTAGAAGACAGATTGTCCGTGTTTGACAGCTTCACAGAGCCGTCAAACGCTGATTTTTCATTTGTCAAAAGCTCTTGACAGATGAAATCGCTGACGTCACCAGTAACCAGGTGTCCCTTAATTGGCCTGCTGAGCCTGCTGGGTGGGCTTAACAAGGTCAATCAAGGGAAAGTAGCGTGGGTTGGCCACAAGTCGATGGAGGCGGGACTACAACCCAAAAAGTGGGAGTCCCGCCTCCAAAAGCTCCCCATTGACAAAATCGAGCCCATAGAGTACAAAAGCAAGGACATTCTGATGAACCTTTATAAAACACTGGTTCTGCCTCAACTGGAGTATTGTGTCTAATTCTGGGCACCGCATTTTAGGAAGGATGTGAAGGCCTTAGAGAGGGTGCAGAAAAGATTTACAAGAATGATTCCAGGGATGAGGGACTTCAGTTACGTGGATAGACTAGAGAAGCTGGAGTTGTTCTCCTTAGAACAGAGAAGGTTGAGAGGCGATTTGATAGAGGTGTTCAAAATCATGAGGGGTCTAGACAGAGTAGATAGAGAGAAACTGCTCCCATTGGCGAAAGCTTCGAGAACCAGAGGGGACAGATTTAAGGTGATTGGCAAAAGAATCAAAGGCGACATGAGGAAAAACCTTTTTACGCAGTGAGTGGTTAGGATCTGGAATGCACTGCCTGAAAGTGTGTTGAGGCAGACTCAATCGTGGCTTTCAAAAAGGAATTGGATAAGTACCTGAAGGAAAAAAATTTGCAGTGCTACGAGGAAAGGGCGGGGGAGTGGGACTAGCTGAAGTGCACTTGCAAAGAGCTGGCACGGGCACAATGGGCTGAATGGCCTCCTTTTGTGCTGTAACCATTCTATTTTATGATTCTATTCCATGATTCTAAATTAGGTTCAGGATTTTTAAGAGTTAATTCTCAAATATGTCCAGCATCCTTTCTGTTGTCTCAATAGGGAGAGGTGCAGAATGAAGAAATATTGCCATTGAAACGCAGAGGAGTTTGATCTGTTAATGAGCTCATCCACGAGTTAATGAGCCAGCCATTAAAACTGTTATGCATAATGACCTGGAACAATATCTCATTCATTATCTCATTTCAGACATTTCGAGTAGACATTCACACGAGATGGTAGAAGAAACTGTTTCCTGCAAACACAGCATGGGGTTGTCTGGTAGGAATCCACTCTTTGGAAGGCAAACACCAGTTAAACTGGCAGCTCTATTGGCCAACCCCTGGACTGGGAAGATGTCCAGCTGCCATGTTTCCGATCCAGAGAGGCTACAAAAGAACAACGACCCACATGTTCAAAGAGTAGGTGTGGTCTGTTGATTAGAGACCAGAAAGACCTAGGCCAGTCTGCCTTAAGAGAGCTGACCAGGCCCAAAACAAGTCGTGGCCTCATTTAATGATAGGGCTGAGAAAATACTAGTTACTTGCCTCACTAACCAGTTCAGGGTGGTGCAATTTATTAATTTCCTTATTTACATGGAGGGACTGAAGTGAAGTGGAACTAAGATGAGATGAGGTTTGCTAGAACTGTTACTCTGTACGTTCACTCGCTGACTGTAAAATAAAGCCGCTTATGATTCATACAGCTTTCGGAAGGTCCGAGAAGCATGTATGCGAGGATCGAGATATTCAATTCTTATAACAAGGCAGTCTTCACAGTTATACCACTGGGCTATCATATATCATATTGGGCAGCCAAAGTGAATGCACTAAAAGAAAAAGCCCGAAGAGCCCTATATGCAATAAAAAGAAAACTCTACAACATCCAAATCCCAATCAAAATCTGGCTCAAAATATTTGATAGTATAATCCTGCCCATTGCGCTGTATGGTAGTGAAGTATGGGGCCCACTCAATCACCATAGCTACACTAAATGGGAAAAACACACAATAGAAGCCCTACATGCAGAATTTTGCCGAAGCATTCTTCGCACCCAAAGGAAAACACCAACAAATGCATGTAGAGCCGAACTAGGCAGATACCCTCTGATAATAAACATCCAAAAACGAGCACTAAACTTTCTAAATCACCTCAAATCTAGTTCCCCAGACACCCTTCATTTTAAAGCCCTCCAGACCCAAGAGCTGAACCCAGAAATGAGTCCCCTGAGTCAGTTGTTACTGAAACTAAGTACTCCTACCCAGCCGGACCCTGACCAGTCCCAGACCAACACTGCTCTCCAAACACCAATCCGAGTGAACCAAATCATTAAACAATGCAAAGAAACCTACCTGGAACATTGGAACAAAATAACCAACAGCCAAAGCAGATTAGAATGCTACCGGGCCCTAAAAAGAGAATATAAACTGGCAGACTATCTCTCGACCATCAGAGACACAAAACAGAGACAGACCCTCACCAGATACAGACTAAGCGACCACCAACTGGCAATTGATAAAGGAAGATACAAGAAATCCTGGCAACCTAAAGAAAATAGAATATGTGATCACTATCTGGCCGGCGAGGTTGAGACAGAGGTGCACTTCCTCCTAAAATGCGAAAAATTCAACAAAACAAGAAACATATATTTTGACAAGCTCAGCCTTACAACCCCAGATTTCAAAGAATTGGATGACCTGTCAAAATTAAGAATAGTCCTGGGGGAAGGAGACAGACCATATCTTGGTGCCCAATATGTAACAACATGTCACAGCCTGAGGAACAGTGAGTGACTAACGAGCACACCCATAGCATATATACACGAAAAATGTTTAAATCAATACCGAATGTACCCAACGACTGTTTAAATTAATACTGAATGTACCCAACGAGGGTCAACGACTGTTTAAATTAATACTGTCTGTACCCAACGAAGGTCAAAATTGTTTGACACCTACAGAATGTTGGAAACCTGTACTTTTTTGTTATGTAAGCTTTGGCAATATGGTTCCCTGTAAACTTTCATGCCAATAAAGCATTTGAATTTGAATTTGAATTTGTAAATTCCTGATCGTCAGGGATGTTGATCTGCTTGTGTGAGAGATTCTAATCTACAAGGGTAACTAGGACAGACCTGACATTTGTAACAGGAATGTTGACCTTTATTCTCTCTCTCTCCGTCTTCTGAGTTAACCTTTTGATATCCTTTGTGACATGAATCAGTCATTCATGAAAGAAAGACTTATGAAATAATACTGAGCGGCCTACGGGTGGCGCTGTCCAGGGAGCGTATAAATACTCGGACATGGGCCCAGCTTGCGCAGGACATTAACAGGAACTAGTGAAGGACACAACTAGACCTCCATGTTGTAAAACAGTTGATTAAAGCTTTGCTTAACGCTTAGACCAAGTGCCTAGTAGTTTTCTTACATCACTTTGCAAGTGTTTTCATCTCTCACCACCTTTCTTTCCTTTTTCCCCCCAGTTGGTTATATTTTCTCACTGTTTATTAAGCCTTCTGCACCGAATCCAACAGCTTTATTCGTCTGCTCACAAGCAAAGCGTTTCTAGTTGATCTCAGGATGTATCTGTTTGCAGCAATAAGACCTCGTGCCTTAATGGACAGGCCATTTTACACACAGCTCCACCACAGCAGCAAGCAGCTGGCATAATGTTGCGGTCTTTGTAAAACTGCCTGTCCTCTGACCTACCAAACCATGGGAGATCTACTTGAATTATACATCAAAAAAAGAGACGAAAGGTCATCGACCCAAAACGTTAACTCTGTTTTCTCTCTCCCTGCAGATGCTGCCTGACCTGTTGAGTGTTTCCAGCATTTTCTGTTTTTATTTCAGATTTCCAGCATCCGCAGTATTTTGCTTTTGTAGCAGAGATACTTAACTGACTTCAGCCAGTAATTTTACACCCAGGTTGTGTGCCATCATCTAAACACCTCAGCGAGACCCTGTAATCAGTCCCAGCTATTTATGGTCAGTTTGCTCAGACATGGTACCTTGAGGGAGTTTGCTGCTCCAATGTGGTTGTCATACACCAGCACGTCGACAGTTAGCTTGCACAGGCGATGAATATCAGCGGGCTCTCCCTCCAGGGCATTCATATCTGTTGGGATCTGCCACAATGGGTGAGGACATTTGGTGCCATCCCAAACCTGTTGGAAAAGTCATTTTCATATAATTATGTACAAATTTAATAATTTATCCAATGTTTTACATTCAATTTCCTGGAGTAAATACTTAAAAGTAATGAAGCATGTACAATCAATCTAACTTGCCGTACTCTCAATTCTCTGGTACAGTAACAGTATATTATTGCTATGTTTTTTTCAAGCATTTGTACATTTTGGCCACAATTGATTTTTTTTAATACAAGTGCTCCTGTTACACTTGATTATCCACCACAAAAACATCATCTGCACTAAATTTCTAGGTGAAGCTTCTCCTGGTGGGTTTTGCTGCTGCGAGCTTATGCATTTGAGGACTGGCATTCCTCCGTATTCAAGAATGACGGGACCACCAAGCTACCCTCATCTCGTTTCACTTCGCAGCGAAGACAGTTTCCCAGGGCTTGAGCGCCACTAGCGCACCAGGAGGCACAGATGAGAGCGTCGTGCCAAGTGAGGACCAGTGTCTGGAGTCATCCAAAGATGGTGGCCGCTCCAGGCACAAGCTGCTACCACTGCTTTAAACAACCCGTATGTCTTTGTTATTTAGGACATTGGTGGTGGAAGAGTTCACAACCTTTACTGAATATATTGCTGACATTAGGAACATTTTCAAACCATTCGGAAACTTGTTTAAATAAAACAGTTAGAAAATTAAGGGAGGGAATGAGCACCATCACGGTAAGGTTTTGGAAGACTTCTGTACTTTTCTTATACGAGTATCAATAGTGTTTTTAAAAAATAAATAACTGGACTTAAGATGGATTTAATGAATTCACCCAATGTTTTACATTTACTATTGACTTAAGATGGAAGTTGTTTTAAAAGAAAGACTTGCATTTATATAGTGGCTTTCATGACCTCAGGACGTCCCAAAGTGCCTTTTCCCTATTTAAAGAGTAGAGCCCATGTGAGCATGTTCTTTAATCTGTAGATTATCCAGGATGTAGAATCTTAGTTCTAGCTGCTAATTCAATTATTGATTCTTTTGAAAGGGAATGGGGATTTTATGTGTCGATTCTGAACCAAAGCAATCAGGCAGCGGAATGGTTTCAATCGCTGGAAAGTATCAAAGTTAATGAGCTTACACACAAATACATTATATCTTAAATGGCTTAGCCATCAAAGAAGCTTTGCTGTACACATTTAAATTATTTGTTCAAAACATCAACAAAACCTGGCTAACAGGTGACTTGGTCAATAGAATGGAATGCAATGCTCTCCTACCATTGTGTCTTTGAATTTGATTCATTGACTGCTGCTCTTTATTCAGAGGCCTTTTGGTCTGAAGTATATACAGCAAGCTTTTGTCAATAGGGTAGATTTACCGATCCCATGCTCCTGGGGGCAGCTGCTGGTCCAAGAATCCAAGGATGAAAGTTAGGGCTGTAACACTTGTGTCAATCTTAGGCCCGTGCACCCTTGGAAAACACATCTCCTTCGCTGAATTTACCCAAGTACCTTTACATGAGCTGACATGGGAATCACATTGGCCCAAACACGCTACTGGGAAACCGAAAGTCTACAAAAGACCTTCAACGATGCAGCATCATGGGTCACTATCAACACAAGGAGGACAGCGGTTCAAGGTGGCGGCTCACCACCAGTTTCTCAGGGCATTAGGGATGGGCAATAAATGCAGCATTGCCAGTGTCTCCGCATCTCAACAACAAATTCAAAAAAAGACTTTGATCTAAAAGCTTTATGGCATAATGAACTGTGCAAGAAATACATTCTAGTAAACGATACAGTAACTTCTTGTGAATGGAAAATATCTTTTCTTTTCCAATTATTGTACCATCAGTAACTTGCTGTGCCTGGTCCCAAAAATCCACTGGCCTTCTGACGCACTCTCCCAGTGAATTGAGCAGGAGTGCAGTGGAAGGCCGAGGAGTTAAGCTGGAACCTGGCTATGCCGGGTCCTGGTCTGAAGGATGTTCCTGATGGCGGGGGAGTCCAGAACCAGGGGTCACAGTCTAAGGATAAGGGTTAAGTCATTTAGGACTGAGATGAGGAGGAATTTCTTCACTCAGAGAGTGGTAAACCTGTGGAATTCTCTACCACACAAGGCAGTTGAGGCCAATTCATTAAATATATTCAAGAAGGAGTTAGATATATTTCTTAAGGCTAAAGGGATCAAGGGATATGGGGAGAAAGGAGGGACAGGGTACTGAATTTGGATGATCAGCCATGATCTCATTAAATGGCGGAACAGGCTTGAGGGGCCGAATGGCCTACTCCTGCTCCTATGTTCTATGTTTCTATGAGCTGCTTTGTTCCACGAGCCCTCTACAACAGGACCAAAAAGGCCTTCAACCAGAGCAACCGAACGAGTGTGCGATCAGGGAGGGGGAGTGAAGTCAGAGGCAAAGGTACGGAGTCAGAATAACATGGCCCCTGATGGAGGCCAGCACACATAACTCATGATGCTTCCAATTTTCTAGCAATTAAAATCCATCACTGGCACATCAGAAGCACTGATTCTCCATGACCAATTCACGGAGCCACGCTCCTATCGAGGAGGCTCCGCCCTGGGGATCATAGGCCTGATGAATTTCCTCAACAGTGTAAATATAGCCTACAATCAGGGCCGAACCTGACTCTGGGGCAAAGCACAGTCAGACTCCCTCCTCCGGTGATGGGTTGGGCCCTAATTCCAATTGCAAGTTTAGCATCAATGTGAAGCTGAAAGTACATCACACCAGGGAGGGCTAAGTTGGTCTGATAAATGCATCCATAAATACCCAGAGAATTTTACTTTGGCATCGCAGCTTGAAAGATTTAATGATCAAGCCCCATTCACAATGGATAATCACTTCAAAACATCTCAAAACTCATTCAAATACTCACACTGGGGGGGGGGGGGGGGAAATACCAAAATTAGTGTTTTTTAATGTTAGAAAATGTTGTTTTGAGCTCAATTCATGAAATTAAATTTTCATAAATTGTATTTATTCCAATTCCCTTTATTGATTGAAACACTGCAATTGTTTTTAATGTTGTTCAAGCAAATGGAGGTGAAAGGGGAACAAAATAGTCCGTATCCTGCATTGGAAGGCTGGCAATCAGCACACGATCAGCAGCTTTGTAATCAAGATAAAAACACACTTAACCAGTATAACATTGTGCAAAGTCCATTTCCCTTCACAAGTAAAATATATCCAGGTAAACATATAATCACAAATGGACTATCTCATCTATGAAAGGACTTGGTGCATCAGGGTGATTGAGACATTCTCTGCAGTTAATAACTGGTCATGCTGCACACCTACTGTTGAATTTCTCTTTACGCTGAACCCAAGGCAAAAGGCAGGAACAACTTGCATTTATATATAAAAACAAAATACTGCAGATGCTGGAAATCTTAAACAAAAACAGAAAATGCTGGTCAGGCAGTATCTGTAGAGAGAGAAACAGAGTTAATGTTTCAGGTTCATGATCTTTCAGCTGTTTCTCTGTCCACAGGTGCTGCCTGACCTGCCTTGTATTATAAATAGTGCCTTTAACATGGTAAAATGTTCCAAGGCGCCTCACAGGATTTGACACCGAGCCACATAATGCGATATTAGGACAAGTGACCAAAAGCTTGGTCAAAGAGGTAGGTTTTAAGGAGAGTCTTAAAGGAGGAGAGAGAGGTAGAGAGGCGGAGAGGTTTTAAGGAGAGAATTCTAGAGCTTAGGGCCTAGGTAGCTGAAGGCACGGCCACCGATGGTGGAACGAAGGAAATCGGGGGATGGAGAAGAGGCCAGAATTGGAGGAGTGCAGAGATCTCGGAGGGTTGTAGGGCTGGAGGAGTTTATCTATAAATACTAAGCATGGTATCTAGAAGAGGTGGTTTGGCAGCACCAGTGCTGTGCAATGGGACATGGTCAGTAAAGTTGCTTCACCAAAAGACTAGACTGACAATCATTACCTGCGTTTATTGGCAATTTCTTTCATTCTTTTTCTTAAGACTATCCCAAATTTGTTGATATGTTCTCCAGGGGCTCAGTTGGATCTGTGCCACGCAGGCCAGAAGGGTCCCCAGTTTGATCCCAGTCTGTGCTTAGTTAACTAATCTCAGCAGGGCAGCAATGGGGGTACAGAAAGGGAAAAGAAAGTCAGCTTGGCTTGACACTACTGATCTCTATTCAGTGAGCCCTGGTGGAAATGATGCCCGCATGGTCAAATATCTTGTTTACACTCACTGCCCAGACTCTCACATTCATAATGGTCAACTGGGTGAGGCAGGAGAGGATGGTCACTGCCTGTAACCCAGCATGAGTTAGTGCCGTCAGGAGAGAAGGGGGAGAAAATTGTAAAACAATTTCTATTAAGTCTCTTTTTCTTCATGATCTTAATTTTGTGCCCGAGTTGTCTCCATTAACTTTACCATATCTCTGTCTTTTCTTCCTGCCTCTACTTCAACATTATTTATCTTCATTCCCTCTAATTTTATTCTGCAGGCAAGACGTTGCAAGCAGTTCAACAATCCATTCTGAATGGAAGAGGCTGCTCATTTGGTGTCCTGATGTCAGCACACGATGATGATGATGATGCCAAGCTCTCTGCAGGATGTAGTGTACCTACACAGTGCGAGCTCAAAGTCTATAATCCCCAACTACTGGGAGTCAGCCATGGCTCAGTGGTAGCACTCTCACCTCCGAATCAGAAGGTTGTGGGTTCAAATCCCACTCCAGAGACTCGAGCACATACTCCAGGCCGACACTCCAGTGCAGTACTGAGGGAGTGCTGAACTGTCAGAGGTGCCGTCTTCTGAATGAGACGTCAAACCAAGGCCCCATCTGCCTTCTCGGGTGGACGCAAATGATCCCACAGTACTGTTCAAAGAGTAGGGGAGTTCTCCCTGGTGTCCTGGCCAATATTTATTTCTCAACATCATCACCAAAAACAAATGATCTGGTTGTTATCACATTGCTCCTTGTGGGAGCTTGCTTGCCATGTTTCCTAGATAGCAACAGTGATAACAATTGCAAAGTACTTCATTTGCTGTAAAGCGCTTTGGGACATCCCAAGGTCATAAAAAGAACTATACAAATCCAATTCTTTCTTCTATCTTTCTCCTAGCAGGGCAAGCCGACAACATAACACTATACCACCTGCTAGCATTGCTTCGCAAATGATGCGGTTATCAACTATACAAATGTGCCAATAGCATGCCCCTTCCAGCCCTCCTTTCCATGTGACGGCCTGCTTAGCTGCAAGTAATCCAGCTGCAGATCCAAATCGAGTCACCATTTTTCCGCCTCAGCATCAACCATTTAAAAAAAAAACTTTCCCCTTTCTCTCTCTCTCCCCTTGTGACTGTGGCTGCAGCAAGCTTCCTATCATAGACTCACAAGTCACTTTACTTTATCTGCTCTAGCCCGAGGGACGGGACTTCACTTAGGTATTCATTTGCTGTGGCTAGTCCTACTTCTTCATACAGACTCTGCATTAAGCTCTCGGTATCTTCAAGGATTTTTTTTTTGTCCAAAATTACTATCGTAGCTTCCATGCTGATGGGTAACAGTAAATCATTGGTAAATCTCAGTCCCATTCCAGACAGGCCTCAACACTAATTTAAGGGTTAATTAAGTTGGTGGACAACTTGCTTCGATATAGAAGATTAGTTCTAGTTCGATCAGCTTGCTTCTCCGCAGTAGGAGCTTTTCAGATGCCGCTTGGCCATTTATCACCAGATCCAGATACACTTCCATGGTGTATATCAACTTCAGTGTCAAGCCCTGCCAATGCATCAATTTTAAACCATAAAAGCAGCCTTTGATTCATTCTTTCTGGTCTTTAGAGACTAGTGTGGATGGAAATATTATACATTGTTCATCTGTTGTGAAGCCTGTGGCTGCACTGTCAAGATTACACCCACCATAGCTCATTGCAGCAAACTATGATTGAATAACCATTTTAACGAGAAAACGCGCCAATGTTCTCGTACCTGACAGTGCGGGGCAGCACTCACTATGAACAGCATCAATAGCGCATCACTGCACCATTTCAGCTCTGTTAGTCATGGACACTCACTGTTCTCGGACTACTAGGGTGCCCAACCAGGCTTGGAATGGCACAGTTGACCTCTGAAGCCAGTGCCAGTTCAGTTCCAGTCAGGTCTCGAGAGCAAGTTAGAACGTGAAGGAATGAGAGTCATAGAATAATTGAAAATAAAGAGATAGTAGAATGATTTAATCATTACTTCCCCAAAAAATCAGTATGTAGAAAATGTCTCTCTTCTGCTGTAATTAGTCAGAGAGAAAAAAAGAAAAGAAAGGAAAGAAGAGAACTTGCATTTATATAGCGCCTTTCATGGCCTCAGGATGTCCCAAAACACTTTACAGCCATTGTAGTACTTTGAAGTGTAGCCACTGTTTTACTGCAGGAAATGAAGACGAACAAATCCCCTATGCTGGACTGCATATACCCTAGATGATGAGAGACTGTGGGGAAATGGCTATTGGCATGAAAGATTCATTGGGTACCGGAGAGATTCTGTATGTTTGGAACTGTTTCACCTGTCAAAGTGGATTCTCCACACTAACCCCTCTAGGATATCCTTTGTGCTATAAATGAAACACAGGGTGCTGTTGAGAGGTGTAATGTCAGACTGCAGGGAAGGGATGTTCAGTGCAGTATTGCAGGAATCAAGGCTCGGGTCCCTGTTGATTCTAATACACGTGAATGACCTAGATGCAGAAGCCACTTGTCAGCTCATCAAACTTGCAAATAACACTAAATTAGGGAAAGCAGCAGGGACTTAATAATTCGTAAGAGGATTTAGATCAGTTACACAAATACGAATTAAAATTTAATGCTGGCAAATGCATATCAGGTAAAAAATAAGTGGCATAGGTATACGATGAAGGGAACGGACAGCATAGAGGCATTAGTGACATTAGGCTTGTCACCATTAGTGATAAGACAGGTTGGAGATGCAATTACAAAAAAAAGCAAGTAAAATGTTGGGATAATATCTCGTGCAATGCAAGTCAACAGAGGTGGAGCGAAAGTTTTATAATCTACTGGTCAGACCACAGTTGGACTGCTGTGTATAATGTCAGTCACATTCTTCAGAAAGAGTTTACATGCATTGGAGGTGGTGTACAAAAGAATGGCCCTAAGTATAAAGTGGATGAGGAAAGGCGAGAGAAGCTTACATTCTACAGTCGAGAGTGAAAGCAGTGAAAAACCTCGTCCTGGTATATGAAGTATTATGGGGCAGGGAGAAGGGCAACCCAGAATATTAGTTGAAGGTGTCAGGTCAGTAAATCCAAATGAAAACAAATAAATTAGTGAAAGTAAATTGAAAAAAAAAACAAACCTTGGAATAAATCTTTGACTCAAAAGAGTGACAAGCGTTTGTAGTAATCTACCGACTAAGGTAATAGGGTCAAAGGCAGTCGGGCATTCTAATGCAGTTGGTTGGTAGGTTGAGGGAGGTGGAGTATAGAGGACGAAGCTTTGATGGACTGAATAACTTTTCTTGTTATTAACCTTTCTTGTGTACCGCCACAAAAAAGATTAAACCAAGGCTATTGCATTAATATTAGGTTCTCAAAGATAGTCATTAGACTTTTCAAATGGGAAGAAATAAAGGGAAACTCTTTCAGATTCTTTCATATCATTTTAAAGAGTGGAGAGAGAATGGTGAGGAAAAAAAGGTATTTTCTACATATAATCTGAAACGTTCCAAATTAACTAATAGCCCTCCTCCAAGTTGCTTGAGAAAATGGACTAAAAAAGGCATGGGAGAGATTCGTTAAAAAGAAATAAACAAACAAACTTAAAATGATTTTTGGCGAGAACGGAAGAAATTTAAATCATAGAGACAGTTCAAATTTCTGTGCTTTCATGAGTTTTGAGTACTGGAAAATTTGCCTGAAACTCAACTCACATAGTTCTGCTTTATATTCTCTGCACTGTGAAATGAAGCAATCTTCTTTTATAGCAGTTGCTGTAGGCTATCAACAATTTTACTTGGTCTATGTTGTGTAGACTTCTAGGGGTCAATTTTAACTCGGGTGCGGGGAATTGTCGGGTTCCCCGAATTTAGTGTTTCCCACACGAATCTAAATGGGTCTGTGAGATTGATGCATTTTAACTCAATTGGCCAATTGATTTCCAACGTGTGGGAACCCTTGGCAATTGAGTATTTCCAGTCAGAAAGTCCCAGAATATGACGTCATCATTGCTGCTGCTTTTAGGGCCCACAGCAAGCCTTGCTTCTTCTGCAGGCTTCCAAACTTTACCATTAGGATGGCACAGGAGCCTGCAAGAGCAACGGCCAGTGGGAGGGCAAGAGCTGCCCCCAAATTTGATGAGGCTTCACTCCAGGCATTGCTGGATGGTGCTAGGGCCCACAGGGAGGTCCTGTTCCCTTCTTCAGGGAGGAAGAGGCCTCCCAGCCAGACCAAGGCTGTGTGGCTACAGGTGGCTGGGGAAGTCAACTCCTTGGGGCTCACACGAAGAACGTGGTTGCAGTGCAGGAAAAGATTCCATGACCACCTTCTCACTGGAAAAGTAAGTATGAAGTTTCCATCACCCTCAATCTGATCCCCATTGCCTTTCCTCACCAGCACTCAGCTTTAGCAATCTCTTCCTCCACATCCCACTTGACACTCACATCCATGCACCCTTAGCCATTCCTCTCTCTCTATGCTCACATTCACCTAACTATTCGACCATGCAGCCCTCACACTCCCTCTCACTCTGATGCTTTGAACACAACTGACAACACACAGGGAGGGCCCTTGGTCTTGCAACCTCACTCCATCTTTGTCTCCTTCTAAGTATCTATGCTATGCAATCTCTGCACTCCTTCATTCTCACTCAACCTCCACTTGTCTCCCTCATTGCATGAAAAGAGAGCTTACAACAGGAGAGAGCGAGCCAGGACAGGAGGAGGGCCACCCTCATTAGCCCAGCTCACCCCCTGGGAGGAAGCCGTCCTGGAGATTGTCGGGGCTGACAGAGATGCGGAAGTTGGGGAAGGACAGACAGGTGCATCCCCGCAAGCTGGTGACAGAATAGTTTTCCATCTCTCTCATTGGCATTGCATGAGTCGCTGATAATGATTTTGAAGCTACATCATATGGACTTATGATCATCTGCAAAATGCAATGTGCATGTAACCTTGGCATCACATCTCTAACTTTTTCCTTGACTCCCCCAACAGGACCATCGAGAGCCCCCGTCCCCAGTGTGCAGGAGGAAGAGCCTGAGATGCCAGACTCCTCAGAGGAATCTGCAACCTCTGAGGGTGCAGCGTCAGCAGAAAAATGCACACCCAGCACCAGCGCAGACACTCACACCTCGGTGGGACCTTCGGGACATAGAGTAGAGTTGTCACCTGGTGTATCACAGCTCACAAGTGAGCATCAGCAGATTGTGGAGACAGGGACAGCAGTGGAGAATCCTCGTCGGAGGGCGCAGGGCTCTGCCAGCTCGGCTCAGCTGCATGTCGACCCTCTGCCTCTGGGTCCATCCGTAAGATCAGAGGTGATGGAACTCCATGCACAGATGCAGGAGTCTCTGGCAGGTTTTGTCTCCAGGGTCGCTGCCAGTGTGGAGCGAATGGAGGAGTCCATAGCGAGCATGAGCAGAGCCTTTGTGGTGTCATTGACGCATGAACGCATCAACACGGAAAGGATGGCTACCTATGTGGAAATGATTGCTGCCTCCGTGGTAAGGCTGGCTACCGTAGAGGAGAGGATGGCTACGGTAGAGGAAAGGAGGGTTACGGCCATGGAGGAGGTTAGTCGCCAGGGTATGGAAAACATGGTGAGTGTTCAGAATAGAATGACATCTCTTGAGGAGCGATGGGCATCTATTGAACAGAGAAACCAGACCTTCATGGAAGTCCTTCTGAGTAGGACTGCCATTGCAGATACGGGTCCCCATGGCCCCCCTGATGTGCAGCAAGGTGCTCTCAAGCCACTTGCAGGCACTGAGGGGGACCTGACCCATGAGAGGGAGGTTGGTGGCAGACCGCAAGGAAGTGGGGGCTCCTCTCCAAGCGCTCACACTTCCATGCCACTGCAGAGCCCGCGGTCAGAGCCCCGCCGGAGTCCACACCCAACGGAGATAGACGTCTCAACTCCTGCACAGCTGCAGGACCAGCAGACTGCTGACGAGCCCTCACAGGCTCGCCACCCCAGAGGACACCTGCCAAAGGTGTCGAGACAGGAGCAGCAGGAAAGTGAGCAAGGGGCCTCCACATCTGCTGAAGCCACAAGGGAACCACTACGTAGGAGCACGCGTAAGAGGAAAATAAAGCAAAAATAGTCACAAGGGTAGTCACTTGGGTGAAATGTTGTGTATTTTGTAAAAATGCCATCAGTTGTTTGTTTTGCATAAAAATTCTGATGGCAACTGCTGCAGTTCTGGCGTGTGTCATTTCGCGAATGGGGCTTTCACATTGAGGGCTTAGGATTACTTGCAGTTGTCAGGATGCTGGTCAAATAGCTCGGAATCCGCAGGGTTTGGCCATTGTCGATGCTCAGGTAAGAAGCTGCGAGGCAAAAGAGTTTGATTGACTAGGCTAAGCAAATCTGGCCAGGATGAGTGCGTTCCTTGCATCCTGGGCAGCAATGTTCTCGCGTAATGCTGCCGCTGGTTGATGGGCCTCTGCAGGATGCTCGTTTTCGCCCTCCTCCTCCTCCTGCTCCTCATCATCATCTGAGGAGGGTATGCGAGGAGCCACTTGGTCCTCAGGAATCTGCAAGCCACGACGCTGTGCCATGTTGTGAAGTGCACAGCAAACCACGACGATTCTGGAGACCCTGGCTGCTGAGTACTGCAGGGCTCCACCTGATCTATCCAGGCATCTGAAGCACATCTTCAACAAGCTGATGGTTTGCTCGATTATGGATCTGGTGGAAATATGGCTGGAGTTGTAGCGCTCCTCAGCTTCTTTGGCTGGCCTCCTCAACGGCATCATTAGCCAAGTCCTCAGGGGATAGCCCTTGTCTCCAAGTAGCCATCCGTGAAGTTGGTCTGGCGGCCTGAATAGCGGAGGCACACTAGACTGGCGCAGTATGAAGGAGTCATGGCAACTGCCAGGGTACTTGGCACAAACATGCAAAATCTCCTTCTTGTGGTCACACACCAGCTGAACGTTAAGGGAGTGGAAGCCCTTGCGGTTGACAAAAATACCTGGATTGCGATGGGGTGCCCTAAGGGCCACATGTGTGCACTCAATGACGCCCTGCACCCTTGGAAAGTCTGCCAGATGAGCTAATCCAACCTCTCGCGCCGTCACATTTGCGCGATCTCTGGTGAAATGGATGTGATTGTGCGCGAGGGCAAAGAGGGCATCGGTTACCTGCGTGATGCAAGTGTGTGCGGCTGATTGGGAGATACCACTGATGTCTGCTGATGATCCCTGGAATGAGCCCGAGGCCAAAAAGTTGAGTGCGGTGGTGACTTTGATGGCCACTGGTAAGGAGTGTCCACCTGGTCCTCTGGGCAGCAGGTCTTACTGTATCATTGCGCAGATGTCAGTCACTACCTGTCGCGAAAATCGGAGCCGCCTTTGGCACTGCTGCTCAGTCATGTTGAGGTAGCTGACCCTGTGTCTGTAGACCCTGTTTGGGGGGTATCTCCTGCGCCGACGGGCTTCCACGCGCTGGCCCCTTCTGGCCTGTGCTGCCTCAGGTGGCTGAGCAGCAGCCTGTCGCTCCTGCTGCTGTTGTTCCCGGTTCTGCTGCTGCCGCGCCTGGTGCTGGAGGTCCTTTAATGCCAAGAAGGAAAGGAAAAAAAGGCCTCCCATGCTTCTGGTAGATGCCTCAGTTGAGGAAGTGCTGAGTGAAGGTGGCGAGAGGGGTTTCGCAGGAGGTCACACTGGAGGAGTGTGTGAGGCTCCAACCTTCCACAGGTGTGGTTAAGCCTGGTAAAAGTTGCCCCAGGCCTGAGACAACAAATTCCTGCCGCCTGCAAATGATGACTGATCAAATCTCCTCTTTAATGGTTGACCTGCAGCTGAGAGTCAGCAAGCCAATAGTGCTCACGCCAGGTTTCACAGGCGTGATCCCCACCAGGCGTGTTTTACGTGGGAAAAGGGTTAAACAGGCAAGGGCCTGTTAAAATGGGATTATAAAAGTCAATTAGTGCTGTTTAAGGGCCCTAAAGACCAGTCCCACCTGTTGCAGGCGGGACTGATTCGGGACCATCAGACACGCCTGGGTTAAAATGGCTAGGTGTCGGGAACCAGGCTGGGGGGTCCCGACCCCCAGGTTTTGCAATTTTAACCCCCTACATGCCTCAAAGCCCGCCTGACGGCTGAGTTAAAATTGAGCCCCTAGAATCCAAAACAGCAACTAACAGCTACCAGCAACCTTGAACGTTAAAAGAAACTTTTGTTTCCTACTGAAATATATGACCTGTATAATGTAGACCGAAACTCATTCTATTTTCCCACTTTACTAATTGTTCACGAGCATTTGGCAGACTGGACTGGTGCTGGTCTTGAGTACAGCCTTGTCATTTCTGTAATTTTAGAAACATCTACCTCTTCAGTTCCTTCATGCTGCTCTGCTCGTTCTCTCATTTTCTTGTTAGTTTTCTTTAGTTTGCTCCACCGACATGTTTTCTCTCTTTATATGATCTTTATTTCTGGTTGGCTTACTGACCCCTGCAATCTCCCATCTCAGTCCTCATTCCATGCGTGCTCAACTCCCACTTTCTCCATTGCCTACTTCTACTCTCATCATAATCTTTCAGATTGCTACTTTTTTAACAGGTAGTTAACAGGCAGTTTTTTTGAGAATCCCTATTTTCAGCCCTGAAGTGTGGGCTTCCCGACGGCTCCGAACCACGCCAGGGTCAGCGAGGCGAGCCGTGGGTCTGCGGGGGTCGGAGGGGCCGAGATGTCCGGTGTGCAGGTGAGCGATGAGTGCAAGTGTGTGAGGTGAGTGTAAAGTGTTTTTAATAAGTTTTACTTACCTTTACTTCTTCCTGCAGGATTCCTGCCTTCAGGTCTCGGGACTCCCTCATCTCACCTGCACAGAAAGCAGAATGGCCGCTGAACTGTCAAAAGCTGCAGCATTCAGCTTTCTGCTAAGGAGAGATCAAGTGAGCCTGAGTGGAAGGGCTCAACTTAGAGGACAGAATGCCAGTGTTTGACAGCTTCACAGAGCTCTTGACAGATGAAACTTCACTTGCTGACGTCACCAGTAACCGGCTTTCCCTTAATTGGCCTACTAGGCCCGCTGAGCGGACTTAACAAGATCAAGCAAGGGAAAATAGCGTGGGTTTGCATCAAGTCAATGGAGGTGGGACTAAAACCCGACAAGTGGGAGTCCCGCCTCCAAAAGCTCCCCATTGAGAAAATCCAGCCCTCAGAATCGAGCAGCTGCACCTCCTAAACTATCCATGGAAACTGTTGGTTAGCCTCCCTGGATCGGAATAACCGATGGCCACATATAAAAATAACTAACCACCATACACATAACTGAACAAATCACACAACCTGTGTTTGTTGGACAGTAGCTTGGTCCCGCCCTCAAACTTTGATGACAACTGAGCGAAACCGGAAATGTCTACTTCAAGTTCAGCTTGCTCCTAGACTCTGACTATAGCTGGCTTCTACGCACCTTGTGTATTGTGGCCAGGATGTAAAAGGAAAGCCACCGTGCCAAACCATACAAAAAGAAAGAATGGACGTGCATGAAATGGAGACTACATCCCCTTCAATATTTCACGCAAGTACATTTTGCTTTGCCGATATGAAGGCATATCGGGTATATCTACGGTTTACATTAGAAGCACCTGCCCTGCTGTACTTTCACCTGCCATAGGCCTATATTCAGGGCGGTGCAAGTTGACAGCTTTTTTAGGGCTGTGTCAGCTTTTGCTAGTTTTCTAGATCGGCATATATGCTGCACTGGGTGCCGAGGGCCAAATTTAGACTTAAAGCTGAACTCGAAGCTTACGCAATTTAGTGGTGGGAGAGGGTTGCGTGGGATGCAGATTTCATCAACTCTTTCTCTCTGGCCATGTGAGCCGGTACAGAACGTGGCTTGGTCTTGATCTTGCGAAGGTTCCAGAGACAGAGACAGAGAGAGAGAAAGAGACGGAGACGGGGGGAGGGAAGGAGGGAGGGAGGGAGGAAGGAAGGAAGGAAGTAAGTCCTTGAGTGGGATTTTAAGGCCACCCACTTCAATGTGGTGGTCCTGCCATCACCGTGACCATCTCTGTTTTGCCGAGGTGTTCCGAATAGGCCTGATGAGGGCGCAGAGCTGATTTAGATATTTAAGTCAGGGTCCTATGACGTCAGGAGGATCCAGATGCCATTTTAGGACTGAACTGGGTGAAGCACCAACTGTATATAGTCCGTCCGGTATCAACTGATGGGAAGACCAAAGGGGAGCCCAAAACTAAGTACTTCTTCATTTTTGTGGGGCCGGGAGGAGCAGGAGTGCCGTCTTTTTAAAAATTTCACTTTTCTAATCTGCAAGACATCTTTCGATTAAACAGTGCAAATCCAATGTGAGGAACAGAGCCACAGGAACTGCCTTGGCCTATCTGTGTGCAGTCTAATAAAAATATTGCAGGCCTCTTGTCAAATAGAAGAAAAACTTTGTTTTTCAAAGCAAAGGTACTTCATTCCAGTCATTATAGATTCAGTCTCACTTCAGGAGACTGGAAGGTGAAAATAAAAACAGCTACAGATTAGCACATACAAAACTGCTGATAAAATTGTTTCTAAGATTTTAATCTATTTTCTTAAAAAAAGAATGTTTAGGCTGCAAAATTGAACGTGATGTTATCTTGGAATGAAAGACTGCTTTTTAATAAGTAGAGCGGAAAAATAATTTAAATGATGATGATCAATCTGTCAGAATGCATTAATGGTTTTCAGAAATCTATTCAGACTCGAAGGGGAAATGCAAGCTTATTCAGCAGGTAGTGGATCTCAGAGCACTTTAAATAACAATCTATAGCAACACCAGGAACGTGTGGGGGAAAAAATAAACATTTTCACTGAGGCCCGAAAGGGTTCGCCACTCCCCCGAATGGGTTCGCCACTCCCCTGAAAGGGTTCGCCATTCCCCTGTGATTGAGGGGCTTCGTAGGGCTAAATAGGCAGGTGCGAAGTGACTTCATTTGGTGGGTCAACCATTATTTACTGAACGTTCTGGATTATCAGTCGTGCTCTCCCTACTCTGACAGCTGGCTCTGCTGATCCATTTCCTCTCCTTCTGTGCAGCACCCCCTAACACCCTGTTGCAGGGATGCCTAAGTATGAGCTTCTTGTTCTACAGATCCTGGTAAGTGAGTGCCTATGTGTAGAAATAGATACCTTCTGTGATGCCGAACTCTAATGGTCTCCAACTTAGCCTCTTCCATATCTTCATCCTCCTCCTCTTCAGAACATCAAATTGAAGGGATTTCTCAAAGGGAATACATGTGTAGTGGGAAAGGCAGTACTTGGAGCAGAGCCAAATGTAAGAAGTAGCAAATGTCCTGACTCAACTCCCAAAGTACTATTAAGATATAGAAACATAGAAGATAGGAGCAGGAGTAGGCCATTCGGCCCTTCGAGCCTGCTCCGCCATTCAACGAGATCATGGCTGATCATCCAAACCCTAGATTGTAATACAAAGATTGTAATACAAAGAAACATTAACTTTCATTGGCACAACACAAAATTACCTCCTCAGTGGTATCCACCTCAGCGACACCTGGCTGCACCTCTTACTGTCATTGATGCAGTGCTGGTATTTATTAAGATGGAAATGAAAGCGAAGGGGGTGGAAACGGATGGGAAGGGGGTGGAAACGGATGGGAAGGGGGTGGAAACGGATGGGAATGAGGTGGAGTGGTTAACAATGCCTCCTTGACTATTTAAATGTGGTACAGCAGGCTCCTGGCCAGCCTTAAAGGGAACCGACAGTTTATTGGGAGGAGAACGCAGGTGCAGTTTTTAATGTGACGGTAAAATTTTACAACCAAATCCACAACAAAAATGGTGAGTGATTCAGAGGAGAATCCTGGCCACCATTTCCACCAGGTTAACGGTGAGAAAGACCACAAGAGAGTCACTCATACAATATTAAACATCTTGCATCCAGTGCGCATTTCCTGAAAAACTTGCATCTCCTCACACTTTTATCAATAACACTCACAAAACAACGTATCCTTTAACTCACCTTAAGGAACACTGTGGAAGATGGACTAGTACTATGTTAAAAATCTTGTGTACTGCATGCACTTCCTTAAATGTCACATTTCCTGTCAAACTTTTGTGCATTCCCTGACTCACTACAGGCAACACCATGGGAAATCAGTTAGTATTAAATAATTTGGTTTCGTTATACAGAAAAATTGTTCTGGTGCTAATTATGCACTGAATGGAAAGTGCTTCATATATTTAATACTCAAACTGTCTTAAGTGTGCTGTGCTGGTGTATCAGACAGACACTGTGCTGCTGCTGTTGGATGTTTAATAGGTTGCCCTAAGCTGATTGCTGTGCTCTAAGATACGAGCTGATAAAAGCTCCCTGGTGCTCTGTCGAATTTCGCTGAAACCAGCAACTCCACTCCCTGATACTGGCTTTTGAAAGTCTGAATGTATATCAAGGACTTCGTTCATGTTTTGTTGAATTTAAACCAGCTGGTTAATCATTTTTTTATTATTGAAACGAGATACAACTTTCATCAAAATTCCAATCTTTTTAGAAGATACCGAAAATCAAACATTATTTTTCTCTGATAAGCTCACTGCTTTGTGATCCTGCTTTTCTTCCTTGTCTCCAATTTTTAAGGCTTCTGGCTGTCTTGCCATTTTGTTATGTTCCAGTCAGATGGAGTCTTGTCACAGGCAAACCTTTTCCCTTTGATAGTTGTTTTTTTTATTCTGTGCTGTATGCAATCTCATCAAGGAGAAGCACCAGAAACGACCTAATCCAAATAACCCCTCTCATCTTCAGAACTTCCACAGTTCTTTCACAGCAAACGAGTTACTGAGGTTCGTGTAGAGCCCTGCTCTCCTATTAGGCTGCTAGTTCCAAAAGAAGCATTCTTCAGTAATATACCTTGGTATTAAACCTGGCTCAGTTACAATAAGGCTTCTGGAGTTTCAGCCTCTGTATTCTGTGCACTCAAAGTATAAAAACTGACAAAATGATGTCGATTTTCTTTTCTGAGCTTATTCACAGTTTCCAAATATATTTGTCAGTGCTCTAAGCATCTCTTATATTAGTTGAATCATTTGTCAGTAGCCCGTTATTTTATTGAAAGCAGTCATGTTATGATCTGGAATGCACTACCTGAAAGGTGGAAGCAGATTCAATAGTAACTTTCAAAAGGGATATATACTTGAAAAGGAAAAATGTTCAAGGCTATGGGGAAGGAGCAGGGGAGTGGGATTAATTGGATAGCTCTTTCAAACAGCCGGCACAGGCACGATGGGCCGAATGGCCTGCTTCTGTGCTGGATCATTCAATGATTTTATTTTGAAGCATGAGAATGTCTTACCCTTTTTTCCTCTGCTTTAAATTTGCTGTGGTTTAATTCCAGTATCGTGCATTTCTAATTAACTGTATTGCGACAAGACACATCTCCAAGCTTGGATGAAAGACCATGAACATCCCATCCAGGCATTGGACAATCTTCATTATTAGCACAGCTCATTGAAACCATACTGCAGAGGCAATGAATTCTAACTCAGCCTGTCATGACATGAGTGCTCCGCTCTGTCCCATTTGATTCAGACACACTGCTTGTCAGATCATTTTACAGCGCGTAGTGCGTAGATCGCCTGCTCCCTTGGCCTTTGCTGCTGGGTCTAGCTGATTGTCGCTTGGATTGGTAACAGACTGTTATCTCATGGTGGAGATTTCCATCTAGTACGGGCTAGTGCGATATTCCCCACTGTGACACAGGGGATTTAGAGATAACATACAGAATTCTAAAGGTTCATAACATCGTCTGCCTAGCAGCCACTGGCACGACACATGGGAAGCCAGAACATTTTTACGACTGCATTGGTTGGATTACCAGAATATCTTTTTTTTATTATTTGTTCCCAGGATGTGGGCGCATTTATTGGCCATTTAAGACCGAGATGAGGAGGAATTACTTCACTCAAGGTACAAGGTATTGGTGAGACCACACCTGGAATACTGCATACAGTTTTGGTGTTCATACTTAAGAAAAGACATACTTGCTCTCGAGTCAGTACAAAGAAGGTTCACTCGGTTAATCCCGGGGATGAGGGGGTGGACATATGAGGAAGGGTTGAGTAGGTTGGGCCTCTACTCATTGGAGTTCAGAAGAATGAGAGGCGATCTTATTGAAACATATAAGATTGTGAAGGGGCTTGATCGAGTGGATGCGGTGAGGATGTTCCCAATGATGGGTGAAACTAGAACCAGGGGGCATAATCTTAGAATAAGGGGCTGCTCTTTCAAAACTGAGATGAGGAGAAACTTCTTCACTCAGAGGGTGGTAGGTCTGTGGAATTTGCTGCCCCAGAGAGCTGTGGAAGCTACATCATTAAATAAATTTAAAACAGAAATAGACAGTTTCCTAGAAGTAAGGGGAATTAGGGGTTACGGGGAGCGGGCAGGAAATCGGACATGAGGCTAGGTTCGGCTCGGTCATGGCCCTGTGGGTGGCGGAGCGGGCCCAGGGACCGTGTAGCCTGGTCCTGTTCCTACTTCTTGTGTTCTAATTCTGTGTTAGATTTCAGGAGATGGTTCTATTCACAGGGATTAGTGGAGACCTCGGGAACAGGCTGCCAGCTAGGAGTCCTTCAAGAGTAAATTGGGCCTGTTCCTGGCTGGGGTGGAGATCACCTCTTACAGAAGGTAAGTACTGTAGGAAATACAGGGACAGAGTGATCTCCTGGACGAGTTTCGATTGCCTAGATGGGTCGGAGAGGAATTTCCCAGATTTTTTCTCCCAAATTGGCACATTGGGTTTTTTATCTGTTTTTTCGCCTCTCCCGGGAGATCACATGGGTTTGGGTGGGATGGAGAGTGAAAGTAGATTTGAGGTTAGGATCAGATCAGCCATGATCTTATTGAATGGCGGAGTAGGCTCGAGGGGCCGATTGGCCTACTCCTGCTCCTATTTCTTATGTTCTTATGTTCACTCAGAGGGTTGTAAAACCTTGGAATTCTCTGCCCCAGAGGGCTGTGAATGCTGAGTCTTTGAGTATATTCAAGGCTGAGATCAGGCAGGAAAGTGGATGATTAGCCATGATCTTATTGAATGGCGGAGCAGGCTCGAGGGGCCAAGTGGCCTGCTCCTGCTCCTAATTCTTATGCTGTCATGCATTCTCTCCACATCTTCACTGAGCTGAAATAGAGTTATTCCCAGAGCCACTGTAAAAAAGAATGAGTGAGGGAAAAAAAATCTGGATCTGGGACTTCCAAGTGTGTTTTTGCAATTCAGCACTTGGGTATTACTATTGACTTTTATTCAATAGGCTTTTTGTTCAAACGCAAGCTCAAATGTGTCTAAATAATTACTGTAACAATAATAATCTGATTAATTCAGAATGACCTTGTATTCGCGCCAATGAACTGTGTTCACAAATAAACTCCATAATCCTTGCAGTCCAAGCCATTATTAGATTTTAAAACATGATTTGATACATCTCCCTTATTATTTCTGCATTCAACGGTGTTATCATATTTGTGCTTGACTGTTCCAATTACGGTTATTACATTTAAGCAGTAATGAGAGGGCTAATCAATAGCAGTACTTGGAGTTACAGGGTAGAATGCAGACAGGCATTCACAGCGTGCTGGAATTCATGCGAGCAGATCACAAAAAAAGTTTACCAATGAATTTAGAGCCGTGTGATGGAATCGTTGCCTTTCATTCCCTTCCTCTGTTTTTCTCTATTTTGTATAACTTTATATGCGTATCTCATTAATTTATTGATGCGTATTTCTTCTCTAGGAGTGCATGTCTGTGCCGGAGATCACAAGATAATGGTGAATGACAAAAGCCATCTTAGTCCATCTGTCCAGAAAGCCCCCCATTCACCCCCATTCCAGTATAAATTGGTTTAGAAATGATTCCAAGGTCTTCTGGGAGTCCATTCCATTCTGTGCGTGAAGAACTTCCTGGGATCAGTTTTAAATTTGCCTTTCATTAGTCTGTACCTGTGTCCACTTGTCGTACTCTCACAATTCAATTTAAAGTAATAGTTTTATTCCCTTAACTATTTCATGTACCTCTGTAAGGTCACCTCTCAAATGCCTCGTTTCAGGGCTGAAAAGCTCAAGTTTTGCTAATCTTCCCTTATAACTCAGACCTTTGACCCTAGGGATCAGCCCTGTGGCTCTTCTTTGCTTTGTCTCCAGCACATGAATGGCTCATCTGTGTCTCAGTGACCAGAACTGGAGAAAGTACTCAAGAGTCAGTCTGACCAGAATATTGTACAGTTTGAATCATGACCTCCCCTGACTTGCGTTCACAGTTCCAATGGGTTTGTTGATTGTTGAGCATTAAACACACTAAGACTCCGAGATCTCTTTCAACTTCACCCTGAGATATTTTAACACCAGTCATGGAGTATGTGTGTTGCCCACTTTCCCTGCCTCTGTGCAGTACTTCACACTTGTCCACATTAACTTTTATCTGCCATTGTTCTGCCCATTAACATATTTTGTCCAACTCATTCTGTCATTTCTGGGCTGTCCCCTTCAATTCCACTGACACTACTAGTTTGGTATCATCTCTAAATTTGACTACTTTGCACTCGGTTTCTGAACCCAAGTTGTTGATATAAATTAGAAACAGTAGTGATCTCAACACTGAGTGCAACCACTCAGTACCGCCCCCATAATTCCACAAACTAGTACTCTTCAGGTTTCTTATTCATTCACCAGTTTTACCCTAAATCCTCACAACTTTAAGCTTAATTAAAGGCCTTCTGTGTGGAAGGCCATCTCATAGATATCTAAGTCAGTGATTTTGCCTGGATTATCTCTATTTGGGGGAGGTCATGCTTCTCTTGTTAGTTAAGAATATTCACTATTTTGTGCTCATCCTCTCTTTCATACCCATTTGCATCGTTTATGGTTCTCACCTCTTCTCAGACTGTCCTGTTGCTGCTGAAGTACTGAAAGAATTTCTTACTGTTTTGTGCCTTCAGCTACCGATGCTTTTCTAGGTCATTCCTTACCCATCTGATCACCTTTCTAATATGTCTCTGCATGTTCCTATATTCATTTCAGTGAAACCTCCATACCCTTTCTCCCTGCAGGATTGGTACTGGCCATTTTTCCCCCTTTACTTCACTTCTGATTTGTTTATCGATCCAGTTAGCGTCAAGTTTCTTCAGTCTGAGCTAGCTGATTTTTGGTTATGTATCTATCCTACAGGCTCGACATTATGGCCCTGAATTTCCTGGGTTGAGGAGGGCGGAACAAAGACTTGGGTCGTGTTGGGTGGTGCGGTGGCAGGGGGGGGGGGGCGGTAGAAAGGACGCAGGAATTCGGGGCAGGGCCTGGTTCCACTGGGTCTCCTCCCCTTTCTAGCCACAGCCAAAAATTCCCTTCAATCCTGACATCATTGAAAGAGGTGGGCTGTCTGGTGTTGGTCAAGTGCAGGGTGTGGCCTGGGCGGGGGGGGGGGGGGGGGGGGGAGGCATCGCTGGTGGAAAAGTAACACAGCGTACACTTTTCCCGTAGTGTAGGGAACTGTGCACACTGACACATCGTTTTGCAACTATTCATTGCTATGTGAATGGTTTCATGTATACAACCGGACATAACATTTTCTAGTAATGTGCTGCATATTGTTATTCAATTAACTTGTATCAATACGACTGCACCAAGAGCCCACCCACAGAGCAGAAACCGATCTGCTAAGATTCAGACTCACTAAGTCATTCGTTTCACCTGAAGCCCGGTGTGCATGGCCTTTCATATTCTTCCAGCAAGAGCCGGCACTAACCCCCATCTGTGCTGCAAACTTCGAGGCTTCTATGCAGTGTAATTTCTAGCAGTTGAGGTTATGCCAACTTCTCTTTTGGCTGCTGGTTCTGAAATGCAGCCTTAAAATGAACTGCTGAACAAGCAGTAGTGTATAACGGTAATTGTGATTATTCTTTGCTTATTTATGGACATTCCAGAAAGTTTATATTGGGCACTGAGAGATATTTTGCCTGTTTCCCTCAAGGTACCTGGTGGTGGTGCTTGTTGTTTCTTTGCCCTCTATTCTTTCTTTGATGCAGATTATTTTTTTTTGATGCTGCTGTATTTCCTCCATTACCATTTCTCATACTGATTTAAATTTCCATACCTTGGGGGTTATTTTGGTGAAAGGGTGAAAACAGGCACTAAATGGGTGCTGTGCTAATAATACTAGCCTGTTTGAAAGTTCGGATTTAGCACACAATGTTGGTCCTTTTTGCTGATTACCATAATTTGAACTTGCCTGGAGGTGCTAAAACAGACACCGGCAGGTTTAGCACTCAAGCGCTGAATAGATGCGATTTTCGTGGAGCAGTGTATGTGGACTCCTTGTACCCACTTCCACTGAAGGTATGGAGTGCTCTGGCTGGCACACAGCAGCAGATTTCAGGATGGCTCAGGGACCAAGGGAGAGGGTGCACAGACTCTCGGACGTGGCACTGGAGGTCCTGGTGGAGGAGGTCCGGAGAAGGAGGGATGTCCTGTACCCACTGGGGCGGGGGGGGGGGGTGGGCGCGGGGGGGGGTGGGGGGGATGTCCACCTCACCCTCCTGTCCCTCTCTCCTCCTCCTCCTCTTGTGGCTCCTGAGCTTGATCCTCTGGCACAACTACCGGTGGTAACAACTGGTCTCTCATGATCACCAGATTGTGGAGCATGCAGCAAGTCACGACTAATCTGGAGCCCTCCTCGCCCTCCACTTCCTCTCTCCTCCAGCAGCTGGTGCTGCTCTGCCTGGCCTCATCTCCTCCTCCAGACCAAGGGGGATCCCTAGCAAGATGCACATGACCAAGCACTCCCTTTCTCCTGGTGTCCAATAAGGTGGAGTAGCACAGCACTTACTCTTTTTAGGTGAAGTCCTCAGTAAATTTCCAGAATAAATGTTGATGGAGTGTTGGTGAAGTCTTGGCAAAGTGTCCCAGAAAGTCTCCCAATGTGTTTCAAAAGTCCTCTTCAAACCTCCAGCAACAAGTGAACAGTAAAAGGTGATAAAAGCGCTTGAAATCCTCAGCAACGACTAGTTTATTCCCAATCAGCTGGCTGCTGTTGAGAGGGGGCTTTGGGTCAGCACTAGCTGCCGTGCAGCCTCCATAATGACCGCTAGCAGGCAATTTAAGTGGCAATCAGCGAATTAACGATCCTCCAAGCGGTCATTCCAAGTGCAAGCTTCAACTCCTTTACCAAGATGGTGTCCTGCGCTAAACGCAGGCTAAGCCTGCATTTCAGCTTAAGACCCCACATTGGCCATCTCGGAGGCTCTTTAGCGCCTAAAGTATCTGGGAAATTCACCCCCTCTTATTCCTTCTCCACTTACCTTTCTAACTAAACAGTCATAAAAAGCTGGAAGATAGATCACAGCTTCAGGCTGGTGAAGTCAGACTACACTGGAGGAGATCCACCCACATGCAGCATTATCCTATTCACAGGTCTCTCACCAATGTCAAGATTACCTGAATATGTCACAGGAACAGTATTTGGTGAAGCCATATTCAACTGGAGCTGCAGTGTCCCACATATGCAAACTGCTTTAGGAATACAAGCAGTCAAGCTCCACCATCAATAACGTACTGCCAATAGCAAATAAGATCACATGAATTGTACGCTTGCAATCCTAACAAGATGACATATACAACATTAGTCAGCTTGCTGTCCACTGCTTCATCAAGAAGATACGCTCACCCCATTTTATCATGTAACCATCATCATCAACCACCCCCCCCACCCCCCGAATCTGCAAAGGAAGACTGCCTTGTACCACATGCTTGGTTTCTGGAGATCCACGCAAAATCTGGGGGTTAGATCAAGAGATTCCACCACCTTCAACGTATAGATGGCTTGTGAATATCATCTATGGACAGCCTAATTACATAGAAACATAGAAGATAGGAGCAGGAGTAGGCCATTCGACCCTTCGAGCCTGCGCCGCCATTCAATGAGATCATGGCTGATCATCCAAATTCAGTACCCTGTCCCTGCCTACTCCCCATATCCCTTGATCGCCTTAGCCTTAAGAAATATATCCAACTCCTTCTTGAATATATTTAATGAATTGGCCTCCACCGCCCTCTGTGGCAGAGAATTCCACAGGTTCACCACTCTCTGGGTGAAGAAATTCCTCCTCATTTCAGTCCGAAATGGCTTACCCCTTATCCTTAGACTATGATCAATGGTTCTGGACTCCCCAACCATCGGAAACATCCTTCCTGCATCTAGTCTGTCCAGGCCTGACAGAATTTTATAGGTTTCGATAAGATCCCCTCTCAATCTTCTAAACTCCAGTGAGTATAAGCCCAATCGACACAATCTCTCCTCATACATCATTCCTGCCATCCCAGGTATCAGCCTGGTGAATCTTCGCTGCACTCCCTCCATGGCAAGAACGTCCTTCCTCAGATAAGGCGACCAAAACTGCACACAATACTCAAGGTGCGGTCTCACCAAGGCCCTGTACAACTGCAGCAAGACATCCTTGTTCCTGTACTCGAACCCTCTTGCTACGAAGGCCAACATACCATTTGCCTTCTTAGCCGCCTGCTGCACCTGCATGCTTACCTTCAGCGACTGGTGCACAAGAACACCCAGGTCTCTTTGCACTTCCCCTTCTCCCAATCTATTGCCATTCAAATAATAATCTGCCTTCCTGTTTTTGCCACCTAAGTGGATAACCTCACATTTATCCACATTATAGTGCATTTGCCATGTTTCTGCCCAATCACCCAACCTGTCCAAATCGTACTGGAGTTTCACGACATCCTCCTCACAGCATACCCTCCCACCCAGCTTTGTGTCGTCTGCAAATTTGGAGATATTACATCCAATTCCCTCGTCTAGATCATTAATATATATTGTGAACAGCTGGGGTCCTAGGACCGATCCTTGCGGTACCCCACTAGTCAATGCCTGCCACTCGGAAAACGACCCGTTTATTCCAACTCTTTGCTTTCTGTCCGCCAACCAGTTCTCTATCCAAGTCAATACCTTGCCCCCAATCCCATGTGCCTTAATTTTGCACGCTAATCTCTTATGCGGGACCTTATCGAAAGCCTTCTGAAAGTCAAAATACACCACATCCACTGGTTCTCCCTTATCTATTTTACCAGTTACATCCACAAAATGACAAATGACTAGCTCAATATAAACACACCTGACCTCTCCCCTTCACCATTCGAAATGGCGATCACATAATTAGGCAGAGTTAGCCAAGATACCAGTTTCAGTTACTGCCTTCAGTTTTGGAGTGCTGGGTAGCAATTTGATTCACTGACAGAACAAGGACTCTTTCTGGTGCCAGTTAATAAGTATCAGATGTGAAAGGGAGCAGGAATCATCGCTTTCGGCAACTCCACAAGCCAGGATCCCCCTGTATTTCTATACTACCTACCCAAGACTAGGCCTTGATATTTAGTATACCAATGATCTTGTCCAAATTTCCCAAATACATCAACAGTATCATCATACTTCAGTTTAGACCAGATTGTGTCACAGGATGAAAACAAATCCCCTGGTCAACACCCCAGGAGAATGGTAGAATGCTGCTGTTCAATTAACTGGTTTTAAAAACAAGACAAATACTAAACTGGATTTAAAATGTTTATATGTTAATTGCATGCCCTTGGAATATTGTCGTATTGGGTTCCTCATTAATTCATTCATTCCAAGTACAGTAAGATCTTCTCAGAGTTAGGAATTACAATAGCAAGGATATCCGCAAGCAAATTAGACTTTGTGACTATGTCTGATGTTGAAATAATTTTGACCTAAGATGTAAGATTAGGGAAGGTCCTATGGGGTCAATTAATCTTCACTATTTTTATCTTGGTGGTGGAAGGGGGACGGGTAAACAACAGAAATTTCTGTTCACAAGGGTCAGGAATGTCATGTCCATGAATTACATTTTATACTCTGACACAGTCGACTTTCTGCTGTTATTTTATAGGAAGGGATTAAATGTCCATTTATTGAGTGGTTCCTTTTATATTTCAGGCTTGATACACTGTTCCATCATTGGATAAAATATGAATGAACACTTTGTTTGGCATCAAGTGGTACCAGGTCAGACAGTGTGTGGATTGGGTGGAGGATTAAAATTCCCAGTATCTTAGCCCAATGATAGGAAGAGGAGTCAGGAAAGGGACAGACAAACAATAGATGGGCTGCAGAGATGACCAGCCTTTGGATGAGACTCCCCAAACTCATTTCACTTGGCAACCTCACTGGCATGAGAAAGAGAGAGAGAGAGAGGAGATTCCATGCAATTGAACAGGGCTGGATTCATGAAGAACCATTTTCAATCCCTCTGCAGCAATTTGATGAGGCTATTAAATGACCAAGTACGTAATTGGAATTGATTTTGAAAATGTTAATGTTCTAATTCTTTTTATGCTACATTTATGAATAAATTACACGCCATTAACTTTTGATGCTGGTGAAAACTAAAGACCTGATTAACCAATGTTGTTCAAGACGTGCTTTCATACATCTCTTCTTACCTTCAGCAGAACAGCAGATCGATCCACCACAGCTTTTGCGATGAGTTGACAGGTCAAGTCAAAATACTCAGCAGGTTTAACTTCAGAGAGTTTGATGGTTGGCTCGTGGATAGAAAGGTTTGCATTTGCCCATCTGCGCAGTTCCTCCACAGTCCGCTGGTCAGTGGCAGTGAACTGGTACAATTTGCTGGATGTCCGCGGTTTCACAGGCGCTCCCACAGTTCCGTCGAATATCAAGGCTGAGAAACCAGGAGCGCTGATGGCCTGAAGCTCTTGGTTGAATTCTTGTATCTATCCATAGATAATGCAACAAATATTTAGTACCACAGTCAGTTTTGTTACTTTATCATTTACTAATTGGACAGACCAGCTGACCCCAGTTGGCCCAGATTGCAGAATCTGCCTCTGCATTGTTCAGTTGGGTGGTCAGTATGTGGAACAGATTAACGGCATAGGTAGTGGAGCAAGAAACCTTAATGGGTCTTAAGAAGGAATGAGACAGGTTATGGTCAACAAATGGGATTTGCGGTTATTAAAAATGCCCCAAGGGAATACTGTGGAGAGTGGAATTAGATGGACCAAAGGTCTTCGCCTGAAACTATTACTATTTTCCTTCCCAAGTAGTTGGCAGAATTTTTGTCTTGCATGAAATATTGCTTCATAGCACAGCTTCTTTTGTTGTTTCCTCCATTATAACAGTGACTACACTTCACAAGTACGTCATTGGCTGTAAAGTGCTTTGGGACATCCTGAGGTGGTGAAAGGTGTTATAGAAATGAAAATTCTTTCTTTCTTGTTTCCATTTCATCCCATTTACTTGTGAGTGAAGCCACACAATGTTTCTTTTATTTGCCTGAATTCCAGTATCTGTTGTATTACTGTACTGTATGTGTAATTACAAAAATTGGCGGGGGGGGGGGGGGCGGCTATTCATTATCCATCAATTTCCATCGTTTGCCAGCGAGGGTCAACAACTTGCACTCACACGGCCTATTTAATGTTGTGAACGTCTCAAGGCCCTTCAGAGGCGAGGGTCAGATTCTAGCAAAAGTAGGGAAAGGAATTACGGCAGGGGTCTGGAGAGATAGGTTTTCCACAGGTGAGGCTGGATTAGGAAGAAAGTTCCACAGGTGAGGCTGGATTAGGAAGAAAGTTCCAGAGTATGAGGGAAGAGATGGTTGAAGGTCCTGCTAGCGATGGTGCAATGGACAGAGTGGGTGAACACACAGTAAACCAGGAGAGGGTAGCGCATGAACATGGGCTCCATTATGACGAATAATGGAAGATTGCACTGTGAAACGAGGTTGAGGAATGCGCACGTGTGAATGCTCAAGGGGAATTTTACATTCATCTGCAGCACACTCATCAAAAACAGAGGAGTGTGCAACCCTGATCATGTCAATGCTGAATGCAGTCACTGTTAAATCCACAGATCAAGTGATGGCTTTTCACTTATATAGCTAACAAAGTAACATGTTACAGGGTACAGTACAATAGTGGTTATGTTACTGGGCCAGTAATCCAGAGGCCTGGACTAATGATCCAGAGACGTGAGTTCAAATCCCACCTCGGCAGCTGGGGAATTTAAATTCAGTTAATATTCAGTTAATAAAGTCTGCAATATAAAAGCTAGTATCAGAAATGGTGACCATGAAACTACCGGATTGTCGTAAAAACCCATCTGGTTCACTAATGTCCTTTAGGGAAGGAAACCTGCCGTCCTTACCCGGTCTGGCCTACATGTGACTCCAGACCTAAGGCAATGTGGTTGACTCTTAACTGCCCTCCGAAATGGCCTAGCAAGCCACTCAGTTGTACCAAACTGCTACGACAAAGTCACTGTGGGAGTACCTTCACCACATGGACCGCAGCGGTTCAAGAAGGCGACTCACCACCACCTTCTCAAGGACAATTAGGGATGGGCAATAAATGCCGGCCTTGCCAGCGATGCCCACATCCCGTGAACAAATAAATAAAAAGAAAAAAGAAAACACACTGAGCCAGTGAGCGACAAATGCTACTTAACAGCTGGAGAAATGTGATTTGAAGCATTTTTCTCCCAAACTCAAAGCTTCCCTGTTTATGTACATGGTATTAAAAGATAGCACATCGGAAGGGGCAATTTACTTTATTATATACTTTTAATACATCATTCTTTACATTTAGTTTGTCTTCTTTTGCACCCCCATATATCACTGGTTGAAATGGCAAGAAGACGATGAGCTCATAGAGTCATAACATATCTAAAACTGACCCACAAAATATTTACATTAATACAGCATCAGTCACCTTATATAAAACAATGTAATTCAAATTTATTAAAACGATTGTTCTAAAGCAAGATGGTACTATTAATTAGTAAAAACACAGTCTAAAAATGTAAGTTTCCAGTACTTAAAAATGTTTGGGTGCAGGTACAGAAGATTTCAAGAAAACTACAGTATTTTCAACAGTCCTAATGCAGTTTGGGAAGGTTTATTGAAGGAGTATTATGCTGTACCCTGCACCATAAATTGTGCTATGATTCTCTTACAATGCTGGTATTCACTCCATTCAGAACAGGTTTTTTTTAAACTAACTAAATGCCACAGAAAGTTATATTTTAGAAGACCTTAAATTGATCACCCAGGATATAATGCCGAGCCCATTTTTCAAGTTTCGCACAATTGGCTGGCGCTACAGATTGAAAACTAGTCTTCCCAAAACTAATGGATTCAACAACTTCATGCCTTTCAAGCTAAATTAATGCTGTGTACAAACAGAAATCGGTCTTGGCATACAGAGTACTTGGCCGCAGTTTGTTCAACATCAATTCTAACAAGTAACTTTACAAAGACGGTATTAATGAGGGGGGAGAAAAACTCTGCCTTTCATCTCCTGACAACCAAGCAGCCCTTTCTGAAACTGAAAAGATACTTGGAGAACATTACTCAAAACAAGAGGATGTTAAACAAGGGAACACTCACCATACTTTGAGGGAAGCAGTTTGTAACCAAAATAGATTGCAAGGCTATCTACTAGGAGGTGAAATTCAAGCAGATGGTGTATGAATTGGGGTTTTTTCTATTCCTGCCTCAGCTACATGTTCTACTGTATGTGTAAATGCTTCAGTCGTCTCAAGCACTATAATGTGTTATCCTTTCATGTACTAAACTCCCAAGTATAAAGGCAGACACTAAATGGACAGCAACAATGGAAAATATTCTGTAGAATGCTAAACCTGAACGCTTCATAATTGCACATGAAGTTTTAGGGTGAGGTTTTAATTAAAACAAAATTGGCAAAGTCTTCCACATTCCTGGCGTGTGTAGAAATCGAGGGCAATGTTTCATCAAGAATTCCCGAATGGTTTAACAGCACCATTCCAACCCAGTTTCATACCAAAGTATTACGCCATGAAGCCTTGTATTCTGATCAATCTTCTACATTTGTACCTGGGCAGCCTGCTTTACACGGATGATGAAAATACTGAAAATAAATTGAGCCCGTCATTCTTTTGAATCTAAAACAATTTACAGGTTGAATGATTGTAGGGGAGATGGTGTTGAATAAAACGCATGGCTCATGATATTTTTCTTTTAAATAAGTTTAGTAAAACTGTAGTTCATTCTCAAAATGGCGGTCAATAGCTTCATATTATGGCATGAATATCAATGAACTCTGTGCAACCTACCTCAAAATCACAGACTCCTGTGTTAAAACTGTTTCATTAATAGCTCCCCTGCAAGTTCAGTACTTACACCATAGGCTTTGTAGTGTCACATTGTAAAAATTCCTTGGCTCCTATAATTCCTCTTCATGAGAAATGGGGGAATGCCGTGTATCTCTCTGTAATTAATGACTTGCTAACAAAACTACAGGAATGCACAACTCCATGCTATTTCATCAGCAGATCATTAATTACAGAGAAAAACAGACTCGCTCCTATTTCGCTTTAAAAGAGGGACTAAACCCCTTTATATAATGTCTGCTTCTACCATCCTCGTACAAAGCAAATAGCTGAATCCACAAGAGTTAAAACTTCAACCTGTTTTCTGTCTAAAGACTCCTCTGTGCCTTTTTACAAGCTGATGTTGCGGAACATCCATAGCACAGATGAAATTTGATTAAAGCGCTTGGAATCTGTTCAAGATGCTGTAAAGGAAAAGCAGCACTGAAGAAATACTTTATTAATTCACTCAATAAACTAATCAGGAGTTTATTTTATTGCTCACAAGTCATGTCATCATTAGACCCTAGACAGATGAAGGGATTTTCTTCTTCTTCTTAGGCAGTCCCTCGGAACCGAGGATGAAGTGGTTTTAAGCATGTAATAGGTAGGATTTGTGTCTAGTATTCTGATCCAATGAATCCAATTAAAAAGACATGTTGAAATTCTGGATAGATTTGAAAAGGAGGGCCTAATGGAAACAGTAAAATACTGGTGGTAAACACCTTTTGCTTTGTACAATCATACCTTTTGTCCTTTAATCTCTCCGGCCGCCCACCCTATCACAGACCTTCCCTTTTGTTCTTTCCTCACTTCTGTGGTGTATGTGCCTTTAAGAGCAATTATGGTGTATGTGCCTTTAAGAGCCCCAGGTGTGCGTAATGCCGGTAATTGCCACTTGGGCTATATAAGCCTGTGTATTGTGTATATCCTTTAGAAACCCCCCCCCCAGACTTGCTTAGTAAATACCTATGAACCAACTCCTGTCTTCAGTGTCTTTATCTACACACGGACACTACAGTGGCGACGAAGTGGAAACGGACTTACCTGCAATTCGGCAGCACCTCAAGGACATCGATTCCTCCAGCGTCCAGAAGACTCAAGGAAGTAAGAGAAACTGTGGTTTCACCAGCTGGCCAAGCTGGTGACAGGTACTGCGCTAATCCTTCCTGGGCGTCAGGCTGGAGCTCCAGCGGCGGGCTCTACAGCTGAGACAGGCAGCAAAATCGGAGGCAAGCAATAACGGACTGGGAGGGTGCACTCGAGAGACGGCCGGCGCGGCAAGCAGGTCAGCGTTTAGACCTCCGTCGGGAACGAGTCTCCAACAGTGAATAAACGGAAACCACAGTAAAACAGCGTTGTTATCGGTAGCAGCGGCGGGAAAGCGCGGGAAGCGTCATATCGTTGCTACAGAGAAAAAAAAAGCGCGGGAAGCGCCATATCTTTTCTGAAATGCCTAAATCTGGTAATATTGAGGCTTTTGATGGCGAAATAGAAGATTGGACCACATACGTGGAAAGAGTAGAGGTTTATTGCACTGCAAATGGAATAACAGATGAAAAAAAAGCTTCAATACTTCTGAACTTAATGGGCGCGAAGACATACGGGCTGTTACAAAATTTAATCACTCCAGCCAAACCAAAGGACAAGACTTTTAAAGAAATTGTTGATACCCTGCAGGAGCATTTAAACCCAACACCGCTGCTGATAGCGGAACGATTCAAGTTCTTCAAGAGAAATCAACACAAGAATGAAAGTAACGCTGATTACCTAACCGGGTTAAGAAAGCTATCAAAGTACTGCCAATTCGGAGCAGGACTATCGGATTATCTTCGAGACAAATTTGTTTGCGGTCTCTTAAGTGAAGGAACACAAAAAAGACTGCTTTCTGAAAAAGATTTAACATTGGACAAAGCTTTCAGTATGGCTGTATCATACGAAGCAGCAGCAAAAGGAGCTGCAGAGATACAAGAGACACAGGACTTCGGCACCCATAAAATGACACAGGAGTTCGGAAGATGTTATCGCTGCGGCAGATCCACCCATAACCAGAGGGACTGCTGGTTCAAGGGCAAAGCATGCAGGCAATGTGGTAAGATTGGACACATTGCACGGGTATGCCAATCTGGACAAAATAAATCCACTGACAGAAAACAAAAAATCAATGAAGAAAAGTACAGGAAGGTACAAATGATGACGGACAATAGCTCCGAAGACCAGAATAGCGATAGCGACTCCGGAAACAAGAGACTAAGCTGTCTCAAATTACATAATGTACTTGCCAAAGAGGATTACCAAACCATTTGGGTTACCCTCACAATAGCAGGGTCCCCAGTTAAAATGGAGCTAGATACAGGATCAGCTCTAACCGTAATAAATCGACGAGATTACGAGAGGCTATTTTCGCATATACCTCTAAAAGACACATCCATTATCTTAAAAACATATACGGGGCAGAAAGTCTACCCCAAAGGAAAAATAAGGGTGCCTGTGGTATACAACGGCAAAGAAATACAAAAGTTGTATTTATACATTCTACAAGATGGTGGTCCACCGTTGTTGGGACGTGAATGGATAAGGAAGATACGTTTAGACTGGCACTCCATTCAGGCACTGACGGTGACCAGTAAGGAAAAAAAGTGATGACATCATACCTGAACGATTAAAAGACATCTTGGCCAACGCCAAAGAAGTGTTTCAAGAGAAACTAGGAACCTTGAAAGGCATCACCGCCTCAATAAAAGTGGAAGATACAGCAATTCCAAAATTGTTTAAGGCAAGACCGGTGCCATACGCAATACGTCCGGCAGTCGAAGCAGAGCTGAAGAATTTGGAAAAGGCAGGCGTATTATCCAAAATAGATTGGAGTGAATGGGCAACACCCATCGTTCCAGTCATGAAAAAAACATTGAAAAATAACTCTGAGGAACAGAAAACAATTCGCATCTGTGGGGACTTTAAGGTGACTGTAAACCTGGTCCTTCACACGGTACAGTATCCTCTTCCGAGGATAGAAGATATTTTCGCCTCACTATCCGGAGGGAAACGTTTCACAAAAATTGACTTGACACAGGCATATCTACAGATGGAGGTTGAGGAGACCTCTAAAAAGTATCTCACAATAAACACACACAAAGGCCTGTACCAGTACAATCGACTGGTTTTTGGAATAGCATCAGCTCCAGCTATCTGGCAAAGAGCTATGGAGCAAGTCCTGCAAGGGATTCCGGGGACTCAATGCTACCTAGACGACATCCTTATAACAGGAGAAAACGACAACGAGCACCTTGCCAATTTGGAGCAGGTGCTCACTAGGCTGAAAGAACGGGGCCTACGAGCAAATCGCCCCAAGTGCGAATTTTTCCAAAATCAGATATCATATTGTGGCCACATAATTAATAAGGAAGGGTTGCATAAGTCACCTGAAAAAATTGAAGCAGTTATAAAAGCCCCAGCACCTGAAAATGTTTCACAATTAAGGTCATTCCTGGGATTAATAAATTACTATCATAAATTTTTACCGAACTTATCAACTATTCTACACCCTCTTAATGATCTTCTACAGACAGGAGTGATTTGGAAATGGAACGAAGACTGTAAACGTGCCTTCCATAAATGTAAAGACTTAATCACATCCGAGAAAATTTTGACTCATTACAACCCATCACTACCAATCAGACTGGCGTGCGATGCATCCCCTTACGGCATAGGAGCGGTATTGTCCCATAGATTCCCTGATGGCTCGGAACGGCCGATAGCTTTTGCGTCACGCTCATTGAACTCAGCTGAGCGTAACTATGCCCAGATAGACAGGGAAGCACTCAGCCTGGTATGGGGAGTGAAGAAATTCAACCATTACCTACACGGACAAAAATTTACCTTGCTGACTGACCATCAACCCCTCATCTCCATATTCAACCCTAAAAAAGGTGTCCCCATTATGACGGCACAAAGACTACAGAGGTGGTCCCTTTTTCTAGGGGCACACCAATACAACATAGAATACAAAGGATCAAAACAGCATGGGAATGCTGACGGTTTATCGCGCCTACCGTTGTCAACGATAGAAGAGGCACCTACAGTAGACCCAGTAGAGATATTCCACTCTACCATAGTGAAATGTCTACCGGTGACAAATTCTGCCATTGAAAGGGAGACAAGAAATGACCCTACTCTCTCACGGGTCTACGATTTAACAGTGAAGGGATGGCCAGCACATGGCGAACCACTGTTGCCAGCATTCTCGCAAAGAAGAGAACAGCTGTCAGTGTGCCGAGGAACCTTGATGTGTGGATCCAGATGGTGATTCCACCCAAACTCCAGGATAAAGTGCTAAAGGAGCTTCACGAGGGGCATCTGGGTGGAGTGAAAATGAAGAACCTAGCTAGGGCGTTTGTATGGTGGCCAGGTATCGATGGAGACATCGAAGACATGACCAAGAGCTGCCTAGGATGCCAGAAGGTCCAAAATGCTCCGCCACAGGCCCCTCTACATCCATGGGAGTGGGCCTCATCTCCCTGGCAAAGGGTGCACATCGACTTTGCTGGTCCATTTATGGACTCAATGTTCTTAATCGCGGTTGATGCACACTCCAAGTGGCCGGAGGTAATAAAGATGTCCTCCACCACCACGGAAAAAACCATCACAGTATTAAGGACCATATTTGCCAGGAATGGGCTGCCGGAGCAGATATGTTCTGATAATGGACCGCAATTTGTGTCCGAAGAATTCAGAAAGTTCTTAAAGAACAATGGGGTAAAGCACTACACGTCCACCCCATACCATCCCGCCACCAATGGATTGGCTGAAAGGTTTGTCCAGACCTTCAAGAAGGCCATCAAGGCCATGGGTAATGAAGACATAAAACTTCAGCACAAGGTGGATAACTTCTTATTTGCATATAGGAATGCAACGCATATGGTTACTAACCAAACTCCCGCCATGATGTTCTACAATAGAAACCTAAGATGCCGGCTGGATTTGGTCAAGCCCAACATCCGAAGGGACGTGGAGAACCGGCAGTTTCAGGGCATGAATGAAAGGCCAACTAGGGCCTTCCAGATAGGCCAACCGGTTTTGGCCCGGGACTACCGTACCGAGAAATGGCAGCCTGGAACTATCTGCACACGGTTAGGACCACTGATGTATACCGTGGACATCGGAGACAGCATAATAAGGCGCCATGCTGACCAAATCATCAAGTCATCCGAAAAGGGACAACCTACACCACCACTCTATACATCTAACGATGAAGTAGAGATACCCATATCTACCTCCGATCCGGTGATACTGGAGCCCGATGAACCCGACACTGGCCTTCAAGCCGAATCAGCCTTGCCAGAAGAACCTACTACACCACCAGAAACTACTACACCCCCGAGGCATTATCCGGACCGAGTCAGGAAGCCTCCTGAGAGACTAACTTATAATTAATTAATACAGCAATGTATATTATTTTGCATATAACATGTAATTAATAATTACTTAAAATATGATGTACTAGTTAGCTAGAAGGGGAGGAATTGTGGTGTATGTGCCTTTAAGAGCAATTATGGTGTATGTGCCTTTAAGAGCCCCAGGTGTGCGTAATGCCGGTAATTGCCACTTGGGCTATATAAGCCTGTGTATTGTGTATATCCTTTAGAAACCCCCCCCCAGACTTGCTTAGTAAATACCTATGAACCAACTCCTGTCTTCAGTGTCTTTATCTACACACGGACACTACAACTTCCCCCTTTTCCCTGCCCCTACACTTGCTTAAAATCTGTTACATCTCTAACTTTTTCCATTTTTGACGAAAAGTCATCGACCTGAAACATTAACTCTGTTTCTCTCTTCACAGATGTTGCCTGACCTGCTGAGTATTTCCAGCATTTTCTGTTTTTATTTCAGATTTCCAGCATCCGCAGTATTTTGCCTTTGTACTGGTGTTACACAGCTTTGTCACAACTGGCAGTCAAATATAGACAAAGCTGAACTGTACGCTCTACGTTATATCATGATTTTCAAACCTCTGCTTTCCATTTTTAATTTAAAGAGGAATTCCTGCAGTAAGATATCTAAAAGTAAATCCCTTAGCAGTACCGGTAACGCTCTCCTCCCCCCCACACCCTTTAAATGCACATAAATGTACCTAATTTGCCACAGATTTAGTTTCAAATTCTATTCCCCTGTTAAATTGCCAACCTATTTCACTTTACCTTACACTCAAAGTCTTACTAAACTGGGTTGGACAAATGTCAGAAGCAGGAAGTTCTGATCTAACCTTTCGGTTAAGACATTAAACCAAGGCCCCATCTGCACTCTCAGGTGGATGTAAAAGATCCCATGACACTATTTTGAAGAAGAGCAGGGGAGTTCTCCCTGGTGCCCCGGCCAATATTTATCCCTCAACCAACATGACTAAAACAGATTATCTGGTCATCATCTCATTACTGTTTGTGAGACCTTGCTGTGCGCAAATTAGCCGCCATGTTTCCTACATTACAATAGTGACTACACGTCAAAAGTACTTAATTGGCTTAAAGCGCTTTGGGACGTCCTGAGGTTGTGAAAGGCGCTATCTAAATGCCAGTCTTTCTTTTCTATGAAAGGAAAATAACTGAACCTTGGCTAAACTACACAAGTGGACAAGAAGTGTGAAGCATGGAGGAGGCAATGCTGAAACGACAGGATCAGTCAACTCCCATTATTGCATAAAGATTTCTACGGTGAAAGCCATAGTCACCCGCCTCTAAGCAGTGCGCAATGGCAAATTAACACAAGCTGCATGAACCCAAAGGGCCAATCGGTATCAGAAACTTTCATTTGGAACGTTCTGCTCCGTGCTTAGCCTTGGAAGTAATTTATTCACCACAACAAATTGCACAAGTTTCTGCAGTAATTAAAATCTGCCAGACTTTATATTAATCCATTTCTAATGTTCAAGATTTCTGAAGCTTAAAATTTTTTAAATGCCTGCATATTCATATATCGCATACTTCAATGATTTCATTACTTAAAAGACTGAAACTTGGCCAACTAAGAAACATTGATATGCTAAGGGAGAACCTTTGTTTCTCCCGCGTGACATGCACAGTTTTACTCCTGCCACTTCGTGCAGCACAATGTTATTTTACTTGGGAGAGTTTCTACACTGGGGAATCTGCAGCGCCCATATGTTCCTTATCCCTGCAACCCCACATCGGTCTTTGCAAAATAAGTTTCCTTAAAAAGAAATGCCACAAGGCTGTATAATTTTAATAATTTTTTTTCGCTGAGGGGCTATTTGTAAAGAACGTCTGGCAAAATATTATTCAATACCAAATAAACTAATACAGCTCGTAGGATTACAGCAAGGTGGCTGGCCTTGGTATCAGGGCTTCCATTTACAAAAGCATGGCCAGGACTGTGGGCTGCTTGGAGCCAAGGCTAGAATGATGGAATGTCATAATTCCCTATCTGAATCTTGGAAGTGCGATGAAGGTAAATGGCCCTGATTGAATGGCTAGCCACGATGTTTTCAATTTAGAATTGTCTTTGCAATACTTGTTTACAGGATTGAGGTGTACTTACTGATCAACACTTGAGGATTGGCCCATTTAGTACCTTGATCTGGAATATTTCTTCAAGTACAATGCTGCAGTAAATCTGTTGAATACCAACACTCAGACAATGCTTACAAGGTTCCTGAAAGTTGTTGGATAGCACTGACAGGTTTAAATAGGAACCATGAGAGGGTTGATAACTTTCTGATTTTAGTTTCCAAATGGTGTACTTTCGACAGGGAATGATTCTGTACTAACAGTTCTTTTTAAATGAATCCCATCTGTTTTTGTTGCAGGTTTGGATTGGCTCTTACACAAAAGCTTCAAAGCCTTGATGCATAGTAAGGATCTACAGTCAGAGCCAAGGGAACGGTCAATTTATGATGGAAGCTGATTTGGGGGGTAGCCATACCAAAACCTGAACTACAGCAAGCTAATTAGGGCCTGAAAGAATCACAACCTGCACCAGACAGTGTACACGCAGGACTAACAAAAAGGTTTGCAAGCACCAAAGCTATAGTAGAACATCTGCTTTCATTTCTGTTACAACTTTTCTGACACAAAACTTTCACATTCTGCAAGAAACTCAAAAAATGTGGCATTTAAAATATTGGGTCGGATTTTGCTGTAGATATAACGGTGAGGCTAACAGCGCTCACCGTTATTAAAGTGTAAATCAGACAACAACTTCCGGCGACTGCACATGTGCAGTTAAACGCGGAAAGCAGAAAGTTGCTGTCCGAGTTGCCCCGCTCTTCCAGAAGCTTCGCTATAATAATATCTTGCCCAGAGGCTCAGCATTATGATATAAACGCACTAAACTCACCAGAAAAAGTTAGGGCTTGTCCGTTCCAGTCTAAGTAAATCTTTAACGACATGACAAGTTTTAATTACTGCCATACAACCGCTCTGGCACTGAAAATTAACTTTTACAAGTATAAGTCTCATTTCTTCAAATTTTAATTATTGTTGGCGAT